>NC_086154.1:154364462-154974150 GCF_035149785.1 Candoia aspera
GCGACTTCGGCAAACGGGAGCAGTTCAGCCCAGTCGTCTTGGTGATAGTTAGTATATGAGCGTATGAATTGCTCTAAGGTGGCATTAAGAACCTCTGTGGCTCCGTCCGTCTGGGGGTGCCAGGCCGTAGATAGGGCCTGTTGGGTCCCCGTCAGCTTTAGGAAGGCCCGCCAGAATTTGGAGGTGAACTGTGTGCCCCTGTCTGTCACCACACGTGCGGGACATCCGTGTAGCCTGTACACGTGGATGAGGAAGAGTTTGGCTAGCTGTTGTGCGGATGGGACCGACGTGCAGGGGATGAAGTGGGCCTGCTTTGAGAAGTAGTCCTTCACCACCCAAATGGCCGTTTTCTTCTGGCTGGGTGGGAGGTCCACTATAAAATCCATAGAGATTTCCTCCCATGGGCGGGAGGGTTCTGCCACCTGTTGTAATAGCCCCGCGGGTTTGCCTGGTGCCCGTTTGGCCCTAGCGCACGTTGGGCAGGACGCTACGTATGCTTTTACGTCTCGCCTGAGCGCGGGCCACCAGAATTGACGCCGTGTTAGGTGTAGGGTCTTGAGGAACCCAAAGTGTCCCGCTTGTTTGGCGTCGTGTGACCTATGCAAGATCGCTTGGCGTTGCGAGTCCGGGACATAGATTCTGCCTTCCCCCCATGCCAGGTCTTGTGCCATCGTTACCTTGTCGGGGTTTGCCAGGAACCAGGGGTCGGTTTTGAGGGCGGCGGCGAGGTCCGTGCACATTCCCCCTGGTAGTTGCGGTTGGCTTCTTCCGGTCGCAGGTTGTCCCGCCGTCGGCTGCGCCGTAGAGTCGAGCTGCCTCCGAGCGCCGCTTCGGGTGGTCACGGCCATCCCCAGTTGCGAGGCGGATAGGACCGTCCCAATGGTGTCTGGGGCGGGCTCTTCGTCTTGGGGCAGTTGGGAGAGGGCGTCGGCCAGGAAGTTCTTTTTGCCCGGCATGAACTTCAGCTGGAAATTAAAGCGGCTGAAGAATTGGGCCCATCGGACCTGTTTTGGGCTAAGGCGTCTGGGCGTTTGTAGGGCCTCGAGGTTCCGGTGGTCGGTCCAGACCTCGAATGGTTGGGTGGCTCCCTCGAGTAGGTGTCGCCATGTCTCTAGCGCCGATTTTACCGCGAAGGCTTCTTTCTCCCAGACGTGCCATCGCCTTTCTGTCTTGGAGAACTTCCTTGACAGGTAGGCGCATGGTTTCAGGAGTCCTGTGGGGTCCTTTTGGAGCAGGATGGCCCCCAGGGAGAAGTCTGAGGCGTCGGCTTGGACCACGAACGGCCGTTCTGGGTCCGGGTGCGCGAGGATTGGCTCCGTGGTGAACAGCGCTTTCAGCTTGTTGAATGCGGTCTGGCACGCGGGAGTCCAATTCAACACTGTGCCCGGGTTCTTGGCGCGTCGGGTGTCCCCCACCCCTTTGGTTTTGAGGAGGTCCGTTAGGGGGAGGGCTGTCTCTGCGAACCCCCGGGCGAATGACCTGTAAAAATTCGCGAATCCGAGGAAGCTCTGGAGTTGGCGCCTGTTGCGGGGGCGCTCCCAGTTTAGCACCGCCTCGACTTTTGCGGGGTCCATTTCTATGCCGTCCCCGGAGATTCGGTACCCCAGGTAGTCTAGGCGCGCTTTGTGAAACTCGCACTTTGTAGGCTTGGCATAGAGCTGCGCCCTTCTGAGCTTGTCGAGGACTTGCCTGACTAGGGTCACATGTTCCTCGTGCGTTTTTGTGTAAATAAGGACGTCGTCGATGTAGACCAGGACCCCTTTGAACAGATGTTCATGCAGTACCTCATTGATGAGCTGCATGAACACCCCAGGGGCCCCCGCGAGTCCGAAGGGCAGCACTTTGTACTGGAAGGCGCCTAGGGGGCAGTTGAACGCAGTCTTCCATTCGTCCCCCTCCCTGATTCGGATGCGATAGTACGCCTCGCGAAGGTCCAGTTTGGAAAAGACTTTGCCCGTGGACAGGTGGGCGAGCATGTCCTTCACCAGGGGTAAGGGGTATTTGTTGGACAGGGAAGCCGCGTTTAGGCCCCGGTAGTCAGTGCAGATCCGTAGGGTGCCGTCTTTCTTCTCCCGGAATAAGACGGGGACTCCGACCGGTGAGCATGCTGGCTCTATGAATCCCCTGTCTAGGTTTTTATCGATGAACTCCCGGAGGGTTGCCATCTCCTTCGGGGTCATCGAGTAGATCTTTGGTCTAGGTAAGGGGACGTCGGGCAGTAGGTCGATCCGGCAATCCGTCTTGCGGTGGGGGGGTAGTTGGTCAGCTTCTGCCTCTCCGAAGACCTCGGAGAAGTCGGCGTATTGTTCCGGTAGGTCTGCTGTGGTAGCGGCGTTGTCCTGTGTAGTCGCCTCCGCTCATCCTACAGTGGGGTTGGTTCTGCCCGCTGGAACTGGTGCCCGATACTCGCCGTCGCCGAATGTGAAGGTGCGGGTCTCCCAGTTGATGCGCGGGTTGTTTGTCGCGAGCCATGGCATCCCCAGGACTGCAATGGGCCGTCCGATGTGAGTGACGACGAACGATGTGCGTTCGGTGTGAGTGCCCATTTGCAGGGTGACCGGCTCGGTTTGCAGCGTGGCTGGTTTCCCTCCCGCTGTAGAGCCGTCCAGCTGGTGGAATGCCAGCGGCGTGGGGAGGGGGAAGCAGCGGAGGTCGAGTTTGGCGACTAGGTCGGGGTGGATGAGGTTTTTTGAGCACCCCGAGTCCACTAGTGCCGCGGCCGTGGTGGCTCCGTTGCCGCCAGAGAGTTTGATTGCCGCCATTATTACGGGGCTTTCGCCGTTCCGTCGAGGTGGTCCGCGCTGCTGTCCCACCGCCTGCCTCGCAACGCGTTTCAGGGCAGGCGGGGAGCTTTTCCCGCCGGCTGGTCGGGGTCTACGTTATCCTCTTCCCCCCAGTAGGCGTCCCAGCCTTCCTCTGGTGTCGCTGTGGCCACGGTCATTCGGCGGTGAGGGGGCAGCCCCAGGTTGGGTGGTTTGGGGCTAATTTTCGGGGTGGGTTTAGGCGCACTGGTCGGCGGTCGGTTGGCGAAGCAATCCACCATCTTGTGCCCTAGTTTGCCACACTTCCCGCAGGGCTCCCGATTGAATTTCTTTTTTGGGTATATGGGGCCGGCCATCCCCACGTGTGGTGCGGGTACCTTTTTGCCGGCATAGTTTGTGTCTTCCGTGGTTGTCATGAGGAAGGTGCGGTGCGCGTGTTCGGCTTTCCCCGCGAGGTGGATCCACCCGTGTAGCGTTTCTGGGTCGTCGCGGTAGAGGGCCCATTGGAGAACGTCGCGATTGAGCCCCCTTTTGAACATTTCCAGCAGGGTGGTCTCGGACCAGTCGCTGACCTTCCCCGCGAGGGCTTTGAACTCCAGGGCGTAGTCTGGGACCGTGCGTGTGCCCTGTTTAAGTCTTTGGAGTGCGCTTTTCGCCCTTACTTTGGCTAGGGGTCTTCGAAGTAGTTTTTCATCTCATTGATGAAGGCAGGGAAGGTGGTGAGGGCGGGGGAGCTGGACTCGTACAGTTGGACGTACCAGTCCGCCGCCCTGTCTTGTAGTTTGATCGCCACGGCGGCGATCTTGTCGGCTTCGGAGTCGTAGGAGTGTCCGTGCCTCCCCATGAACTCCCTGGCGTTCGTTACGAAGAACGAGAGTTTCGTGGGGTTCCCATCGAAGAAGATGGGGAAGTCCTTTGGGGCCCGGGCGTTTTGCGCGGCCCTGCCTCTCGCTTCCCGGCCTGTGGTGTCGTCCGCCTGGGCCGTCTGCTGACCCTCCGCTGGCCCGTGGGGGTTCGGTGCTTCGCTCGGGGTGTGGGCCTGTGCGGGGACGTCGTTGGGTGGCGCGGGGGGCATAAGCGACTGGAGCATGGTCCGGAGTTCCGTCAGTTGGGCCCGCATGGCCGCGAGTTCAGCTCGTGCCTCCTCGTCCACGGCCCGCGCCGCCGCTGGGGCCAGTTCCGTCGGTGCGTTGGCGGGGGTGGGTTGCCGGCGGGGTTCATCCTCCCTCTGCCGCTGGTCCGCTTCCTCCGTCGTCTGCTGGGTGTCTCCATCGTCCTCCTCCGTGTTGACCGCCGTTGGGCTGTCGCTCCACGCCCGTTGCTGGGGTGCGATGTGGGGCGCGGGGTCCTCCGCTGGTTTTGGAAGGCATGTTGCTTCCTCCCGCGGTCGGGTTGCCTCCGTCGCCATCTCCCCTTGGGGTTGGAGCTGAGGCTCGGGTCGGGTGGGGTGGGCGTCCATGGCTCCGGGAGTCCGCGGTGCCTCTGGCCTTGGTCGGTCCTCCTCTGTCTCTTGCCGTGCGGCTCGCCCTTCTTGCCCGCGTCGCTCCAGCTTCATCTTGCTGGTCTTCTCGCCGTCTATTCCTCCCGCGGCTCGTTGTCATCCGGTGGGGCTCGGCGAGGCTGAGTTTATGACTCTCAGCTTTATGTCATGCGCTGCCTGCCTCTGAATAAGGCTCAGACACTGGTTCGATGAATCAGGCTCTGATTTATTCACAGCGCAGTTACAGCGTCGGAAGAAAAAAGCTGAGAGTGACAGGAGCGCGCCGGTGCGGGGTTTAAATACCCCGCGCCGGTCAGCGCCCCCTCACTCGCGGTCACGTCACCCCCCTTTGTCCAATACGTTGCCCTGCCGGTGGGTGAGGGGTTGTGAGGCCCCGCTGGCGTTCCGGGATCGCCCATCATCGGGTTTTCTATTCATCCGGTGATTGCTGTCAGCTGGGCAATCTCCGTTGTATTGGCGCTGATGGCTTGGGTGTGCTCCGTGATCCGTTTAGTTATTGTCTGTTGGCCGTTAGTCGTTGTGAGTTGATGGCTACTTATCTTGAGCCCCTTCTCCTGTTTCCTTGCTATTGTCATGTGTGCCATTGCGCTGATGACTTCAGCTCAACGGCACTCATGACACTAGAATTAAACAAAAAAATTCTACAAGGTTCTAAAGAAATTTCAGTATCAAGTAATTTAGCTGAAGACTGAAACGTTTATTAGATATTACATATACAAAGAGCATACGGTATATCAAGGTATTCGTAATATGTAATATTTGTATATTACATATTTGTATATTAAGGTAAAGGTAAAGGTTTCCCTTGACGTAAAGTCCAGTCGTGTCCGACTCTAGGGGGCGGTGCTCATCTCCGTTTCAAAGCCTTGGAGCCGGCGTTGTCATAGACACTTCCGGGTCATGTGGCCAGCATGACGACTCGGAATGCCGTTACCTTCCCGCCGAAGCGGTACCAATTAATCTACTCACATTTGCATGTTTTCGAACTGCTTGGTGTGCAGAAGCTGGGACGAGCAACGGGAGCTCACCCCGCAGCGCGGTTTCGAACCGCCGACCTTCCGATCGACAGCTCAGCGGTTTAACCCGCAGCGCCACCGCGTCCCTTGTATATTTGTATATTACATATATGAATATTACATATTATGAATATTACATATTACGAATATCTTGATATATGCTCTTCCATCTCATTTTCAATGCTATATTTAATTTTAAATGAAAAAGCCAAATAATCATAATGCTTGTAACATTAATATTCTAAACTGTAACTAATATTGATAGAATATCCACTTTTCCTTTCCTCTTCTCTATATTCTTATATATATAAGATATTCTTATATACAGTATGTAAGAGCCAGTTTGATCTAGTGGTTAAGGTGCTGGGCTGGAAACCAGGAGGCTGTGAGTTCTAGTCCAGCCTGAGGCATGAAAGCCGGCTGGGTGACCTTGGGCCAGTCACACTTTCTCAGCCCAACCCACCTCACAGGGTTGTTGTTGTGGGGAAAATAGGAGGAGGAAGGAGTATTTGGTATGTTCGTCACCTTGAGTTATTTATAAAAATACTAAAGGTGGGATAGAAAATAAATATTCAATACTGTAAGGTAGCATAATAATAATAATAAGAGGAAGAGGAAGAACCCAGCATGGAAGACATTAGGATAACTGAGGAAATAGTATGAAAACAATCAAAGGTCAAAAACTGGAATGCTCCTGGACCAGATGAATTCCATAGATTCTGCCTAAAATCACTAACACATCTATGCTTTTGATTGGCAGTCCAGATGAAGAGTTTTGGAAGCACCAGAAAATGAAGGATGGTTAACCACTGGAAGGACATTCCTAATTCAGAAGGACAAGGAGAAGGGAAATGAGCCTGGCAATTACAAACCCATAACCTGTTTGCCAACAACATATGTGCCTGATCTAACAGCCATTGAGTCCCCCTGTTGTGGGGGAGATGGGCGGTGATAGAAATTTGAATAATAAAAGGAGAAAGTTGGGCTCACTGATATTGCTATATTGGGTGTTGCTAGGATTGAGGAAAAACAATCCGAAAAAATTACGAAAAACCGGGACTTGCAGATTGAAGTTGAACGCTTACGGAAAAAGAAATCCTCTGTAATACCAATTGTGATTGGAGCCCTTGGAGCAATACCTAAAGGACTCCCTTGATATTTGGACATTTTAAATTTATCAAACACCCTAAGGTTACAAAAAAAAATTCTCTGCTTGGAACTGCATCCTTAAGACAGTACCTCAATCATTCTTAGGTCCTTGGTTAGGACTTGAATTACTAAGTTTTCACCAGTCTTTGACTGTGAATCGAATTGTAGATAACAACAAAAATAATAATAATAATGTTTTGGTTCCAAACTGAGATCAGTACTCTTGTCTGGCTGTTGCAAATGAAAAAAACGTGCGAAGAAAAATTGCGCAGTAAATGTCATGTCTGGTTCCAACTTCAGGTAAACAGAGAGGTTTGCTGTGACTGTTACTCAGTTTTATTAAAGGTCATTAATGATAGTTACATAAGTGCCTTCACGAAGCTAATGGGGGGAACCACCTCTTCGACTGGATGTAGAGCAGGGGAGTTGAGTGCAACTGCAAGCATGGTTGCCTGGAGAACCAGCCATAGAAGAAGCAGAAAGCCAGAACCAACAGCAGGATCAGAAGCAGGACCTTGGCCAAGGCCCACAGCAGCCTCCAGGTAGCCTGGAGAGTTGGACATGGGAAAGATCTGCACAAAAGAGGTAAGGAATGGTGTATAAGCAGTGACACAAAAACAGGATCCAATACAGTTGATTGTTCCTGGTGGAACAGTGAAAAGGTGGATCTGTCCTTTTTTTTTCTGAGTCACTGATTCAATAGTGGAATAATGCCATCACTTTCCTCTTCTAAATTATAGCCCAAGGATAGAAAAAATGGTAACGCAGTGGTATTGTCTTTTTTTCCCCTTTTTAAACAGTTTGGGGGGGGTTAAAAAGGGGGGGTCCACCAATCAGAGTAAACGAGCCAGAACAACAGGCCACAACCATCACCAAAGCAGTGGGAGGGGCTGAAATCCAGAATGGGATTTCTTAAACCAGCTTTATGTCCATGTAGTTTATTCATGGGAGATAAGCAGCTTAAAGCTACAGTACAGAAAATACCTAATACAGTATAGGGGGAAAAACAAGGTTTAAATTAAGCAAGATTTTCACATCATGCAATTCAGCTTTGGGTCTTCAACTGACCTGGTTAAGCATGGTGTGTGAATACAGCCAACGCCCTTTCCTTCTCTTCTATCCCCCAATCTCCAACTCTTCTGCTTTGTGTCTGCCTATCTTACAATACCCGCATATCATCTCTCTGGTAGTCCCTTGGTTACTTACATGGATGGGAAGTGCCCTTTGGAATGAATTCTGCATAGTTCCAGACATGGAAGTCTTTTCTGAGGGGAATAGGAAAAACAAGCAGTGAGATACAAGAGCTCCACCAAGCATAAGCGGTGTGTAGTCTATTTCAAAGTTAAGGGCATAGTGGAGTGCAAAAAAGAGTTTCCTTTGACAGTTTCTTTCCCCTTTAGGAAGTAAGAGTCAAACAGAAAAAAATTTGGCAAAGGTGAGGGCCCCTCCAGAGGTAGGGTTGGCAGCTGTCCTGGGCTGGCTCTGCACCTGTGTGATCAAATGCCGTTGCCTGTCTTGTGGATAAGTACCGGCTTCCAGGTCTGCTCCAACATACTTAAAATGATTGCAAAGCCTGTTTGTAATGTGCACGTCAGCTTCAGGGTTCCTGTTGGTGCAGACTCTTGCCTTAGCCCACTGGCTCTTCCCTCTCGAAATCAGGGCACCATGGCCCTGTGCCACCATTTTTTAAAAACAAGTAGAATGGCAGCATCACAACCCCCCTCATCATGACTGGCCAGAGGGAAAGAAAGACCAAAGGATCCTAAGGTAGGGGGCCAGTTGGAGAGAGCATTGGCCAACTCATCCAGAATATGGGGTTCAGAAGAGGGTGGCACTAAGGACAATTGCAACCACCCCAACCACTTCATACCATCTGGTCACACACTTGTTCCTCCCAAAGAAAGCCCCTTGCTGGGGTCTCCATTTCTCCAGACAGTGCATCTTTCTGGAAACTAAAAGAGAACACAGTAGTAAAAGGGGGAGACTATCTTTTCCCTGCACATAACTGAAGCCTAGCAGAGCAGGAGAGAATGCAACTTTGGGCAGAATGGTGACCTGCAACCCTGTTGTTAGTACTTTCTCCCTAATCTTGCTTGACCCAGAAGGAAAATGGGACCTTGCCCCCTGGGCCTTTTAAACTGCAGATTAATCTGAGCTTGATGTGTCTCCAAAAAAAACATCTCTCTCATGCACACAGACACATGATGTTTCCTGCAGATAAATGTAATTCCACTGCCAGATGTAGCAAACTCCAGTACTAATTCCAACATAGGACATTTTCAATGAGAACATACGTTAAATCTAAAACACTTATGGGATTATCTGTCTGTTTTTATTTATTGGTTTCTAGCCTATGTTCCCAAGGCCCATTCATTCAGATACCCTCAAACGCATACTATTGCCATTTTACAGATGAGCTGCTGAGTCCAGGAAATTGTGACCATCCTGTTTTTGGCCAAGATTTGGCCTAAGTCTCTGATGCTCAGCAAACTAGCTGATCTTCATAACCAACTACCGTAAGAGGATTTGATTAGGTCATCCTTACAGTGCTATTTCCTGTTGAGCTTCCACCACATTGTCTTCCAAGAAGGTGATGCTTCGCTGCAGCTCCTTCATTGATTCAGAAAGAAAACAGCAGTGCCTCAGGCTTTCATTTTTTAAAATCTTTAATTTTCCATTATCCTTACCCTAGTTCAACTACACTTCAGACTCTCCTGGAAGCCACAAACTTGAGTTGGCAGGTGGCGGGAAGAGAGGTTAATTTGAAGATGCCTAATCCTTAATAGTTTGCACTGGGTGGCAATATATGCCATCTAATTCTAACTGAAGACCATCTAAGTCTGAAGTCAAAAGTGGAAGAGGATTTTTCTAGGAATTTGGCAGACACAATTTTCATAATAATCATTCAATTTGTATCTACTATTTCAACACTTAGATTGATGTGGCAGCTAATTAGCAGTCTAGACCTACGAAGAGCAAAACTACATGTTGCATATCCGTGTTTCTTACAGTTATGCTGAACCCGGCTACTTCGAAGGTAAAGCAACCATGAGACCTCAGTCTGAGGCAAGCTCCTAATGGAGATCACCTTTATTTGCCCTAAAGATGTTTTTTGCAGAAAGTTTGTTGAAAATAATAAATAGCTTCAGGGAAGAAAGAAAGTGATTTGGGGTAGGAAGGTAGGGGGAGTCCATAGCAGTCCTTTTTTTCTTTTTTTGCAAAATTTGTCCAACTCAGTTCTCTCTGTGCAGTCGCTTGGCTTATTCATGGATTTTTATAAGGAGCCCAGATGATGATGCTTTCCATTTGTAACTTTCCTATATTTTCCAGTTACTTCATTTCCACAAATTAAAAAGGGAAAGGTGGAGTAGCTGCAGAATGCCTTCTGTCAAATTAGAAAAAAAAAACTTCTAACTGGATTTAGCCCCATGCATCATGCCAGATAGTCGAAATCTATCCACTGCATAATGTTAGCAGTCCACCAGCTGTAGATGAGTAGTCACTGCATTTGGGTCAGATATATATCGTTTTTCTTAGTTCAACTCAAGGAAAACCTGTTCTCTTTGTTTGCAGTGCAAGCTGCGGTATACAGTGTAATTAACCTAATTCCTAATTTCCCCAAGCAATGTTTCAATATTTTAAAAACTGATTCTGGTTTAAAATAGAGGGAAAGGAAGAACATTGATTTACTTAATTAAACAGAAGTATTCTTGTTGGTTTAAAAAAGGCAAGCAGCCTTCTGAATCAGTGTTTGAATAGTTAGCTGTACCAGTCCGTCTAAATGAACTGTGAAAGTAGATTTGCAGTGGAGATGCCTCATTTGTTTCAGTGCAAATTCAGTTTTCACTTTGTGATTCTCTTTGATCCTGCCTAGATTCTGTTAGCCTGATATATGTGACATCTCTGTTTCAGGCCACAGAGTTTGGGCCTAAGGTGAGTCATACCTGGCTCTTCAGAGACAGCCCTTGGATTACTGTGCTCAGTTTCTCAATGTGCTGCTGTTTCTGAAATACCAAAACACAGAAGACTTTTATTCTAGTTCCATGTAGAAAAAAATTAGATGTCAACCTCACATACTTTGAGGGTCTGGCCTTGGAGGTGCTTCCATGCTAAAAACTCATAGCATTAATATATAATTACTCTTCTAGAAGCTACAAGGAGAATTGCAGTTGCTTCGCACACAGTCTTGTTGGATTGTACTTCTTTAGTGCTTATATACATATATACATACATAAACACACACACATACATACACATACATACACACACACACTAAAATACTAAAATAATACTAAAATACTTATCTAGCCACTTACCAGCTTGCTAAAATGGAACTGAAAAGTGTAGGTTTTAAAATCATATTAACATATTTATGGTCTATTATTCTTTCATTTAGGTGGTATTTTGCTTTGAGAATCATAGAATCTTTGAGTTGGAAGGGACTTGAGAAATCATCTAGCCCAACTCTCTGCCCAGTGCAGGATCCATTAGAGATGTCTGAGAGATGATCACCCAGCCTCTGCTTAAAGACCTCTGGTAAAGAAGAACTCAGCCACATCATGGGGCAGCCTATTCCACTGACTGAGAGACCACACAGTCAGGAAGGTCCTCGTATGTCAAGCCTGAACCTCCTTCCCTCTGGTCCTGGTCCTGTCCTCTAGGGCAACAGAGAATAAGCCCACTCTCTCTTCTGTCTGACAACCCTTCAGATACTTGAAGACTGACAGTGACATTTTAATGATGCAATCATTCTGTCCCATTCACAGAACTGGAGGAAACAGTAGGAAGATTTCCACTGTTTCCACCAATCCGTCCACCTTTTTTCTCACCAAATAACTTTTTTTTAAAAAAAAAATTCCCTAAGCTTTTTGATAGATGAATTGGCAGCTCTTCATTCAGAAGGACCTAGCTGACTTGTCGAGGACAGTATGCTCTACACCAATCACACCCCTCCTTCAAAAAAGAGCAGCAGTAGTGGGATTCCTCTCTATTTAGACTACATTCTTCTTCTGTCCTAAAACACCAGATTTTCTCCACTAAGAGAAAAAAACGTAAGAGGATGACAATGGTATAGGACCTTCCATAAAAGGGAAGCAAAGAGCTGTGGCAATTCTGCAATAAGTCTTTACCTGTGAGCAATTCACACACAGGACTTTTCTGCAAGCCAGCTAGTGAAAAATGTGGCTTATATTTGATGTACACCCTGTTGCATTAGCAACTTAAAGTGGCAGTTTGCAGGATAAGACAAAAGAGTGAACTGAAACTCTGGCTGTCTTCTGAGAGTCAATCAAGGAGGTAAATTGTAAAAAAAAACCCACCTACCCACTCCCCAAAAAAGAATTAAACTGTCATTGGGGCCCTACCTTTTCATTTGTGAACTTCTTCCTTCCTACTCTAATATATTCTATCCTCCCATCTTTCTCCTGGCCAAGTTCATGTGTGTTCAACCCATCCTTGAATCAACAGAAAACATTGCCAGCATGATTGTGCTGCCCCAGCAGTCAAGCCCTTCTGTAGTCAGCCTCAGTGACAAGGCTGGCAGCTGGTGCCGGCCATACAGTCTTCATATAGGACAATTTTGTTGGAGGTCCCAGCAAATCAGCATGTGTCATTAGCATGTGGATGAATTTGCTCTAGGATGCAAATTCTGTATGTGTTTCTGGGGGAAGCTGTTTGCTGGCCCTCCCACATTCCTCACATCCTCCTCCTTCACCAGCTGGGAAGGGAGCATGCAGCTGCAGCTCCTTCCATCTCTCTTGGGCCATTCAGTGGGCCTAGAATTCAGGAGGTTCCCCCTTTCTCCATGCAGCCTTCAGCAGCAATGAGGACTGAGGGTCAATTCAGTTTAGGGAAAGAAAGAATTATCATTTTTCTACTGAAATGGATGTAACTGGATCAAATAAATCAGTAAGACTCCTTTTACTTACTTCTGAACCTACTTTGTCTAAGTGTATAATTCTTTATGCTTGGGTGGGCTAAGTGTGTAAGATCAGTAACCTATATTTCTCTAACGTGCTCATTAGTGCTATTTAAGATAATATTCTTTTTCCGTGCTCATCTGCCACTGTGTTAAGCTCTGCTCCATTCAGTGGTCCTAGCTGTCCACTAATGGCTTCAAATTTAAGGGCAGTGACTAGGGAATTCTCCTGTGTTTTTCCTCAGAAGATGTAGTGATAGATACAAACTTGGACTGCTTTGAATGAACTTGAGACAACTTCATAGGGGATGGGGATGGTACTGGCAACTAGTTCTGATGGATGTATAATGTACCAATATGGGATGCAGTAGGCCACCCAGTGCCTCTTTCTGGGGAAAAGCAGTGGAAGAGGCTATTATATTAATATGTGTGGACTTCCCAGAATCATCTGGCTGAGCTTTGTGGGAAATTAATATTATGCATTATCAGGGCCTTTGTCTCTAATTCTTATATTCAATTTTTCCATCACACTACTTTTATTCTGAATAAATGTACTTCTCAGCCTTAGAAGCTGCCTCTAAGCAATGACATCTCTCTCCAATTAAACTATAACTGGAAGGATTCAGGAAGCAGTAGCTGATACACTATTGAACAATAACCCTGCCAGCTGATTAACACATACAGGTTATGAACTTTGACAGACGTGACTGTTATATAATAGAGACCCAATGGAAAATCAGTCCCTGCCTTGACTCTCATTTTTCAGCCAAAGTCCCAAGGGTACTTTAGTTTGCCATCAGAAACAAAGGACCTTTGAACCCAGAAACATAACTGAGTTTACCTGCCTGTTCCTGTCATTCTTTGTCTGCCACTTGACTTCCCATTCAGACAAGTGCCTCTGTGTTGGTGAAAAAAAAACACAGAATATTGTTGCAGGAACTTCTAGCCTTCAGATGCAGAGACCCGGCCACAACTATGAGCTACCCCTTAATCCTGAGCATCCTTGATTATTTCTATCCCAAAGCTGGGACACAATTGTGGAATTCTAGTTTCAAAAGTTCTTTTTTGCCTTCCACAAGTGAGTAAGCTGGTGACAAACTATATTCTAGGAACAGCAAGAATGCATTCACATTCTTCACGAATGAAAATTTGTGGATAGGTTTTTTTTCCCCTAGTAGTTCAGATTGCCCTACTAAACACTGCAGTGTGCAAAGCAAATGTGCTCCACCTCAACAATGCACTTTCAGTCATAATGTCGTCTGCCTAAGTGCATCACCCTACTTCACAAAGCACTGAGGTGCAGCATCTCCTCCTTGACTGGCAGTCCCAGATCAGAGGAAACGCACAGGGGCCACATTCTTGGAGGGCAGCAAGGCAGGGCAGCCTCTCCTGTGCTTGGAAGCAGGGGGCAATTGCACTTGGCAGTTTTGCTTCAAAGCTTCATCAGAAAGACGTGTTCCTTCCAAACTTTACATACTCCTGGTATGCACATATTCCATTATTTTACATTGGGGAACAGTTTTCTTAACTTGGCTGCAGTTGCTTTATTCTGTAAAACTCTGCCCTACATAGACTGAAAACTAAAACACATGAATTATTTTGTGGATGTCATAGAGACCTAAAGGGCAGAAGGCAACCTACTATGGGCACCACATCCCTGCTCAGGGGACTCCTCCATGCTCAAGAAAGCTCATTCTTTTCTCCCCTCCCATGAGGACACATACAGAGATCTGTCATATCTCCGTTCAGCTTTTCCCCACTTCCTGAAAAAGAGCAGAGGAGGAATGAGCAGACCTCCCATTTACTACCCAACAGCTACAGCATCTAGTTGTAGGGAATGAGAAAGGAACAGAACACTATTAATTGAATAACCTACTGTATATGAAAATCCTCTTGTCATAAATCTTACGAACTCATAATGAACCTGGCAGCTGTCATACGCGGCACAATAAATGAATACAGAAGCATATAACTCCTCCTGCCTGCAAAACTTATGTTGGCCTAGGATCCTGACATGAAAAAGATGATGCACTTGACAATGCGTTCACGTGCATGACAAAGTGGATCTTCTCTTATGAAAGAGAAGTTCTGAGACACGATGTGAGGATGAAATCAGAACAACTGTCTCTCTGATTAAATATGATGTGAAAAATGACTGTTTTATGGGTTGCCAATTTTTTATTTAAAAACTGAGTCAGGAAACTAAATAAGAATTATGACTTACCAGGGACAGTTACCCATAACATCAGAACTGGATTAAGTAAATAAGTTCATATTTATTTTTTATATATTTATTAAATAAATAAGTAGACAAGATTACAAAGCAAATGCTCGCAATATCTATTACTCTGCTGTAAAATTCTGTGGTCATTCCTACGTTAATTGTATTGGTTTCCTAATCTAGTGGGCCCTTATAACAAATAGGTAAGGTATCTAAAAGTTACCTTCATCTCATTGCCTTCTGATCTCAGCATCTTCAGAGTGTCTTTGTTGGACTTCTCCTCCAGCTGTTGCTTGAAGACCTGTAGTAATGATTGCAAAAAGAATCCAAAGCTTTCATGGCTGGGAAGAAGCCATGATGTCATTATGTGGGCTCGCAGAGGCAAATGGCTGGTTCCTATTGTAGGAAGCAGAATATTGGCTAAAGTAATTCTTATCTGGTCTCGCATAGATCAGCCTGTCCTCTCCAAAGAGAGAGAGGGCAAGTGCAGATTCCCTCTTGACCACCATGTCTTTTGCCTCTACTGAGGCTTCCACCTTTTGAATAATTAGCAAATGAACTATCTAGTACCAAAGAGGGTTCCTGTTGCATTCTCATGCCCGTACCCCACCCCCCATTTGTTTCAGAAAAAGGTCCCTACGAAGCAGAGGAGGCCAGCCTGTGTCCAGGTGGTGAACTTAACATGGTTTGGGAGAATGAGAGCTGCTGTGGGTGGAGATTTTCCAGACTTCTAAAATTTCAGTCTTATGGATCCTACATAAGACAGGAAATTTAAACATACCTTTATAAATTTACTGCCTATAATACTGCATTAGCTTTTTTGATAGTGCAAATTTTCGGATTTGAGCTATCCTTGAAGCCAGACTGGACTTATAGTGCATTCAATTCCTATATGTGCAGTCACCATTAATTATATAATTACATCCTTGACCTGTGGAGAACACTGGAATAATGCTACTAGATAGACAAGTGATATCCAAAGAACTTTGGCCATCTAAGTACAGCTCCAATACATATTTAACACTGAATTGGTGTCCTTTTATTCACATAATGAGACTTACTACATGCTGGAAATTGCCATCCCAAGTAAACGTTGCCCCAAATCCAAGAGGATTTGCATTGCTGACTTGTTGATCTCACCATTCTTACTAGGCTATAATTGGTCTCTTATTTAGCAGCTGGTGTTTTGCATTGTGAAAAAGTGTTTTCTAAGGTTCTACCCCTCCCATCTTCCCCCCAAATGGAGCAGCCATTTGTAGCACTCCACTTATTTTTCCTGGCTTCCAATGCCTATCCCTGCTTTTCACACCATTCTACATATATCATCACAGCTAGGTGGCAGCAACTAGCCAAATTTAGTGGATCTTCAAATGCCAGTTGGATGGGAGACCAACAGGAAATCCCAGAGCTGGGAAACTGAAAAAAACATTTTTGAAAAACATAACAACAAACCACTTCCATGAGGTTGCTAAGAAAACTACATGGCTTTAACCCATTGAGTCACCAGGAGTCAAGTGCCCAATTTGCATTTTAGGTTGCAAGTTGTGCCACACATTCAAAAGTTGGCTAATGAAAATTGGCATGCCTATAATGCCAATCTATTTTATCTGATTCTCCTGTGTTATTTTGCAAGTTTATATTTCATGATTTATTGTACTTGCAGCATGAAGTGGTAACCTCAACCCAACGTTTAATCACTTTATTCTGTAACTACTTGAAGTCTAGAATAAGGGCAAAAACTTTACCAATCCTCTTCAACTCTGCCCGATCTCACTGTTTAAAAGCTTTATTAATTTTTTTCAACATGTACATAAAAACTAAAAAGGATGAAACAAAAGAACCTACAAAGAAAAAGAAGAAAACTAAAAAGGTGTGAAAATACAAAACAAACTACTACAAAGTGACTCCCAACTTTCTACAGCAAAACTCTGCCCTATTGTAAAAATAATAAAAGGCGGGATAGAAAACAAAAATAAAAAAATATCTCGAGCACTCACCTTTTGTTCCAGTTCTTTAACTGTCTCAGCCATTCTCTGATTTTCCTTTTCCTGTAATTTAGCAAAGAATTTGAACAATCTAAGCCCTACTACCCAGATAATGTTTTCTTGTTGAGCAAGCTTTTAGGGTTGTAATTCTTTTCTTATCAGCACTATTAACATTTAGAAATTATACAGCACTTTAGAATATCCAACGTGCTTTATGCAATTTGTGTACAGTAAAGTCAATATTATTATCTCTATCCTGAAGACATGGGGACTGCAACTGAGCTTGCCGTTAATGAGTTCAAGCAAGACTTACTACCATTTTCCTGGTCTGAATCTCCTTAGTCTGCAATTCTTAAAAATTCAGCTTTTAAAAGAATCAAATCTCTATTGCATTTGCCACAGCAGGCATACCAAAGGCATGTTTTGAACTTCTCATCAGCGAGATGGCATATGGTTGGTGAAAAAGGAGTGTAGAAACTGTTGTCCAAAACATTTATGGAGCACCAGGTTGCCTATCTCTAAAGTTACTGTTTTTATTTCTTCAAAATATTATATATCAGTTAAAATAATGAGAAGCCATGTACTGGCATGGATTCTTCTCTAAATCATGATCATCAATTTACTCCAGTGCATTAAAAAAAAACTACCTTGTTTTAGAATACATAAATGTGAAGGAGTAGGTGTATCATTGGTACCAGAAATGAAGACTAAAAGAGAATTTTGAAATAGCAATTACAACAATTACAAAAGACCCTCATTGGTTCCCGTCAGTCTACAGAGCCATTTTAACACCAGCTTCTTCCTCTCATAGCACAAATTATCCAAGGTTTTTAGAAGACTATGTCACAAAACCAATCCTCTTATCTCAACCCAGAGAGAAAACCCAGCAGGATAAAGGAGGAAGGATGGGAGGCTGAGGACTATGAGGAGAGAATGCAGAGCTCTTAAATTCATCCCCAGAGGGGCTCACTCGCTTGTGGATGTGCAGCTGGCGTTGACGGCTTCGGTTCTGACACTCCTGCAGAACTCCATGGGCTTCCTCCAGCTCTTCTTGCAATGCTTGAGTTTTCTTCTTCAGGAGTTTAAGACTGCAGAGGACAAAAGGGAACAGTATCCCCACCATCTCTTATGCCAAGGATCTAATCCCAGAAGCACCTTACTCAGAAGTATCCTGGCCTTCTTACCTAAAATTTTGGTCCCTTCCACTTATGCTTGCCAACAGACTGAGCTGTAGCATTCTCCTTGCCAACTTTCTATCAGCTAACCCCCTGCAAACCCTTGCATTATTTTTTTTATTAAACCACCAAAGAGAAAGATGTCTACAAAAAATGGCTAAAAATCTAGCCATCAACAAAGGGTTCCTCTTTGCTGACTAATAGGAAAACAGCAGGCTGTATCATGTATAAATAATTTTCATGGGTGCCCATTTTCTCTTCAGCTTTTTGAGGGATCAGCACCTGCCAGGAAAGACTTGGAAGAGTCCCCTCACCTCTTGGGCTGTAGCAAGGAGCAGAGCTGGGCATGATGCCCTAACAGTGCCTCATATTGCTTCTGCCAGACTTCACCATAGGCAAGTTCTTCATGGATCCATTCCTGCAGCCAAGCATTCTCATCTTCAAAGGTCCTGAGTTTGTAGGGGAGAAACTTGATGAGGAGTGAATGTATGGCATTATGGTAAATCCAAGAGGTTGCAGAAGTGATACTCCTGGTCCTTTCTAAATATCTTTTCTGTCTCTAGATCAGTGTTTCTGTCCTATCTCAGAGAGAAAAACCACAGTGAGATGGTGATTTGGTCTCTAGTCTTTATTGTCTTACTCTAGTAGACAGAAAATCCTGCCAAACCGAAGGACCATGGGAAACCCACACAGATATACCCAAAACTCAAGGTGGGTCTGCTCTGAGTTTCTTTGAAGGACAGTTCAAAGCCTCCAAACTAGGCATGCGTTTTTCCCCCTGGATAGGGGCCCCCTCCTGCTCACCATCAGTACTCATGACAGTTTCTCAACCTTGGCCACTTGATGTGTGGACTTCAGCTCCCAGAATTCCCCATGCTGGCTGGGGAATTCTGGGAGCTGAAGTCCACACTTCTTCAAATGGCCAAGGTTGAGAAACACTGCTCTAGATCATTGAGCCATAGATGCAGGCATGATGTTGGGGTGGTGATGGAACAGACGTTTTAGCACTATTTCCTCCTTAGGCTGAGGTATCTCTCCACTAACTTCCTTCCCGAGTGGCTTGTATAAAATCAGGCTGTACTTCCTAAAAACTGAACTTGTTTCTTCCTTTCTTATATTAAGATATACCTGAGGGACCGCCTCTTCCTCACTACATCAACCCCGCTACGTCCCACCTGATCATGCAGAGAGGGCATGCTGCAGACCTCGTGGGTAAGATAATTCCTTCTGGCAGGGTCCAGGAGGCGGGCCTTCTCTGCAGTAGCGCCCACCCTTTGGAACATCTTGCCCTCAGAGGTGGGGTTAGCCCCATCACTCCTAGCCTTCTGGAGGAATTTGAAGACCTGGCTCTGCCACCTGGCTTGGAGAGGGGAGGAGAATAGTCATACTTGGGGTTGACTAGTGCTTTGAAGTGCCCCTCCTACGCAAGGACTGAATGAGATCACAGCCATCTGGACTTTATTTATATTTAGAAGCTATGTGAAATTGTTTTATAATGCACCTCTATATTGTAATTTTATTATATATTTATTGTTCTTTTATTATTTTGTTGTAAACTGCCCAGAGTCCCTCTGGTGGGAGGAGATGGGAGGAGACAAATTTGACAAATAAATAAATAAATGTCTACGTTGTTAAATGCATCCTGTCTAATTCAGGAAAACAGCTGATTATAATTAAAACTGTTCACACTCACTCAGCTATAGAGTTTGATTTTTTTATTTGTCCTGTTAAGATAGAAGCCAGCATCTTTTGCCCATGTATATTTAGCTAATTTCTTTACATAACAGCAGATTTCAAGGGTGGGGCTCAACCAAATTAAAATTATGCCATATAGAAGGGAATAATGTAAATCATGTTTCTCCATGTTTCATCCCTTCCCATGTTTCTGATACAATTTGTAGTGGGAGAAAAGCTTCTTTGGTTAAACGGACTGTGTGGGAACATGGCATGAGTCCAGGTTACCTGAGGAACTGCTTCACCCCCATTACATCGACCCGTCCCACCCGGTCAGGCAGAGAGGGCATGTTACGGACCTTGTCCATGAGGGACTGCCAATTGGCAGGGTCCAGGAGGAGGGCCTTCTCTGCCATGGCCCTTTGGAACAAGCTCCCCCCTGGATAAGACAGGCCCCCCACTCTCCCAGCCTTTCCGGAGGGAGTGAAGACTTGGTTATGTCATCTTGCTTGGGATGGGAGAAGGGACAGCTATGGGGGTGGTTAGCACCGTGATGGTGCCAAGGAGAAGATCTCATCTCCCATATGAAATGTTGTATTTTGTATTTATATGTATTTTTATAGTTATATTGAATTGTTTTTAGTAATTGTCATTTTAATTATCTGTAAGCCTCCCAGAGTCATTTATACAAGAGATGGGCAGTAGACAAATTTAATAATAAATAAATAATAAAATAAAGAGACTTTTATTACATTTATATTCTGCCTTTTCTCCAGGAGTTCTAGGCAGTATACATGGGACTTCTCTCATTTTGTCCTCAGTAAAGTAAGATGAGTTGAAAGGTAGTTATTGGCTTAGTCAGCCAATTCCATGACTGCGTGAGAATTGGGTCTCTCTGATCCCAATCTAAAATGTTAACCATTAAACAAACCTGGATCTACACCCTTCTAACTCCATGACAAGCCCCAACTGGTTTCATTATTGGTGGCAGTATCGATATTCCTCCACACACAGGAGACATATTGTGGTATCTGGTTTGACCCTCACTGCCCCTTATTCCCTATGCTGAAGGTGCCTGTTTTCTATAACCTACTTCCCACGGCCTGACCAAATCCCATGCTCGCAATTAGCTCTTTCTCACAATCAGGCTGCAAATGGAAAGTTTTTAGAACACACCCAGGACCTCTTTGCTTGAGTTTGTTGCTTTGGCCCAGCACCATATCCATGTTCCTCAATTCCTTAGTTGGGCAATTTCTTTTTTAGAGAAAATCAATACATTTTCAGGCATGGACTGGAGACCCTGGAAAATAGAAGATCAAGCTATTCAAGTATTTAGAAGTAGTAAATCACTCCATCAGAGGACACCCAAGAATCAGTGTGTATCGGATCCAATGCATATATAAAAAACATGTTAGGAAAATCATGAATGCAGTTTGGAAGAACTGGCCAGATATATGTCATATTACCATATGGCCAGTAGAGGTGGGCAGGGATTGAGTCCTTTACCTGATTTCTGCCACTCAAGGAAAGATTAATCAGGATATCAATTAATGACCACTAAGCCATCCAATCGAATAGGCCTTCTAAGATTCATCACCTAGGCCAGTTGCCATCACATAGAAATAGGTTGCTAGGCAACCAACCGCCAACCATTGCTATTCTATCCTCCAACGTATCTCAAACTTAGGGGCAGTTTCCCACATGCCTCTAACCCCAGCGCCAGCCTGAACTGGCAATAACTTTTTCATTGGCTCCCAGGGACATTTCTTCCATCTCCTGTCCAGCAGCCCATGAGTGAGACAGCCGTAAGCCATTTTCATGGACTCAGTGCTGAACTTCCCCTTTTTAGCCTAGCATTCTCCAAGGCAGGCTTGAGGTACACAAAATCTGTTAGGCTTTCTCACCTATTACCTTGGAGGGAAGCCTGGGAACTGCAGTGACAACTTTGCAGCATTTCCTCCTGAGCTGGGCAATAAGCAATTTCGCACTGAAGGGAACCTCAGTGACATGCCAAGGGACTCCTTGAATTTCTCACCCCCCACAAAAAAAAACCTGGCACCATTTACACCACCAAATCACTCTTAGGAGGGAAGAAACAGATTGGCTGTGCCCCCTCATAGTACCCTGGATTCCCCTCATTGCAAAACCAGATCCAGAGAGGAGAGGTGGCAGGGTGCTCGCTAAAATGTCCATTCTCCTTTCTCAATGGCCAGGGGTAGCCTTCCAATCCTCCCTTCTTCATCCTCCCAGCCCGAGCACCCAGCAGTGAGGATATTAATGCAATGGCTCACAGCTGCTACAGAGGGTAAGACGGGCAAGACCAGCAGGTATTTAGAGGTGTCCAAAAATAGCCTTTCAGTGGTTATTCTGTTGTTGGGGAAATCAGTGGCTCAACTGCAGCTTCCTCAAAGTGCTAGTAATACCTGTCCCGCTTTACAAAAACAAAAAGCTATAGCTTTTCTTTGATATGAAGAATAAGACTCTCTTGCCGTAGGCCTGTTCAGAACAGGCAGCAATCTTTGTTCCTTCTCACAATGCCAGGTTTAAAGATGATTGTCATCTTGGGGCCACATCTAAGCATTCAGGTAACAGGCTGAGGCCTTTTGCACAGCAATTTCCCAAATGCCTCTTGCTTCTCACACTGTATAAGTGGGACAGGAAGAGAAACTGTACGTTGGCTATGTTCATGTAGCACAACAGGCAATCGTTTATTATGCATGGTTTATTGAATAAACCACAAGTGGCTGGGTCTGCATAATACACTGAGCCATAAACCATGGAAATCACACTGACTAGGTTTGTATAACATGTTATGCCAGAAATAAGCAACTCATATTTTGGCTTAGCATTGTGAACCCCCTATTAAAGTAACAGAAATAAATGCTCATTTGACATTGAGTCGTGGCCTTTTAATAACTGTTACGGATAAGGCCTTTCAGCAGGTATAACTTGCATGAGAAATTACACTCTTCAGCACAACTGTTAAAAATGCAGAGCTGGGTCCTCTTTTGCATTATGCTCAGTTTAATAATGGGACATAATTGGATACAAAAGCAGTTGAGTAATGAGAAATAATTCAATACATAAAGATATGCCTATTTTTCACTTATGAAACTATGGCAGATACAATAAAGGAGCTCCTTTGCACCCGTTAGGATAGCCAGCCTGGGAAAGAGGACTATCCCATCAGCTCCT
The DNA here is from genome assembly GCF_035149785.1 of Candoia aspera. Lineage (NCBI taxonomy): Eukaryota > Metazoa > Chordata > Lepidosauria > Squamata > Candoiidae > Candoia > Candoia aspera. The sequence goes on from NC_086154.1 coordinate 154,387,058, forward strand.
TCAACATTTGATCCTAATAGAATATAAAGCTCCATTTCCAGGACCTGCCCAAGAAGCTTTAGAACATTCACAAAATACATGACAAAACACTTCAGAGCATTCATTTTAATACTGGAAGCTATAGGGTCTAGCCCTTATTCTGATTTCATTTATTCAGAAAATATATCCAAGAATGCACTAGACCAATTGCTTTGGCTTCACTGCTGCCTTAGATCCCCTTCCTCACACTTCTGGCATTAAACCAAAGCAGATCACACCTATGGGAATGTTTTAGAGTATGGAAAACAGTGATCTCTTTTTACTGCAAGGACAATAAATATAAAAGGTTCTCCCATGTCCTAGAAGTAAATAGTTCTGTGGCCTTGGAAATAACTTGAGTGCTATTTGATAGGAAGGGAAGAAAAAGACACAAAGTACCCTATTTAGATTTCAAAATATGGGTACCATATAGGTGAGTTTTTAGTGGTGGTGGAGAGAATAACAGATGAGATTCCAAAAGCATTCAGTGTGGGAGTCCAACCCGGTAACTAGTTTCCATTACATTCTCTTGGCTAATACTACCAGGGACAAGGTCAGGTGTGCCTTCTTTGTGGGAAATGGAAACATGCAGATCCTCACCCCCACCCCACAATCACTGTCCCACTGAGGTTTCCTTGTGGGTTAGAAGATCCACTGCAGTCCAAAATTTTCATATCCATCACACATGTCTCTTCAAATGCAGAGACAGGTGGTCTGAGCGGGAGAAAGCACGCTGGCAGAGGTGACACTTGAATGGGCGTTGTCCTGTGTGTTTACGATAATGGCGAGTCAGCTCATCTGAGCGGGCAAATTTCCAACCACAACCTTCCCAAGTGCAGTGATACGGTTTTTCTCCTGTAAAACAGAAAATACCACTATGTCCTTGTGCTACCACTGGACCCAAAGGGTCATTATTTTAAGTTCCATAGCTAATATTCATGCAGAGAATGTTGAGGAAATAAGCAGCCTAAAATTGGATTTCCCACTTCCCCGCTAGCGCAGGGTATGGGGGCCACGATTCACTGCAACACCCACAACTTAAATGTCTGCTGGACACAGAAGGGAGACTTGACAGCTGACACCATTTCTAAAGCCCCAGCCAGAGGATAAAATGCCCTGAGACCCAACACACAGCTGCCTACAGCCTCCCTTCACATCAATCTTTTTACCTGTATGGGTGCGAAGATGAGCCTTGAGGTGGGAGCTCTTGGTATATGTCTTCCCACAGCTGGGATGATTACAGATGTGACTAGCAGGCCGCTTGCGGGGCCACTGTTTGTGCCCCTTCTTAGGCCTGGCTGTGGCTTCTCTGGTAGGCGAAGGTGGTTTCCGGAAACCAAGGAGCGGCAGAGCATGGAGAGCAGAATCTGTCTGGTACATCTGAACTCGGGTTTGGTATGGGCCATGGGAGAAAGGGTGGTAACCATTCAGCACACCACAGTGTGGCAGCTGGGAAGCCACTGCAGCTGGTGGAAGCTGATTGTAAGAAGCATGTTTGCCTAACAAAGGAGGACTTGGGTGTACATAGGCTTCACAAGTTAAATGATAATACTGCCCATGAGATCTTTGTCTGGGGTCCCCAGGCTGCTGCCCTGCTGCAGCAAGAGCCACACAATCTCCCTGGGCAAAGAACTGTGGCAACTGATTGTTGGAAAATACTAGACCCTTATTGGGCTCTATTATGTCCTGGGAATAACTGGGTAGGACTGGAGCACAGTTCACAGAGTTCTCTCCTGGCAGGAATTTGACTTCCAGGCCTGAGGGACCAGGAACCTCCGGAACCTTGAGGTTTCCTGGGAGTTTCTCTCTGACTTCCTCAATGGTCATTGGCTGACAGACAGCAGACACTGAGGTCTGTTCCTTTTGGTCAACTCGAGAAAGACCAGCATTTTGCCCTGAGGTAGAAAAATTTCTTAGGAGAAAGTCAAGGTCCCAATAGGCTTCCTCGTGCTCCTGCTTGACTTGCTGGACCTCCTCAGGTTGGTTCGACTCCGAGAACTCCAGAGATGGAGTTTCAGGGCAGTCTTCTGTCTTCCACCACTAGAAAGCAAGTAAACAGCCCATGAAATAAATTGAGTTCCAGATGTGAACTGCAGTTAGAAGCTGGAAAAAAACAGCAGACTCTTGTAGATTTGTCGCAGTGTCTTTCACTAAATGAAAGACAGAAGCAGGTTACAAAAGCTGTGATGGAAGAGCTTCAGAAGAGCCAGTACAGGCTGGAGCCTGCCATTAAGGCAGAGATAAAGAGCCCACTATCACAAGGCTGCACAAGTTTCTGCCCTGCAGCTGGGAGAGGCAGAAAGCTAGTTATCTCACAGGCCCTCAGAAACAGGCAACAGAAGCATTTGCTACTCAAGAGGCTTTTTGAGTCTGGCTCTAGGACAGCACCCTATGATTAATCTACTCTAGACTTTCAAGGTCTAGGGGTTAGAATGGTAGAAAAGAAACTTGGGCTACATTTCTAAAACCATCTTGATTGACAATGCTTTCTTCTAAAAAAACCACCTTCTTTCCCTGCTGCATGGTCCCTATATTCTGTCCTTCATAACGTCATCTTTTGAAGAGACAGCTATGAACAATTCCAAGGTGAGCCTCCAAGGACAGAGGCAAGTATTCAGCATCTGTTCTTCAAAGAGCATTACATCAATGTACTGTATTTAATTAATCCTTACAATAAAAGTGTTCACAATCTGTGTGTTACAGCAGCTTATTTCATTCGTTCCTCACAACTGGATCTGATAACATAGATACAGCATCTCAGCTGCTCCTATTCAGACTCTGACCTGCAACTACAAAACATCTGACCTTTTAACTTTAACACAGTCCCTGACTACCATTTTATGCAGTTATGAGAAACAAAGGAGAAATTTAAAAGCATAGATACTATGTTGTAAATGCAGATAATATTAGGGAAACTAACTGTTAAAACTAATTAACAAGACTACAAAATGATTTTGTGAATAAAAGTCTTTACATACTAAATATTAAGCTGCTGAACAAGTATGTATGTACATATCTCTTATTAGGGCCAATGACTGGTAAAATACAAAGAGGACTAAAAAAACATAAAGAACATGTAAATAAGAAGAAAACAATTAGCAGGGGCCCAAAAATTAAAGAAGTAGCTTCCTGTGTGAAGCAATGGCAGCCAAAAGAAATCTTGCAACTTCTCTAGGGATGTCAGGGTTCCTTTCCAGTAAGAAGCAATGAAGCTGTCCACAGAACTAGAGAGACTACTATTAATAAGTAGAATTATAAGGGCAGGGTGCAAGATGCCATAGAAACAAATCTAAGAATTATGAGAGCTAGAGTTTCAGGTTCCTCCAGGTCAGAGGGGCAGATTCCCACTGAAAAAAGGATGCCAGTTTGGTCTAGTGGTTAAGGCAACGGGCTAGAAACCAGGAGATTGTGAGTTCTAGTCCCGCCTTAGGCATGAAAGCCAGCTGGGTGACCTCGGGCCAGTCCCACTCTCTCAGCCCAACCCACCTCACAGGGTGGTGGTTGTTGTGGAGAAAAGAGGAGTTATTTATAAAAAAATAATAATGGTGGGAATGAAAATAAATAAATGAATGTTCACCCTAGTTTTTGAATTCCTTATCTCCGATTTTTTAAAAAAAATAAGATCTGCCTGAAGATGAAACCTGCACACACGCACCATATTCTACTTGTCCTAAAACAGATTTATAACTCAACTATTAATTTATAAGTATTTAATATTTTTCTCTATGAACCAGCTACATTTAAAAAAAATTATTAATAGTAAGATTACTATACAAGAACATAACCAAATGCATGCAGTTTACAATACAGCACTTCAGTTAAGGTATAGCAACTATAACTCATTGGCTCCTGCTGGAGTTTGGCCATTTTAGCTACACAGCAACTACATTTTTTTCCTCTGACTTCTCCTTCCCTACTAGAACCTTAAATGCACCACAATGAAGAGTCAAAAAAGAGGTGATATTTGCTTACAATTTGGGCAAATAGAATAAGTAAGTCTCCTCTCCCTCTATATAATATGTTCTAATCATAAAATGTGAAGAAACTGACTTTAAAAATAAGCTACGATATACCATCAATTTAAGACTACATAGACCACTGAAGCTGTGCATGAACTACAAGCTCTTAAACTCAGCTCCTGCAGTTAGTTTGCGGTTCAATCAGCATGAGGTTTAATCCCATAACATTGCATTGGATTAAAAACACTTAACCATGAATTGGGTCCTGCAAACAGTAAATACAGGGAGTGGGAGAAGGGCTATTTTTCCCCTTTCACGTTAGTCACAGAATTATATCAACAGTTCTGATAAACAACGGCCTCCAGAAGACCTCAGGGAAATTCTTTCTTAAAAGCATTATATCCACTGACTAGACTTTAGCTCTGATTAGTTTTGTGGGCTCTTACGAGGCCTGCACGCGTGTATCTCTTAATTTAAGGGAAAAACACCCTAAAACTCCATGCCGTTATCTCTCCCAGACAGACCTGCTATCATCATGAAATACTTTCCAAACATGCAAACGTTCTACACAAAAAAACGTTTTTTTGCATTTTAGTTGAACAAACACAAGCACTCCAAAATTACCAACCTCTCTTTATTTACTCATCTATTTAATTAGTACGATATCCTGCCTTTCCTCCAGAAGCAACAAATGGTGCCCAGAACACTCTGTTCTGCTATTTTCTCCATATCGGGAGTAAGACCGGGAATCCCTCCAACTTACTTTCCACCATCCGGCTAGGGGAGCTCCTGAAATATTGCACAGGGGTTTAGAAAGCAGTACCTTGCCGCACCTATTCTGCAAAGGAACCTTGATTTGGTAAGTAACAGCCGAGGTCCAGCTCGGAACCCACACTTATTAACTCCTTCCCTCCTGTCAGAAATTTTTAATTCTTATCAGTCTGCACAGCCAAGCAGCAACCCAGAGGCCACCTTCAGCCAGCCAAAGCTCCCCACACACAACTCCTCACCTGAAAAATTTCAGATTGTGTGTCCTGAAAGTGGTTGAACCCCCCCAGGATTCCAGATGAGGGCAACACAGTCTCCACAAAAGTCATGGCCAATAAACAGCAATATCCCTAAAAGAAAAGGAAAAATTAATAACAAGGTAGCATACTTCTTGGAGTTTTGCTTACTTACTCCTAGTTCTCTGTTCTTCTTATTCATATGCACAGACTTTGCTTTTACTCTCTCACCTAAACATCACCCATCCCTCGTTTATGAGCAAACTCTTATACTTTAAGTCTTGCCTTCAATATTTTTCTTCTTTTAATTCTTTCCTTCATTTGCCAGTTTGAAGAAGAGAGAAGAATAAATGAAGCCGACTAAACCAATCAGAAAAAGGGGGCGTGGCCGGCCAAGGAACGCGTTGGAGGCGGATTAGGATTAATCATAATCACCTTGTTTGCCGCACATTTGTTACTTACTTTCTTTAAATAAGAGGGATAAGGATGAATTCGCAATCCAGTCTGTAATCCTGTTTAGTCAGAAGGAAATAGTATTATTACTAAAGTATTATGCTTATGAGGCTAATTGTTACCCACTGAAGTATGGGTATGTGGTCCCAATAGTTCTAATCTGGAGTATTCTTGAAGTCAAAACGTAGATCCAACTATAATTATATTAAATTTCATGTTATAAAGTGTAAGAACTAAATGAAGGCATCTAATTAACAATTTTCTAACACTTTCAGCATCTAGAGTTATTTGTAAGATGTATTTTTCATAAAGTAGAGTCCATTTATGGGAGGGGGGAGGTTGTTTGATACCTAAAAACTGCACATTTAAAACCTTTCAGGGACTAACCTGCAGTTCTATGCATCTACTCCGAAGTAAACTGCACTAAATTTAGTGGGATTATATTCCAATAAATATTATATGATTGCATCTGAAAGCCCTTTAAGAGTTCATGCAATGCATGGTGCAAGTTTAGAAATATACACCTAGAATGCCCCACTGACTTCCATGGGTTCTAGTCACAGAAAGGTCTTGGTAAATTAAGCTAAAGCTTTGGGATGCCTCTAAGAAAAATATCTGCAAATCTAACAGGGAGGGAAGGACAAGCTTTACACATGCAAATTTAAAGTAGCCTGGCTTTTTAATGGGTTCTGAATTTTCCACACCCTGCAACTCTCCTCTGGGGGGAGATGGGCAGTGGCAAAAGTTGATGAATAAATATTTTTTTTTAAAAAAACAACGGCTAAGGTCATGACTGACCTTACATTGGATCTTCCTTCCCAAAGGCAAAGTGTAAATTAGTACATCTCCTCAAGGTTTATTTAGATTCCTTTTGTTGCTTTCCCCACTGTCCACCTGTTGAAGACTGGGACCTGTTCATTGTCCTTGCCAAGGTGAACAGTAAAGAATCATCACGTTTTGCTATTTTGAAAAGAAAAAAGAGATCAAAACTCTGCCTGTTCAGTCAAACTGTCGAGTTATAAACCCACATTTACTATGGGGTACTTTAAAAGCTCTGCAGTTCCAGGAATTAGAATTTGGTATTCTGAAAACTCCCTAGTTTTATTTATTTATTTTCTATCCCACCTTTATTATTTTTTATAAATAAGTCAAGGTGGGGAACGTACCTAATATTCCTTCCTCCTCCTATTCTCCCCACAACAACCTCGTGAGGTGAGTTGGGCCGAGAGAGAGTGACTGGACCAAGGTCACCCAGCCAGCTTTCAGGCCTAAGGTGGGACTAGAACTCTCAGGCTCCTGGTTTCTAGCCCATTGCCTTAACCACTAGACCAAACTGTCTTGAGCTTGTTAGAGATACAAATGAATACAAATGTGATTTTTAAAAGAGCAACATTCATAATATAGAAGACAATACAGTAATGTCTAAATAATAAAAATGCACACCCCATTTATTATAAGCAAAATGAGCATCCTTCTTGGATCATATTGTGGGCACTGTCATAAAAAGGCTGCCATGGGTGGGGGTGGGGGTGGTTATTTGCAAAATCCTTACCATGGTGGGTGTCATAATCACAAAACACCCATTTCCCAGCAGCCAACTGGTGAGTTGTTTTCCACCACTTCCCTTTGAAGCCTCTAAAGTGCTTCCTACCTCCCCAGTTTAGTTTTGTCATGTTTTCTGGATAGATTGCAAGTCACCTGCCATATTAAGTGTTCAAGAAAACCCAGCACCTACAGTTAATAAAACTAAATGGACCTCAAGTTAACAATTGGATGGGAGACCACCAGCAAGTCTATAGATTTCACTTGAAAGCCAAATAAACATCCCAAAAGGTGGCAGTGGCAAGCCTGTTACATACTGCTGCCATGTAGAAAATGATAGGGACACATCCCTTGCAGGAGTTGAGTTCAACTCAAAGACGACTTTATGTTTTTTGTGTGTAACAGGTTCTTTATGGGCATTAAAGGCATTCTTGGTTAATGTGGCACATTGTTTCACAGCATGCCCATTTTGCCTTTATTTTAATGAAAAGAACCTTAAAAAGCATTAGATTAACTTGAAACAGGGAGTCTGACCAGCATGAAAGGAAATGTCCAAAGGCATCATTTGCCTATTTCTTCTCTTGTTTTCCAAGGTGACTACGTTGTCTTACTATTTCCTGCCTAGACACAAGAGCTGCCTTCCCCAACCTGGCGCTTTTGCCCTGTATTGGACTATCACACCTATGACTCCCAGCCAGGATGACCATTTACTGTACCTGTGTAGCTTTACTATTTTTCATGTGTTAAGGTCTTTACAAAAGGGTTGGCTTCATTTCATTCATACGTGGACAGCAACTCCCGGGATAAGAATACATGATCGTAATCCCTACTTGCATATGGGGAATGGAAACTGAGAGATAACGCTTCCGTGACTAAGCATGCCCAGGGAAGAAGCCCTCAGCTTTTCTGGCATGGTGCATTTGCTTGACTCTAATGACGCCAGAAAGCAAATGGAGGAGTCCTCCAGAAGTGTGTGGAGGAGTGAGACTGTGGACTCCACCGCTCCACCGTCTCCCCCTTGCCTCCCTCAACCAGATCAGCCTCCAGCTGACATTTTGTGCTTGTCCCATGGGCTGGAGCTGGGCCCTGCGAAGACAGCTGAAAGAGCAGTGGGCAGCTTTCGGCTGGGGAAAAGCATGAATGCAGATTAACAGCTTGCCCTGGCTTTGTATCAGGAGGTCTCAGAGGGGTCTGGCAGCAGGCCCTGTTCCGATACAGAATTGAGGACCAACACTGTCTTGCCTCTGAGAGGAGAGACACTTTGGAAAGAGAATTGCCCTGGCTACAATGCTGGGACTAGAATACAGCATTTATCTCTGTCTCTCAAACCTTGTTAATGAGATTGAGAAGGAAAATCAATCAGGGGTAGGAGAGAAAGTTTTAAGGCAGGGTTGGCTTAGGCTAGCAAACTAATGTGATTCCTTTATGATTTTGTATGAACCCATGCAGGAATTGAGTAAACTATGGTTAAGCATGGGTAAGCAAGTTCTGTGAACACAGACAGGTTAGGGATGGAGAAAAATCCCTAACTTACACAGATGTTGAATTCTGTGTCTTTAATTGTTTTCATGGCATAAAATAAATGAACAGGTGACATGCAGAATCCAATTGCTGCTCTTTTATAACAAGAAAAGCTGCAGCTGCTAAAATGTGGTTTGCCACTATCATGTTAAAAGCTCAAATTGGGGATATGAAGGGAAGAAGTGTTTATTTTGTACAAGGTGAAAGTATAATATTAACACTTTTCCTCCTTGGATATGTTGATTTGCCAGACTGTGAGAAAAGGGAAATTTAGATGTTAAGAATCATTACCTGAGAAATATGTTATTAAGAATATGGAACAAATATAAGTCTAGACTTTGCCCAAAGAGATCACTGCTGACATCCACTCAAGAAGCTTTCTACAGCAGAGAAATAGCAGATAAAGAATGATGGCTAACATGAGAGTTTATTAATACAAAGTAAGAAATTAAGATGAAGACAAGGGAACAATTAGTAACAGAAGAACACTCTTTTTAATGGTTTTCTAATAATCAGATGAAAGAGAGGTTTAATATGGATAAAAGGATAGTTGGAAGAACAACTGAATTGCAAAATTGACTGGAAAAAGATCATTCTAGTGAAAATCAATATAATCTGATTTGTATCTGTTTATTCATGAGCAATTTTTGTGTTCCTCTTGCCCTGTATACAATGACTAAAAGATAGTAACCCTAAACGTGGACTACTATAATAGTGGAATGTTGTCAAAGCATAAAGAACCCATTTTAACAGGTGTTTTTGTGAATTCATACCAGAAGCACGCAATTAACAGGTAGAGTTCCCTAATTTTTAGAGTTTAAGCGAACAGGTGCCGAGTAAGCATCCGGCTTTTTCCCTAACTGGAAAGCGGGGGGGGGGGGGCGAGGGTTGGAGGAAACGATTGACCGGCGGCTTGCCAATGGGGAGGTGGAAAAGGGGAAGGAGCCAACCCAGCTGTAACTACCAAAACCAGACCTGAATAAACCAGGAGATGCCAGGAAATGCGCAGCTTATAGTGAAAAATCAGTGGGTTTTGGTACTTTCAAAGGTACTCTGCCAGTAATGAAACATGGTCAGAGGCATTTCCCCATAAGACCTGAACCAGCCCTTAAAAAAAAATTGTGAAGGGGCATCTGGCTCAGGCTACTATCTCACGTTCATTAAAAGGATAAAAGTGAGAGAGCCAGTTTGCCTGGTGGTTAAAACACCAGGCTGGAGACCGTGAGTTCTACTCCCGCCTTAGGCACAAAGCCAGCTGGGGGACCTTGGGCCAGTCACTTTCTCTTAGCCTTACGAAGAAGGCAATGGCAAAGCACTTCTGAAAAACCTTGCCAAGAAAGCCGCAGGGACTAGCCCATGCAGTCGCCAGAAGGCACCTCCCCAAAAAAGTGTTTGAACCCACGCCTCCACTCTCTGCAAAGAAACACTCCTTTAAACTGTATAGCTCTTACCAGGATCGATGCTCGGCGAGAAAAGATGCAATTTTATTTTTGAAAAGTTTTATATGTGTGTTAGATAAGCAAGGCAAACAAGCAACATAATAAACAGCAATATAAGACTGAATTAAAAAAACTGCCAAGGAACGGAAAGAGAAACGTATCAAAGGTCCACATCTGCAGGACCGAAGCATTTCCCCGCCCGCCCGAGCCGCTTCGGGACTCCCTCCCTCCTCCGTTTCCCAGCCACCGAGCTCTCCCCTCCTCCCTCCCGCCTGCGTCGTGGCCACACGCCTCCTCTGCCTGACCAATGGGCGAGGAGCGCGCCCTCTCGCGCAGCTAGGAAGGAAGGGCAGGCGAAGTCCATTGGCCTAAGGGAGGGGCTGTGGTTAACCCGGGAGGAGACGTCATTGCCGGCCTGTCAATCTTCCGAGCAAAGGTACGAGTGAAGCGTGAAGTGAAGTCTCGGCTACCCCAATCTCGGTCAGTACTTTTTTATCGTAATTAAGGGTTAGAGTGCCTGACCCTGAAACCAGTGGCGCTCCCTGCACCTATTGGGAGGAGAAGGGAAATCCCTGGCGGGATTCCTTTTCATTGCCCCCAGATGGAGAATAGGCGCTGGTAATAGCCGCCTCCCCCAGAAGAAAAAGCATGGGTGGTGGTTTCTACTCTGCACACCGCTAGGCCCCATTGCTCCCTCCCGCAAAGCTGGATAGGATTCCTGGAAGTGAGCTTCAGACATCCTCTGTTTTCTAATTTAAAGGCCTCTGGTGTACTGCTTGAATACCTTTTCCCCTTTCTTTCCCCTTTATTTGGCTGTTCCTTTACCCTAGGAATTATTGCCTGTTCATTTAGTAGGTGGTGCTTTAGTTTCACTCTTGGTTCTGTGTTATAGATAGGGGTGAATTGAGCATGGATATCATCATAATCTATTCCAGCATTTTGCTGGAGGAGGAAGGCAGCTGCAGTTCGTTGAACACCCCAGGTGATTTTCACGACTTACTAGGACCTTACGATTTTCTCTGATTGACCTTTTCCAGGCACTCATCCTCCATGGCGCTAAGGTCACCCAGCAGGCTATTACTGCAGTGCAGACGCTGTGTGGCAAACTTCTGTAATACCAGAGCACAGAGCACTAGTTCATCTGTGCCAAAAGGTCAGTGACTGAATTTGTTAACAGGGACAGAGTGGGGTGAGGGGAGAGACAGTAGAGCCACATCTGAGAGATAGATAAACCTATTTAGGACGTTGGATTTTATGGGGAAGGAGCACAGAAGAGGCAATTGGATTGAGAAATGGCCTTATTTTGTCACTTACGTTACAGAAAAAGAAGGGAAGCCCTTGGTGAGTGCATCCAAAGGTAAGCAGGTTCCTCTTTCTTGCCAGCTGTGATCTATCTGAGCTCACAGTCACCAACACTCTTGCAACAACATTCCTTCTATTTTATAGATCCTTACATTGGAAAAAAATTGGAAAGCTATTTGCTGTGTTGTATAAAATGTATAAAATACATTCTCACTTTTAATTCCTTGTCATTAATTTGGTGGGTCTGAGGAAGGATGTTGTGAGTTTCCACTGGATCTGTGCATCTAATTGATAATTAAATAGATTAGATTTTGATTAGATAATTAAAAGATTTTATTCCCCCAAAAGCTGGTCCCAGATATCCTGTTCTGGAAGACACAAACGATTAGCTGCAAATACTGCCATTATCACAATTGATAATTTTATATAGCAATTGTATATGCATCTTCCCAGAAATAAGCCCCACTGAGCTTGCAATTTCAGCTTATAAATAACAAATTATGCGGATAAGCATGGCCTGCACGGTATAATGGTTGAAGTGTTGCTTGGACTGGAGAAACATGGATTTGCATTCACTCCTAGCCAAGCAATTTGACAGGATAACTTTAGGCAATCTGCTATCTCTCAGGTTTGTTACTGTGGTGAAAAATGGGAGCAGGGAGTGCTATTTAACTGTGTTGAGCTCCTGTAGGAAAAGCAGGATAGAAATCTAACAAATAGCATAAAATAACTGTATGCAATCCAGCATTTCAAGAATTCCAAAGATTAAATCAGATAAGTAAAATAGAATAATTAAGGGCACAAATTAACTCTTGAAAAAAACATGAATGTATATAAAAGCAGCCTGTTCCTTATGAGATACTATTTTCCTCAGTATTACCATCCTTTAACAAAACCTTTTTCACACCTTGAAACAAGGACTTAAAATACAAAACATAGTTCAGAGAAAAATGAGTTGTGTCACTGCAGTTCTGCAGTTTGCCTGTGTGCATTTGGAATACTGAAATGGACAATAATCTTGTGCTGTGTGTATGAGAAACTTTTTGTAATGCCAGGTGAAGAGATCTATACAAGCTTGCATGTGCCAATTACACAATTTTCCAGTGGTGTTCATGTTACTGTCTGTGGGGAGAATTGTTGGACTGTGCACTCCCATTGCTGCAGCAGGCCTTTTCATATGGGTGCCTCTCATACTGGTGAGGGAATTTCTGCATCAGTCCCTTTGTTCTTTAGGCTAGTTCTACCTTGCTTTTTCCAGTTCCAAAAGCCCAGTTTGACTGGCGTGATGCCCTACAGCTGGAAAGGCTCCTGACTCAGGAGGAAATAATGATGCGGGACTCATTTCGTGCCTATTGCCAGGAAAAGTTGATGCCCAGGATCCTCATGGCCAATCGAAATGAAGGTAACTTTGTATTACTATCTGGTGCCCTCCATACTTTGGAATTGCTGATCTGGCTGAGGTTGATGGGAACTGAAATTCAAAACGTATGTAGGGCAACAGATTGCCTATCGTTGCCTTATACACCATTGTGCCAGATGAACTGAGAGTATTATTCTGTCTTTAGAAATACAGAATCTCCTCTTTGACATTTGCTGAATGTGCCAAATCATTACATAGCTAAGTTACTTATTCAGTGGCCTGACTGGGAGTGGCAAGGGGGACAGTGAAAGAATCAGTAAATTGTTTTGGATCAATTTCCAAAAGGGAGCGGTGGTATCTCTGAGTTAAGTGTACTTTGATTTCCTTTCAGGTAATCAAGGTCTCAGAAATGAAACGATATCTATCTAGGTCTCAGAAATGAAAGGCTAGACACCAGGAGACTGTCTTTTTTTATCCTGCCTTAGGCACAAAGCCAGCTGAGTGATTTTGGGCTAATTACTCTCAGTCCTAGGAAGAAGGCAAGGGCAAACCATTTCCAAAAATGTTATCAAGAAAACTGCGGGAACTAGTCCATGTAGCCATTAGGAATCAAGACTCACTTGAAAGAATATACGCTGTGTGTGTGTTGTTAAATGTTTATTATTTCATATGCTACCTTACCTGCCCTTTAAAATGGAATACTGATTTTAATGTAAATTAAATAATTGCTGGCTTTTGTGCTGCAGTAATTATGAAAAATACTTATCAGCATTATACTACTCCCATACGTTAATAATTTGGAAGCAGTTGCCCTACCAGAGCCATGACACTATGTTGCATACTAAGCCTTTGTGTCATGAGTGCCGTTGAGCTGAAGTCATCAGCGCAATGGCACACATGACAATAGCAAGGAAAGAGGTGAAGGGGCTCAAGATAAGTAGCCATCAACCCACAACGACTAACGGCCAACAAACAATAACTAAACGGATCACGGAGCACACCCAAGCCATCAGCGCCAATACAACGGAGATCGCCCAGCTGACAGCAATCACCGGATGAATAGAAAACCCGATGATGGGCGATCCCGGAACGCCAGCGGGGCCTCACAACCCCTCACCCACCGGCAGGGCAACGTATTGGACAAAGGGGGGTGACGTGACCGCGAGTGAGGGGGCGCTGACCGGCGCGGGGTATTTAAACCCCGCACCGGCGCGCTCCTGTCACTCTCAGCTTTTTTCTTCCGACGCTGTAACTGCGCTGTGAATAAATCAGAGCCTGATCCACGAACCAGTGTCTGAGCATTATTCAGAGGCAGGCAGCGCATGACATAAAGCTGAGAGTCATAAACTCAGCCTCGCCGAGCCCCACCGGACGACAACGAGCCGCGGGAGGAGTAGACGGCGAGAAGACCAGCAAGATGAGGCCGGAGCGGCGCGGGCAAGGAGGGCGAGCCGCGCGGCAAGAGACAGAGGAGGACCGACCAAGGCCAGAGGCACCGCGGACTCCCGGAGCCATGGACGCCCACCCCACCCGACCCGAGCCTCAGCTCCAACCCCGAGGGGAGATGGCGACGGAGGCAACCCGACCGCGGGAGGGAGCAGCACGACTTCCGAAACCAGCGGAGGACCCCGCGCCCCACATCGCACCCCAGCAACGGGCGTGGAGCGACAGCCCAACGGCGGTCAACACGGAGGAGGACGATGGAGACACCCAGCAGACGGCGGAGGAAGCGGACCCGCGGCAGAGGGAGGACGAACCCCGCCGGCAACCCACCCCCGCTGACGCGCCAACGGAACCGGCCCCAGCGGCGGCGCGGGCTGTGGACGAGGAGGCACGAGCTGAACTCGCGGCCATGCGGGCTCAACTGACGGAACTCCGGACCATGCTCCAGTCGCTTATGCCCCCCGCGCCACCCAACGACGTCCCCGCACAGGCCCACACCCCGAGCGAAGCACCGAACCCCCACGGGCCAGCGGAGGGTCAGCAGACGGCACAGGCGGACGACACCACAGACCGGGAAGCGAGAGGCAGGGCCGCGCACAACGCCCGGGCCCCAAAGGACTTCCCCATCTTCTTCGATGGGGCCCCCACGAAACTCTCGTTCTTCGTCACGAACGCTAGGGAGTTCATGGGGAGGCACGGACACTCCTACGACTCCGAGGCCGACAAGATCGCCGCCGTGGCGATCAAACTCCAAGACAGGGCGGCGGACTGGTACGTCCAACTGTACGAGTCCAGCTCCCCCGCCCTCGCCACCTTCCCCGCTTTCATCAATGAGTTGAAAAACTACTTCGAAGACCCCCTAGCCAAAGTAAGGGCGAAAAGCGCACTCCAAAGACTTAAACAGGGCACACGCACGGTCCCTGACTACGCCCTGGAGTTCAAAGCCCTCGCGGGGAAGGTCAGCGACTGGTCCGAGACCACCCTGCTGGAAATGTTCAAAAGGGGGCTCAATCGCGACGTTCTCCAATGGGCCCTCTACCGCGACGACCCAGAAACGCTACACGGGTGGATCCACCTCGCGGGGAAAGCCGAACACGCGCACCGCACCTTCCTCATGACAACCACGGAAGACACAAACTATGCCGGGAAAAAGGTACCCGCACCACACGTGGGGATGGCCGGCCCCATATACCCAAAAAAGAAATTCAATCGGGAGCCCTGCGGGGGGTGTGGCAAATTAGGGCACAAGACGGTGGATTGCTTCGCCAACCGACCGCCGACCAGTGCGCCCAAACCCACCCCGAAAATTAGCCCCAAACCACCCAACCTGGGGCCGCCCCCTCACCGACGAATGACCGTGGCCACAGCGACACCAGAGGAAGGCTGGGACGCTTACTGGGGGGAAGAGGATAACGCAGACCCCGACCAGCCGGCGGGAAAAGCTCCCCGCCTGCCCTGAAACGCGTGGCGAGGCAGGCGGTGGGACAGCAACGCGGACCACCTCGACGGAACGACGACAGCCCCGTAATAATGGCAGCAATCAAACTCTCTGCCGGCAACGGAGCCACCACGGCCGCGGCACTAGTGGACTCGGGGTGCTCAAAAAACCTCATCCACCCCGACCTAGTCGCCAAACTCGACCTCCGCTGCTTCCCCCTCCCCACGCCGCTGGCATTCCACCAGCTGGACGGCTCCACAGCGGGAGGGAAACCAGCCACGCTACAAACCGAGCCGGTCACCCTGCAAATGGGCACTCACACCGAGCGCACATCGTTCGTCGTCACGCACATCGGACGGCCCATTGCAGTCCTGGGGATGCCATGGCTCGCGACAAACAACCCGCGGATCAACTGGGAGACCCGCACCTTCACATTCGGCGACGGCGAGTATCGAGCACCAGTTCCAGCGGGCAGAACCAACCCCACTGTAGGACGAGCGGAGGCGACTACACAAGACAACGCCGCTACCACAGCAGACCTCCCGGAACAATACGCCGACTTCTCCGAGGTCTTCGGAGAGGCAGAAGCTGACCAACTACCCCCCCACCGCAAGACGGATTGCCGGATCGACCTACTGCCCGACGTCCCCTTACCTAGACCAAAGATCTACTCGATGACCCCGAAGGAGATGGCAACCCTCCGGGAGTTCATCGATAAAAACCTAGACAGGGGATTCATAGAGCCAGCATGCTCACCGGTCGGAGCCCCCGTCTTATTCCGGGAGAAGAAAGACGGCACCCTACGGCTCTGCACCGACTACCGGGCCTAAACGCGGCTTCCCTGTCCAACAAATACCCCTTACCCCTGGTGAAGGACATGCTCACCCACCTGTCCACGGGCAAAGTCTTTTCCAAACTGGACCTTCGCGAGGCGTACTATCGCATCCGAATCAGGGAGGGGGACGAATGGAAGACGGCGTTCAACTGCCCCCTAGGCGCCTTCCAGTACAAGGTACTGCCCTTCGGACTCGCGGGGGCCCCTGGGGTGTTCATGCAGCTCATCAATGAGGTACTGCATGAACATCTGTTCAAAGGGGTCCTGGTCTACATCGACGACGTCCTTATTTACACAAAAACGCACGAGGAACATGTGACCCTAGTCAGGCAAGTCCTCGACAAGCTCAGAAGGGCGCAGCTCTATGCCAAGCCTACAAAGTGCGAGTTTCACAAAGCGCGCCTAGACTACCTGGGGTACCGAATCTCCGGGGACGGCATCAAAATGGACCCCGCAAAAGTCGAAGCGGTGCTAAACTGGGAGCGCCCCCGCAACAGACGCCAACTACAGAGCTTCCTCGGATTCGCGAATTTTTACAGGTCATTCGCCCGGGGGTTCGCAGAGATAGCCCTCCCCCTAACGGACCTCCTCAAAACCAAAGGGGTGGGGGACACCCGACGCGCCAAGAACCCAGGCACAGTGCTGAATTGGACTCCCGCGTGCCAGACCGCATTCAACAAGCTGAAAGCGCTGTTCACTACGGAGCCAATCCTCGCGCACCCGGACCCAGAACGGCCGTTCGTGGTCCAAGCCGACGCCTCAGACTTCTCCCTGGGAGCCATCCTGCTACAGAAAGACCCCACGGGACTCCTGAAACCATGCGCCTACCTGTCAAGGAAGTTCTCCGAGACAGAAAGGCGATGGCACGTCTGGGAGAAAGAAGCCTTCGCGGTGAAATCAGCACTAGAGACATGGCGACACCTACTCGAGGGAGCCACCCAACCATTCGAGGTCTGGACCGACCACCGGAACCTCGAGGCCCTACGAATGCCCAGACGCCTTAGCCCAAAACAGGTCCGATGGGCCCAATTCTTCAGCCGCTTTAATTTCCAGCTGAAGTTCATGCCGGGCAAAAAGAACTTCCTGGCCGACGCCCTCTCCCGACTGCCCCAAGACGAAGAGCCCGCCCCAGACACCATTGGGACGGCCCTATCCGCCTCGCAACTGGGGATGGCCGTGACCACCCGAAGCGGCGCGCGGAGGCAGCTCGACTCTACGGCGCAGCCGACGGCGGGACAACCGGCGACCGGAAGAAGCCAACCGCAACTACCAGGGGGAATGCGCACGGACCTCGCCGCCGCCCTCAAAACCGACCCCTGGTTCCTGGCAAACCTCGACAGGTAACGATGGCACAGGACCTAGCATGGGGGGAAGGCAGAATCTACGTCCCGGACTCGCAACGCCAGGCGATCTTGCATAGGTCACACGACGCCAAACAAGCGGGACACTTTGGGTTCCTCAAGACCCTACACCTAACACGGCGTCAATTCTGGTGGCCCGCGCTCAGGCGCGACGTAAAAGCCTACGTAGCGTCCTGCCCAACGTGCGCTAGGGCCAAACGGGCACCAGGCAAACCCGCGGGGCTATTACAACGGGTGGCAGAACCCTCCCGCCCATGGGAGGAAATCTCTATGGATTTTATAGTGGACCTCCCACCCAGCCAGAAGAAAATGGCCATTTGGGTGGTGAAGGACTACTTCTCAAAGCAGGCCCACTTCATCCCCTGCACGTCGGTCCCATCCGCACAACAGCTAGCCAAACTCTTCCTCATCCACGTGTACAGGCTACACGGATGTCCCGCACGTGTGGTGACCGACAGGGGCACACAGTTCACCTCCAAATTCTGGCGGGCCTTCCTAAAGCTGACGGGGACCCAACAGGCCCTATCTACGGCTTGGCACCCCCAGACGGACGGAGCCACAGAGGTTCTTAATGCCACCTTAGAGCAATTCATACGATCATATACTAACTACCACCAAGACGACTGGGCTGAACTGCTCCCGTTCGCCGAAGTCGCATACAACAACGCCGTCCACACGAGCACGGGGAAACTCCGTTTGAAGTAGTCTCGGGGCGCGACTTCGTCCCCATACCGGAGCTACCTCAACCCCCGGAACCCCAGGTGGACGCTAGCGACTGGGGACGGAAGATCGCGGAAGCATGGCCAGTAATCACGGCGCTGAAGGATGCACAGGCAGCCTACAAAGAGCAGGCCGACAAGCACCGGCGCCAACAACCGACGTTCCAAGCGGGGGATATGGCCTACCTATCCACCAAGTTCCTAAAGTCAACCCAACCCTCGAAAAAACTGGGGCCTAAGTACATCGGGCCGTTCCGAGTCACCCAAATAGTGAACCCGGTAGCAATACGCTTGGACCTGCCACACAACCTACGGAGACTCCACCCGGTGTTCCACACCAGCCTCCTGAAACCGGCAACCACCTCCCGATGGCACCCAAGCACGCCACAGCCCGCACCGGTGATGATCGACGGGCAACACCACTTCGAGATAAGGGACATTCTCGACTCCCGCAAGCAACGAGGAACTCTACACTATCTGGTCAGGTGGAAACACTTCCCCCACCCGGAATGGGTGGCGGCGCACAACGTTAACGCGCCTGACCTAACCGGAGCATTTCACCAGGCATACCCCGACAAGCCACAACCAAGGTCAGCAAGCCAAAAACCCCCCCCGCAGGCCCCCCCCGCCTCCCGTGCCCCAAGGGAAAGGGCCCCCCCAAGCCCGCGACTTGGGTGGACCTCCCCCCCCCCGGGACTCACTCCCCCCGCCCCGGGCCCACGAGGTGGTGACAAGCGTTCGCCAGCACCCTCCCCCGCCCCCTGGCCACGGGGGAGTGGCAAGCAAGTCAACAGGGCAACCTGGGGGCAACGCGCAGGAGATACAACAAAGGCGACGCACTTTAAAAGGAAAAAAAGAAGGGCCCTACCTGGAGCTGATAAGCACCCGACCAGCCACGCCTCTCTCCTCGCCGAACTGAGCCAAACAAACAGGGTGTGGCTGGAGCATGCGCACGCCAAGACGGGACCCGGGCATGCGCACCATGGATACACCCTGGGAAGGCACGTGGTAGAGGGAGGAGCAAAGGGAGGGGCGACAACTACTCTGGCGGGAATTTCGAAAGGAAAAAAAAAAAAAAAAAGTGCCGTTTGACAGCTCCACCGAAAAAAAAAAAAAAAAAAAAACCAGAAAACCGGGGGGGAGCACTATTCGGACAGGGGGCAGTATGTCATGAGTGCCGTTGAGCTGAAGTCATCAGCGCAATGGCACACATGACAATAGCAAGGAAAGAGGTGAAGGGGCTCAAGATAAGTAGCCATCAACCCACAACGACTAACGGCCAACAGACAATAACTAAACGGATCACGGAGCACACCCAAGCCATCAGCGCCAATACAACGGAGATCGCCCAGCTGACAGCAATCACCGGATGAATAGAAAACCCGATGATGGGCGATCCCGGAACGCCAGCGGGGCCTCACAACCCCTCACCCACCGGCAGGGCAACGTATTGGACAAAGGGGGGTGACGTGACCGCGAGTGAGGGGGCGCTGACCGGCGCGGGGTATTTAAACCCCGCACCGGCGCGCTCCTGTCACTCTCAGCTTTTTTCTTCCGACGCTGTAACTGCGCTGTGAATAAATCAGAGCCTGATCCACGAACCAGTGTCTGAGCATTATTCAGAGGCAGGCAGCGCATGACACTTTGGGAAATATAGACACGTTAATGCATATTCTTACAATAGGTTTTGCTTACAGTGTTGTAACTGACATTCCCATCCTGTTTTATTCTCTCCTATTTTCATTCTAGTCTTTCACCGGGAAATTGTGTCTGAGATGGGGGCCATTGGTGTCTTGGGCCCAACCATCAAAGGTAATGTTGAAACATTTCTCATGACAGTACATGAGCCCATTATTTCTGTAGCAGAAATGTAGGATCTTCCAGAACTTTTCCATGTTTCTTGGGAGGAGAAGTTTAGATGATATTATGTCTCCATTTCAGCTGTAGTTTAGGTTTTTGATAAATCATCACCACATTCTAAATATTTTTATAGCTCTTCTATTCAACTAATCCGTCCTTTGTTTCTGCTAGTTTACATCTGTATTTAGTCAGTGACTTCAGAGTTTTATTTGCAGTTTTATTTGTTCCTTAATATTTTATTCTATTATTTAGCTTTGTTGGCCTATAAGGGAAAATATGGTTAAAATCGATGGATGAATGAATAATGGGAGGTATGTTTTGGATGTCTTCCTTCATCCACAGCCATCTGCTGTAAAGTGTGTTGCAATTTTTGCTATGAAGTAGAGTGTTTGGAAAGGTAACAATGTGATGTTTGTTTTTTGTTTATCTTCTATCCTGCCTTTATTATTTTTACAAATAACTCGAGGCGGGGAACATACCTAATACTCCTTCCTCCTCCTCTTTTCCCCAAAACAACAACCACCCTGTGAGGTTAGCTGGGCTGAGAGAGAGGGACTGGCCCAAGGTCACCCAGCCAGTTTTCATGCCTAAGGTGGCACTAGAACTCTCAGTCCCCTGGATTCTAGCCTGTTGCCTTCACCACTAGACCAAACAGTGATTTGGTTGTGCTGCTGAACCAGTTGTGGTTTATCTTACAGAATTAAATGTTTGATTTTGTTTCTAAATGCTTTGTTATGAATTTTGAAATGCTTGAAAGAGCTTCTTAAGATGATTGATAGGATACAAAATTTTAAAAACCAGGTTTAGGGAAGTTTTTAAAAATATATTTTTATTAGTTTTTATCAAACGATATCAGGTAATTACATTAACATAAATCCAAGATACATATAGAGGGGAAAAAAAGAAAAAAATATAGAAAATACAAAAGAGATCTACTGCAATGCAAATAAAGAGACAGGTACCTTCCATATGAAAATTTGTCATATATATAAAGTATACCAGATTAGTCTATTGCTACTGAGATAAACCATAAAATCTATCCAAATTTGATAAAATTGTGGTTCTTGCCTCTGATGTCTCATTAATTTAACTTTGTGATTTTTTTCTAATATAGCAACTGAAGAGGCCTTGTTAATCCACAACTCAGTTGCTATCTAGAGTTTTCCAGTGTTGCACAATTGTGCAACATCCAGGTTTAGGGAGCTTAGAAACTGCCAATCATTTATCATATTTGAAGTACTAAGATTATTACTTTAGAGACTTAGTGAAACTTGTGTTTAGTCCATGTTAGGGACTGTTGAAGATATAACAATTGCTTTATATCTGCAAGATGCTTTATAAAAGAAGTTTTGAGGTATCTTGGAGTATTAGGGCACTATTCTCCTAAAATAAATTGTTCCCTTTATTTTCTTGTTTCCTTCTAAATCTTTGGGAGGTAGGATCCTCCAGGATAGTTACCTAATGGGGTTATTGCTGATTTATTGACACAGGTGGGTTTACAATTAATTCTCCATTCTTTTGCCTTAGGTTATGGCTGTGCGGGGACCACTTACGTTGGATATGGACTCCTGGCCAGGGAGATTGAGAGGGTGGACAGTGGCTATCGGTCAGTCATGAGTGTTCAGTCATCTTTGGTGATGCATCCTATATATGCATATGGGACAGAGGAGCAGAAGCAGAAATACTTGCCACGCCTGGGTGAGTAAATAGGTTAGAGCAGCCTTTCTCAGCCTTTTGACCCTGGAGGAACCCTTGAAATATTTTTCAGGCCTCGGGGAGCCCCTGCACATTCAGGCTCAAATATAGGCCAGAAGTTACAAAATTATTATATTTGTTTCACTTCTAGGCCTGTATATATGCATTAACAATGTTCTTAAGCTGAAAATAATGAAAATTACCTCTTTAATGTGAAGACTGTTTATTTATTTGTTTGTTTGTTTTTCAAATTGCCTGAATTTGAAATAATTTTTAAAATAAATTGTGGTCTCCCAGGGAACCCCTAGTGACCTCTCACAGAACCCTAGGGTGCCATGGAACCCTGGTTGAGAAACCCTGGGTTAGAGGACTGTTACTGTTCAGTTATATCAAAACTTTTGTGTTGTATCTCTTGTGCTATCATTACTGCACATACACACACATGCACATGCACACTCATTTCATACTTAAACTTGCCCTAATACTGAAAGGAACTGGTTTTATTTTCTCCCACCCATCTCTCAACTGACATCTCAGCATTCTGTACATCCTAAAAATGTGTATTTCATCAGATCATATTGATGTTCTTACGTTTGATTTTTTAAAAGTATTTAGGGGATCTCTAGTATGTACTAGAAATCCTCCCCTTCTTTTATTTATTTATTTTCTATCTCACCTTTATTATTTTTATAAATAACTCAAGGCGGCGAACATACCTAATACTCCTTCCTCCTTCTGTTTTCCCCACAACCACCACCCTGTGAGGTGGGTTGGGCTGAGAGAGAGTGACTGGCCCAAGGTCACCCAGCCGGCTTCATGCCTGAGGTGGGACTAGAACTCTCAGTCTTTTGATTTGTAAGCTTTGGAAATAATCAACAATAACTAGAACAAAATTATAATTATCTCCTTTATGCACATAGAAGACAGTGTTGTTGTTGTTTTTCCTTGATATCTCAAATCTATATACCTTTTTTCACTTTGAACTCTTAAGGTATCTCATTCACTGTTCCAAAAAAACAATGAAGTGATTTTTTACCAGATTTCCTCCTCATCCTGTAGTTTGAATTTGGTTGAGCTTTAAAAAAAACTCAGAACTTTATTTTTTTCAGTTTTCCTATTACTACTTTGATACTTCAGTTTCATGCTTTAGTTAATTGTTGTTTTGTTCCTTTCCCTATTTCCCAGGACTTTCCTTCTGGTTTGGCTCTGCAGTTCAAACCAGCTTCTATCTTCTTTTTGTGGTTCTGCTGATTTTTGATCATGTTGTTTATTAAGATAGCTTCAGCTGTTTAATTTGTTTAAAAATTACTTCTCGCCTTTTACAAGTAAATAATGCAATACTGTAATCCAGAAGGGTTGATAGAATCTGTGAAATTTTTTGCCTACCAGGGTGTTTCACGGAATTATTCTTGTGAAGTTGTGTGAGTAACAACAGGACTTGTGAAAAAGGGATAAGGGGTACTTTGGGAATTGCTGCACTCATCTCTTCATTTTTTCTCCATAGCTAAAGGAGAGTTGCTGGGCTGCTTTGGGCTTACAGAGCCTAACCATGGAAGTGATCCTGGTAGCATGGAGACTCGGGCCCAGTACAACCCTTCCAGGAAGACCTACACGCTCAATGGTTCCAAGACCTGGTGAGGTTTGCACTTGTCAGTATACAGGGATTGAGGCAGAGAAGTAACCTAGGCCGCTAGGATTATTTTGAAATAGCGGTAAAAGGTTAAGATCCTGATAATTGCTGTGACAGATTTGAGGGAGCAGGACTGAGCTAGATTTTATTCCTGGAAGATTAGATACCACCTGAGTTTTGCTACTATCCAGAGATAGTTTTCACATTGTATTCCCCCCTCTAGAGTGTTTCTTTTTAGCCACCTGAGTTTTAGCTTGACTTCTATAAGGCCTGTGTTGGGTGGCATACCAAACAATTGGCAATATACTTACTGTTCTTTTAGGATCACCAATTCTCCAATGGCTGACCTGTGTGTGGTGTGGGCTGTATGTGATGATGGCAAAGTGCGAGGTTTCCTATTGGAACGTGGAATGAAAGGTCTTTCCACCCCAAAGATTGAGGGCAAATTTTCACTACGGGCCTCTGTTACTGGGATGATTATTATGGAAGACATAGAAGTGCCTGAAGAGAATCTACTACCCAAAGTGTCTGGACTCGCAGTAAGATCCCTCCAATCCATGTGATACTCATTGGCATTGACTCTGTGAAGTGGGACTACTGTATGTGAATGGTGCAGTGACCAAGAATGCTACAAGAGGTGCTAGCTTTAGTTTACTATCAGGGATGTTGAGAGGGATTGAAAATATATTTTTAGTTCAAGCTTACAGTATTTCTAGATGATTTAGCTGTAAGGTTTGCTGTTTATTTCATTAAGAATGTGTACATTGCATTGCAAGAATAAATAAGAGCCTTGTGTGGCGTAGAGTGGTAGGCGGTAGTATTGCAACCAAAACTCTCCCCACGGCCTGAGTTCAATCCCAGCAGAAGCTGGATTCTCTCTCGGGCAGCCAGCTCAGGTCGACTCAGCCTTCCACCCTTCTGAGGTCGGTATAATGAGTACCCAGCTTGCTGGGCAAGGTGACGACTGGGGAAGGCAATGGCAAACCACCCCGCTATAGTCTGCCAAGAAAACATCGTGAAAGCAGCGTCCCTGCAAAGGATCAGACGTGACTTGGTGCTTGCACAGGGGACCTTTCACCTTTCACCACAAGGAAGAAATATAAATCTAGTATTCCATGTTTTTTTGTATGATGAGATCCTGTCTTTAAACAACCTGCTACAAAATAACTTAGCCATATCAGATGCTAATTTCACAGAGGGATATATGACATAATTTTAAAGAGGACTTAATATGTAAAACAGACTTTAGGGCACTCCCCTGTGTAAGCTTGCACAGGCTGAATAGTGTGGCTAGTAGGCAGAAAGTGGATGTGAATCATGTGGATGATCCTTGGAAGTCAATGTCTGTTTGGAATTGAAGGAAATATCAGTAAATTCTTTCTGTGAATTGTAATGGCTTTCTCTTCCCACAGGGACCTTTTGGCTGCTTGAATAATGCACGTTATGGCATCTCCTGGGGGGCACTGGGTGCTGCTGAGTTCTGTATGCAGACAGCCAGGCAGTATACTTTGGACAGGTAAAGTCTCAAGATTTCTGGAGAGAGGTTCTATAGAAAATGAGACACGGTTACAGTGAGACTTACATACTAATATGTAGGTATCCTTAATATTTCATTTACATTACCACTGTGATTGTGATATGATCCCATGATGTCAGTCATATGGAAGAGATTGTAAGCTTTGTTTTAAGACCATACTGAGCATCCTTGACTGAGCTCAGATTTGAAAAAAGGTGTCCAGCAATGTCAGTTTTGCTGAGGATGTATTGGATGAAAGGGGATCCATGAAGTAATAAATTATATTTATATTTCATGGACTCTAACCGCAGCACTTTGATACAATAGACATTATGTGGGTTATTTAGGCTTCAGCATGCCTGTGTGGATGAACTCTGTCCAGAATTAGCAGAATGTAAAAGCTGGCATGTCTGTACTTTCAGATTTTAAAAATAGTATTTTTAATTCACATGATTAAATGTACAGATAATTTGAAGACTAAGAGCCCAATGAGAGTTTTGCAGGTTGTATATCTAGTTCTTGCTGGGACACCCATATTTTACATTCAGGGAACTTGCCTGACATCATCTGAGATTCTGAGACATCATCTGCTTACATCTCTTAGACCTGATACAGCAACATTTAGGGCATGATTCATAGCCACCAAGTATAATGAATGTTTTCAATAACATTAATTGGGTAGATTTCTATAAAACTAGTATTATTCAACTGAACAGAAGAATCGCTTTGGACTCTAATCTAGCACTGTGTTCCTTATAACAGTCCTTTCTTTTCGGTGCTTGATCATTTTAGCTATCCCTTTCTTGAATATTTTCAGGTCCCATAATACCCTTTCTGAAGTATAGTTTCTGTTCTATTATGGAATTCTATTATAATTCCTAGATTCCTGTCTTGTCAGAGACCTCCAGCCCATTTATGAAATTTAGGTTTTTAGCCTTAATCTGTATCACTTTTCACTTGCTTATATTTTTATTTATTTATTATTAGATTGACATCCTGCCTTTATGTTGTACAACTCAAGGCAGCATATATAATGTTCCTGCCTCCTATTTTCCCCACAACAGCCGCCCTGTGAATGAGTTAGGCTGAGAGAGATTGGCCCAAGTCATCCAGCCGGCTTTCATGCCTAAGGATGGACTAGAACTTAAAGTCTCCCAATTTCTAGTCCAGCAGCTTAACTACTAATTGGGTCTCAAATCTAATTAATGTACATTTACTATTTTAATACAGTAAGTCCTTGATTTAAAGTTCTAATGTGGGAAAGGGTGTCTGTTAAAGCGAATGGGCCAAGAATTGAAAGCAAAAAGGGAACTGAGTTGTAGCCAAGGAACAAAAAACAGCACCAGCTGCAGGCATTTGAGTGCTAGTGCTGTAGTCAAAGATGACTCCAACAAAGATAAACTTGGCAGATCAATATCTGGAAGATGAGCCGTAGGTGAGAGGCTTTATGGAGGCTGAAGAACAGAACCTGGGAATGGATTGTCCGACTTTATGGACTGAGCCAATGTAGGAGCCAGAGGATCTTCCAGAGTTAGTAAAGAGAGAGGTAAAAGTGAGCAACAATCTAGGCACTGTGTGATGCCAATTGTAACAGTCATTTGAAGCCAGCAGATTTTGTCCATTAAATTTGAAGTCTGCTACATTGATGTCCATTAAATCAAGAGTTTACTATAATAAGAAACTTGAATAAATACATCTGCAGCTCTTTGCTATCCCATTTGTAACCATGAAAAATATAATTTGGTATTTTCAGCGAACTTCACCAGATTGTTGTTCATCCGCCTGGGTTAAAAAAAATTGGGATCCCAGAATGTTCACAGAGGACCCTAAGATTTATATTGTTCCACAGATTTTGCATATATTTGTCAGAAAATCAACAGTTTCATACTTCTGTTCTTTAAAAGTTCTGAAAATGAACACTGTCTAGATTTGGTGATTTGTTTTTTATTTGTCAGTAATGTCTAGAATTTCACTTATCACTGCTATTTGTGGCAGTTATTCAGATTTGCCTCCTGAAGGCAGAAGTTAAGGCATGGATGTCTAGCCTACATTTTCTTCAGTGAAGGCAAATGTAAATAAGCTTTTCTATAGTTTCCTTAGTGATTCACCTATCTCCTATTTCTGATCTCTTTAAATAATTTTTATTGTTGCTCTTAATGCTATTGGTGATATGCTCCTCCAAATCCTTTTTGAATCCCATGTTGTTTCTTTGTTTTTCTTTTCTGCAAGGATTGTATTCCTTTTCACTCTTTTATTTGAGCTATACTTCCGTTTTCTGAAGATTTTCTTTTCTCCTACATTTTTCTTCTTAACGTGGCTCACAGACCAGTCTAATGACCTTTCAGGTTGATGGTATCTTTCTTAACCTTTAGGATGTAATTCATTAGATAAATCTCAGGGATTTTTAATAGGATTATTCCATATAGTTCGTTTTTCGACTTCTTTTTTTACCAATTGTCTTCCCTAGTAATTTTCCACAACTACACAGACATTTTCTCTTTGATTCAGACAACTCTTCTGCTTTGCCCTAAGTCCCCAAGGTACCAATCAAGATTATTCATGGATGGTTTCCACTTGTACAGTTCCATGGTCACTTGTTCCAGGGAAAATTACTAAGGAGGACAGTTGGTAAAAAAAAAATTGAAAAGGGCTGCTGGAATGTATGAGGTTAATAGAAGCAACTGCACTTTCAGATTTGGATGTCCCATAATTTTCCATAATTCCCAAGTATATTAATTAAAGTGACAATAGTGTATCTCCAGTCCTAAATCACACTTCAGGCTAGATTTTGTTGCCCAAAATGATTCCGTAAAGTATTCTGTCACTTTTAATATATCTAGTTTGCTTGATTGTATGCTGTTCATGGCATATGATTCCAAAGTCTCCACTGAGTTTTTCCAAGTCTCCACCTCTTTTTCCAAGTTTGCATCTCACAGGATACAGAAATGGCTTTATCCTATTCCATCTGGTCTTTGTTATGTCTGTTATATCTAAATTCTTCTTTAAAATGAACTTTACATGCTTGAAAGCTTCTAGCATCGGTCTACATGGTGATCCTCCAGATGCTTCCAGACTTTTATCAACCCTTTTTCTGTTATACCTGTACAGTGGTTTAAGCTGAATTATCTTATCCATTCATCCTAGAATCCAGTTCAAAGTCCCCTTGGCAAGAAACCAATTGATCCAAAAGAAGTTGGCTGACATGCTCACAGAGATTACTATTGGCTTACAGGCTTGTCTACAGCTGGGGCGTTTGAAAGATGAAGACAAGTAGGCATATATTTGTGTGTGTGATTAAAAGCAGAATTCGTGCACAGTGACTTTTTATTTTCATGGGGAGGTTCAGTCAAATGAAAGAATCACAGCGTGATAAAATGGATTGCGTTACTTCACTTTGTATCTGGGGAATCACTTTAAAAGATCAGTACCTCTCTGCTGGAGAGAGACAGAGATAAAAGAGAGGATTGAGTGAGACAGTTGTTCTCATTTTTTTAAATCTATGAATTGCAATTTTTTCAGGTTCCCCCCAATGTTGCAGTGTGAGACAATAAAATACTCAAAATACAGTAATCCATTACCATTTTATACCAGGCATGAGAAAAAGCAAGGTCTCCATTAAGCTACAGGAAGGGAAGGAGAAAAAGAAGCTGAGTTTAAGCTTAAGAGAGTATAAAAAAGGAGCTGCAACTTCAGCTCTCAGAGGACAATCAGCTGTATAATATGCTAAGTGCTTGGGAAGCTGCAACTAAGCTTGAGTCAACTAAGAGAGGAAGCCTGACACTACAATGTTAAGCTTGTGTTTTTCAAAACAATAGCAGGAACAAAGGATTGCCAGATCACAAGATGTGGATAGTTACTGCCATTCGTTTCTTTTTCATCATAATCCCAATGAAAATCTTTGACTGTGGTTGTCGCTCTAGAAAGAAAGCACCCATTAGTGCCATTGAGCTTCCTTTCCAGAGCTAATGAGAGAGGGAGGGAGATTTACCTCTGATGATTTTCTGGGAGGGGAGTTCTCATCTCCCCTGCGTACTTTGGTCCTCCTGCCCCACAGCAGTTAATTTTTTAAAAATGGTGCCACGCTAGGTGTGATTCCTGTCGCATCTAACTTGACATTACCTATTTTGTGTGAAAGCCTAGGGACCTATGCCCTTTCAATCCTTGCTTCATTCTAGCATCTGTCCTGTGTTCCCAGGGCAACTCCTGAAATGATCTCCATGCTGAAACGGAATTCCTGTGGGAAAGCCCTGGAGATCGCCCGGCAAGCTCGTGACATGCTTGGGGGCAATGGAATTGCAGATGAATATCATGTTATCAGGCACGTCATGAATCTGGAGGCAGTCAACACATATGAAGGTAAAATGGGGTTGTGATTGTGTCTAGCAGACATACTATTCAGAAACTATTATTTTGCTTCATTTATGTATTATATCAGTTTGAAGGGATAATCCATAGGGTTTTTAAAAAAAATTCTAACAACAATTTTTTCCCTTTTTGCCTTAAGGGACTCATGATATCCACGCACTCATTCTTGGCAGAGCTATCACTGGACTTCAGGCTTTCACAGTTGAAAAATAAACTCCAGACTTCAGCTTTGTTCCCCATGATTCCAGCGTAGAACATTACTTGAGATGGATTATGATGCTGCAATACCTTTATAAGCTGCGCATGACTGCTTCTGCTCACCAGACTCTGATCAAGTTATTTTATTCAGCTGAACTCTATTTGTAAGCTGAAACAAATCAGGCATTTTAAAATTCTCAGTTGTTCACCAGAAGTGCAGAAAGAAATTAAAAGTGCTGCATTCTGCCAAAGGAAAACCAGTTTTTCTAGTTGGTAGTAGGGTAATGCTATGGTCTAGGAAATAATAGTATTTTGGAATTGCCCAGTTGTTTTTGAAGCAAAATGTTTTGGTATGTGACTGACTGTATTTGATTGCTTCAGGATCCAGTCAGAGCCTTGAGGTCTATCTATACCAGTATGGGTTATCTACAATTTATAGTTTTAAAAAAACTAGGGTTTTAGTATTCGTGTAAGAGGAAACCTGTAATAGTTACAAACGCAGAAGATGAAAATCAGAATTTACTACCTATTCTGTGCTCATCCTGCCATGTGACTTAACTGACTGCTGTTTTTTTAGTGCCTTCAGTGACACTGTTAAATAAAGACTTCGATTTTTTTTTAACATCAGAATACATTTTTGATGGAGTGCTAAGCTATTTCAGCTAGGACCCTTGCACTTTTGAATATGTTCCCCTTTGCTCTTTCAAAAATAAATTTAATGTGATGAATTTCTAACACTAGTTTGTGCTGAGGCGATTAGTTGAAGACCCAATATGCTAATGTTAGTGGCCACAGAAAACCATCCTTTCCTGTGAACAGCTATTTCACATCTTTACTAGCACTTAAAATTACTTAACTTTTTGGATAGAGGTTAAGTACAGAAAACAGACTGTTTCTAGCCAAGGAGACTGTGAGTGCCAATGGCCCCTGTCCATTTAATATACCAAGGGCATTGAGTCCGGTCACTATACTTGTAAAAGAACATTGAGATTGCCTTTATTTAAAGCAGTAAAGTGCTACTTCCAGCTTTTGGGTGTTATACCTCTGCTGCTGTGGTTAAGTATTCAGAAAATAATGAATGGAGCTGTGGCATTTCTGAGTTCTTAATGCTAGAATTTAGATACCATATAGTAGGGGGTGTGGCTTGTAGACTGATGTGTGGTATTCCAAGATCAGTGATGTTGAGCTATATTTTGCAATTGGCTGGGAATTTTATGATTTCATATGACACGTAATATGTATGTATAATCCAGCAAATTTGTCCCTATCATCAAGATTCTTACATAATGTATATTCAGATTCTTAATTCTCTGTTTTATGTGCTTTACTATGCAGTATGACTTTCTGAGTGTTTCATAGTATGTTGTGGGGTTGGTTTGTTTAATCTATGTACTGAAAGAACTAGTAACTAATTTTATTTTCCAAAACAGAACTGTTAGATTAAGGAACAGTTAAGGGTGTAAGACATGAGGTTCTAGGTCCAATCTCTGAGCCTTGGATGTAGGCCTTAGAGACCGCCACATATTGCCACCACATTGTGAAAAGGAAAAAAATAATGATTATATTTAAAGACAACTTAAATGTAATCAATTTTTTTATCCTGGCTCCACAACTCCTTATCCCTGATTTTTGGAGAGGAGCTCTCAGCATACCACTCAAAGTTGAAGTAAAGCTTGCAACACCCAAGAAAAGGTGTGCAATCATGAGCTAAGAAGTCAGTTATTTGTAAGGTTTCAGCAGCACTAAATAGGATGCAAATGCAGGGACAACAATGTAAAGATGTTTCTAATTAAAAGGACAGACATGCAAAGTTTCTGTTGTGGTTTACCATAGCACACTGTACTGCCTAGCACTGACATTAGTTGTATAATTGAAGGGGAAAAAATCAATCCTAAAAAAAAGCACAGCACAGAAAATTATAAAAAAGAAATGCCAACAGATTTTTTTTTACTTCTGAGGTTTATGGTGCATTTGTGAACATTTATGTTCAAAGTAGGAATGTCTACCAAATTTTAAATAAGTTAATATTCATTTCTCTTGTCAGTGAGCTGGCACTGGATATCTTCTGTGTCCTAAGTTACTTTTACAGATAATTGCTACTTTTTTTTTCTTATACTTTCATACTATAAATCTGAGACTTTCAGCTGAGTACCTATAGATGTTTTATCCAGTCAGTGTCAACTTAAACTTTCCTTATAGCACTTCATGTTCTTGACCAAAGTTGTATTGTAATGACTCAAAGAGATTCCCCAATAGCAACATCCTGATTGAGCTCTATTAGTCAGCAAACTAAAGAAACTCAGCTGAAGAAGGATTTGCCTTGCTGAAACTGTCCATTATATGGAATGAGAAAAGGAAAACAGACAAAACAAGTGAGTACCATGTTCTTATGCACTGACTACATTTGCTAGGACATTCGTTTATTTTGTACCTCACTAAGCACTGCTAATGGTTCACACTTTTTGAAAAGAGAATGAATTACAGTATACTAATATAATTGTAATTTTATTGAGATTATGTACTGGAAGGTGACTCATTTGCAAATGAGTAATGAAGAACCAAAAAAGTGCTTGAAAATAAACTTAGATATGAACAGAATAGATGTAGGTGCCACCTTGCAATTCAAAGGCTGTAGCCCAGATTTCTTACTACTTATTGACACACAAATTTATTTATTTTTTCTTATTTCATTCTTTCCCCTTCCCTTATTTTTTTCCCATGTAATCACAATTCAGACTGACCACACAGGTCTTTATACATCATCTCCACAGTATGACAGACCTGCCTGAGTTCAGTTTCAATCTGTCTGATCCTCTCCATGATCTCAGAAAGCTCTTGCAGCTTATCCTGAATGAGCTTGTTGTTATGATCATAAACAGGAAATACGCTTTCCTCCAGTTTCTCTGCCAAGCTTGAAACCTTTTTTGGGAGAAAAAGAAGCAAAGAGTTAAACTGAACTTGGCAGACTTCTTTGTCTACTTTTGGTTTTAAATTGTAACAAATGTGTCCAGTTGCAATAAATGACAGTTTGAGTAACTGTTTATACATGGCTTGTACAGTAACCACAGATCTGGTGAGATAGCATGAAGAGTATAGCAAGCACGAACAGCTCGATTGTGCGTGCTTCAAACCTTCAGAAGGCTGGTGGACTGCTTGACTCAGAAGCTCTGGGCTGCAGTGTGCTATGCCGATCAAGCAAGTGTTCGCACCAAGTTTGGCAACAATATGGTGATCTCTGGGGAGTTAGGCTGCCTAAGGAGAGGTGAACTAGCTCAGGTCAAAGATAAAGCAAGTCATTTTCTGATTCCTTTGTGATGTGTGCCTGGCCCTAATAGCTACTAAGTTAGAATCCAGGTCGATAATATAGTGAGCATATAATTGCCCTTGCAGCTCTCCTGCTTTTACCATTACTTACGTGATGTGTTTTTGCTGCTTACATCAGAATGTTGAGCTACAATTTAATAGAGAACTCTGCTATTTCTTTCTTACATACTTTTATTTTTAATTGTTGAATTTTAAGGATGTTTTACTATATTGTTGTCCATTGTATAATGTTTGGTGGAAAGGTGAGGTACAGAATTCATATATAAAATTTCTGCCTTTGAATATTTGAAGTTTACATTTTAATGGAAATTATATTGATTTGCAGATTTGAGGGATACTCCATTTTTTGCCCCAGATGGCCCTCTAAGACACAATGCAGTTATTAAAGCAAAATATCAAAATATATAACTGATGTGAGTTGGAAAGAAAGGGGTTAAAAATGGAAGAAATGCACCAGATGGAATAAGCAGAGGGGGAGGGAAGGAGTGACGATGGCTAGAAGTATTCTAGGAGCAGGTAATAAAACATGAAATAGGTAAGCTCTCGCAAATTCAGCTTGATTCCTAGGTGGGGAGTTCATGTTGCTTTCTTGGCAAAAATACAGAAGTAGTTAATGCCATTAATTTCTGCTGGGATTTTTTTTTAATAGCATGAAACATTTTGAATTCAAAATGTTTCGATTGGAAAGAGCCGTTCTGACCTCGCCAATAGTTCCAGAAGGTTCCAAGTTCAAAAGAGATGCTTCAAGCTTGGGAATACCAGAGCAACATCAGAAACTTCCTGTTAGGTTGGAACAGCCCATCCAAGTCAAAACAGCTATTTTGAATGTGGAAGTGTTTATATGCCTATTTTTTTTTAAGATTTACCGGTCTGGTGTACAGCCAGAGAATTTCCTGGTGA
Source organism: Candoia aspera (assembly GCF_035149785.1). Classification (NCBI taxonomy): domain Eukaryota; kingdom Metazoa; phylum Chordata; class Lepidosauria; order Squamata; family Candoiidae; genus Candoia; species Candoia aspera. Next base: position 154,420,940 of record NC_086154.1, read on the forward strand.
CTTCCTTTCCAAGTTCTAACCAGGTCAGATCATACTTAATTTTTTCAAGTTCAGCCAAGTTGGCTAGGTGCTGGCACCTCTTTGATTAAAAGCAGAAAGATTCATTGAGAAAATGAATGAAAGTTAACTAGATTTGTGTGGAAAAGACAAAGTAACAAGATTATCAAGAACAGCATGTGACAACATGCTGTGTTGTGTTACACGTGCCATATGAGAATAATATATCAGTGCAAGCAAAAGAAAGAAATCAGTTGGAGGTATTACGAACAAAGGAAAGGAGGGGAAAGTACAGTACATTCATGGTGAATTTAGTTTACTTTTTCCAGAGTATTTGAAAAATGAGGCTCTCGCTTTTAGGAGCTAGCTGTTCGGAATAATTTGTAAAATTGAGCGTAATAATTATTTCCTGTTTCTCAAAACTCTTCATTTTACCACCACCAGATTTGTTCCTGCTTTACCTTCATCAGAAGACTTTCTCTGAAGTTGTTCATGAGTACATGGTCTTTCTTCCTATTCTCATTAATCTTATCAATTAGTTTCTGTGTTCTTTCCTGAAGATTTTCAATAGTTGAATCTAGGGCTATAAAATAATTCGAGGCTTTGCTATCTGGCCTTCCTCCGCTTACATTTGCATTGGGAAGAGTTCTTTTAGGAGAATCTTTCCTATATTTTCAGAAAAATAAAAAGAGACTTTTGAAATGCTTTACAGTATAAAAATGATAGTAGATTAACTAGTTTCTGTGCATAGGGATATGATAGAACTGATGCTGTCACACGTAGAATTAACTTCATAACAGAAGATAACAGACTGCAAATTAAAATATTATGGAGTTTCTTGAATCTATAAGCAACTCACATGCCACATCTAATCCAAGAAAATTTGGTTTGACAGCCATCTCACTTCACCATATCCTAAATAATGAAGACTAATAGATTACAGAGGATAGAATTCCATATATTTTTCATGTTGCTTCTTCAGATCTTTTCACTTTTTATTATTCATTAACAAAATGTCTGTACTGCCCCAATACAACAATTAAATCAATTTTTAAAGTTCATGAATTGTTTCTTTCCATTATCAATTTTCTTTAATCTGTTTTACTGGAGCCTAGCCCTGACCCTATATGTTTGCTTTGAATTAAGTAGAGCTATATTCAGTGGGATTTACATTTAGCTAATTCATGAGACTGTATACTACCCATTGGATTTATTTTGTCATATCCCACTAAAAGGAGGGAACATTTTAAGGACTATCTTTTGTTTATGATATGAAAAGAAAAAATGACCAATTCTTCCGATCCATAATAAAAAAAAATATTTTTTTCTTATAATAACTTGTTTGTGTCGTACGTCTGCTTCACTCAAGAAGCAGTATTCAGTGTAGTATTCAGTGCTTATTCTATTTTTTTTCTCAGAGCAAACTGGGAGTAGACTGCAGTATATCTCCAATTTCTTGAATCCTCAGGAAGGATTTGGAAAGACACCTGTCTATATTACCAAACACTATTGCCCAAGTACACAAAATTGCACAAGAATGGTAATTCCAACTGCATTCATAAATCATATTAAGCCATAATATAGTCTGCTTGTAGCATAAGTTGGTGTGTGAACCTAGCCATTGCAAATTGTAAACCGTTTAGACTGTTATTCTAAATGACAGATTAGCACACATGAACCAGATCAATATAAGACAGCAAGCACATCACCTCTAAAATGTCATTTTAGTTGCATTGGGTATAAAACTTCTCAATCAGTAATACTTTAGGTTGGATGTAGGTGCTATTACTGCTACATGTTCCCTCATAGAAGGAAGGTTTTGGTCAATTTTATGCTAAAAATCAACCTTTGGGGGGAAAAAATCTGTTCATTAATGCTATGGGTCATGATACCCATTTTGAATTCACTCACATTTCATTGCTGAAGATTTTAAAGTTTCATAATACTTTTTTATTTTTAATCTTACCTTGATGGATTATCACTTAATTCATTTCTTTCTGAACTAGTGAAGAATAGACTATTTGATTTATCCTGTTCCTGCTCTGGCTCTTGGAACTGAAATTCTTGAATAGACATAATAGCCTTTAAGGATGAGGGAGAGAGATGTCATCAGAAGGCAGTGGTATGACCCAGTTAATCCTTATTTTTGTTAATTATTGTTTTGGCTTTCTGCAAAAGCCAAAAATAATTGATAAAATATTAACTTTTATATATTTTAATGTAGTTTAAAATGGATTATAATCTGATTTCAAACATGTTGGGGATAATTCAATAGTGTCAGTATATATATTGAACTTTACAGGGATATTACATGATAGAAAATAGATTTCAAATCAAGAGTTTTCTATCATTTGCAGTAAACAAATAATGATGACAAAAGCTATGATGACAATAGAAGTATAGGACAAGAATCCAACTGCTTCATATGCTGTTTGTGCAGAATGGATTACTATAGTGAAAAACAACTCAATACAACATCTATTGTTTAAAATTAATTCAGAGAGAAGGTACCCAAATAAACATATTACATGCTTGTTTTAGAATGTATATTTATACTGACACATTCTCAATTAAATAAAATTTAATTATAAATAACAAAATAAAATTATAAATAACAAAAATGGAAATAAACATGTTTAAAATGTATACAAGTAATACATTTGTATACAGTTAGCGCACATTAATATTGAGTTCAAGAACAGAGTTGATTGATTGATTGCATGCCATCAGCTGGTGACTTTTAGCAACTATATAGATAGACTTCCAGGATTATCTGTCCCCAACCTGGTCCTCTTCTAACCATGTACTCTTCACTGCTATAATCAAGTCTATCCACCTTCTGGTTGTCCTCTTCTCTTTCCTTCCTTCTTATTTAAAACAGTTACTATCTGTCCATTGGCATCCTTTAACACGCCATTTGGAAGTTGGAATCTCCTCCTGAGTTTGGAAACCTTTTGGAAGATTTTCCATATTTTACCATGATTGTTTCTATTTTCAGCATCTTTACATATGTTGTTGTAATACTGCTCCTTGTCTCATCTAACGTCCCTCTGAAATTCTTTGTTAAGTTCCTTCCTGAGATCTTTGTCTTTATTTGCAGTGCATCTTATATGCATGTTCTGTTGATTTTAAACTTGACCATAAAACTGACTTTCAGTCAGAAGATCATAACTCAGGATTTGAAAAAAAAGGAATGGCATTGCTTTCATAGGAAGGATATAGCAAAGAGAGTACTAAAATAGGAGTGTTGTTAATCCATTCATGCAGTCTGCTGTGAGATAGATAATGTTACATGATAGACTGATCTACTCTGAGTTATGGAAGATACAAAATCCTAATCAAGATTCATACAATATCTTATCTGATACAGTTAGATTTTTCCCCTTCTCTATTATTTTGGATAATTTTTATATGAAAATAATGGTAGTTAAATAGCTATTTATATGCATATATCATGTGACGTGCTGGGCTTGATGAATCCAAGGCTGGGGTTAAAATTGCTGAGAGAAACATTAACAATCTCAGATATGCAGATGATACCACTTTGATGGCTGAAAGTGAGGAGCCTTATGATGAAGGTGAAAGAAGAAAGTGCAAAGGCTGGGTTGCAGTTAAACCTCAGAAAAACCGATTATGGCAACCAGCTGGATTGATAACTGGCAAATAGAGGGAGAAAACGTAGAGGCAGTGACAGACTTTGTATTTCTAGGCACAAAGATTACAAACACTGCCATACTCCAGGAAATAAAGCCAGACTGCTCACTTGAGGGAATGATATTAAAGGCAAAACTGAAGTACTTTGGCCACATAATGAGAAGACAGAATACCCTGGAGAAGATGCTGATGCTAGGGAGAGTGGTAGGCAAAAGGAAGAGGGGCCAACCAAGGGCAGGATGGATGGATGATATTCTAGAGGTGACAGACTCGACCTTGGGGGAGCATGGGGTGGCGACGACGGACAGGAAGCTCTGGTGAGGGCTGGTCCATGAAGTCACGAGTCAGAAGTGACTGGACAAATAAACAACAAATGCATACTAAAATAAGGGATTATATTCAAAGTGTTGGCCTATATTATTTACATCATAGAATCTGACACCCTTTCTGATTATAATGCAAACTGTTTCTAAGAGTTTGCAGTGTGGTACAGATGATTGCTGAGCAAGAAAAGTAAAACAGTATGTTGTACGTGTAGACAAGGTATGCTACTTATATTGGATTTTGGCAATGATATTTATTTTTTTGTACCCACGTGATCCTGATCAGATAAGACCAATTAATTGGAAGAACAATTAAGTGAAATCTCACAGTAAGATGAAGTCAGAAAAGTGATACTTCTTTCCATAACTCTCTGGGAAACTGATTGGATATTCTGATAGCAGTCATTTTTATTTCTAATGAAAAGGTTTCTTCATGTGCACTTGCATCAATAAAAACCCATTCACCCACCCATTCACCCACCCACCCAAGGCACACAGAGCTGCTCTTAGATCTGCTGAAACAGACAAAATCAGCAGAGGTCAGGATTATGAATTTATTTCCAATAACCAATTTGTAGCAGTCACTCTCATTTTTCCACAAAACATCAGATCCTGTTTACTCCGGTACTGTAGTAAGAAACAAAACAAAGGTATGTGAATGGAGGCTCATGTTAGGGAAAGCTATGCTAAAGTGGTGGCCCCCAGATTTTCTTCTCCAGAACCTGAAAATAAAAACATATTTGAAGTATCCTAGAGGATAGCCAGTGGGATGGAATAGATAGATTTTAAGACTCAGTGGAATGGGAAACTTCTGTTCCAATACTTCCTCAGCCACCAAACTGGGCAAACCACTAACAGACTACCATTAAGTAATATAAAACGCTGCCCTCATTTTCTTAAAGACACCGTGCCTTTTTAAAAATCCATACTCCATTTTCTGCTTAAAGATTACTGATCATATCAGTCCTCATTTAGTGACTGCCTTGTTTAGTGACCAGTTATGGCGGTGATGAAAAAGTAACTTTACAACCAATCCTCACATTTACAACCTTTGCAGGTCTGTAAAGCAAAGGAAAGCTGAAGTAAGTTCATAAGCACAGTTGTGATTTCACTTAGCGACCCCTTCACTTAATGACTGAGTTGCCAGCCCCAATTGTCACTAAATGAGGACTACCTGTAAATTCAGAAGAACAGGTTACAAATTAAGATTGTATAAACAATCTGTGTGTGCTTTTGAGTCATTGTTGATTCCTGGCAACTGCCTGGACTAGTCCCTGCAGTTTTATTGGCAAGATTTTTTGGAAGTGGTCTGTCCTTGCCTCCTTTCTAGGGCTGGGAAAGAGTGACTGGCCCAAGGTCACCCAACTGGCTTTGTACCTCAAGCAGGACTAAAACTCCCAGTCTCTAGCCTGATGTCTTAAACCACTACACCAAACTGGCTCTCATAAACAGCTTTACCATAAGGGTTAAAATTAAAATTAAATAAAATTCATATAGTCCCTGAAGAGAAAGAGGAATGAAGAACATGGAGCTTGTCCAACCTCCCTTTCTCCCTCTCCCCCTCCCCCTCCCCCTCCACACACACACACACATATACATAGACTCACATACAGAAATACATACAAATACACATATATTCAGAAGTGTGTCTTTGTGTGAGGGAAAGCTATGGTTTACCTCCTCCTACTTTCTGCCCTATTTTGAATGAGATCAATCACATTCCTCCCTGAGGAGAAGTTCTTCCCTCCCCCCTCCCCCGCGTGCAATAGCTGCGGGAGGGGGAGGGGTCTGAGTGTAAAGAAATAAAACATCTGATGCATCTTCTAAGGAGGGTGTATCCATTAGCCTTCCTCAACCTTCCTTTTGCATCCGTAGCCTTCCTCAACCTGGTGTCCCCCAGACATCTTGGACTCCAACTCCTATGTTCCCCATCCAGTACACCCTATGGGAAGATATGTGTTCAACTCCAACACCTCTTGAAGGGAGCTGCTTGGGAAGGCTGGTGCATGTTGTCTTTTGAGAAACAGGCTCAGGTCTGCCTCAGCCAGTCCTCAAGCAAGACAGGTTTGAATCTCTGAGAAAGCCTGAAGGGCTGACAGCTGGTAGGCCCTTTTCCGACTAACACATTTTATTAAAAGGCATGAACTTCTGTAAGCTGAGCTCACTTCACCAGATCAAACGGTGTCGTAAAAGCTTATGCCTTTTAATAAAACGTGTTAGTCAAAAAAGGGCCTACCAGACGCCTGATTTTTGACTGACGAGAGAGAGCCAGTTTGGTGTAGTGGCTCAGGCTAGAAACCAGGAGAGCGTGAGTTCTAGTCCTGCCTGAGGCACAAAGCCAGCTGGGTGACCTTGGGCCAGTCACTCACTCTCAGCCCTAGGAAGGAGGCAATGGCAAACCACTTCTGAAAAACCTTGCCAAAAAACTGCAGGGAATAGTCCAGGCTGTCTCTAAGAGTCTACACGGACTCCAAGACACAGGAAAAATATGCTGACTAGAGATGACCACTAGATGACCACTCAAAGAGAGACAGAAAACTACTGGAACTGTGTGCTGTCATCTGGTTATCCTTTGGAATTTTGTAACCCAGACCTGATAGCCCTAATGCTGAGGCAACTTCCTGGCACTGCTTCATCCACCACACCCAAGAGAGCCTCCTGAGCTGCTTCTGTTGCTGTCCTTCCTCCCCAGAGGGGTTTGTGTGTGCAATCTCTGGCCACCAGAACAAGTCTGTTTCCTCAGATCTAGCTACTAGCTCTTTAACTGATAACTAAGAATGGGATGGGGAGTTGTCTGCCTTGGGATCCAGAATCTGGGCTTCTCCATTTCAAAAACACCTAGCATAGTCAATACTGGGCAGATTACTATATGAAAAATAGTTTGTGCAGAAAGCTGGAAAGGATGTAGTTTTAAGGCTCTTGTGGACATAACCTTCCTGCCAGCCTGCAGGCAGTCCTCATCCCCAAGTAAGATATGGCTGCCAGGCACACTGTCAAGTTACCCCAGCTCCTTCCTCTGTTGGAGAAGGTCGTTCAGTCCTTTAAAAAAAAGGACAGAAGTCCATGGACTAGTTGATAAAAAAGTAGGCTTCCATCCTTATCAGCCCCCTGATTAATGCCTGAAATCCCCAAGAAGCTAGAGAAGCAGGAACTTTTGCTCCCCAAAATGCCTATTTCTCTAGGAATAGTTAAAATTTCTAAACAAGAATATATGCTATATTTTTAAATTCCAGTTTGCTGTATTGTGCTATCCCATGTTCCTTATTCTCTGTACAAGTTAGGAAATTAAGTGTAAATCCAGCCTTTATCCATACTTGGGGCTGAAGACATGAAATTTTAAGGTAAAGAATCTCCTGTGATTTGTACCTCTGTAATATCTTTTTAGAGATATGGCAGAGAACCCTCCATTTGTAGCAAACTAGTACTGTCTTTTACTCTATTCAGAGCATTATATTTTTGGGGGGGGTTTCTTTTTTTGACCAATTTATCAGCTATTGTTTCTGTGATCTGGGCAGTAAGATCATTTTATCTCCCAAAGGTGGAAGGAGGGGTTGTGATCAGGCCTCTGTGCCAAGGAGTGGCACTACTGCAATTATTTTAAATTTTGTATTTTTCCCTTTTAATTAATTAAGATGGCATAGGCTGTGCCAACTTTACACTGGAAGTTATTAGACAGGATTATATGTCCCAAAATCCAAAACTGTAAATATTGACTAATAACCAATAAATTTATTAATTAATATTTGAAACTAATGTTATAGTCAAGTAAGAAGCGGTTGACAATTTATGACAATACAGAACAATCAGTATTTATAGCTAACATATGAAGCAATTAAGTAAGAAGCAGTAATAATCCATGAGAGATTCAGAGAGTAACATATTTAATTCAGAGGGAGAAAGACTAGATTCTGTAAGATAAAGGCAAGGAGATTAGAGAATAGCAGGGGAAATAGAGCAAGTTTAACAAAGTGATTAACTTCCTACAGTTTTCAGCTATGGAGAAATAAAGAAAATGTTTTGAATTGAAGAGAGAAGGGGAAAGGGAAGGAATCACCTTTCGTTTGCAGATTGGGCACAGAGTTCTGGTTCTTTTTTTTATAAAACTGTATCATTTTCAAGAAGATACAAACAAAAGAATATAGAACAGATAGAAAACAGAACTAAAGAAAAAAGAACAAACTATAAAAGTGTCAGTAGAAAGAAAACAGAAAAGGAAAGTGACTTCCAACTCCCTCCGATACAGATATAGATAAGTTTACAAATCTAATCTCTTACAATTAATTAACCTATCGTAACATTATTTCTATTAGAGCAAACCATTTAATCTCTAAAACCCAAAATCAAAACATTTTTTTCTTTTACAAGCAAGTAGTCCAAAAGTGGTTGCCAAGTTGATATAAATTTCTTATTAAAACTGTTAATTTAGCTATTTGAGCCAAGTCCATTAGTTTAACAATCCAATCTTCAGCCGTAGGTATTTGTGGATCTTTCCATCATTGTGCATATAACAATCTTGCAGCCGTGATCATGTATAACAGCAACACTCCATGTTGTTTCTCTAATTCCTTTTCCATCAATCCCAAAAGAAGAAGCTGGGGTTTTTTTGTATATTTACTTTAAGAATCTTTTGAATAGTAATACATATTTGATCCCAGAACTTTTTAGCCTTCTCACAAGTCCACCAAAGATGGTAAAAGGTTCCTTCACCCTGTAAAAATTTCCAACAGACATTAGTTACACCATTATACATTTCTGACTTGTCAGGAGTTAAATACCAACGATACATCATCTTATAGAAGTTTTCTTTCAAATTATAATTCAGCATAAATTTCAAACCTTTTGTCTACATATTCTCCCATTGATCCAACATATTATATCCAAAATTCTTAACCCATTAAATCATGCAGTCCTTAACTTGTTCATCTTCCATATTCATCTATAACAAAATCTTATACATCTTAGTAATAACATGATCATCATTTATGTTTTATTGTAAACGGCCCAGAGGCCCTTTTGGGAGATGGGCAGTGATAAATCTGATTAAATAAATAAATAAATACATACATACATACATACATACATACAAAGGTCCATTTCAAACTGAGTTATTTCATTAACAAATTTATAGTTCTTTTTGTCCAATGTAAAATGTTCTACCAGTTGCATATAGGTGTACCAATATCATGTAAATCCACCCAACTCTAATATTTCCCTTGTTTTAATTTTTGGTTCACCCTCCTCAAACTTTAACAAATCTTTATATTTTAACCAACTTATAGCTCCCACATTTTCTCTTCTAACAAATGCTTCCTGAGGTGACAACCATTAAGGTACATTTGGAGATAACCTTACCTTATATTTGTTCCAGATTCTCAGTTGGGCATTCCTGATAAAATGATATTTAAAATCCTTGTTAACTTTAACTTTGTCATACGTAAATAAGCATGCCACCTTAATTCATGTCCTTCAAGCTGTAGTAGTTTCTTGTTTGCCAAGGTAATCCATTCCTTCATCCAAAGCATACATCAGGCATCAAAGTACATTTTCAAATTAGGCAGACCCAAACCTCCTCATTCTTTGGCATCTTGTAACAGTTTATATTTAATTCTTGGTTTCTTGCCTTGCCAAATAAATTTGGAAAATCTCTCTGCCATTCTTTAAATGGTAAGTCTGTTGACAAAATTGGTAAAGTCTGGAAAAGAAACAGCATCCTAGGCAAAACATCTTAATCACAGATATTCTTCCCAAGAAAGACAATTGCAATTTCCCCCATCTTATCAAATCCTTTTTCACATCACTCCAAATTTTAACATAATTATTTTGAAATAACATACTATTTTTAACTGACATAATTACCCCCAGATACCTGACCTTTTTTTCAATCTGAAATCCTGTCTTACCCACCAGTAAGTCTTGATTAGACAGGGTCATGTTTTTAGTTAATATTTTAGTTTTTTGTTTCTTTACTTTAAGACCTGCCAATGACCCAAATTCTTTCAGTTTCTTCATCAGATGTTCTGTAGTTTCCAGGGGATCCTGTAATATCAAAACTAACTTGTCAGCAAAAGCTCTTAATTTAAATTCCTCTTGTTTAATTTTTAGTCCCTTTATTTGTTCATCACTTCTAATGTCTCTGTTTAAAACTTCCAGTACTAAGATAAATAACTAAGGTGATAGAGGACATCCTTGTCTTGTTCCTTTTTGTATCTGACGTGGTTCAGTTAGTTCATCATTTACAATGATATTTGCCTTTTGTGGTGTATAAATTGCCTTGATTCCTTGAATAAGATATTCTCCAAAGTCCATTATTTCCAAAACTTTAAACATAAAACTTCAGTTCTAATTATCAAAGGCTTTTTCTGCATCTAAAAAGATAAGAGCTGCTTGGCATTCATTCTGGTTCTTGAAGGTCACTATTAGATGGATCCTCCAACAGTTGGAAGGCAGGGAAGACAGAGAGTCCCTATCAGTACTGTTTTGCTCATGCTCTTGTTAGAATTTTTTTTTTTTTAATTTCCTTACCAGGTTCGCTTCTGAGCCAGGATCAAAGAAACAGGCAGTTGCATGAAATCAGGTTCTTTATTCTTCACCCAAGAGCAAAAGCAATGACAGCGAGCTGTTAGGTGGGCAGCCGCGCAGGGCCCCCTTCTTACAGCACATTACATACATTCCATTCCACTCCTTCTTTAGAATACCACCCCTTACTCAGTTACCCATACTCCACCTTAACCTCATTCCATATTAGGAACTTCCTTCCTTCTCTCTATCATCATTCCATATAAGGGGCTTCCTTCCATCCTTGCTAGGAAGGTGCCTTGACCGTTATTAAACAATGCCTTTCCTCTAGAGAAGCTATCCTTGGAATGTACACCTTATCTTGTTTCTATGGGCATAACTATCTATCAAGGTCTGTTAGAAAGGAAGAGTATGAAAGCCAACAAAACTCTTCAAGGAAATAAAATATGGTTTCAGAGCCATAATAAAAGTGCAAATGTTTCTAATATATTAATACTAAATATAAAATATATTTGTATAATTTCAATATATGTAAAATCTTCTATCACTCTTTGGCTTCCTATAATCATGGAGTTGGGCAGTCAGACAAGTTCAAATGGTGCCCTCTTTGTCTAACTCTGGATCCAGTTGTTCAGATGAGGTTGGGTAGACCCAGTAAGGCTGTGTTTCTAAAGTCTAAGAAGGCAATGTACTGGAGGACTTTGGGTCATCTCCAGTACTGTAGGACCCAGCAACCCCCTTGAGGTTGTACTCCAAGTCCAACTCAATGGAGGATTATGATCGGCAGCTGCCTGCATGAAGGTCACACTGGACGCAGGTCTAATTTGGGAGGGGAGGGGAAGAGTCTGGCTTTAGAAGTCTCAAAGAGGTTTCTCTCTGAGATAAGGAAAAACGCTGGCAAGTGAGGGAGAAAGTTCAGGGCTGGGCTGACTGGCCCAGTTCATTTGGAAGTTCTTCATTCAGAAGAATTCTTGGCAGTTCTTCTGAATGACTCCAGTTATGGATGGAGATTTTTAAAAAAGCTAAGAGGAGAGCATGATCTGGCAAAACAAAAAAGAGAGGTGGGTTTTTCTTATCTATGCATTTGACTAGAATTGCAAAAGTATTACTAGCCCAGGTAATCCCATTTTGGGGAAAAAATGATTAAAATGTGGGAAGTGGGGGTCAGAAAGAGAAGAAAAGGGGAAAAGGTTGGGTCAGGTGACTGGGTTAGATTAATGGCTTTTGCTCCTAGCCTGAACAAAAGAGTTATCACAAGATTTGATCTAAAGATTTTCCAGACTCCTTTTTCAGTTTCAAGGAATAGCTGATAAGTCTTGACAAGCTTATGCCTACTGCTTTGACTAATAAAAGCAATGTCTCAGGATGAGTTCTTGGCTCTGACAATATTATCTTATGCAGATATCCTCAGCCATTGTTTTGCCACAACCCAGCAAAGTAGGGAAAAAATTTAGCCTGGAAAGGTCATCCTTGGGCCCTTTTAATATCATTTTCCTCTGTTGTTACTAGACTGGGGGAGAGGTCCTGGGAGGACTATAGTACCTTGCTTTTCTTCAAGGTAGGGATAAGGTCCTTGTCCCAACTAGGCTTACCTGCTAGATTTCCTCTAGTGCATAAGGGTATCAAACAAACAAATCTTTATTACGGTCAAAGACCAGCATAAGGAGGGTGGGGTACAGTCTGTTAAAAGCATAGAAGATACATTAAAATCTAATATAAAAAGCTAAAGCACAGAAGTAAAACACAGAGGCCTAGAGGAAAAGAAAAAAAAAGAAAATCTAATCTGTAAATACAGTACTCTAGTGTGATAAAATAAATGCTAGTTTGTGGCACCAGCCATCATCTGGCAAATTTTAAGCGCTGCTGCGCAGAACCTGGCAACATTGTATGTTGCGGCAGGGTTGGTATCTGACAGCAGCAGGGAGGTGTACAATCATCCCGAGAGCCCTGGGTATTTATGCAATAATGGTAAGATGAGGCTAGTTTGAATGTCTCTGTAATACAGGCACCGGAGGAGCACGTGCTCTGTTGTCTCTATGTGAGGAGAGTCACAGGGGCGTTGTCTCTCTGGGGAAGGAGCCTTCCTGTATCGGCCTTCAAGGACAGCTGAGGGGAGGGCGTGACATCGTGCCAGAGTGAAGGCCCTCCGATGGTTGGGTACCTCGAGTTTAGTTAAGTATGTCATAGGGGAGGCAGAATACCTGCTGGATTCACTGGCAATTAAGGTTGGGGACCTGGCTAAATCCAGCTGTCGCTCTGTGTCTGCTACACGCTGTTTGATGAGTGCTTTGGCTTAAACATATCCCATGCTGAGTAGTAGACCTGGAGAGAAGCCCAGGGATGAGATTTTAGTTGCCACTGGCTGTTTCCATGTGGACTGAAAGTCATCCCTCATTGTTAATGGGGCAAGGCCAAGGGAGAAAAAGGATAATCTGAGCCAATAGTTGAGTATAGTCACCTATACTCTAGCCCCCACTTTCATGAGGCCTGTCTCTAGTCTCAGGGTGGCATTAGAGACACATTTTGGGACTTGAAGGGCCGATCTTAGAAATTTGGATTGCACAAGTTCCAATGGTGCAAAATTGGAGAAGGCCAAGCTGGGCTCCATACAGGAATTGTGTTATTGGCTTGGCTTTGAATAATTTGAGTGCTGCAGGTATATAGTGGCCACCTCTTGATTTGAGGTATTTAAGAATGGCAGATGAGATAAGGGTATCAGTTTTTACTGGAAACATGAATTGTTCACTGCAGTTAGCATTTTTAACTTTTTGGTTTGCTTGTAGCATTAAGTTTGCACAATAAATAACTAATTAATAAACTGTGCATTTAAGTCAGTTTTTGACTCCTGGCGATTGCTTGGACTAATCCCTGCAGTTTTCTTGGCAAGGTTTTTCAGAAGTGGTTTATCACTGTCTCCTTTTTTAAATTATATATATAAATATAAATATAAATATTCTAATATAATGTGTATGTATGTATGTGTGTGTGTGTGTGTGTGTGTATATTAGAATTTTTCTATGTAGTAAAAATATATGGAACAAAGATACAGATAGAAAATAAGAAATAGAGAAAAAAGAAAGAAAAGAAAAAGAAAAAAATTCTTTTATGCCTTCCTCCCTTCTTTCCATCAAGTAATTATCATCTTAAACTTTTCCCCAGCTTGTCTTTTTTAATCCCCAAATCCCGAAATTGTCAATTCGATTTCTAGTCTGTTGCCTTAACCACTACACCAAATTGACTCTTGCATAAACATTTTCCAGATTGGAAGTGCAATTTAGAGGGGGGAGCAAATCACATTACAGGATGAATGAGGTGCCATTCCAGGGTGAGGTGTCCTTGGAAGACAGGTGAGGGCAGCAGAAACTACTAAACTGCTTTCCCAAAGCAGGGGGCAGACCCAACGTGTGAAGATCCAGGGGCTTTTTGGAGAGGTTTGGGAATATCTTCAGGACGGGGTGGCATCCGTTGGACCTTTCTCCTTTAGTTTAACAGCCCGAGCGAGTCTATTGCTATGATTTTTCATCTAATACTCAGCACCAGCTGTGTTTTCAGGAGCTAAACGAGATCCATCTGAATGGGGAACTCTTCAGTGACATCACAAAGTAGGTGGAGCCTTTCCTCTGGGCTTCCCCGGCATGTCTTCTGCGAGACTGTCCGATGGAAGAAGACGGGCTGAGCCTGCCGCTGCTTAATTTCTCGCGCTGCTTTGGCAGAGCCATATGAGACACAGCGACAGGTTTGCCTGACTTCTATCGGTCGACAGCGCCTTGCCGCTTCCTAACCGCTGCAGCTGCAAAACTTGAGGAGGAGGAACGCCCAAGCTCCTTCAAGGTGGGGACGAGACCACGCCGCTCCGGTGAGATTTGGGAAGGGACATTTCATAACTATGCAGCCTGCGAATGCGATTTCCCTCTTCCCTTGCGCTGTGGGCATCAAATGTGAATTAGCCCTGAGTTGGTAGTATGTTCAGAGTTTCCGGAGCTGCCTTCAGCTATGCACAACTATTCCTGGGAGGAGCCGCTTTGCACCTGCTCACTGGCGGGAAGGGGTCGAGGGAGGAGTGAGGCAAGGGCTCCCCAGAGAACGTGGAACCCGTTGGCTGCTCTCCCTTGGTGAATGTTTATTTTCCAAGAGCTTCTTGGAACGCTTTGAACGAAGTTTTTCCTCCCCTATGTATTGACAGAGATAAACCAAAGCTGATCATTGGGGATTATTCATTTAGAGGGGTCAGATCCTGGAGCGCCACTCGAGTTGTGTTGGCGCGTTTAAACCATCTTGGGTAAGGACTAAAACAACCAGAGAAAAGGGCAGCTATTTTAAGGCTTGTAAATCTTAATGTGCTTGGAGGCTTAGAAGATAAGGAATGGGATTCCAGAAAGTCCTTGCGCCTCACTCAGCAACCTTACTGATACTGAGGGAGCCAGGATAGTATTTTTCCACAAATGAAAATCCGAGTGTTTTCAATAGACAGGCACATTGTGAGGAATAGGAACATCTTTAAAAGCCATAAAATACTGCTGAAAAGACATGAAGAATAGCACTGAATCTTGCAGAACGAAGAATGTAATATTTGTAAAACAAAACACATCACTAACACAGGCTGTAAACATGTAGGTAACATAAGGACACTAAAGCCTTTGTAACATTAGGTCTCTCACCCAAATATTTTGTGGTTTCCTTAATCTAAAGAACCAAACCCACCATCTTGCCTCCATGTGGAGGGGAAATGAACACTCTTGTTTGACAATGATAATAACCTGCAAAATATCATTGTTTTGGTAGTAAGCCTGAATTCATGGCAAAGACTGCAGAATTCTGTCAACTCTGACAGAAGCAATGCCAGGTTCAATCACTGGCAATAAGCCAACTCTGCCCCCATATCACAACAGCTTATGAGCAGACACAGAGTGCTCTGTTCACTATTAAATTATTAGAATTCATAGACATTGGGGATTAAAAGGGCTTCCAGGTTGGGGTATTTCCAGATGGATAAAAGTGATTAATCTTTAGGGAATTAAGATCTAGTGTGTACAAACAACTGATCAGGCTCAATTAGATTGGACAAATAGTGACTTTTCATTAACAGTGGTCTATTATATAAATAACAAATTCAGATGGCAGGATAAATGTAATGAAGTGGACACAAGACCATGGAAGCATATATACTTGCTGTTTTCTAAAGTGCAATAGGACTTAGTGATTAACTGCACCCCCAGAGTGAAAGGACTTGGATAACATTCTTGCAGGTGCCAAAGGACTGCAAATAATGGATAACATTGAGCAGAAGGAAGAAAGTATTTATGGATAGCTGTAAATTGCCTGGGAAAGCTAAGATATAAACAAACAAGAGTAACACAATGTCCTGAAATAGGAGCTTCAATTAGGTTCCTGACAACTTGTGTGCTGGTCTTTAAACTCCCTTAATTCCCCATCAAAATAGCTATTCTGGTTGTGGATTATATGAGCTAAAGTACTTCATTTCTGAAGGCCACCAGGCTGAGAAAGATTGATGTAGGAAACCATGTTATTCCCACCCCCCTTAAATGGAATCACTTAATAACCCCTCTTCACAGAATTGCAATATAATACTTCTATTTTGATTTAGCACACCCCGTTTTTCAGGTCCTCTAGCTGCCTACTTTCTCCCTCTGTTTGCCTATGGCAAATAATCTCCATAGCACACCTAGGAGTGGGCGATGGGAGCAGGCTTTGGTGAAGTGGTTATTCCCCACTTTGATTAACTTCCAGCATAAAGGGCATTTCACTGGGGGTTGATGAAGGACAGTACGTAACCAGGGGCAATCCCATGGAGACTCATTGTCATGCTCCTGTAGGAAGAGAGCTGTGCTACTCCATGGTAGTCAAAAATCAGGAGTTTGGTAGCACGTATTCTAACAAATTTTATTAAAAGGTATAAACTTTCATGAGCCAACATTATCAAGATGATACTTATATGGATACTTATATGGAGAACAATAGATTAGGGAATCTGACATTCCGCCCCCCTCACAGTCAGATTACAAGAGTGCATGTAACACTTTAAAGACTTGCAATGGCTGTCCTAACTGGTGGTTAACCAAATCACTTAGTAAAGGTAAAGGTTTCCCTTGACATTAAGTCCAGTCGTGTCCGACTCTAGGGGGCGGTGCTCATCTCCATTTCAAAGCCGAAGAGCCGGCGTTTGTCCGTAGACACTTCTGTGGTCATATGGCTGGCATGACTACACGGAACGCCGTTACCTGCCCGCCGAAGTGGTACCTATTAATCTACTCACATTTGCATGTTTTCGAACTGCTAGGTTGGCAGGAACTGGGACTAGCAACAGGAGCTCACCCCGTCACGCGGATTCGAACCGCCGACCTTCCGATCGGCAAGCTCAGCAGCTCAGCGGTTTAACCCGCAGCGCCACCGCGTCCCTTGCCAAATCACTTATTCAATCCAATTTTCCAGGTTTGCCGAATACAATGAACCATAAACTATCCCAATTGAATTCACAGAACACCCTAGGCAAGCATGTCATTTGCAAAGGCACTGACAGAGCTGATGTTGAAGACAAACCAGATTAATATAGCAGATTTTATTAAATATGCATCTTCCTTTTGGTATGAGTGTGATAAATATCCAGTAGGTACTTTACTGCTTAATTTTCCTGCCACCTGCTTGAAATTGAGAGGTGCAGGAACGTCTCCAAAATATCAGGATATCCAAGAGACTTAAATAGAGCTTGGTTAGCACAAAAGTTTGTTGCGTCTTTAAGTCTATACAGATTGTCGCATGACGGAAAGCACCAGGCTATAACTACTACAGTACTCATTTTTATAACCGAAGACTGCCTATGGGTCCTGTTTGGATCTATGGACATTTGCAGAAATATACATGATGCCAGATACTTTGCTAAATTGGGGTGGCATGGAGCATTTGATGGGGGTGCTAGAGTACATGGCATGAAGCAACTAAATTGCCTTTTTGCAGCAGGATTTTGGACTGTTTTATCCACCATGATAACCATTTTGTGATATATCCTGCCTAAGGCAACCTTCTAATGAAAATATCCTGTATACACGGTTAGAAATCCAAATGAGCCCAAAATCCCTGATGTGGGGAAAGAATTTGACAAATCCATGAGTCATGACAGGCTACAATAACCAAACATGATCCATACTAACCAAAATATATTCCTTCTTATGTTTCAGATCCTCAAGGGGGTGCAGTCTCCTTTCACAAGCAGCCGGATTCAACATTGCCAGAATATGGAGCTTGTCTCACAGATATGGCCAGCAAATATGACCATCTCAAACCACACAAAAACTTTGGCCCTTCTGTCTCAGGATTCCTCTTCCTCCAATGAGCAACCCCTTTACAGCGACTACCAGCCACCAGCTCTTGATCTTATCCCGGTGCCCAAGGCTGTGCTTTATATGCTCATGGCTGCCCTGGTGGTAGTGAGTGTGGCATATGCCATTGTTGGTCATTTAATCAAGGACCTGGCTCATGACCTGGCAGGTGAGGGCAGTGTTGCTGAGGCAAGCACTTTAAGATGCACAGCCTTTAAATGCAAATTCTGTGGCAAAATCATGGGAAAAGGCAAGATTCCATGCCAGGCACAGAAGCCAATCACAGAATCATAATAAATCTTAATTAATTCTCTACTGGGTTTCTTTCAGCAAATGTTAGATACATTTTTTCAGGCATATCTTTATAGCTCTAAACAGACATGTACTCTAAAAAAAAAGAACTCAAATTGTGAGGAAGCCAAACTCTTTGTGCGCCATAATCTTTTTTCTGCACCTGCTCTCAATATACAAAATCTAACCTTCAAGACTGGTTCACTAACCATCTTTTATGGTGCTTAATATCTGAACTGGAGAATGCTTTGGATGCTGTGTAAGACTGGTCCTCCAAGAATTCTGTGAATTGCTGTGCTTCAGTATATAAACAGAGTTACATAAATTCATTTTTCCCCATGTGTAACACATCCTGGCAGATAATGTTTCCCCCGTCTAAGATATGCCTTTCATTAAATCAGGAAAACGGAGTAGATTTGTACTCAGAAATATGCAAAACTAAATGGATGTTCCCACTACCTAAATCAGCTACAGTGGTGACCATAAATACTATTTGTAGTGTGCTTCTAGAATCATGTTGCTTCTACACTGTTCTTCAATGTATGCCAATTTTGAATATTATGAATCTGGCTATCTTGTTTTTGCATTAATTTGCATTTTCCAACACACAGAAATATATTTTAGTATGCATGTATGGTAAATATAGGGACGCGGTGGCGCTGCAGGTTAAACCGCTGAGCTTGCCGATCGGAAGGTCGGCGGTTCGAATCCACGTGGCGGTGTGAGCTCCCGTTGCTAGTCCCAGCTCCTGCCAACCTAGCAGTTCGAAAACATGCAAACGTGAGTAGATTAATAGGTACTGCTTCGGCAGGCAGGCAACGGCGTTCTGTGTAGTCATGCTGGCCACATGACCACGGAAGTGTCTACGGACAAACGCCGGCTCTTCGGCTTTGAAACGGAGATGAGCACCGCCCCCTAGAGTCGGACACGACTGGACTTAATGTCAAGGGAAACCTTTACCTTTACCTATGGTAAACATACATTTTATATACTTATATAAATACATGTATTTAAAGCCAAACACTACATTGCAAAATTTGGAAAAGTCCAAAACAAGGGAATACACTTCCAAGTGTGGCCCAAATGGTGTTCTCCAGCATACCTATAATTTCATACTACTGACACCTAAGAATTTGGGTCTCTTCTCCCCTTGCAGAAGTTGAAGCGCATGAGATTGGACAAGAAGTCCCTAAACATATGCAATCTCAGATCATTTCTTAAAAGACCTGGCTTCAAACCCAACACTCAGCTTTTCTGGGGTCCAGAAAATAAGAAAATAGCTACTCCCTTTGATTTATTCCTAAATTGCAAAAAAATTACAGTTAATTGTGTCATAAGTACTGAACACTAGAAGAAGAGGCAACCTTTTCACAATGGGTTTGATTTTAATTTTTTGTGGTCAAGAACAGATGATATCACACAGGCTCTGGATTTCTGAGTTGTTTTAGGTTATTTGAAAAAGATAACCAATGGCTGATATGTTTTGCTTTCCCTTTAACACTGGAGATCGGTTCCTTGTTTTTCGATAGCTCTCTGCTACAAAGCATTTCTAAGATTTTCTGGAATTCCTGACTCCCCTCCTCCAAAAGTCAGGCTCCCCCCCCCCCCTAAATGTAGCAGGAAACAGCTAGAATTTGTCCTTCAAGTGCCATAGCAACAAAACTAAGTTTATAACTGCCAACGAGCTACAACCATTAAATTCTGAAGTTTTACTACTGCACAGCTAGGAATTCAAATCAATTATCCTGACCCCTGCTTTCCATTAACTTACATGCTATATTCAAGCATGGGGAATGACTATAATATGGAACTTGTAAAACACTGAGTTGCAAGAAATACTTCGATGCCATGAAAATCAGAAGCTATCACAGCAAGTTGTCCTTATTTTGTTACGACCAATCTACCAACTCCCTTTATTGTAGCAAATTATCTACAGTATAGTGTGCCAATTATGTGATGTGGCTATGGGTCACCTTTACTGCTACCACTCAACAAAGACTAGGTTAAAACAGAGTAACTCTGCGGCTGCTTGATATGTTCTCTTCAATTTGTCTCTCTAGACTGCCTGTTGGGGCCACAGCCTGAGGATCCAGACAAGGAAGAACCAGAGCCCCCAAATGTTTCAAGTTTCCAGCCCTCACTCTTGACCAGGACTCCTACCTGCACCTGCTCCACATCCCAGGCTGAGGAAGTACAGATAACCCTAGAAGCAGCTCCATGGATGACGCTGGAACTACAAAGTTGAAGGCAAAACAGCCTTTCAGAACAAGGTTATCCAGAACAAGGCTTCCAGAGCTGAAAGGAAAAGAATCATAATAGCATCCAAGCAAAAAGAGGCAGACTAAATGTGTGAACAAGCAGCGGACTGTTTTGTTGTAGTGATTCCACCTTTTAACACCAGCCTAGATACTGTCCTTCTGGAACTTTCTCTATGGTCATTAATCAGGAGATTTTAGTTCATAATCAGTGGTTACCAATCCTCAGTCAAGCAGCTGCTCCTTTTTTTCATCATCAAAAGTATCAGAACTTTACTGAAATGATGAAAGAAGGTAGTGAAAGATCAAAAGGTTTTTCATTCCAAAGACCATGATGGCAAGATGGCCCAGTTGCATTACAAGGAAACCAGAACGCTGGAATTGCCACTATTCATTTGAATTACCACAGTCCAATTCCAGGTTGAGACATGTTTAATGTGTGTATAAATAAGGCTGCAACAAGGACAGTCCATTCAATCTTGATCCAAAAGATGTTGCTAAATGAAGACTGGGGTGTCTTGTTACTTTGGTCTTGTTACTTTCCCTACAGGAGCAAGCAACGTGGAGGATGGGCCTGACTGGCCTGTTCCAGCAAAAAGCAGTGGCAATAAATAAGGAGATTTGAAGAGAGCAGCAGGTCTCTAAAACCTAGGCATCCAAACGGCAAATTGGGCTGTCATATACCATCTGCAGATTGACTTTGTGGCCAACTAATTCCCGGATGTTATTGATGGCATACTTGATCATGGTGGGTCTAGAAGAGAAGAGAGAAAAGTCTCACAACTAATTTATTGGAAACAGTTGGTAACCCCCACCCCCAGACAGTAATAATGCACTGAACTACAATGGAAACTCAAGGTAAAGGACAAGTAACACAGGGACAGTTGGAATGGAATTCTCAATACAATGCAGTGCATCCCTCTCTCCCCACCCACTGGGGATCTATCATATTGTACCTGTACCAAGGACCCATCTTTTGGACTGAAGTCCTATGGACCAAGGGACCGACACAACCTAGCCTGATCTAAAGGAATAATTTGCTGATTATGTCTGAACAATGGAAGTGGGTG
This sequence comes from Candoia aspera, assembly GCF_035149785.1. NCBI lineage: Eukaryota > Metazoa > Chordata > Lepidosauria > Squamata > Candoiidae > Candoia > Candoia aspera. The sequence goes on from NC_086154.1 coordinate 154,442,380, forward strand.
AAGTTCAAAAGGGTTGTTTATTATCCTTCCTATGCTGGAGATGTTTAATTGGTTCAAACTTTGATTTCAAACTGTGTTCTTTCTTTGTCTTTTTCTAGGTTTATTCTTTAGTTCTCTTTTAGTGTATAGCTTGTCTTTATTAGCTGAGATTGAATTTTTTAACATATTGTAGGTACCTGTTATCATGGTATTGTTTAAATAAACCTAAATTAAACATTTATAATAAAAGACTTTATTTGTTCAGTCGCTTCTGACTCTTCATGACTTCATGGACCAGCCCACACCAGAACTTTCAGTCAGTCATTGCCACCCCCAGCTCCCCCAGGGACGAGTCCGTCACCTCTAGAATATCATCTATCCATCTTGCCCTTGGTCGGCCCCTCTTCCTTTTGCCTTCCACTCTCCCTAGCATCAGCATCAGCATCTTCTCCAGGGTGTCCTGTCTTCTCATTATGTGACCAAAGTATTTCAGTTTTGCCTTTAATATCATTCCCTCAAGTGAGCAGTCTGGCTTTATTTCCTGGAGGATGGACTGGTTTGATCTTCTTGCAGTCCAAGGCACTCTCAGAATTTTCCTCCAACACCACAGTTACAAGGCATCTATCTTCCATCGCTCAGCCTTCCTTATGGTTCAGCTCTCGCAGCCATATGTTACTACGGGGAACACCATTGCTTTGACTATGCGGACCTTTGTTGTCAGCTTGATGTCTCTGCTCTTAACTATTTTATTGAGATTTGTCATTGCTCTTCTTCCAAGAATTAAACGTCTTCTGATTTCCTGACTGCAGTCAGCATCTGCAGTAATCTTCGCACCTAGAAATACTAAGTCTTTCACTGCCTCTACGTTTTGTCCCTCTATTTGCCAGTTATCAATCAAATTGGTTGCCATAATCTTGTTTTTTTTGAGGTTTAGCTGCAAGCCAGCTTTTGCACTTTCTTCTTTCACCTTCATCATCAGGCTCCTCAGTTCCTCTTCGCTTTCAGCCATCAAAGTGGTGTCATCTGCATATCTGTGATTGTTAATGTTTCTTCCAGCAATTTTAACTCCAGCCTTGGATTCCTCAAGCCCAGCACATCGCATGATGTGTTCTGCGTACAAGTTGAATAGGTAGGGTGAGAGTATACAGCCCTGCCGTACTCCTTTCCCAATCTTAAACCAGTCCGTTGTTCCGTGGCCTGTTCTTACCGTTGCTACTTGGTCGTTATACAGATTCCTCAGGAAGCAGACAAGATGACTTGGTATTCCCATACCGCTAAGAACTTGCCACAATTTGTTCTGGTCCACACAGTCAAAGGCTTTAGAATAGTCAATAAAACAGAAATAGATGTTTTTCTGAAACTCCCTGGCTTTTTCCATTATCCAGCGGATACTGGCAATTTGGTCCCTAGTTCCTCTGCCTTTTTGAAACCCAGCTTGTACATCTGGCAATTCTCGCTCCATGAATTGCTGAAGTCTACCTTGCAGGATCTTGAGCATTACCTTACTGGCATGTGAAATGTAAATGCCTTACTGTTCGATAGTTTGAACATTCTTTAGTGTTTCCCTTTTTTGGTATGGGGATATAAATTGATTTTTTCCAGTCTGATGGCCATTGTGTTTTCCAAATTTGCTGGCATATAGCATGCATTACCTTCACAGCATCATCTTGTAAGATTTTGAACAGTTCAGCTGGGATACCGTTGTCTCCTGCTGCCTTCTTGAAAGCAATGCTTCTTAAGGCCCATTCAACCTCACTCTTCAGGATGTCTGGCTCTAGCTCACTGACCACACCGTCAAAACTATCCCCAATACTGTTATCCTTCCTATACAGGTCTTCCGTATATTCTTGCCACCTTTTCTTAATCTCTTCTTCTTCTGTTAGGTCCTTGCCATCTTTGTTTTTGATCATACCCATTTTTCCCTGGAATTTACCTCCAATGGTTCTAATTTTCTGGAAGAGGTCCAGAGGTTCTTGTCCTTCCTATTCTATTGTCTTCTTCCACTTCCACGCATTGCTTGTTTAAAAATAATTCCTTGTCTCTTCTGGCTAACCTCTGGAATTTTGCATTTAATTGGGCATATCTCCCCCTATCGCTGTTGCCTTTTGCTTTCCTTCTTTCTCGGGCTACTTCTAGTGTTTCAGCAGACAGCCATTTTGCCTTCTTGGTTTTCTCTTTCTTTGGGATGTATTTTGTTGCCACCTCCTGAACAATGTTGTGAACTTCTGTCCAGAGTTCTTCCGGGACCCTATCTACTAAGTCCAGTCCCTTAAATCGATTATTCACCTCCACTGCATATTCCTTAGGAATATTAGTGAGCTCATATCTAGGTGATCTGTGGGTCTTCCCTAATCTCTTTAGTCTGATCCTAAATTGTGCAATAAGAAGTTCGTGATCTGAACTACAGTCAGCTCCAGGTCTTGTTTTTACCGACTGTATAGATGTCCGCCACCTTTGGCTGCAAAGGATGTAGTCAATCTGATTTCGGTGTTGTCCATTTGGTGAAGTCCATGTATAAAGCTGTCTCTTAGGTTGTTGGAAGAGAGTGTTTGTTATGCAGAGTGATAATAAACACTCTGTTACGCAGAGTGATAATAAAAGACTATCAATTGCAAATTGAAGCTGTCCGTGGATTAGTTTCGCCCCTTAACCATCCTAGAAAGGTGCAATGTGAGTTATGGGAGGTACTTCATAGTTTCTCTCACAAATACAAGTAGCCCTTGGCCTCTGGAGACTTCTGGTAGGCCCAAACAGCACAAGGCAGCTTAACTGACCTACAAGACACTCACCGTTCCAGAGACAGCCCCCAGGCAATGACAGACACGCCATCTGGCAGGCCCATAGGCAGCAGCATCTCTGGGCGAAAGACTCCTGAATTGCCCACCTCCACCCATTTCTTTAATCCTGTAAGAAAATGGAAATGTCTACTGTTAAGATAAGAAAGTGGGAATGGGTGTAGAGCAAAGCCAAGGGTTCCAGGTTACTGGGTAGGCCTCAAGGCTGGTGGCTAGAATCCATTCAGCACTTCCTGCTGGGACTCAGAGCAAGGTAGAAATGCAGATCCCTTCGTGCCAAAGAGAAGCAGAAAGGAATATGTCAGGCAGGTGGCTGAAGGGATAGCCTGAAGTGCTGTAAGGGAGAACAAGACAGTAGCACCCAGCTCTTGCCCAGTTTTCTCCAAGATTAAATCAAGGACAGATTTGTTAAGCTTGGACCAGCTCCACAGGTGTTTTGGAAAGCAAAGTAAAAGTATAGGACCAAATTTTCTGATATGTTTGCATTTTGGAGTTGGGAACACACGCATCATATGAAAGCTATGTTTCTATAGCCTAAATGGCTTGGGTACTAATTCCAGGAGCATTCTGTAGGTGCCATAGTATCTAACAAACAAAAACAAGGGCACAGAAGCAATGTTATTGCTGTGATTCAGTTATGAAGCTCCCATGATTTAGAAGCTCAAGAATCTTTAAAACAATGAGATTTTACCCAAAGTGCAGAGAAACTGAGGCATTTTGGAGACTATGCTTCCTTCTGCAGGCTCTTTCTCCCTCTGAAATAGCTGGGAAGAATTCTGTGGTTTTTAAACATGTTTTATTTATTAGCTGAACAGCCACACACCAGAGAGAACATGCTATGGTAGCTTTATTACATTTTGTAAGGGGGGAAAATGAGGCCCAAATGTTGAAAAAGATAAAATGCCACTATTTCAGCTAAATGAGCTTCCCATTTATTGTAATTTGAAAGACTGAAAATGTTGCCACTGTGTTCTGAAAGGTGTTTTGTTGGGGGAGGGGGGTTCCTTTAAATATCAAAGACCTCCAGAAAGAGGAACTACAACAAACAGATGATTAACACAGTGGAAAAGTGTCCTCGCTTATCGGGCATTCTCAGGATGTCCAATTTTTGCAACTATGTGAGTCACAAGGGGATTATCAAAGGCTAAAATGAGAGCAGTTGGAATTCCTTAAGACAATAAGCATGCAGCTGATGCCTTCTTGACTGAAGTGGAAGCAAACATTTTCCATAGGTAAGAATGCAAGCTGAGAACAGACTGACTGCTGTTCCCTCAAAAGTTACCTACATTATTACCCCTACTTTGTATGATTTGCCTTTACTGACAAAGGTATTTTGTAAATCACCTTAATTATTTGGGAAGGTATTTTAATTTGAAGAGGGAAGAGCAGTCAGATTCTGCAACAGACAAAGAACACTCCTATGCTTCAACTACACAATTCCTTAGACTGTATCTATCTTTTTCTCTGAACTCACCTTGATGGTAGCTGAAAACCTCCATGCTGGGCTCTGTGTATGGATTGTAAGCAGGCTTGAAACGCAGCTGTGTGATTCCTGTCACATAGAGAAAGGGAGCTTGTTTCTGGGAACAGGGAAAATAACACCTAAAAAGCTTCTCCCCTAAACTGCTGCCCTTCACTAATCCTGCCCCCCGACTTTCCACCATCTCTTACCCAGTTTGGTGAAGAATTCCTTCAGGACACCCATGAGGTCCCCCAGTGTCAAGTTATAATCAGCCACCACACCTTCAATCTGGTGGAACTCTGCCAGGTGTGTAGCATCCAATGTCTCATTCCTGAAGACACGATCAATGGAGAAGTATTTGGCTGGCGTGAACTTCTCCTGTAGTGGAAGAAATGATCATAGCTCTACATTTTCAGTTGGTTCAAATACCCAGTTTCATGCTCAAGTTCTACCAGCTTTAAACCCACAATTATTTTGTAACAAGGGTTTTCAATGCAAATACCACCCGGAGTCTCTCCTTTGGGGGGGAGATGGGCCGTGATAAAATTTGATAAATAAAAATAAATAAAATATTCTTCAAAATACAAAAGAAAACTAATATTTACCTGCTGTGCCAGTTGATAGAGCATCCGGGCACTGACAGCCGTGGTGTGTGTCCGAAGAAGATTCTTCCGAGCCTCCTCCAGTTTCCACTCATATTTGTAACTGAAAGGGAGGAAAAGATTAATAGAAAAATGCAGGAATTGGAAGAGGCAGTTAATATGAGTTACATGACCTGAGAATCAGCCCAGCATAAATGTGACTGCTGTGCAGAACAAGAGAAAATAGTTGATCCACTGGGCCAGTATTTAAAATTCTGTCATTTCTATTAGACATTTGGGACTTTTGTCCCTTATACAACAACTCTCTTACTAAATATGAACCAGTTCCAAAAGCTGCTTGGAACCTACTACTGAATCACAGGAAACTCCATGTGACAACATCAAGTCTCCCATCCTTATCCACTCTAAGGGCATAGGTTTCGCAGCAAAGTATTCCCCTTCATGTTCTAGATTCAGTAACAAGAGAAAAGTCCTTTGTTGCCAGCTGTTGCACTAAACTCCCCACAGCAATTATTCATGCTTTTCCACCCTATGATCTGCTCAACATCAGGGCAAAGTGTGCTGATGAACTCACCCCTGAGAACCGTAACCTCCTTGTGAATGCACTCTCTTTACCCTCTTCAAATAATCCATGGGGAAGTCAGTTGCTTCAGCAGGATCTGAAAGAAATTACCCTTGTAGGAAAGTATCCAGACACGCAAAGGCTCCATGGCATATGCATGCAAACACAACAGAAGAGCAAGAAGAGCTTGCAGCTGCTGCCTTCATTGCTGTCCAGACTCAAGGCAAGGCAAGCTCTCAGAGCATAAAGCAACTTTGCAAAGTCAGGTTGATCACACTTCCTGCAGAAAAATGGGTGCCACATTCCAGAATACTTAGAAAAAGCATTTCAGAAAGAAGAATTTCTATACATGTCCCCAACCTTTTGGATCGAAGGATGAATTTGGAATTGTGTGGTAATTGTGTGCATTACAACTTCTCAAAATGGTTTCCATAGGGAGCATGCCCATTCACAAAATGATAAAAAGTTGGATTCAGAAAACTGAAATTGTGACAAATGTGAATGCTGAATTTATTCAGGGAGGTGGTCTGGGGTGGGAAGGGAAATGAAGGCAATGGACTTTTGCTATAGTCAGTCCAAGAAAAGAGTGATTCTTAGAGTAAGGGAAGAGGCAAGGAGAAATTGGTATGAATATTGACCTTGACTTCTAACCTTCAGTATTAACAATAGATTACACTACAGGATTGCTGTTGGCTTGGACTTCCGGTGGGGACATGGCGGACTGGACAGCTGTGCCCATGGGCTCAGCAGGCAGAACTGACAACACGGCAGTTTTTTGGGCTCAGGCAGGTTTTTCCTGAAGCCCAGGAGTTTTTTTCTGGGAAAGGAAAACACTCAGAATCATCCCATCTGTCTCTGGACAGCTGCTTGCAGCCAGAAGATCGCAAACAGCATTTGTGCTCGATTGGTAAGAACTAGCCGGGAGGCTGGGACATCACCATTTCCAAACTGCACTGTAGCCTTAATGGGACACTAAGACCGGCCACCCCATTTCTAAATCACCCAATTTATATTTCTTTTAAGCACGCGTACCCTAAGAGGCTTTCTACAGCAAGGAGAAGTGGGTTCTCTTGGTGCTTATCATTATTTTTGGGATCAATTTTTTAAAATAAATTCTTTTTAAGTTTTGGACTTTTGTTTTCCCTCCAAATATTAAAGAGGATTGAGAATAAATAATTGTCTCCCTGTTATTATTTCTGTACTAAATTTGAAGAGATTAGCATTTTCCTATACATTGAATCGGCTGTTTTGAACTTTCAGTTCTCTGCTTCTACTTTCCCTGGGGAACTGTCTGCCTATCTCACTTTCACTTATGTAATGACACTTCGGAATTCTTTCATATCTTCGACTTTTGCTGGTTAAGCTCCTAGGGGGCGCCATAATCTACTGCGTGAGACATGGAAGACTTCAAACAGATTTTCTCTGACTTCCATCAAGATTTTAAACAGATTCTTTCTGACTCCTACCAAGTTTTTATGCAAGACATTCAGGACATGGTGGAAAACATGAGGTCTAAAATGTGTCATCTGGCTGGGGATGTTGTGGATGAAACTGAGGAATTTCACAGCGACAGAAATGTCTTGTCTAAGAGTGAGATTGAGATTTCTACTGAAATGCTGGATGAAGATTGGATAGTTGAGTTGGAAAAATTTAAGGGAGAGAGCGAGCTGCAAGCCACAAGTGAAATTGATTTTCTGGTGGAACGCCATGGAAAAGAAGGGGTTATTATGTATGGGAGGTCTCCTGAAGAGAAGTCAGAATTTTTGAGGGGGGAAGTTGGGCTGTTTGATTTTTTTAGGAAAAAAGCTCTGTGAGCATTGTGGAGATATGTAAAGGCTCTGGTTTACTTTGAAGTGGGATGAGGGTTAAAGACTATTTATCTGGACTGCTTTCAGGGTTTGGCTGATTTCATTTATCTTTAATGATCTGGATAAAGATTATTAAGGTATAATAAAAATAATAAATGTCTGGTTTTGGGTTTAGTATTTATTTATTTTTATTTATTTATTATTCAAATTTAATTACCGCCCATCTCCCCCAAAAGAGGGACTTAATATGATTAAGATTATTAAAATTGTTGCATTATCAAGTACAATGGCAGACAATTTATATGTTTTTTTAGTTTGATCTTTATTATAGTAGACAGGAATATATAGAATAGTAGTAGTAAGGAAATAATTAAATAAATGTTATTTTGGGGGGGTTGATTAGGAGGGGTGTGTGTGTGTGTGTGTGTATATATTTATATTTGTTTTAATATAAGGGGAGGGAGCAACTGTATTTAGTGATTTTTATAATGTGCCAATGGAATGATTTATAGAAATAATGTGATTTTGGTTTAATATAGAGTAAGGAACTGATTAGGGAATATCGTTGTATATCCTTGCTGTTAAAAGCCGGAAGTCACCTCTTTTTGTAATTCTGAAAATCTTTCTCTTGTCTTTCTACACTTTAGGTTTTTTTTCTTTGTAGTTTTTTGTTTTTCTGTAGCTTTTATCTTTGCTTGAAACTTAATAAAATTCTTATTTAAAAAAAAAGGATTGCTGTTGGCTTCTCTGATATGTCAACATTTCCTTTTTACTCCTTCCTTGTGTTGGCAGATTCACGGAGCTGCTAGGTGCATATTCATACCATGCAGGCAACAACCTAAATCATCTAATGTCTGTTGCTCAATTTGGAAAGCTACACTTAGAACAATTTAAAATGGCAGTTACTCATTTTAGATAGGATTCAAAATGCATGTGCCTGATTAGATCTCTGTAGGCATTGCACTGGGAGTCTGCAGCTACAAATTTAGGCCTGCACTCTAATCAGCCTTAAAAAGGAGACCAAACTTATATTCTTCACCCGGGTATGACAAGAGATAAAAGTTACATTTCAGACAAACAATGGAACCAACCCTTCATAAAGAAAGTGTCATGCTGGTCTCGGGCTGGGTGCTGCTGTGGTTGATAGAGGGCATCGAAGTTCCAGAAGGAGCTCTCAATGAAATTATTGGTGGGCATTTCTGTGAAACTGAAGAGGGAAACACAAGCTTCAATTAAATATTAAGAGTGGTTAAGGCAATGGGCTAGAAACCAGGAGACTGGGAGTTCTAGTCCCGCTTTAGGCATGAAAGCCGGCTGGGTGACCTTAGGCCAGTCACTCTCATTCAGCCCATCTCACCTCACAGGGTTACTGTTGTGGGGAAAAGAAGAAGAGGAGGAAGTATTTGGTATGTTCGCCGCCTTGAGTTATTTATAAAAATAATGAAGGCGGGACAGAAAACAAACAAACAAACAGATCCTATGACTAGCTTAGGACAATACTCTGACATCAATACAAGGAAAAACATCCAAATGCAGCCAGAAAAGCCACAAGAGAAGACTTGCTCCAGCCAAAGTACTTTGCTACTATTATTTTCTCACAGGCAATTATTTATACCCATTTAACAAAAATAAATTTTTTGGATTTTCCCAGCAAGCCATTATTTTGTATAAAATTTTATTGAATCCCAAAGATGGATAAGCGTGAGTTGACTCTTCCTTAAATTCTTCCAACCAGCTTGGTAAGCATTTTAAAGACTTCCCACAGCTGTTTTTCCCCTGCCCATATATTGTTAAGTACATACCCCATTTCAAGGAAAATCTGCCGAAACTGAGTGCGGACCTTCAGCAGTGGGTGGAGATGGCCGCTTTCAGGCATAATACCCAGTGCCTCAAAGTTGTAAGACTTGAATTTCAAATCTCTCCAAGAACCACTGCAAGGTTGGGGAAAACAGGGAAGAACAGGAGAAAGATAATTAATTTGGTAATAGGCTAGGATTCCTTTCAGAACAACTTCCATTTCAGTAATAAATCATGAAATACAGTCTTCATTTTAAAAAGATTACCACCCTCCCCGTTTTTTTTAAATTCACATAAAGCCAGTACAAACACAATGGAGCACAGGGATGTTAAGAATTCTGCCAGGAAGGGTCTGAAGCCTCCTATCCACGAATCCATTTTAGCATCCTGTCAGCTGTAAGGTTGTGATTGATGAAACTTGATTCTCTATAGTAAAGCCAAGAATTCTGTAGCCAAGTTTCAAATCCAGAAAACAAAAGCAAATTCCAGACAGAAATGGCAATTTGTAGACCCAGATCCAAGCTTGACCAGGACCATACTATAAAATAGACCAAGAGAGTTGCTCACCTGGCAATCATCTCTGGTGTAAGATCTGTTTCTTGCTTGGCAACAGTTGTACTAAAAGCACTTCCTTTTTTAATCCAATATGTCTTAATGGTCCTAAAAGGAAACACAAGTTTGATGCTTCATCTGTTGGGAAGAGAGGCAGAATCATTCAAAGTTCTATTGCAAAGAGTATTCCATGAGTGTTTTGCAAACTAGAGCAATTCCTTTAAATTAATAAATCACACACACACATACACATTTAGAATGCATCCATATGATTTGTGTACTGAACACGAAAGCAAGTTGCCTTAAAATTAATCAGGACAGAAGATGTAGGAAACAAAACACATTGTTGGTGAAGAAACCAGAAGGAATGTATTCCCTTAAAAAGGTGAAGTAAGTTTGATTTGAAGTTTCAATAGTTCTGCACTAGGAAGTAGATCCCTTTTTAAACTTTAGCTCTCCATGCCAGAATTAATGAAGCCTTGGTATTTTCTCTCTTTAATACCACCAGCACAATTAATGAGATAGAGATAAATCTACCCATCCATCTTCAAATCCCCATAACCAAAGATTTATTCAGCAAGTCTCCCTGGGCCTTGGTTCTTTGTTGGCAAAAATAAGAATTGAAATGAAGTAATTAACTGCAGAATAACTGCCTCTTTTCTTGAATACTTTGCAACATTGTCCAAAACCTGAAAAAGCATAGCCTAGGAAACATACCCAAAGAAAAATGTATGATCTGAAGAGCTTACACAACAAAAGATACATTGAGGCGTAACATCTGATAGGATTATAACCTACCGATGTCCAGTATGCAAACATCTATTTCACTATGAAGATACACAATGTACCAAGCTGCAAAAATTCTGTTGTGAAAATTTTCTACCAAATATTGGTGAAGAAGCAATAAGCATGGGTAGCAATGGAACAAGCAACCTGTTTGAAGGCAAGTGGTTGAAGCAGAAATGATTAAATGGCTAGGAACCAGCTTATCTGAATTATATACCTTATACCTCCTCTCAAATATAAGACCATCTTTGGAGACCTTTGAGTGCTTGTTTCCCCCACCCAACAGGAAAAATACTTTTCAGTGATGGTGTCCAAGAAAGGCCTGCTTAGCCACTACTCTATGGTCCTTTTAGCCTTGAGACTTAAAAAAAAAACTCATACTTTTCGAACATATTTTAATGTTTTTTTGATTTTGTACAAAATGTATTGCTGTTGCTTAATGTGATTGTTACTCATATTATCATGGTAAATACATTAACTTGTTTTATCTTTTTGGTATTTTTCTTTCTTTTACAATCTTATCTGGTTACTTAACATTTGTGCCCAGTAACCAAAGTTAGGGTTTAAAACAAGCATCAGATTATGAAACATTCAGTGCTTCCTGTAGCTACACTAAATGTAGCAGGACTTCCTAGACTTGGAACATAAACAAACAATAAACAGTACAAACATAATAAATAAATAAATAAATAATAAACAGTACAAACAGATAAAACAAAACCCATAACAGCACCTTTGCTGATAAAGGGGGAAGAAGAGTCGGAAGCGACTAAACGAATAAACAACAATGAAGTTGTAAAGTGCAACAAGCAGTGTCATTACAGAAGTCAATCCCAAGTCATCTCTGATCATTCTATAATGGATATTCGAGTTGAAACTCACACTTCTGTTAGGAGTTTTCGTTTCTTCAGTTCGTTTTTATCCTTCTCCTCTAAACAGTCAGCCTCTCCCTTCTGAACCTGGAGCAGCTTCTCCCTTACAGTGTCCTGAACAGATTCCACCTAGGAGAGAAAGGAAACTCATTGTAGATAGAGGCTGAAAGCTCTCATCTCATCCTGTTGTTCAACTTTTGGGGGGGCAAAAAATGTAACATAACATCCTGCAGAAACAGGGACCCCAGATAGGAACTTTGATTACTCACTGCCTGGAATATCCGAGGCCCATTTTCTGAGCTCTTGTCTAGCCGGATCCATTTGTTGGACATTGCTTTGCTGAATCCCACCTTTCCACTTGGTAGCTTCTACAGCAAGGAAAACATTACTCCATCAGATCAGAAGCCATACAATCAAATCCCCTTGTGTCTGAATCAGTTTCAACAAAAAAGAAAGGTACTTAAATTTTGATCCATAGTAAATACAGATCCTCCAGTAGATAACCTGAAATGAATATTTTCTCTGTAACACTTTAATTTACATTAATCAGTATACAGGGATGAGGGTGTGTGGGTATTTTTTTTTTTTTACCATCAGTTCACTCTGAAGCAGACCCTCAGAGGGGATGCTATTAAACACCCGGACCTCATGGCTCCCTTCCTGGATAATTTCTTTGCCCTCAGGTGTCAGCTCCCACTTCTTGGATGCACGCTGCTCAGCCTCGATCACCTAAAAAGAACATGAAAAACATCTTCCTTGACAAAAAAGGCAGGGTAAAAGTCAAGAGTGCTGTGTTTGATAAAAGAAACAAAAGTCTGTGGTTCTACTTAGGAAGTTTTTAAGTACCTCAGAACTTCTGCTTATTTGCAGTACCTACTTGGGTTCTGGATGAGGAAAAATCACATATTTATAGTCTCACACAACCAAATGGCTAACATCTATATAAAGAAAGCATATCCCTGAACTTAGAAGATTGTAGCTTAGTTTTACTTCTCATCTATCGTTTCTATGAATCCTTCACATTTAGTTATATGGAATCCCCACCTGCAGACTGAAGTCCTCTCAGTGAGAATTAGGCAACAGTTACACGTGGGAATATCTGAAGACAGCCTGAATGCACATATACCAGTGCCAAAATCATCAACCTTTTAAAACAGCCCTTCACTGCAATTTCCTTTTCTGAGATAATTATTCTTCAATCAGAAAAGTTTGATTCTAAACTAATATAATTGGGAAGCTAGAAATATCTGCCCTGATGAGGTTAGGGTTATCAGAGCTGGGCTGCAAATGAGCATTACATGGAAGGAAAGAGAGTTTTTATAACTCTGCTGCTATCTAGTGTCTTCTGGATTTTTGCAGCTCAGATCTGGTAGTTCCAGGTAGGTAAAGGCACAGCATACTACTTTTCTTCTTCCCTTAAAGCTCACAAGAGAAATTAACAAAGGAAAGGTGAGCAAAATATGGGTCTTACATTGGAATCCAATGAAATGATAGCAATCTATTTAGTACTGTGTATATATAACCATACGTGTATATTCTTATTCAGTCTTCCATCAAAATTTCTGAAATATCACCTTTACTTTATCTTTACAACAATGTTGTAAAACAGACACAAGTGAGAACAAGAGGACCATACTGTAGATGTTACAACTGAAGGATTAAACATATTCTCTGGTATAAGTCTGACATTCCCCACTGATCTCATTCAAATACACAAGGCAATGAGATGCTGCTTCTTGTAGTGTGAGATCTTCATCCAGTAAGATCACCACAGAATCAATTCAAAAAATTAAAAGGCAGAACTTTGTCAGCAGTTGTGTTCATAGGACAAATATGTGGCTTGTTTAATTATGCCAATTTTCTGGGTTTCCATGACACACAAAACTATGACCATATAGGCTGGGTTTGCACAAAATGTCAAGACTACAATGTGGTGGACTAGTTTGTTTGGTGTAGTGGTTAAGGCAGCAGGCTAGAAACCAGGAGACTGAGTTCTAGTTCTGACTTAGGCACGAAGCCATCTGGGAGACTCTGAGCCAGTCACTCACTCGCAGCCCAAGTAAGGAGGAATTGGCAAGCCAGTTCTGAAAAACCTTGCCAAGAAAACTGCAGGGCCTTGCCAGAGTGGACACAGACTCGAAGGCACAAAAACAGTTTGTGGTTCAGCGTGTTGTGTGAACGGAAACGCTGTCCGGATCAGCTATGGAGGCTTTCTGATGCGTTTTTCTACCACTCTGAATAGCCTTAGACTATTCCGGCCACATGGATGCTATCTACGAACAACTATGGCATAGTCAGCCCAAGTCAGCACGGTCATTGGCTGACAATGGGGAAGACCCACCCCTTTCTGCAGCAAGAGGCTGGGTGCCGCGTCAACTCTGCCTGGCGCTCCTCAGGGGCGTGGTCCGGCACAGCTCTGCCCTCTTGCCGACTTACCTCTCCTAACGCCTGAAGACTCTTCACGGCCCCGACCAAGACTTGGTGCTCCAGGCCAAGCGCTGCTGCTGCTTCCAGGCTGCAGAGTCCGGCTTCCCCGTCAGCTGCCACCAGGTCCAGCTTCTGTAAGAGTAACTCTGCTGCTGAACCAGGGCCTGTCGCGGCTGCCGCCATGGTGGGAGACATCTTCCCGGCAAACTCTAACGAGAACTTCCGGTAGTGGCCGGAAGCGGAAGTAACGATTAGAGCACAGTTTTTTAAAACTCGACCGCGTAGCCTCCGCGGCTTCCTTTCGCAAAAACAAGTGGGCCAGCTATGCGGTCGCTAGGAGATGACGTCACCCACAATCAGGGCGGGAAGTATTTCAGGAGGTTAATGCTTCAAAAATGCTTGTTTCCCTTTTTCATTTAGCCTGGTTGGGCACTCACGAAGCAAGCTAAATATCAGTATTTAAAAGCTAAATATACACAATCTTGGGTAAAGCCCACAGGGTAACATTTCGTTGCCGTGCTTTGAAATGCGAGTGTTTTATGCAAAAGTAGCCAACCAAAACTGATTGCTCGCACACGTGAAAAACGTAATAGTCCTCCTCTGTTGAGATTCTGCTTACTTTAAAAGTTCTCGTTGCGTTTCCATGTGAGTCTCATGCCTCTTCTCAAAAAAGCAATGTATTTGTTTCAAGTGTAGAAGTTCCAGGTCTCTAAAGCAGCCATCCATAACATGCTGCTCTCCGTAGCACAGGTTTGAGCAACAGAAGTCTAAACTAGTGTTGCAAGACGCCCAAAATGTTTATAGCCCAACCAGTCTCAAAATTTAGTTCAAAAGTAGCCCAACAGTCTGAAGAGGTTATGCAAAGAGATTCTGTGGAAGTGCGTATTAACTTTATTAATTAAATTAAAATTAATAACTGCTGGCTTCCCACAAGCAAAGTCAATGGGGAAGCCAGCAAGGGAGGTCACAAGTCACTCAGGTAAGTTTCCCCCCACCTTTCTTTGCTTGCATGCACCACCCATCCTTCCACTCTTTGCTCGCATCCACCCCACAGTCTCTCTCCCTGGCTTCCCTGCGCTCTCACACACACATACACCCACCCTGCACCCTCTTTCTCCAGTCTCCCTGTGATTACACATGCACATAGCCTGCGCCCTCTTTCCATGGCTTCCCTGTGATCACACGCACCCCACACCCTCTTTCCAAGGCCTCCCTGCACTCACATGCATGCACCCACCCCACACTCATTCCCCATCAAGCATCACCTCCCCTGACTCGCATGTGGCCTGCGCGGATCCTCCCAGGGGCCCCCCAAACCCCCTTTGGCCCACATCCCACGCTCCTTACCTGGACTCCTTCTGTTTCCTGTGACTACCTGTACACGCCCTTAAAAGTAGCCCAAAATACAGTAGCCCAAAAAACTACAACCCACAAATGCCAATTTCCCACAACTGATCTCCAAAACTAGCCCAATTGGGCATGAAAACCACCCAATTGGCAACACTGGTCTGAACATCTATTAAACTTCAGAAGCTTTAAAGGCATGAAGTGTGTAACAGATGTAGCGGAAACAAGAAAACATCATCAAGATAACATCATCATGGAAATGGTAATAGAAAACACGCTGCTTTTAGAAGTGTGGGTTTCCTTAGGTGAAATTCCTTGTATCTAATGTGTAATACCAAAACACATTCAAAGGAAATTTTCCTGGAACCTTGCCATCTTCTATAAATCCCATTTTCTTTTGTGTTGCATTGCTCAATAGATCAAAAGAAAAATCTGCAAATGGTTGATCCAATAGCTGGAGGGAAATAGGCTTGTCCAACAGGCAAAATAACTTTTTGGGGGCAGTGGACATAATTTTTTGAAAATGGTGCAGCAAATGGAGTTCTTACTTTTGCTGCTCTGTTTTATTTAATGTTTTACATTAAGGAATCTAATGGGAACTGGATCTGGGCACGATAAACTACATTCGCTTGGTTTTTATGTTGCTATGCCTCTGAATCTAAGATAAATAAACAAGAATTGGTTGGAATAGATTGGGAAGTGCCATTTACTGACTAAATGCTGTGCTGAGAACATGTTGAGGACCCTAAATGATTCTCTGAATAAACTACTTTGGGGCTACAAAAATCTGGGTGACCACTTGATGGCAGAACTATATCTTCTTTCTAAATCTCTATTATCCCTCTATGTCATGATCACCGTTGCAATGCTTGTGACATTGCAACGGCTCGCATGACAATACAGGGAAATGGGTCCCTGGCGGATTAAGGCAAAAGGCAACCATGAAACAAAAAGAAAGCAACAGGTGCTGGAAACTAAGTAACAACCAAAGCCAGCGGCGTGGAAGACAAAGATACAAAGTTGCCAAAAGGTAATTGACAAGACAACAGGAGAGGCACGCCCGAGCTGTCAAAAGGGATTAAGAGCCTGATCGCCCGGCAATGAATCATTACCGTTCAGGAAGGCGATCGAGGCGATGCCCGGGGCACAGGGGGGCTGAACGACCTCTCACCTGACAAGGACGAAACCGGTGGGACTCGTGGGACGCACCTGGAATAAGGTGGGGTGGAGCGCTGACCGGCGCGGGCTATTTAAATCCCGTTCCGGCGCGCTCCCCTCACTCTCAGCTTTTTAAAGGCATGCACTCTGTTTTCTCAATAAAGCCAGAACCTAAGCCTACGCTAGCGTCTGTGTCTTTACTGGTTAGCAGGCAGAGCCTGACATAAAGCTGAGAGTCACAAAAACGAACCTCGCCAGTCTCCACCGGGGAAAATTCTTTTCTGCGGGAGAAAAACACCGGTGATGACGGAACCGGGGAAGACCATGGAGTCGGCGCTTCACACCAGAGGCGCGAAGGACGCCATGCAAGAGGAGGAGACGACCTGACAGCTGCTAGAGTCGGCACACCCGAGATGGGACACGGGCTCCCTCCCTGCCCACACCGCACCCCAGTTCCAGACCTGGAGCTCCAGCCCGGATTGGAGAGCCCCAACAGAAGACAAAGTCGGGGGCCAACAACTCTTCACGTGGGATGGCGGAGCAGGACCCTGGACGGGGACATCCTACACCACCTGGAGACTCCACTACCCCCAAACGCCTGAGCAAGGAGTCGCAGGACTGCCGATCGGGCAGCAACCGGCAGCACCGAGGACGGACGATCCTGGCATACTGGACAGGGTCGGCGCCCTGGAAACCAAGGTACGAGCCCTGGAACATATGCTCCAGTCTATGGCATCGGTGGTGAGTGAACTCACAAAGACTGCTGCTACACAGGGGGCAAGAGGGGATCGGGGCACCCTACACACCCCATCGACAACCACGAGAGGAAGGGGCCAAGCACGGGACTCTTTCGCAGGGCTTCGTGGTCCCAGCCCGGTGGGGGTCATCCCTAACCACCCACAGGTGGGGGTCTCGCAAGTTGGGGGATTCGCCAAGGACTTCCCCGTAAAGTTTGACGGAGACCCCACAAACCTGTCATTCTTCCTCATGAACGCCAGGAACTACATGGCCCAGTATGGACATTGCTTCGGGACGGAAGTGTCCAAAATCTCGGCAGTGGCCACAAAACTCAAAGGCAGGGCTGCGGACTGGTACGTCCAGATGTCCGAGTCCGGAGCCCCAGCCCTGGCCACTTTTCACGACTTCCTGGCCACGCTGAAACAATACTTCGAGGACCCCCTGGCAAAGGAAAGGGCCAAGAGTACCCTCAAAGGACTTCGCCAAGGGAAAAAAGCGGTCGCTGACTATGCCCTCGAGTTCAAGGTCCTAGCGGGCAAAATCCCAGAATGGTCTGACGCCACCTTGATCGACATGTTCAAGGATGGCCTCAACCGCGAGGTGCTACAATGGGCACTCTATAGGGACGACCCAGACTCCCTACACGGGTGGATTTGTCTGGCCGGAAAGGCAGAGCACGCCCAGCACACTTTCATGCTAGCAACCGCAAACAACAGGACCCCTCCCAGCGCGAGAGGACCAGTCCCACAGTCAGGCCCGACCTGGGACGCAGAGTGACAACGGAGGTTTGCCCACGGGCAATGTGCCAGGTGTGGGAAGACGGGCCACCGGGCAGCGGACTGCTTCAAAGACAGGACGATGGATCGCCCGCCCAGACCAACACAGATGGCGCCGCACAAGCCACCCAACCCTCCCAGACGGCTGACAGGAGCGCTAGCGACCCCGGACGAGGAAGCGGACGCCTACCTCACAGGGGACGTGGTTGACGCCCAGGAGCAGCCGGCGGGAAATGCCTCCCACCTGCCCTAAGCAGCGCTGCCGGGCAGGTGGTAAAGAAGGGGCGCGACAACCCCAGGGTGAGTGAAGATTGCTCCATCCTGGCAGGGCAAATAGAACTCACTTATGGCTCTAGAGCCATCGCAGTCGAAGCTCTGGTGGACTCTGGGTGCTCCAGAAATCTGATCCACCCAGACATTGTCACCGCACTCAAACTGCCCTGCTCCCCCCTCCCTAAACCGCTGGTGTTCCAACAACTTGACGGCTGTACAGCGGGGGGGGGGGGACCGGCCACCCAGGGTACAAGAAAGGTCACCCTGAAAATAGGCACCCACAGGGAGTCCACAGACTTTGTGGTAACCCCGGTGGGGAAGCCCATAGTGGTGCTGGGGATCCCCTGGCTAGCATGCCACAACCCCTGCATAAATTGGAGGACCCGCTCTATCACGTTCGAAGACGGGGTCTACCAAGCACCAACAAAGGAGAAATCCTCCGCTCTGACTGTGGGGAGGGCAGAGACCGTCGACCAAACCCACCCCCCCACCCCCAGAAGGACTGCCAGAGCAATACTTGGACTTCGCAGACATCTTCGGAGAAGAGGAGGTGGACCAATTACCCCCCCATCGCAAGACGGACTGTGCAATCGAACTGCTCCCGGACGTCCCATTACCCAAGCCCAAAATCTACCCCATGACCCAGAGGGAATTGGCACTGCGAGAATTTTTGGACAAAAACCTCTCCAGGGGCTTCATCGAACCGGCGAACTCGCCAGTTGGAACACCCGTCCTATTCCGAGAAAAGAAGGACGGCACCCTGAGACTATGCACAGATTACCGCAGATTAAATTCCGCCTCCCTATCCAACAAATACCCCCTTCCCCTCGTAAAAGACATGCTGGCACACTTGTCAAAGGGAAGGGTGTTTTCCAAACTCGACCTCCGCGAGGCATACTACAGAATTCGCATCAGGGAGGGGGATGAGTGGAAAACGGCGTTCAACTGTCCCTTGGGCTCCTTCCAGTACAAGGTACTGCCTTTCAGTCTTGCGGGAGCCCCGGGGGTCTTCATGCAACTCATCAACGAGGTACTGCATGAACATCTGTTCAAGGGCCTACTAGTTTACCTGGACGATGTCCTAATCTACACAAGGACTCAGAGGGAACATGAGAGACTAGTGAGAGAAGTTCTCACTAAGCTCCGGAAAGCCAAACTCTATGCTAAGCTGTCCAAGTGCGAATTCCACAAGTCGCGCTTGGACTACTTAGGGTACAGAATCTCTGACAAGGGCCTAGAAATGGACCCCACGAAGGTTCAGGCAGTTTTGAGCTGGGAACGCCCACGCACCAGGCGCCAGCTTCAAAGCTTCCTTGGGTTCACGAACTTCTATAGGTCCTTCGCGAGGGGGTTCGCGGAAATTGCCCTGCCCTTAACCGATTTACTAAAGACCAAAGACATCGGGGAGACGCGCAAGGTCAAAAACCCAGGGGCCGTGCTTAATTGGACTCCCGCCTGTCAAACCGCTTTTGACAGGCTAAAAGCGCTGTTCACAGCGGAGCCCATTCTATCCCACCTGGACCCCGAACAGCCTTTTGTGGTGCAGGTGGATGCCTCTGACTTCTCAGTTGGGGCCATCCTGCTGCAAAAGGATTCCGCTGGAATCCTGAAGCCATGCGCCTATCTCTCTAGGAAATTCTCAGAGACAGGTGCTGGAACGTGTGGGAAAAGGAAGCCTTTGCGGTTAAAGCAGCGCTGGAGGCTTGGCGTCACCTTTTGGAAGGGGCGACTTGCCCATTTGAGGTCTGGACAGACCACCGCAATCTTGAGGCGCTCCATACGCCCCGGCGCCTCAGTCCCAAACAGATACGCTGGGCTCAGTTCTTCAGCCGGTTCAAATTCCAGCTGAAGTTCATCCCAGGGAAAAAGAATTTCCTGGCAGATGCACTCTCCCGACTACCCCAGGATGCGGAGCCTATCTCTGACATCATAGGGACTGTGCTCTCTGATTCCCAGCTGGGTCTGGCAGCTGTCACCCGGGGACGCGCTCGGGGACAGCCTGCCCCCCCCCTTACAAGCAACTCCGGCGCAACCCGCCCCCAGGTGCAGGCAACCCCAAATGCCAGGTGGGCTACGGGCAGATTTTATAACAGCAATAAAATCTGACCCCTGGCTCCTCGCCAACCCTAACAAAGTCACTATGGAACAGGACCTCGCATGGGCGGAGGGAAGGTTATACGTCCCTGGCTCACAAAGGCAGACGATCCTCAGCAGATCGCATGACAGCAAACAGGCTGGTCACTTCGGGTTCCTGAAAACCCTACACCTAACTCGGAGACAGTTTTGGTGGCCCTTGCTGAGGAAGGACGTCAAGATGTATGTGGCGTCCTGCCCGGTGTGCGCAATGGCCAAGCGACCGGCTGGCAAACCCCAGGGGCTGCTGCAACCCGTGGCTGAACCCTCCCGCCCTTGGGATGAAATCTCAATGGATTTCATTGTAGATTTACCTCCTAGCCAAAAGAAAACGGTCATTTGGGTAGTCAAAGACTACTTCTCAAAACAAGCCCATTTCATCCCCTGCGCCTCGATCCCGTCAGCACAACAGCTGGCGAAATTGTTCCTAGTACACGTGTACCGCCTACATGGCTGCCCCTCCCGCTTGGTGACCGATAGGGGCACACAATTTACCTCGAGGTTTTGGCGGGCTTTTTTGAAGCTGATAGGTATCCAGCAAGCCCTGTCAACCTCCTGGCATCCCCAGACAGACGGATCTACAGAGATCCTCAATGCCACACTGGAGCAATTCCTCCGCTCCTACATAAACTACCACCAGGACGACTGGGTGGACCTACTCCCATTTGCAGAGGTTGCATACAACAATGCGATACACCAAAGCACGGGACAAACCCCCTTTGGGGTGGTGTCGGGTCGGGAGTTCGTTCCCATCCCTGAACTACCTCAGCCCCCGTCCCCAGCAGTGGCCACCTGTGGTTGGGGTGCAAAACTTGCAGATTCCTGGTCGGTCATCAAGGACGCGCTTAAAGAGGCACAAACCGCATACAAACTGCAAGTGGACAAACACCAGCGCCAACAACCAACGTTTCGGGTAGGGGACCTGGTCTACCTATCCACGAGATTCATCAAATCACCACAACCGTCTAAGAAATTGGCCCCCAAATTTATTGGGCCATTCCAGGTGACACAAATCGTGAACCCAGTCACGGTGTGCTTGGACTTGCCCCATAATTTAAAGAGGCTGCACCCGGTGTTCCACTGCAGCTTACTCAAGCTGGCAAGTGACCCCTCCCGGTGGCACCCACGCCCCCCCCCCACCAGTGATGATAGACGGACAGCAACACTTTGAAGTGAAGGAGGTACTTGACTCCCACAAGCTGCGGGGCTCCCTCCAATACCTAGTAAAATGGAAACACTTCTCACACCCTGAGTGGGTCGCTGCCCATGACATCCAGGCTCCCGACCTGGTCCGCAACTTCCATACCGCCTATCCCTCCAAACCCGCGGCTTGACTTTCTAAAGGGGGGCAGTATGTCATGATCACCGTTGCGATGCTTGTGACATCGCAATGGCTTGCATGACAATACAGGGAAATGGGTCCCTGGCGGATTAAGGCAAAAGGCAACCATGAAACAAAAAGAAAGCAACAGGTGCTGGAAACTAAGTAACAACCAAAGCCAGTGGTGCGGAAGACAAAGATACAAAGTTGCCAAAAGATAATTGACAAGACAACAGGAGAGGCGCGCCCAAGCTGTCAAAAGGGATTAAGAGCCTGATCGCCCGGCAATGAATCATTACCGTTCAGGAAGGCGATCGAGGCGATGCCCGGGGCACAGGGGGGCTGAACGACCTCTCACCTGACAAGGACGAAACCGGTGGGACTCGTGGGATGCACCTGGAATAAGGTGGGGTGGAGCGCTGACCGGCGCGGGCTATTTAAATCCCGTCCTGGCGCGCTCCCCTCACTCTCAGCTTTTTAAAGGCATGCACTCTGTTTTCTCAATAAAGCCAGAACCTAAGCCTACGCTAGCGTCTGTGTCTTTACTGGTTAGCAGGCAGAGCCTGACACTCTACTCTGCTGCTGTCAGCCCTTTGAGTTAGACCAGACTAGAAAATCAAAGAAACTTGCAAGTCTGGATATGCTTTCCTCCCTCCCTTCATGAGAACTAGGGAGGGTCAAGTGTGAGATGCTTTCTTAAATTACATTTCTACCTTGGAGACAAATTTCTTTTATCTGACTGTTCCTCAAGGTTATTCCTACTGCTCATTACATCTGGGATAATGCAGAGCTAGAGCAGATGATGAGAAGCAACTTTACCCTTTGTTGAATGGGTATTTTGTCATCAGCAACATCTCCAATGGCAGAAATGTGGTGAATAAGTCCCTGGGTATTGGTAATAGAACATGTTCTCAAAATTCTAAATGTTCCCATCAACCCAAATTCATTGCTTATTCCTATTAGAGATGCATATAACCTGCTGGTATAATTTAAAGGGCCAGTTTCTCAGCTGAAATAATGTCACATTGGATAGATGTGGAACTGTGGATGGAGGGTGCACAAAACCAGCTAGATGATGATTAAATCCATGCTTCAAATCAGGGTTGCTGTTTAGAATTTTATATTGGCAAATGGTCAGAACCAGAGAATGCAAAATCCTAAACATTCTAGCTGATTACGCTTTACTGATAGCATGAATATAACTCCATTGCGTTATATTACATGGGGCAGTGGAGATAGCTACAGGTATTGTGCTTTGCGAATAAGGTGATTTATATCATTTTTTACCATGTGAGAAACTTAATAAGTATTGTATGAAGGTGACTGATAGGATTTTAATGGGTATATTTTATGTGACCTATACAGGATTATTTTTTAGTAAGTAATCTATAGAGAGAGAGCCAATCTGGTGTAGTGGTTAAGGCATCAGGCTAGAAACCAGAAGGTGCGGTGCAGGTCGGGAAGAGTGCATGGGGGTGTGTGAGTGGCTGGTGTGGAGCAAGCGCAGAGGGGCTGAAAGAGGGTGTGTGGGTGGGGGAGATTTACCCCAGCGATTTGCGATCTTCCCTGCCAACTTCCCGTTTGACTTTTTGGGGATGCTGGCATGGAAGGTTTCAAATGGCGATCATGTGATGGCAGGGTACTTGGTAACTGGTTATAAGTGCAAATGGGTTGCCAAGCATCCAGATCACCATCACGTGACCACAGGGAGGGCTGAGACAGCCAGAACTCCAAGGATTGGTTGTAACCACCATTCATTCAGTGCCATCATACATTTGAACAGTCACTGAACAAATGGTCGTAAGTCGAGGGCTACCTGTAATAGTTGCTGATAATAGTTTTGTAACTGCTTTCTCTCTGTATATTTGATGTTTTCAGGAAACACAGGGAGTCTAAAAACATTTAGACTGAGTTGGTTAACTGCTATGGCACACTTACCATTTTGACACTTCTCCCTTTCTCATACTATCTAGAAAGCTTTGTGGTAAATGGTCACTTCCTGTTTTTTTTAATGTGTGAATTAAAAAAGCAGACATAGGTGGCCTGTTGAGGTCAAAGCCACTATGCATGGGGATGCATGGGGATGAGGAAGTTCCTTTGCAGTCCACATTTCACCTTTTGTATTAACATAGATCCATCAGCAACAAAGGTGCTGTGACTGGTATGGTCCTGTTTTGAGGCTGCACCTTCCTCAGCATTGGTGTCCAAAGGCCAGAAAAGAGAGTTAACCATAAATTAAACCCCATATCAAAGTGCAATTGAATGATTTCTCCCAAGAGCAAAAAAGAAGAGACTCAGAAGGCATAACTTCATAATCTGGGAACATCTGATGAGGAGGAATATAGAAACTCATCCTGCTCTGTGACTGACTGTAAAAAGAATTGGGAACAACAAGCTCAGGAGCCTGTATGTGGGAGAACAGAATCACAGTAGAAAGCAAAATGTAAGTTTACATTTAAATACAGTTTATCTGGAATCAAGATGAAATAGAAAAATGGCTGGAAAAGTTCCTGTTATGCTTTGGCCTAAACACACTCAGTATGTGCACAAATCAGATTTGGTTCCTTCTGTTACCTGGACTTCTTGACACCTAGATTTTTGGAATCTGTATATTTATTTTGCAAACTCCATCAGAGACACAGTGAACCTAGCCACTGTGCTTGGTAAGCTGGTTTATGGCTTAACCCATGTATAAACCTAGCAGAAGATGGCTTATTCAGTAAGTCATGGTTTATAAATCTTGGCTTAGTTAAATTATAAATTGAATAAATAATAAATTATTCAATTTATATCCAACCTTTATGTTCAGATGTGCACTTAGGATGACTAACAAAAGATTAAAAGCACAATATGAAAGCTAAATACTACTAATGCAAACATTAAAAGCCTGTCAAAATCACTGCATCATTATTTATTTTCTAAAACCTGAGTGTGGACCAGAGCAACTCCTGGGGCAAACGATTGAGCTATGACTGGAAATCAGATTTCTAGATTATGTGATTTTTAAAAAATGTGCTGAAAATCCTTCATACATTGCACTAAGTATGGTTTACTGAATAAATCATGTTTAGCTAGATTTATACCATATGAATCATGGTATGGATCATGGTTTATAAACTTTTTCAAAAGTGCTCCAAAAAAAGAAACTGACATGACAGAAGAGATTCATAATGAGGATCTCCCTCATTATGGTATTCTAAAATTGTTTTTGTTCAAATGAAGTTCAGATGTTCTTTATCAGAGGGAGTTGGAAAATTGGTATCTTGTTTTTCCACCTTGAAGGAAAACAGTTGGGAAGGAACTTTAATGGGGAAAATGCCTTAGAGGGAAAAATAATTAACCTTTACTCAGCATTTCAGAATCCAATCTAATTTAGGGCCCGTATTGCTGCTTTTTAATGTACAAAGTAGAGGAGATCCCGATTTCAAACTTTTTGAGCTATATGTAATAAAGCTTTTACTAGTTCTAGATGAAGACTAAATACAATGTGTGTTTCCAGGCAAGGACTGCATTTACTGTGCAATCACATTTCTGTTTTTCAGGACCCTTAGTGCAGTGTTTCTCAACCTCAGCAACTTTAAGCTGTGTGGACTTCAACTCCCAGAATTCCCCAGCCAGACCTGCTGGCTGCAGAATTCTGGGAGTTGAAGTCCACACAGCTTAAAGTTGCTGAGGTTGAGAAACACTGCCTTAGCGGGTCCCAGAGATCAACAACAGTTGTCATTTTTTCTTTTCACCAATAACATAAAATAAAATCTGTTAAGCAGAAAAAGGAGGATAATTATGTAATGCTTTTTGTTTGAGAGAAATTCTCCACTTGGAAGTACCCAGGATTGCATATTGTGCTAAACCATAGTTTGTTTAACCATCATTTATTGAATAGCCACAGCTGGCTAGATTTGTACATGCTAAACCATAAAGCATTGTTCATACAACTGTTAAGCCAGAAACAAGCAACCTATATTGCTAAGTACTATATGCAAATCCTGACAGAGTCCTTGTAATCAAAGTGTTCAAAACAACTACTTCACATCAGTTGGTTTTTTAGCTATCTGTTTAACAGCAGTTGGGAGGCCATGAGAAACTTTGCCCAATTTCTTCATATCATGCCCCTATTATAAAGGCAGAGGGTGAGCTAATTGGCAACTCTCATTTCCTGTTCACAATTGAAGGGTACACTTTCACTGTTACTGAATATAAGCCATTTGATTTAGTTACAAGGATTTCCATCCTATCAGGGTATAAGTTTTTATTTCCAGCAACTTTGCTGTAATACCAATTTCCAAATTCTGTTAACGTACCCCAAATGGTTGAAAAATATATCTCTTGGAGCCAAGAAAAATGGTTGGAGAAGCCAGAGTAGATGTTGCCTTCTTAGAGTGGTTCTAGACAAATAGCTCTCAGCTTTCATAAATAATTTTCCTGGTGTAACTTAAAGGCAAGATTCCAATTTGGGCAATATAAATTTCCCTAACAGACTTTTCAGGTTACCATAATTTACCTTCCTAAAATGATAGCAATAGGAAAAGGAATTCTGCCCGTGCTTAAAATAGGCTAAGAACTTTGGTTGTAATATATAGATGGATCAGTGGGAAAATATGTGGCTGAAAGGACTGAAATTCACATTATGTTACAATTTAAAAGAGAATTTTTAATAAATTGATGTAGTGTTGGTATATGACACCAGAAAAGCTTTCTAGAATGTATAAAGATACTTCAAATTTATGCGGGAAACATGGAAAGGAAGGAGTATTAGGTATGTTCGCCGCCTTGAGTTATTTAGAAAAATAATAAAGGCAGGATAGAAAATAAATAAAAAATGTGAAGGGTAATTTTATCATGCTTGGTGGACTAGTAAAAAAGCTAAAAAAGATTGAGTTCAAAACCACAGTGATAAAAACAATTTTAAAGATTAATATTAACCTGAAACCAGAATTTTTTTTTGCTGGGACTAATGACCTATAGAAGTTTGTTTTTGTACATGGTAACTACAGTGAGATTATTATATGCACAAAGATGGAAAGACTCTGAAATACCCACAGTGGAGGAATGGTTGGTGAAGATGACAGAATTTGCAGAGATGACAAAATTGACTTGTTTGATTAGGGAAAAGACAACTATATTTGTTAGTGACTGTAAAGCTTTTATGGACTTTTTACTGAAAATGGAAAAAAATAAACTTGTGATTTATGGGTTTGACGATTAGAAAGGGTAGAATATGGAAAGAAGGGAGCCACAATATAACTATAGAGAGAGGGATAAACTATAGATGCATTTATAACTGCTGTAAAGAAAACTGCAAAGAAGACTGGAAGCTGCTGTTTTATATCTTTTTTTCCCCTGTCTTTTCTCTTTTATTTCTTACTTACTTTTCTTTTTTGTCTTTAAATTTGTATTGTTTTTACTCTGTAAAAAATTTCTTCAATAAAAATTAATAAAATTCTGCCTGTGCTAATATTGCACAACACAATACCACGGTAGGAATATTGTTCATACCACTTTCATATACAGTAAACTCAAATGAGTTTATTTTCACCTCTTTAGCTCTTGCTAGCAAACCAAATAACAGCTTCTCTCCTGGAAGAGGTAAATACAATCACCTTCTATTATATTTATGCTTATCAGATTATAACTGTTGATAACAGCAATAGTAAATGTGGATTGGAATCAGAATATTACAAATACTTTCTGTTATTTCCATCCCATGTCTCACTTTTTTTAAAGGCATACAAAACCAAGAGGACAAGTGCTTGAAGAACTGCCATATCCTGTTGCCTAATCACATCTTCAATTTTGGTTTTCGTGGCTTAACAGTTTTTGGGCTGATTGTCCTCAAGGTCTGTGTTACAAATCCATACTCTTTTTGTATTTTATAACATAACCAAGTATGACTAAAAGGGGAAGTCTTAAACTATTAAAAGAAAGAGAGAAATAGAGAAAGTGTGAGTCTTGAGGAGTTAGGTTGTAATTACCTCAAATGGTAATTACTTATGGATGAATTGACTCCAGCCTCTGCCTTGTGTGGAATATGAGGAAGACAATGCATCTCCCTTTCAAAAATAAGCAAAATTTACACTTTCATTTGGGCCAATCACCATGACATCACATTTAAGACCTTTCAACCATCCATGGAAGAACTGTTTATCAGATTATCTGTACTTTCCTTCATTTTATGGGTCCCTCCTTTGTTGTTTATTTGTTCAGTCACTTCTGACTCTTCATGACTTCATCGATTGGCCCACACCAGAGCTTCCTGTTGGTCGTCGCCACCCCCAGCTCCCCCAAGGATGAGTCCGTCACCTCTAGAATGTCATCCATCCATCTTGCCCTTGGTCAGCCCCTCTTCCTTTTGCCTTCCACTTTCCCTAGCATCAGCATCTTCTCCACGGTGTCCTGTCTTCTTATTATGTGGCCAAAGTACTTCAGTTTTGCCTTCAATATCATTCCCTCAAGTGAGCAGTCTGGCTTTATTTCCTGGAGGATGGACTGGTTTGATCTTCTTGCAGTCCAAGGCACTCTCAGAATTTTCCTCCAACACCACAGTTCAAAAGCATCAATCTTCCTTCTCTCAGCCTTCCTTATGGTCCAGCTCTCGCAGCCATATGTTACTACGGGGAACACCATTGCTCTAACTATGCGGACCTTTGTTGTCAGTGTGATGTCTCTGCTCTTAACTATTTTATCGAGATTTGTCATTGCTCTTCTCCCAAGGATTAAGCGTCTTCTGATTTCCTGACTGCAGTCAGCATCTGCAGTAATCTTCACACCTAGAAATACAAAGTCTTTCACTGCTTCTACATTTTCTCCCTCTATTTGCCAGTTATCAATCAAGCTGGTTGCCATAATCTTGGTTTTTTTGAGGTTTAGCTGCAAGCCAGCTTTTGCACTTTCTTCTTTCACCTTCATCATAAGGCTCCTCAGTTCCTCTTCGCTTTCAGCCATCAAAGTGGTATCATCTGCATATCTGAGATTGTTAATATTTTTTCCAGCGATTTTAACCCCAGCCTTGGATTCTTCAAGCCCAGCACGTCGCATGATGTGTTCTGCGTACAAGTTGAATAGGTAGGGTGAGAGTATACAACCCTGCCATACTCCTTTCCCAATCTTAAACCAGTCTGTTGTTCTGTGGTCTGTTCTTACCTTTGAAGAGCAGACTGCTATGACCTTTTTCACTACACATTTTGCACATAAAATTTTTCATATTCATGCAGAGTTGGATGCAGATGGGCAATCACATGAGATAACAGGAGTGACACCTTACAAAATCACAATTCTTCTGCACCTATGAACTCTGAGTAGTGGACAGGGTGATCTGTGGGATGAGCTACTTGTTTTATTGATGCTTTTATTGTTGTAGAATTGTACGTTGCCTTGACTTTTTAAAAGTACGCAGCATACAAATAACTTTCAATAAATAGAGAGAATTTTCATAAAATCTTTATCAGGTCACAGAGAAATGTCACAAGCTTTAGTAATTTATCTGAACCAGGAGCTGTAAAATTCATTCTGAATCTTTGTGAACTGTACTGGCTTGAAACATTTTAAAATATGTTGCATAACTTAAGGAGGCTGTCCTTACATATTTACTTGGATTAGGTTCACCGACTCACTGAGAATCTTCTATTAGAGAACATTTAATCAACGTGAACCCAATTGTCAGCCCCACTGGGTAGACCAGACCAGAAAATTAATTCCACAGGAAAGCTAAAACTACTTTTATTGAGATTGGCTATAATAACAGAATCTTGCAAGTCTGACTGCACTATACCTCTTCCACCTTTTTATGCCCCAGTGAATCAGAGAGGCATCTGCCTGAGCTGCTTCTGAATATTATCTTGTCTTCCAGGGCATATAAAATGTTTCAGCCCCCTTTGCCTAGATATCAGTTCTTGTATATTTCTGTCAAGGTCACCTTCCTTACACTTTACACCAATCTGGATTAGTGCTGGTAGTCTGTCTCCTGGTAACCATCTTATCTTCCTTGCAAGGTTGTTGTGGAGAAAAATAAAAATAACCACCACATAATATAAAATCTCCATGATTTGAGAAATCATTTCAAAAGGTTCTTATCTGAACATTTGTAGAGACATACTGTAGGGCCTATATTTTGGCCTTAAGATTGACAAGTACTACTGGTTGTGTCTATGACAGCTACCAAATGTGGGCTAAAAAAATTAGGACAGCCAGTAGATGGCAGCTAAGAGCCAGAAATTTCTGTATTTCTTTCACTGCCATCTGGTGGACATATAGATTTTTGCAGCTGAGAGAT
This sequence comes from Candoia aspera, assembly GCF_035149785.1. Taxonomy (NCBI): domain Eukaryota; kingdom Metazoa; phylum Chordata; class Lepidosauria; order Squamata; family Candoiidae; genus Candoia; species Candoia aspera. The sequence continues at coordinate 154,472,037 of NC_086154.1, forward strand.
GGTATAAATCTCTCATTGAGAGAAGAGGCTGTGGAGGACTCCTGCTGTTTTTTGGCAGGAATGAACAAAGAGACGGGAATTGTAAGGAGTAGTTTTCTGTCTTTTGGATCTGGACTTCTGTTTATATTATGTGCGGGTCATTAATGAAGGGGAATAGCTTTCCAGATATACTCAGTCATCCTCAATGAATATAGTTCATCTTCATATCCCTGCTGATAGCCACATTATCCTTTATTGATTTCTGTAGGTTATTACTACACAAATACATGATATTTTGTAGACTAACATAAGCAAAAAGAGCAGATCCCCATTCCAAAGAGGATATGATGTCAATCTAGACAGGGAGATGTTAATTGAGAGAGGCAGGAGAAGGAAAGCAGACCTAACTGTACTGCTTTCTTGTTGCTTTCACATCATACGTTAGAGCAATTATAGTTGGGCTGCAAAAATCCAGAGGACTACTAGATGGCAGCAGAGAGTGCTGCCATTAAATAAATTTCTGGATTTTTGTAGCTCCAATGTGTAGAATTGCCTTTGAAACAAATAGGAGAGAGATAGTATCTGCTTGCCTTGTTCTCTGTATAGTATGTAAAGGCATACTATATAGCAAGGCTGAAGGCTTCACATTCTCTGTAGAGGTCAAACATGGAAGGGGCTTTAACATCTGCCTTCCTGAATGAGTGGTTGAGTACACAATGGGAAATGGGTGTCAAAATCTGTGCTGCTGATTCTGAAGAAATCTAGGGTACAGAGGTTGTAGGGTGGCAGAACTCCTAAGACAGTGGAGAGCTTCTTGGGACGGTTGGTTGGGCTAAAAGTCAGAAAGTCCTTGAGGGCTCTATAAGTCCTTTGGCTGGCTGCTGCCTGTCTCCATAATGGAGTATACTGTAGTGGAATAATTTATGCTACAGATGGGGTTTTCATCCACACGGTAATATTATGGTTCCACTTGAGTTGTCTGTTCCATACTGGGAAATGGAACTGTCTTTCAGAGCATCTCTTCAGATGATAACAATTGCATTCATGACTCCTAGAGCCTGCATCATTATTTCTTAGAAATCATGGCCTTGCTGACTTTTCCTTCCTGTTTGTTCCTTCTAATTTCTGGTAGTGTATTATTTCACTGTAGGTCATACTTGTTCTGCATTATAGGCAATTTAACACTCTTTGCAGAAAAATACAGCCCATTTTCATCGCATGTGACACCAAAGGTGAGCTAGATGTTCTCATGTAAAGTGGAGTATTCTGCCTTTTTAGAAATGTTGCACAACTGAAGTGTTTGTCAGGAAAAGAGAACCAGGAGAGACAGTTTTAATGGTTTCCACTTCAGAACTCTCTGAATACTCTAGCTGGATCTACAGTGCTTTAACCAGTTTGATATAACCAAAATTCTTGGAAATGTGGCTACTATTGTGGGGACAATCTGGTACCCTTCACTGTCTGTTCTCCCAGCGTGACACTCTTGGGGGCTGGGATAGTCCCGCCTCCTACTGGCCACTTTAGACTGGGGTGGGCATGCCTCCCCCAGGCCGTTTTGCTTTGGGCAGGAGGGGAGTCTGGAGAACAGCAGCTAACTAGCAGCAGTGGGAGGGACTGGGCAGTGAAGCAGGAGAGGGGGAATTGGTCACTTCACAAGACAACCCTCTTCACATTTGTCAGCTGGTCTGGTTACTTTTGAACACTGGTTTAATACCCTTCTGGAATAGTGCTGTGCCTATGTTCAAAACAAGTCTGATTCTCAGTTGATAATTAGACTCCCTTTGAAGGCACCTAAACAAAACACGTGCACAAAACCAGAGCAAGTTTTGACAGATAATGTAGCCATCTATCAAAACTTGCCTCCTCCCCAGCTCCCATTCAGAAGAACGATTGGTAGAGGAGGGTTTTCTGCTCACTGATGATGTTTGGAGGGAAGGGTGGGAAACAAAACCAGGGAAATCCAACCATCTCTGTCCTTAACTTCCTCTGTACACCTAAAGAAGGGCTGCATCATTTGCTGACATCATGCCTGTGGCAGGATCAGCCCCCTAACAGGAACCAGTAGTTATGAGGGTCGAAGATCTGAATCTATGCTTGGATTTGGCAGTGCTACGGAAGGCCAATGAATCGGAGCCTCAGTGGTGATATGTACAGTAATCCACGGCTTGTCCCAGAAAGAACGTGTCTCATGCTATAGACTGAGAGAGTGTCAGCTCACTCCATGGCTGGTGTAGACTCTGGTGCTATTTCCAGGGATTCTGGGGGCAAGTGTCTTTGTGTCCCTTTTGAAAGATCTGCTTGTATGAACTTTTCCCCCTTTTCCCCAAGACTTGGCATGCACCAAATAATATGACAGTTCTGTTGGCATAGAGGTAGGATAGAGCAATTGCATTACGAGAGTAATTTCAATACCAATTTGTTCTGCCCAGGTTTTCACTTGGCTCACTAACAGTACCCACACATCAGTTGCTCTGATCACTGCTGAGAGAGCTAAAACTTGAGAGGGAAATTTACTATGACTGTGAGCAGGGCTTAGTAACTCAGTTTCAGCACATTTGCAGTTCCAGAATGCCTAGATTTGCTTTGGAAGCTTGGAAGTTAATTACAGATGCTCCAACTCATGATTTTGCAAAACTTACAGTTAACAGCAGAGAGATTCTTCTGATAAAGCGCTCATTATTTCTACTGCCCCACTTTGCATTGGGAGCTCTGTGCCTTTTTTAACAGTTGAGGATGCTGGTTTTTAATGAAAGCCTCACCTACTGAACATCTGCCTGCCACTACTGCCAGTTTAAAGAGTTGGAATATTCAACAGCTTTGGGATAGGTTATCTGAAGGACTACTTTTTTCGCATTTACCTGTCCAGATTGTTGTCCAAATTACTTTGGGTATGTAGAAAAGGCAAGGTAGATGGCCACAAAACAGAAGGACATTCAGGAATGTCCTTCCTGAACTTGCTCACATGGCACTAATGTTAGGGTCATACTGAGTGCCAAACACAATTCTCAAGAGAGAGCATTCATAACATTGAATTTACTCCAGCAAATGACATAATGCCTAGTTTTATTATTAGCTGTTTTATTATTTTACATTTATGTTTTTATTGACTTGCCCATCACCTGGAATGCTTCAGCTACTGGATGGTCTGAAAGTGAAATAAGAGGTATATGCTATATTCTTGGCTTCATGGAAGAATGCAGAAAATCTGTTAAAATGTAGTTTTTTTCTAAATCAGTTTCAGTAATGTGTTAATGAAATATTACAAATTCAATTGGTCATTGGTTTGAAAACAACTAGTTTGATCACTGGTTCTTCCTTTGTTTGGAATGCTCAGTTCCTGGTGGAGATCCCTTGGTTTGGTCTGCAGTGGCTAGAAGGTAGATGAAGATACCATCACTTAGTGGTGCAGTGGCCACTGTGCATGCGCAAAGCCTCAAATCTGTTATCTGGCTGTTATCTTGTAAGAACATAAGAAAAGCCTTCTGGACGTGTGTCCAACTAGTCCAGTGTCCATCTCGTTCATGCACCCATCTAGTTTAGTATAGTGGCCAACCAGATGCATTAGGGAAGCTTGCAAATAGAAAGGCAATAGCTTAACCAAGGGGTTCTTGGGGTTGCAATTTCTTGGCAAGGCAGGAGTGCTCTCCAACTTTCTCTGGGCTTTGCTCCTCACTTGACCTGTGCAACCCCATTATGTATTAATTTCTTAGCCAATCCTAACCCTAATGAAATTCTTAGTTTTATTCAAGGAGGTTTTTCATTTTAAAGGGTCCTGGTAACAGGTGAGAACTGGTGGCTCAATACTTTAGCAACATAGCTGGCTTGTCTGTCTGTCTGTCTGTCTATATCTATCTATCTATCTATCTATCTATCTATCTATCTATCTAATCATCTATCTGACTTGCAAGTATTTAAGCAAAAGTAGACAGTCCAGCCTAAATTTCATCCAAGCACAATTACACCCACCCCTTCCTGTCACCACTAAAAATAGCTTTTGAAAAATGTCTTTCTGAAAATGTTTTAAATAAATGCACTGTGAAATTTCAGTACTGTATTCTTCTCAGATTCTTTTTATCAGCTATTTCAGTATCAGCTACAACATAAAAGTTTCGTTGGTAATGTATTTCGCAAGAGCACCTGTTCTGCAGGCAGCTTCTACAAAGCCAGCTTTGCCATTAGGTGCTACAGTGTGTGAAATTAGAACCAATTATTATAGATGTCTTTATTACTTCCTGGAGAGGTGTTTATGTGGTTTCTGTTTCAGGGGCTAAAACAACCTGGACAGCCTTGGATAACTTGTGGAGGGATACTATTTGCTATTCTGTCCAAGGCAGCAAAATGTTGAGGACAACCTCTGGACCCTGGTAGCTCCCCATTAAAGACAACTGGCAGAATCCATTTGACTGGAGATTTTGTTGAGCCACTAACAACAATTGGGTTTGGATGTGCCAGGCTAAATCAACCCAGGACTTGATCAAATGGAAAGCAAAGGTAATTCTTCGTGTAACTGCTTGCAAAGCTGGAACTGACTTTGTTCGATTGCAGATTGTACATGCTACCTGACCAGGATGGAATAGGACTACTATACAGGGGGTGCGAGGAAGGTTTCCCGACCTGGCCCTTTAAAAGTTCCTAGCCTCACATGGAGTTGTGCAAAAGAAACGGTGACGCACCCACGGCGGAGGGAGGAGGTGTCCCCCCGAACGCGTGGTCGTGCCTCATTGGCCAGGTCCAGTATCCAATAAGAAGCAGACATCTGGGACGCCAACGTTCGGAGGTGCAGTCCAACCCGCCGTACTGTCGCCGGGCCAATGGCAATACCCGTCCGGATCAGCACGCGCAATCAGAACACGGCGAGGGCAGGCGTTCCACTAAGTGCGGTATAAAAGCGTGGCGAAAGTACCTAGCCGGCTGCAGTTGTTCGGATCGTGCTGTCAGGTGGCTCGGTGAAGGTCGTGCTTCTTAAAGGGCCAGGCGCCTCTCGCCACCGGGGAAAAATGAATCCCTTTCTAGCCTTCTGTTCTCTGCTGGCTCTGGTGTCGGCTGGGCCTACCCAGTACTTCAGGGAGGAGTTCGGGGATGGAGGTGAGAGGCCGTCCAGCCTTGACTTTTGCGGGGTGGAGGTGCGGTGCTTCTAAGATGGGGGAGAGGAGTCTAGCGACGTGCAGATGGAGAGAATCTGGTGGGGATTGGCCGGTCGGCTTGTTTTTAGAGCACTGATCGTTTAGAGCACTGATTTCAGAGAGAATAAACCCCGGCCACGCTTGGGTTTCTAATCTGAGCAAGATACTGGGGGCCCGGAGGGGGAGTGGGGGCAGAGATCGGATGGCAGTAGGGAGTGCCGCCAGAGTGAAGGGAGATGGCTGCGTGTTGGAAGGACTATTGGTTTCTCTTTCTCGCCTTCGCTTGAACGCACCCACCACCCACCCATTCCCGGCCATTTTAGATGGTCCGTATTTTTTGGCTCGGGAAGTCCTGCTATTCCATCAGGTTCTCGAGGACGAGACATTAATGCAACAGCATAATTTTTAGCGGGTCTTAACAGTCCGCAGATTAATATATCCGTGATCTACCTTGATGGGTAGATTAACAGCAGTCTCATATTGCAGCTCATCAGGTGCAGGCGGGGAACAGGCTGGTTTGTGGGATTTTGTGAAGGAGACAAGATTCAAAGCAGAGGCTCCTCGTTGGGTTGAAGGAAGGAAGAGGGGACTGGAGTGTCAAATGACGTTAAAGAGGGAAGGTACTCATTGGTGGCTCAGGGTTCTAACTTGTGAACGCATTAAAAAAATCTGAATCAGGAACCAAGAACTGGTATACAGTGGTGCAAATGGATGGAGATTATGTTCACTTACTGCACATATTTCCCAGGTTTTCTTTGGAAGCTCAAGGCCGTGTATATGAGGTTTATCTTCTTACTTTATAACCCTATCGACGCTATGAAGTAGGTTGGACAGAGATTACAACATTGTAGACTTCATGTTTTCCTGTTTGAGCCCAGTGGCTTAACTGATAGATTGGGAATAAGAGAAGAGATCTAAATGTCTACCCTGAATAGATTATGTAAGAAAAGTTGTATATTAAAGTAGCAATTCTGGGGAAGGATGAAGTGATCACTTCACAGCCATTTTAGACAGAAAGAAATACCTTAAGAGGGAATCAATTGGATTGTAGTTCTTAAAAATCCTTTTGGGGGAGTGTTATCAAATTATGAAAATTCATCAAGGAGGACAACTTAGCAGTAGATGTGACATCTTGTTGTGTCTAGTCTAGATCAGGGATGCATTAGGGAGTTGATAATTAAACTATAATCAGAAGGGGCCATGGGGACATAGAACATGGACTAAATAGATCACCATGGGATGTCTCTAGAACACACAAACCGCCCATTGTTGAGTACTGAGAATGGGAAGTGTAAGCTTCTGCTTTAGTTTCAGGGGAGACTTTGCTATATTTTCTCTTGCACACCTACTGAAATGTGCTGTTTTCATACGTTAATAGTATTTTTGTCACACATCGCTAGCACAAATTTCGTATGCAAAAGATACATTGAGTAGTCCTGCATTGTAATGTAACCTAAAATATGTAATACTGGATCATAATAGTATATTTGGCAGTTATTAGCATTAGTTTGTGATGATGCATCTCTGATACAGAATCCAATGCACTGGAACAAAATAAACTTGAATTGGAGTTGTTTGAGGTAAAGCTTTTGTAAGAAGGGTGCCTCCCATGTATCTATTGCTTTGCTTTAAAAATATCTGAATATACTATCTTTCAAAAACAAGACATAATAATGCAAGCCATTTGATGAATTAAGCTGCAGCATATGCCTGCTTCCAAAAGATAAACTCCATAGAACTCACTGGAACTGAAAAATAAACCTATGCATAGGATGATGATACTAAAGCTCTTCCACTGTGAATGTTTTTCACTACACGGATGTACCAATAGCTGGCCTCGCTGAAACGGGCTGTTAGGATTTAATAAATTAAGGCCAGATGTCTAAATAAATTCTAGTTTAGTTCTAAACCTTTACATGTTCATTGATTTTCTTTTTGGCATATCTTCTATTCAGTATATCTTCTGTAAGTAATATGCATGTATTTAACAATTATTAAAAATAACCAAACTGAAAGCAGACAGAAATAGAACCATACAATAATACTGTAGGGGAAATACTATGATAATTAGCAGGAACATATATGTTCACCATGAATGGGAAATGAATTTGGCAAAAAAAGCTCCGGAGTTGATTAGGAAAAGGTCCTTGAAATTCTTTCTTCAAATCTGCAAAGTTGAACATATAGAATGCATTAGCTATTTTCAGATATTTGTACCGAGCAAGGATTGGAGCACCTAGGAGATCAACTAGTACAATTCTGCCTAGTGCAGGAAAGCACTACTACAGCACCCCCCCCATTCAGCCTCTGTTTAAATACTTAAAATGAAAGAGACAACCATCTCCAAGGCAGTCTGTTGAGCAGCTTTTACCTTTAGGAAATTCTTTCTGATGTCTGAAAGAATTTGCTTAGCTGTTGTTTAAACCTATTCTCTTATGTCATCTTAATTGCATTCACCTATCAAGGAATAGCGAGATCGATAAATCAAAAGTTTGAGGAATAGTTTTTGGTTTCATGGCTAAGAACTTGGAATCTGATCAATCTGACCCTCTGTGGATCTGTACGTATTTGTAATTGCCTTTGCTTCAAGAGATGCATTGACTGATTTAAAACTAATCAGAAGCGTGGCCCTTTAATTTTTTTCCACTACTAATAATCATACAGAAACAAAGTATTCCTGTAGTTTGGTATTTCCAAAACAACATAGAAACTAACTGGGGAAAAATGTAAGCTTGTTGCAAAAGTCATGCTCTGTGAAGACAGCAAAAATGGCAAGGTTACATGTTTAGGAAGAAATGTTTGCCTTGCCTTGTAACCTTCGGGGAATGTTAGTACTCCAGCATAATAAAGTATTTTGAATCATAATACTTCAGATTCAAATTGTGTTGTTGCTTTGTTCTCCTTTTAGATGCTTGGATAAACCGTTGGGTAGAATCAAAGCATAAATCAGACTATGGAAAATTCATACTTACTTCTGGCAAATTCTATGGAGATACAGAGAAGGACAAAGGTAAGATGACGTAATAGAGTGATCTTCAATAAGTCACAGGTGGACCTAAGGCCTGGGTTTTAATGCTCTGCATTATTAACTGGTCAGTGACTTCAGTAGACTTAAGCTGCTTAAGTTTTCATGTTGTCTTTGCTTCTTCATAGCAGAATAATATTTGAATTGGAAATATGTTGATGTTTACCAGGCTTACCTAATTAATCTTTGGTGCACTGCTTTGTACTTAAGATTGCTTCTTTGGTGCACCTTGATTTTTAATATAGAAAACTGATTGTTGCTTTGAAATCAAATTGCTTATCTACCAGCATGGTTGCAATCCTTTTTCTTAAGTACTGTCTATAATCAGTCTTGAATATTAATATCAAAATGAGTTATAGTACCCCTATTCTGGACAAAGGACCTAACTGTGTGTTTAATCTTACTAGGACTTCAGACAAGCCAAGATGCTCGTTTCTATGCCATTTCTGCTAGCTTTGATTCCTTTAGCAACAAAGACAAGACATTGGTGGTGCAGTTCACAGTGAAACATGAGCAAAATATTGACTGTGGAGGTGGTTATGTAAAACTCTTCCCTTCAACCCTGAAGCAAGAAGACATGCATGGGGATTCTGAATACAACATCATGTTTGGTGGGTGTCTGCTTGGGAAGTGAGGGAAAATGTTTGCTTGGTCATTTAATGATAAATAGTAAGATGGTGTTTTGAAAACCAGCAACCAATGAGCTTCTCATGGAGCAAATTGAAGATGGCTAAATGTCCTTGTGAGAATCTGCAGGTGATCATGGGAATGTTTGTTACCCAGTGTGAGGAATCATGCCAGTCTTGCATGATGTTGTGTAGTAATGAGGAATAATCTAATCTGGTTACTGAAATCTGTTCCTAGAACAGCACACACCTTAGGGAATGACAGTTTCTTCCCCTGATAACAGATTGTATAGTAGTGAATTCCCCCATGCCACATTCCCCTTCAGGTAAGACGTCTGTATCAATAGAACTTGTGAGTGGAACCAGAGCTACCCTACCACTTATACACAAATAGACACATCTGTTCATCCAGCTTCAATTCTTTCTCATTACCCCTTTCACACTAGACAGCACCATTCATAATATTCAGTGCATCTCACACTTTTGCATGGTGAAGTTAGAGGCTAGACTATGGATAGCTGTTTCTAACAGCTAGCTAAAGCTGTTTTGCAAGTAACACTGCTAGTGGTCTCTCTGGTTAACTGATATATTTTGGGATATGGATACCCTTTCATTCTGGCAGTGAATTCTAGACACTGAGCAGCAGGCCAGTTTGAAAGCATGTTTACTCTATTGTTCCCTGAGAATAGAAGATAACACATAGTAGTGCTGGTGGTGTACGTCAAGTAATTGAAAGTCTCAAAGGTGTAGAAGGGCTTTTAAAAGGATGCATTTCTGTGCTTTCTCTACTGTTGCAGAGACGAGGTATAAGAAGAATGTATATATGGAATGTTTTGTAGGGCTTGGGAAGTTTTGATGGCTGGGCATGTTCCTTAGTACCCACTGTATAATATAGAAATGCATAATATAATCTCTCTAATACTGTCAAGAGAGCCAGTTTGTGTAGTGGTTTAAGGCACAAGGCCAGAAACCCAGAGACTGAGTTCTAGTCCTGGTTTAGGCATGAAATAACTGGGTGTCTTTGGGTTAATCACCCTCATAGCTCTAGGAAGAAGGCAATTGCAAACCAGTTGTGAAATCTTGCCAAGAAAACTGTGGAGACTTGTCCAGGCAGTCACCAGGAGTCAAGACTGACTCAAAGGCACAAATAAATAAAATACTGTTAAGTGCGAGTTTATGCTCATCAAGTATATTTACAAATGCTATTTATGGATTATAATCCCTTAGCAATATACAACGTTGCTTCCTTTTGTGTTACAGTTCATAAAACTTGCCAGGAAATATTACACATTTTTTATAAATTAAAGATAAATTGGTTAAATTTATTAGGTTTTGATACAGCTCTTCAATTTTTATTACCTATTTTATATTTTACACAATTTTCACTCAGCTTAGAATTATTACTTTATTCATAAGCTTAGAACTGTAGTATTTTATATTAATTATGTTAGTAATACAAAATCTCATTTACTGCTGTAAAGGCTATAATCCATGTATCTTTGTAGTTTTATGTCATCATTATATTGGTCTGTTATGTCCCTTTTGCCTCATGTTCATCCCCCCCCCCCCAATAGAAAGAGAAAATCTAACTTCCCTCTTCTCTTTCTTCCATCCTCATAGCAATTAGGCCTTAGAAAATAGGGCCCATTTAATGTTTTCAGCATTTTAATTTTAGGCTGTCAGCTCTATCATACCCTAAGTTTTAAATGCATGAAGTTTGATAAATGTTTTGGAGGGGAGAGCAGGTGGAATGAATTGCATTTCTAACAGGTGATATAGGATTCTCTCAATTCAGACTCAGATGGATATTTGTATGTGTTTCCAATTTAGGTCCTGATATCTGTGGCCCAGGTACCAAGAAAGTACATGTGATCTTCAACTACAAAGGCAAAAACGTCCTGATTAATAAAGACATTCGTTGTAAAGTAAGTATTTGGAATGGGGGGGATGGGAATTCCTTTCCATGATGCCACTTTAATGTTTAGGAAACTTAGCAACATAATGATATCTGCTCAGAGGAGAATGACAAAAGTGGTAAGTTCTATGAAGAAAAGTCAGAAATATTGCTGTGTAGTATGGGAGCTCTGGTGAAACTAACTCTGGGCAGGGAGGAAAACAAATAGTAAAGGTTGCTAGAGAGAAGAATTTGCTAATGGTATAAACTTCCTTGATAGGATGATGAGTTCAGCCATCTTTATACCCTTATTGTTCGACCTGATAACACTTATGAGGTTAAGATTGACAACAATAAAGTGGAGTCTGGCAACTTGGAGGGTGACTGGGATTTTCTGCCACCCAAGAAAATTAAGGATCCAGATGCAAAGAGACCAGATGACTGGGATGAAAGAGCAAAGATAGATGATCCTGAAGATACGAAACCAGAGGTTAGTAGGTGCTAATGGTTTATAACATTAATATATATCTCATTCAAGAACAGCTTGAACCAAAAAACTCTTTTACCAAAGAAGAGACATCAGGAGGAAACAAAAATGGATTGTGTTGTTTGTGGATAGGTATGGGGATACTGTTTCTGTAAATGAATATTTTGTTGAAGACCAATGGAGGATAGGGTTAAAAAATTACATAGAATTTGCAGGGTTTTTTCCCATCTATATTACAGGACTGGGATAAACCAGAGCATATTCCTGATCCTGATGCCAAGAAACCTGAGGACTGGGATGAAGAGATGGATGGGGAGTGGGAACCACCAGTAATCCAGAATCCAGAATACAAGGTACTAATGGCTTAAAACAATTCATCCATTGTAGGTGACTAGGAAATGGGCTTCTAAAAGAGAGACCGTTTATAAAAGAGAATCCTCCTTTTTACCGAAGGGAATGTGTCCACTAATTGTATATTTTAAAAGAAAGTTCCTTTTTTCTTTTAAAAAAATGTGGATTATATAAAAACTCATTTGTTACAGTTGCTTGTATTCCACCTGCTCATGTGACTGTAGGTAGTTTACAATACCATCAGATAAGCATAAATGTTAAAATCTTGAAAAATCTATCTTCTATAAAGCTCACTTTCCAAAAGCCCTGTGGCAGAGGAAGGTTTTCACCTGTTTTCACAAAGGCTAAGGTGATCCTGGCAGAGAATAACCATGTTCTTGGCAGTCCATTTGCTCCGTCCAGTCCTTCACATAAAGCCCAACAACCTTCTCAGCATCTTTAACAAGAAATGACAAGGTGAATACTGGCCAAGAGTTAGGGAACACTCTTTCCCCTGACGTTCGGCAGAGGTCCCCACCCTTTTAACCTTCCGAAAAGCACTTGCGACCTGGCTTTTCCCCCAGACGCTGGGATAGGATGAGATTGATGAGATGAACTTCTTGTGGGCTCCTTGTGAAAGTTTAGCTATGGTGTCAGGTTTTGGTTTTAAGGTCTCAGGTGTCAGGTTTTGGTTTTAATACTTGTGGTTTTAATATTTTTATTATACATAGATGTTGTTTTATCTCTTGGTTGTGAGCTGCCCAGAGTTTGGTACAAGATGGGCAGCTATATAAATGTTATAAATAAATAAAATGTAGGAAGTCTAGATCTACGAATGGCTTTTTAAGGAGAGACCCACTACCACAGCCACTTTTTTTAGGCAATTGGCATTAACCCCTTACCTATAGATGCATTTACCACCTGCTGGATCCCTGGTGTTGTGATCTTTCTGGCTGCTTGTATTATTCAAGAGGGGCAGGAATCTAATTATAAGGTAGCTGAGCTCATTTTGCAGACAATCCTGTCATTTTCTTAGATGTCACAGGATTGAAAGATCCTGCATCACCTTGCAGCAAAGCATTACCTATGTCATTTCATGAGACCTTTCCTGTCTGGTATCCACTTGGTGTGAATGTGAGCAGTTTTGTTCTCAAGGTGCTTGGCAAATTGCTCACAAGGCAGGAGACTCCTCAGTCTCACAACCCAGATGGGCCCAGGTTAGTGTTTTAGAATTCAGGTTACTCACTGGGTAGCTCTTTGACCCCTGGAAATTTCCCAAGTGCTTACTGGAAACTAGTTGGATCTGTAAGACATTTGGGGTGGACCAGCTGAAGAGGACTGGCTGTTTGGTCTCCTTCATGCTTACATTAGCAAATGCTGGATATTGCTGTCTCTGTGTGCTACAGAATATGGGTGCACTCTGAATTTTCCATTTCAAAACATTGAATGTTTTGCAGGGAGAGTGGAAACCTCGTCAAGTTGACAACCCTGACTACAAAGGGAAATGGATTCATCCTGAGATAGATAATCCTGAATATACCCCTGATTCAAATCTGTACTTTTATGACAACTTTGGTGTTATTGGTTTGGACTTGTGGCAGGTGAGTTCTTACTTGTTCTCCAACAAACCTTTTTAAAAAAGGAAAGCAAAATGACTGAAGTATCCTGATGATTGAGATTTGTGATATCTTCATAAAAACTACCAATTATTTTGATTTTCCTTCTAGTTCTGATATTATTCTGGGAAGCTTACAGCCTTTTAAGATACGGTATTCTAAAGGAGAAGAAAATGTAATGTAAAATACAACAAAGTAGAGTTCATGGTTGAAACTTTATCAGTACAAAAAAACAGCAAATCACATATTTCTAAATTGGCAGTTTGTGATACAGGTAGTCCTTGTTTAGCGACCACAGCTGGGACTGGCAACTTGGTCATTAAGCAAAGCAGTTGCTAAGTGAAACCTCAACTGTGCTTATGATCTCACTTCAGCTTTCCTTTGCTTTACAGACCTGCTAAGGTTGTGAATGTGAGGATTGGTTGTGAAATTACTTTTTCATCACCCTCATAATAATTGTGAACGGTTGCTAAACTAGGTGGTTGCTAAATAAGGACTACTTGTAGTTGTACTTGTGAAATAAATATTCCTTTCTACTTTACCTTACATCTTGCAGAGCAGTGGGGGGAGAAGTCAAGGACGTTGGCAGTGGCTAAATGGGGGTGGGGCAAGCCTGTTGGATACACTGTACTGGAAGCTCCTCAAGGAAGAGGGAGGATCTGTGGGATCTCTGGATTTTGTTCTGCGTGAAATCTGTAACATCCAAAAATTTCAAGTTTTTTCTTTAACATGTCAGACCTGAATGGTTTGGCAGAATTTCTAGAACACACTGGTTTCTTCCAGGTTCAAAAGAGATTTCAGTTACAAGCTTACTTTTTAATGGAAGAGGGTGGGTAAATCAGATCACATTTGAATGTTGCGTAAACATTGTTTCCCAAACTTCATAGAGCTGGGATTAGGTCTTTTTCAGTATCAGTTTTTGCAGCCATTTTGGTTGGTTGTTTATGTATATAGAGGAAGGGCTTTTGCATATGCATTAATAGGTTTTTATGGTTTCGGCCACCCAGTCAGTGTGGTTGAGGCTTCCAAGGAAAACTTTTCTTTTTCCCTTGCAACTGGAGCACTGGTGAGATTGTGGCTGCAGCATGATGGTAATATTAGTGCTCAAATGGGGTCTTAATTTGATAATTGTGAGCCTGAGGCTGACTTCTCAAAAGTCTTGTTAAAAAATGGTCAGAATGTGATAGCAGCAGGGTTGAGCCCATAGAATAAAAGGCTGGAATTTCAGACCCCTCACCCCCAGCACCCTCTGGGACTATAACCTGAGTTCTGCCTTCTACTTTGGTGTAAGCAGTTATTGCTGCTACCACCTGTCTTCTGAAGGGCTGCCTGGTCCTGACATTCTTCCTGCTCCCCCTACTCCACACACACACACACACACACGTGTTTGAGAGAGAGAGTTTGTAGTTTGTGCGCCTGACTGACAACAACATGTAAAAGAAAATGACAGAAAACAAAACCTTGTGGCCCTGTCTCTGAGGCATGTGATATGGAAATCAGTTCTCCCTTTGTGGGGGAGATGGATGAATCTCCAAAGAGGCAATTTTATTTAAAAGAGACTGTAAAGCTTTATTCTCAAACAAAACGCATTGAGCAGTAGATGAGATAAAAACAGGGCTGCTCAAATCGCAGGAAAATGTACAAGAAAGCATAAGGCTCTGAACAGTCCCAAGGTAATGAAGATCCACTGCTATCTAGAAGCAACTCTAAAATTTAAAAAAAAAAAAGTCAGTTTGCATTCAGTTCATTCATTCTTTCCTATATCTATTCAGTACCGTGACTAATAACAATCCTGATTTTTCTGCCAATGAAAAGCTCCAAATAATTGATATTTCAAGGGCCATCCTTCCCATCCTCACCAACTGAATGCTTAATAGTGCTACTGCTAGTAACTATGATACTCCATCTATGAGGGATAGTGACTGTTCTGGTGTAGCAGCATCTGTGCTAAGGAGCTTTCTTTCCAATGAATGCAGGTGCAAACTAGTTCAACAGAGTAGTAACTAATTTTATTTTTTCTGTAGGCTTGGGGTATTGTATTTAAGGCAGCAGTTTCAGCAGATAAAATTTTAGATTGTAATTCTGTGGGACGTTGCATTTAGGTATAAATTTCAACAACATTTGGTCAAATAAACTTGGAAGTTACTACTGCGATCAGTGGAGAAGCACTTGGAATTGTGGTCAGAAACCAATAGGCATGAATGTTATGCTGGGTAATGTTGTTTGCCATCATTTTGTTTGACAAATTGTCAAAACATTGGCAAGCCTAGCTAGGGAGCTTAGCACTTACTGTTCTTTTGTTTCAGGTGAAGTCTGGCACAATTTTTGACAACTTCTTGATTACTGATGATGAGAAATTTGCTGAAGAATTTGGCAATGAAACGTGGGGTGCTACTAAGGTGGGAAATTTTTCTTCATAGAGAAGAAGATATAATGTCTGGTTTTTATAAAGCACTGGAAATTAGATACCTGTATCTTGTTCTTGAATGAGCATGGTTTAGATTTTGAACTTCAGAAATGGATGTGAACAAAGCTGTTATCTTAGGTGTGACTTTGGCCAAAATCCAGTTCCTTCTATGAAAGCATACATGAGCATGTGAGATACTTAAAGGCTGAAATTAAAGTTTAATTACCTTTCTCCAGAAAATACCTG
This sequence comes from Candoia aspera, assembly GCF_035149785.1. Taxonomy (NCBI): domain Eukaryota; kingdom Metazoa; phylum Chordata; class Lepidosauria; order Squamata; family Candoiidae; genus Candoia; species Candoia aspera. The sequence goes on from NC_086154.1 coordinate 154,487,770, forward strand.
GCATTGTGATTACTGGCAAATTATACTTAAAATCTTTTACAAGATTTTTTCTGTTTGTGAGCTGTGTTTGAAATCTATTAGGCAAGGAATGGGAAATAAATTGGTAAAGATTGCCTTGATGGACCAGTTTGAGCTTGTGTCCTCAATTTCCCACATCAGCCGATTAGATTCTTCTCTAAATTCTGTCAGATATCCAGTCTATTTGTCTAAACATTGTTTTCCAACCTGGGCAGTTTTGAGATGTGTGGACTTCAACTCCTAGAATTCTTAGCAATGGCCATGCTGGTTGGGCAATTGTGAGAGTTGAATTCCACACATCTCAAAGTTGCAGAGGTTGGAAATACTGGTCTAGAACTTCTTGTGTATTGTCAGGATGAATTTTGACTTAGGAGATGCAATTTTGAGTCCAACATCAGCCATGGAAGCTCACTGGGTGATTTGGGGCCAGTTCTTCTCTCCTTGCCCAATCTCTCTCTCTCTCTCTCTCTCTCTCTCACTCAATCAAAAAGATCTTGCCTGGTCCTGTTTAATGTGATGCTTTCTTTAGCAAGCCCTAAAGATTTCCTTTGAAATTCTCATTAGGATGCTGAAAAGAAAATGAAAGAGCAGCAGGATGAGGACCAGCGAAAGAAGCAGGAAGAAGAAGACAAGAAGAAGAAAGAGGAGGAAGGAGAAGAGGAACCTGAGGGTGAAGATAATGAAGAGGAAGAAGAGGATGAAGAGGACGAAGAAGACAAGGAGGAGGAGGAGGAGGAAGAAACAGAGGGCCCCTTGAAGGATGAGCTGTGATTGGGGATTGTTGGGTATACTTGTTGGCTGAGCCTTGCCCTGGACTTGTACCATGCAGTTGAACCCAACTAAGGAGAGGGGATAACAGTAATGTCTCTATGAGACACAAGAACTTTCTTTTTTATTGGTGTGTTTGTCTTAACTCCTTCCCAAGTACCATCAATTACTCATTCACGTGTGTAGGGGGAACTAGAACCTGCATCAGAAGAAGGCTAATTGTAGGAACACAGCCCTTTGAAAGGGGGATTATACCATTGACCCTCCCCCCCTCTTGTTTGTGGCCACTTTCAGTAAAAACTTGCCTCTACTAGCCCTTCTCAATGGCTGTCAAAAGCAAAACTCTTGTATCCACCTCAAGTTTGCCTTTATCCTTTGAAAGTATGGGGAGTATCGGGGGTGGGGGGGAGGGCTTGGTAGCACAGGTAGACCTGCTTGCTCCAGATTTCAAAGACATTAAATTGAGACAACCAGTATTATACCATGTGTAAGGCCAGTGGTATTGATATTGAGAGATCCTGATCCAGTCAGGGAATAGGCACTACTAACCAAGTCCTTCTGTGCCTAATATACATATTGGGTGCTTCAAAAGCACTGAGTGTACTAAGCAAATTCAATTTTTAATTCTGCATTCTAGCTTTTAGCCTATATCCTTGGGTGTTGGGTTGTTCAGGGAGGGGCCTTGTAGAGCTCCAGCAGGAAGATTAAGGTAGGAATTTGGATGGGTGTTCAAATGTAAAAGATCTCTCTTCAGGCAGGGAGGAAGGGTGGGAAGGGCTTCTGGAGGTAGAGAACAATATCAGATGGGTCATCCCACTTGTTCACACTTGAATGTATGAAAGATCGAAGAAAATTTCTATTAAATTAAACTTAATGTCTGGCCCATATGCTGGTCTTTGTTGTCTCTTATTGCTTGGGGTTGGATGAGAATTGTACCTTAATAAGAAGCTTTTGGCACTACAAAGCTGTTAGGCCTGGTGATACTGGATCCTTACAATAGTATATATTTGGAGAACAGCTAATTCTTGCCAAGGAATTCTGCGAATAGAAATTGGTGACTTTGCCCTTCAGAGTTCTGAGAAATAAAGCATGGCAAGATGAAGGCAAAGTCTTGTTCAAAAAGGAATAATTTAATGAGTGTGTTCATTTTCTATGTTCCTTGAATACAGTCCTCTTGGCTTGTGTCTTGGTCAAATCAGTAAACTAGACCAGTGATGGTGAACCTTTGGGCTCAGTATGTCAAAAATTAAGAAAATGCCTAATTTGACTCTTTTGGTGTGTGTCCCCCCCCCAAAAAAAAATTATTTACATAGTCATTTTAAAAATACAATTTGGGCAAGGGGAGTTATGCCTTTTGTTCAGTTACTTTGGTAGCACAGGGAGAATAGTCAGGTGTTGGTGAACACCAAAATGTGGCATGTCACATTTGATAGGTGTCTCATACGTTTGCCATCACTGCTTCAGACAAAAGTAGAGCCATTTTTTTTCCCCGTGGGACGGCTATCCCTAGGAAACTCGAGTGGGATATTGGCAAGCTAGCTGCAAGATTTAATTGCAAGTCTGGGGAGAGGTTGACCGCTGTAATTTGATATTACAACCAATCCTGTGTATACAAGTAAAAGCTCCGCTCTAAACAAGAGTCGGAAAGTGTTGGTTTATGCTGCTGTTCTTCGTTTATGCAGTATTCGCGGTCGTCGATTCTGTTCGTGTTTGGAAATATGCTCTTGGCCGGCTGATTTCTAGCAGAAAAAATCCAAATCCTCCAAAACGATTCTATTCTATCTTCCACTCCACCAGCTATCTCCCCCATCCCTCCTAAGTAAGACGAAGGCCACCGATCCGCGCGCCGCACCCTCCAGGGACAGCACGCCGCGTAAAACGAAATCTCAAGACAAACCGGAAGCCAGGCAATGCGAAGAGCGGCCCTTAACTCCATCCTATCTCTATGGTTAAGGTTTCTTTCCTGTCTCCCATCACGTGGGAAGGGTCTGGCTGGGAGCGGAAGCGGCGTGAAGTGCTCTTAAAATGGCGGCGTCGTGAAGTTGCATGTTGTGGGGGCCTCCGCTGAGTCCGTTGGGAGGAACTGCCAGTTTTCGCCGCTGCCTCCCTCCGCCGCCCCTCGCCATGGCGGTGACCGTCACCCTGAAGACTCTGCAGCAGCAGACATTCAAGATCCGAATGGAGCCCGACGAGACGGTGAGGGGTGGCGGGTCTTTCGTCCTCGCTTCTCTCCCCCTTCTGGCCCTCCTCTCGCGTGAAGTCTGTGCGTGGCTGTCCCCGTTAGGCGTTCTCCTCCATACCCCTCCGAAATAATCTTTGGGCAAGCATCTCTTGCTTCTCAGTGCCTTTCGCTCCCGGTGTTTCACGTGGGAGGGATCGCCCTGCCTTGTAGTGCTCTACTTTCCCAGGTTTGGAATCCGCCTTTAACCTGGCTCTCCTAGTGTCACTCCTTTAAAACAGAACAAAATATGACGTATAAGGGAAGTAGGCGATTCCTTTCCCCCCTTTAATAACTCTTGGTACCTGATCCTCTGTTGTGTTTCTGTAGTTCGATGCTGCTGAGCTGGTATTTAACAGTCTTGCTTTCTTCTTCATTTCCCCTTGAAGTCCCACACTAACAGCGTGCCGTTGCTCCAGTTTTCATACGGCTTCCTCACGTGAATAAGCCAGATAATTACATCTTGTTCCATCGTTTTCTGATGTAGGGTGATATTTAGCCTTCATTTCTGAATCTGAAATGAAATGCTCTTTTTTCCGGGGTTATATATACTCATCATGCTATTCCATTTTGGGATGGGCAGTATTATGCAAAGTACCAAGGAAGAGTATAAAGTAATAAGCAAAAGAAATTAAGGTGTAAGAAGAAAATCTAACTGAATCTAGTCAAGATAATTTCCTTACCTTTCTATTCTTGCAAACCATCCTTGTTTTCACCATGCCCATATGCTTTGTGTTCTTTAACATTCTCATCTCTCACTTTTGAGAATCTAATTTCCATCCAACCACACCTTTCTTGAACTCCCTCTTTCCTAAAACCATTCATGTTTCCATTCTAGTTGGTATGTTCTTGGAATTCTCCCATACAAAGCATATGAGGTTTCTTGGTCCATGGCATTCCTACTTGTCAGCTTTTCTTCAATAGGGAAAACAGCATTACTTAGGGTGAACTCTATGCCTTTATTTTCTGACTTTTTTTGTTGCAGCGTTATACTGATTTGTCAGGTTTTGTTTTAATGGAATGAGGTTGAAATTACTCCAGATATTAAAATACATACCAGGAATAGTTATTGGCTATTTGGTGGTGTGGTGAAGGATCATTTTATCAATAGTGGGAACTAATTTAGATGCCTCATTTGCTTCAGTCTTACAGGTTAAGAGTCATAACTTTTTTTCCAAGTAAACACAGTGCTTTGAGCTACAAAATGATTGAACCGGGCAGGAGGTTGGACTAGATGATCTCTTCTAGTCCTTACATTCTATGATTCTGTGAAATATCAATTGTTGCAAATGAGTAATACTTATCTTTACCCAGTTTCTAGTTTGATCTTAATGGTCTCTTCGCATTCAAGTTATAAAGCTGTTATAAAACTTGAAAATATATTTTTTTAAAATGTGAAAAGTATCAATTTTTTAATGAAACATGACATCCTTTTCATTTGGATGCTTTTGGTGTCAGAGCACCTGTTTCAGTTCTGAAAGTGCCTTTAGTATTAGGCCAAGTTCTCCCTCAGAATTCTGGACCTAGGTAGCAATTGCTGCTGCTCTCTACTCCAGCAAGAGTGAGAATTGAATGCTTGGCAGCTACTGTGTCTTCCCTGCACAAAAGAGTCTAGTCCTCCTAAGGGGTTTTAAAAGTTAAGAGTACATAAGGAGAGAGAACAAGTATACTAGCTCACAGCTTCCATGTTGTCTTCTTCATATTTTGTAGAGGTTTTTAACAACACGAAGAGCTTTTATAGATTAACTGTTGTCATTCCAACTTTTTGAAAAGAGAAGCCCTCTTCAGGACTTGAGTACATCATACTTATATGTGTGTGTATACAGGCATTTCTGTACCTCAGTGAACTGAACAGTAAAATTGGAATGTGCACAAAACATTCTAGACTATCATTTAGCCATAACAAGCACTGCAAACCCCCAGCAGTATGGCCTTGCAGGATTTAAAACTGGGAGTTCAGGCTTTGAGTAAGCAAGTAGATAAACTATTTCACATTATTATCAGAAGAAAAGTACCTTCCTTTAAATAGTCTTTAAATCCAAGATTTTAATTCTTGGATTACCTACCATTGCACATGGTCTCTCAGTTTTGAGGCAGAGTGTATTCATGATGGATACTATTGTGCTATTTTAGACCAACAACCCTTCAGGTCCTGCAGCATCATGGCAAATGAAATTTATACTCATGTTAAATTGCCAGAAGTGTTGTGCAACACTTCTCAAGATGCCATTAAGCAATTCAACAGCTGGAGAGTTCTCCTTTGTGTAAGTAGGAGGTGTTTCTACCTAATGACCTGGTTAATCTGAAGTAACTGTACACTTTGAATCTACCTGTATTTTTCAGTATGCTTCAGAGAATAATGATGTAATAAAATTTAGTCTTTGTTCCATTTAACAGTACTTGTATTCTGTGAAAAATTCACCTCACAGCAGCCTTCCATAACTTGAGGTTTTCCAGATGTTTTAGACATTGATCATGCTTGTTGGAGGTTTGAAGAGTTGAGTCAACACATTTGGAGAAGGGGTAAGGCTGCTCTGGCCTCATTTCTCATATCTTTGGGAACTGGAACAGTGAAGGAAACAATTCTTGATGTTCCATACAACTTAGAAGGATAATGCAACATAACTATTATTCTATATCCTTCAGCAACATTTTCCTACTTGGAACAAAAAAAAAGTACTCACTTCTGATGTTTCACCTCCTACTGGTTCTCATGGACAAAATATTTTTTTGAGGGCAGGAAGTTCATGTAAGCCACACCCTATAAAGCATATCTGCTGCCTCCTCCATATCTTTCTTTGCCCAGATGATAGAAAACTATATTTCAAAAAAGGAGAACACTGCTTGTTAGAAAGTAGTCCTCGGGTATAGTAGTCTGTTGCATAGGAAAGAATGGAGAACATACTTTTCAGAGAACAGTGCCTATCCAGTGTAACTAACACTTCTGGGTGGCCTAGTACTTTTTGGTAGAAGCAAAATAAATAAAAGCATTAATTAATTCCATATACCCTTGTCTTTGGGATGGGGAGTGATGGAGGGTCAAGGCAATAGGATCATCTTTCCTAACAATTTATAAAAACCATTGCTATTCTAAAGCCATTAGTTATAATGAAGTGCCCTTTGAAGTTCTTGCACTCAGGCCATTTCTCAATCTCTACCTCCGAATGCATCACCAACTCTTTGCATCCAGCAGCTCTTCCATGCCACATTTCTCCATCTGGCACTTGCATCTGTAGTTCAACACTGTTGGGATAGAAAGAATTGGCCTTTAAGCATTCGTTACAAGGTGGATGGTGGAGCCAGCTTGGTCTTGACCCACAGGTCCGAGTACTTAAGGAGAAGATTGAGGCTGAAAAGGGCAAGGAAGCTTTCCCCGTGTCAGGCCAGAAGCTTATATATGCTGGCAAGATCCTGAGTGATGATGTCCCCATCAAGGAGTACAAGATTGATGAGAAGAACTTCGTAGTGGTGATGGTCACCAAGGTATGGCTGAGCCTCTCCTTTGTTTCATAATGATTCTCTTGTTTCAAAGGGCTACTGTGCTTCAGCAGTCTGCCTTTGTATCAGTAGTGCTAAAAGCAGTTTTATTAGGAAATGGGGGACTGGCACTAGTCTATTAGTACTTCACAAATGGGAGTGGGTAGTCAAGAAAAGCTATTAGAGACATTGCTTTCAATACTAATCAGTACATGAAGGAGAGTTTTTGGGGCTCACCCTGCTTGATGATATAGAAATTTAGGGTGGAACAGTTTGACCTCCTTACCTGAGGCACTCCTTCTGGTTTTCTGTTAAGAACAAAACAGGCTCAGGAGCTCCTGTTTCTTCACCCACTGACGCAGCACCCACCTCAGAACCCACACCATCCTCTGGGCCTACAGCAGCTACCATCTCACCCCTCCAAGCAACCCCAACAAGTGAGGAAAAGCCTCCTGAAGAGTCAGTGACTGTTTCCCCCCTGGAATCTACAGTTGGGTAAGTTTGGCTTTCCTGACCATTTTCCACAACTCTTAACTGTTTTGTAAGTAACTTTAGAACTATATTTCAGAATGAGAGAATGGTTCTGAAAATCCAGTATTATTTGTACTTCATATGCTTTGGAAAGCCGCATTGCTAATTGTTGACTCCTAGCTTAGTCACTAGGATTTGCCAGTTTCATCCTATCCCTTTTAAAGAAATGGCCTTGATACTAGAAGCACTCCAATTGTCAAGGGTGGCAGTGGTCAAAATCTTTACACATAGCAGTTGCCGGCTGATTGTTGGTCATGGGTGAGCATAAGAGAGATTTCATTACTGAAGGGAAATCATCCATTCTTTTGCTTAGGGTTATTTTTGGACTTTCAATTTTCTTGTCCAGTTATCTGGAAGGACGCAGCTACTATTTCTTTCTCTTAAATTTGCAGCTCTGTTCCCTCTTCAGGTAGCATGGGACGTGAAGATGATGCAGCTTCCACTTTAGGTAGGTGAATATTTTTCCTTTGCTTACCAAGAAAGAAACAATTTTCAACAGCTTCACTACAACTAGCTGTTTTGTGACTGGGGCTACCGCACCTACTTTCTCATCTAGTACATTTCTTAATATCAGAGAGTCATAGCTAGCTTCTTGAAAGAAAGAGTTCATTTTGAATATACCGCCTTCTGATGGCCATTGCTGGTTAAGATTTTTCTCTTTAGCTCTGAAATTTGTGGTGTCTTGGGACACCATTGACTTTAACTTGGGTACTCAACAGGATCCCTGTTCCATTATATTTTTTTATTTAATTTTTTAAACTGACATGTTGCAAAACAAGCAGCAGCCTTCATTGTCTTAACTGACACCATAAATTTTCTTAGAAAATAAAAGTGAATTGGATCCGCCTATTACTTTATTCTGAAGTATGCCTACCTTTCCAGAAAATGGACCCTGACAAGTAGAGGTGGCAGGAAGAAAGAACTGAGACTGTAGTAGGTGGTGTTTTGATAAACTGAAACTTGTAACTGCTTGTGTCCCCTATGAAACCATTTTGTGAGAATGAATGCTTACATCATGTTCTCAAAATGTCAAATGTGCTCATCAGCCCCCAAAGGGTGAAGATTCCTGCCTTACTGCTGTACATAGAATAGAGACCTGGTGGGCAATAAATTAGTGGTATTCAGTTCTTGTCTTTTTTTTTTTTAAGGGAAAAGTTAATTACTTAACCCTAGCCTATAACTATCTCCAGTCTGGAAAAATTTAAAACTACTAGTGTAGATGAAGACTGCTGCTGCTGAAATTTGTTTCACCATTGAAGTGGCTCTCATTCTAGGCTCCAAGCTCTGCTGCTGACTAATGATACTTTGGAAGTTTAATTCCCTTCAGCCGAATTCAAATGCCCTGAGTCAAATGCCCTATAATTCAGCCTACTTGCCTCTTTGCTGGCTGTTATAGCAGCAAGAGCAAAACCTCGCATGGAGCATTGGCTTTGGGAACTAAGAATTCTGAACTCGCTCCTCCTTTCTGGAAGCTAATTAAACCCCAGGAACCTCCATCTCTGTGAAGGAAATTACGTTGTAGCTGAAATCCAAGCACTGAATGACTTACTGAGGATTTCTGTGGGTGGAGAGAGACTTGAAACCTCCATTCTGCCTTTAGCTCCCAGAAAGTATTTGAGGACCTGAGAACAGAGAGTTGGTGCTTGTATTATTGTTCAATAATACAAGCTTGCCTGCCTTTGCTTCTTGGAGGGGAGAGGCTTGAATTTCTTTTATCCAAGAAAGTAACAGTAAGCCTTCCCAATAATACAAAACTATCTTCTGTTTGTGCTTTCAGTTACTGGCTCAGAATATGAGACAATGCTGACTGAAATCATGTCAATGGGCTATGAGCGAGAGCGGGTAGTGGCAGCACTACGGGCGAGCTACAACAACCCGCACCGAGCTGTGGAATACCTGCTGACGGTGAGAACTGCTCAATTTATTCTACTCTCTGAGATATTTGGGGGTTTTCTTCATTTCTGCAAAAGAGTTGTGTTTTTTCTGTGTCGAACCCATTCTTGGTTTCTCTTTCCCTCATTGCATTGGTCTGCTACCTTGAATAGACATATTAGCACGGGTTTTTAACCATTTCGAGCAGGTCCTCAGAGGTTGAGCAAATAAGAGGCTTCTTCTCTATGATGCTTGCTAGTGTATAATGCAGGGGAAGACCAGAATGTGCCTATCTGCCAAAGGACTTGCTTATCTAAACAGATAAAAGAATTAGTTGGCCACTGGCTGGACAACAGGTGTGCATGAATGATAAGAGTGTTTCAGAATAAATTGCTGTCAGAGATAGGTAATCTTGGGTTCTCTGGATGTTTTGAAGTATGCCTTGCACAAGCTTTAACAACCATGGCCAGGGGTCAGACATGGAGTTGTAGCTCAAAACATCTGGAACAAGACTGCATATCCCTGTTTTACCTCAATCATTATATCTGCATTTGTAGGATGACATTTGCACACACAGTACAGTGAATCAACCTCTGGTTTTGTAAATATATCTCCTGCCACATCTTAGAGCAAGCTACAGAAAGTTCCCCTCTGCCCTCATCAAATCTCTTGTGGTGTTCTCAGTGATGGCCACATCTCACCAATACTGACTCTGTACTTGCTGCTAAGGAAACTGATTTGAAAATGAGCCTTGGAGATCATTGAGAATATCTTTTGTCATACAGCAGGCAATGCTATGAGGCACTGAAGTGTATGATTAAGGCCTCCATTATAGCTGACTGGCTCTCTGTGCAGTTAATGTCTCCTTGTGTACTTTTAGCAGAAGCCACTGTCTTATGAGTGGCTAACTGAACACATTCAGGATGGAAAGGCAAAGCAAAACTGTATGAACAGACTTTGCTAAATGAAACCTTTTAGAACTGAATTCTAAAGCCACTTGAACCTATCTGATCCTGTGGTCTTACATTCTTTGTTCAGTATTTATAGAGAAAAATCTAAGCCATCTAAGTTCTGAGAACTGAAATAGTGATGAGTAAATGGAATGAACTAAGGGGCACAAGCAGGTAATAGCTGTTAAGAGGCTATGATTTTGGAGCAGAGAGAAAGGCAGGCAGCTCTGCAAAATGAAAATGTTTTCTCCCTTTTCTCTGGAAGTTTTCCTGGTTTTGGAGCCAATAATAGAAACCATCTTATTATTACAGTGTTAATGAATTTCTGCACAGTTTCCACCCATGCCTGATTCTGCAGTTTACAGGAGACTTGCAGTCTGTGCACTTGGTTATGAATGTGCACCCATGGCCAGTTTCCCAGCCACTCTGGACAATGTGCCAATCAAAACACATGCTGAAAATAAAATTGTGAAAAAACTGATCTGGGAATGGTGCTGTAATTTTCTTTTTAACTTTGCAGGGCATACCGGGTAGTCCAGAACCTGAGACAGCTCCCATCCAGGAGAGCCAGCCCCAAGACCAGTCTGCACCAGAAGGTGAGTTGTCTTTTTCTCATGCCCATATAGAACATTTTCTGAGTAGGGAAGTAATTGGCACATATAATGATACTCAAGCAGTTGCTGTCTGTTGTGTGTGTGTGGGGGGGTAGCTGTTCATTCTAGAAGGCACAATGGCTCGTTCCTTTGTGTACATTCTTCAGACATTCCAAAGCCCTCTCCCTATTTGCTGCCATTCTGGTTGGATGCATGGCATTAATACTCCTTGGACCTACAGGAGAGAACCCTCTGGAATTTCTGCGAGATCAGCCCCAGTTCCAGAATATGAGGCAGGTGATACAGCAGAATCCAGCCTTGCTTCCAGCTTTGCTCCAGCAGTTAGGCCAAGAGAACCCTCAGCTGCTCCAGGTAACTTTCTTTGGGCTTGCTTTGTTTCCCTCTTCCTGGCAACACTGCAGCACATGTAAGCTATTGTGGAAGAGAAGTCTAGCTTTTGGAGGACCCCACAGAAGTCTCTCTGCTTCTCAGTGGGGTTTTTTTTTTTGTGGAGAGGGGGTATTGAAATAGTCTAAGAGGCAAAGCAAGTCATGTGTCCCTGCCTTGTCTGCTAAGAAGTGCTATGTGTGCAGTTATGTTCTCAGTTCTCATGGCTTTGATTATTTGAATTATGCCCTGTGTTGAGATGGATGTTTGTTTCTTGGGATTTTTTCATTAAGGTTGTTTCCAATCTTGCCTAAGTTACTTCCTTGTTCTAAAGATTTATCTACAGGTAGTCCTCGCTTAACAACCACAATTGGGACTGGCAACTCCATTGCTAAGTGACATGGTTAAGTGAGACATCATGTGACCACAATGGACCTACAACCTCACTTCTGCCATGGTCATTAAGTTAATCATCCACAGTCATTAAGCAAGACATCACGTGACTGTGACTTGTGATTTTACTGCCAGCTTCATTGATTTTGTTAGAAGCTGGCTGTGAAGTGTGCAAATGGCGATCATGTGACTGTGGGGACGCTGCAATGGTCGTACATGTGAGGACTGGTCATAAAGTTACTTTTCCAGTTCTGTTGTAACTTCGAACAGTTGCTAAACAGGGCAGTCATTAAGCGAGGACTATCTTTGCTGGTCACTGATGAATCAGCAGTTTGGCATGGCTTTTAATTGTATATGGATAGCTTGAAAAGCAAATGCGAGTTCATGAAACTTGAGAAAATGGTGGGCTAAGAATGGGAAAAGCAGATGGAGGAATTGAGATCAGCAGGGCATGTATCCCTGTGGTGTCCCTTCAGCTGTTCTATCATACTGAAATCCATTCTGGGTCTTGAAGTCCCAGCTCTGGAGACAATGATGTGGGTTTGTATGTTGACATATACTATACGTATGTTGTGCCTAGTTGCACAAATGTACATGCAGAGAGTGTTTGGTAATGGTAATCATTCTTCCTTTGCAGCAAATTAGTCAGCATCAAGAGCAGTTCATTCAGATGCTCAATGAACCTCTGGGTGAAATGGCTGACATCGCAGACATCGAGGGAGAGATGGGTGCTATTGGGGAAGAAGCTCCCCAGATGAACTACATCCAAGTTACGCCTCAGGAAAAAGAAGCCATAGAAAGGGTAAATGTGTTGAACTAGGGAACGGGGGCAGTGGCAAGGGAAGAAGGACCTCAGGGAATTCTTTGTCTTTCTCATCTTGACTTTTTCACTAGGGGGTTTGTTTCTAAGGATTTCCTTCTTGACATATAAAACAGTTTATTGAAGGTATGCACAGCTAATTTGGGATTGAAGGCTGTACTTGAGCCTTTCAGTGGCATGCTAGGATTGCAGTCAAAAAAGTAGTGAGTGGGCCTGAATGAAAACTAAAAAAAATGCATTTAATTAAAATGAAATGTAGCTAATATGATTATTCTTCCATCATGCATTTAATAATGTTATTCTTCAGTCACATTAAAATTACAAGTTGGTTGCAGCTTTTGGAGGCCATTAGGGATCATTCCTAGAGCTCAAGGTGTGTACTTCTGACATAGCAGCTAAAACAGCAATCACTCTTTTTGTTCTTGTAGAGAAACACTAGTCCAGCTAGCACAGAAGGGGTTGAGCTGGCAATATAACTTGTGGATTTTGCTCAGCATTAAAACCTAATCACCTTCTGTCATTCTGGAATGTGGACTAGGCTCTGATGATAACACTTAATGGCTTAATACACTTAACATTAACACTTAACGCTTAATGGCTGCGAGAATCAACTGTGTGGGCATATGCTGATTGGAATGTGAGCTCTGAAACTGCAGTGCTGCTGGTTTTTATTCTTGTATTTCTCTAAGACAAACTCATTTTAAATAGGGTTTTTGATCCTGCCTTTTTCCTCTAGTGGAGAGACTTTCTGATCTGTTGTAGTTCAGTTGGATGGAGAAGGCTACAGTCTTTACTCCAGTGTTTTACAATCAGAATACTACATCATAATTTTCAACATCAAGGAAAATACGGTTTATACCTGAAGTGTATGATTAAAATTAACACAACTCTGTTTTGCTTAAATATGATTAATAGCATACATTTATGTTTTGTGCTGAAACCACTATTAGATTCTTCTTGGATTTGGAGGGATTTTTTGGAAATAGACTAGACCTGCTGGCATGAGGAGAACTGGAGAAATGGGGCTAAGCTGGCATGGCAAGAGATAGAAAGTCAGCTCAGTTAAACCTCTGTTCATTTGCCACTTGCACATTTTCAAGAGAACTCTTAATTTAAAATAAAGAAAAATCTGTGATTTGGGGTATGTACAAAAGCATGAGACCCTGAGACTTGTATTGAGACTACAGATGATAATTGACATTTTTCCATTGTGTCTTTTTTTATGAGAAATATTGTGGAATGTCCTTTGCCCTTTCCTGGGGCAGAGTTACTAAAAATAGACTGACATAAATTTATAATATCTACTCAGAATTTCAAAAAAGGAATTATGTAGTTTTTTATTCCAATATGCTTTGGCAAAATTACTGACAATTGGTTCCTTGCTGAAAAAATAGATTGTTGCCATGAGTAGTGTTTGATGTTTTCTTTTCTTTTTCTTTCTTTCCTTTTTTTGTACCTCCTCTTTCCCCTTCCCCCTTCTTCTCCCCTCTCTCAGTTAAAGGCCCTGGGCTTTCCTGAGAGTCTGGTGATCCAGGCATATTTTGCTTGTGAGAAGAATGAAAATCTGGCAGCCAACTTCCTGCTGAGTCAGAACTTTGATGACGAGTGATAAAGGAAAAGAGTTTTATATAAAATTCTCTATATAAATATTCGTTTATTTAAAGGGGCACTACTGGGGTTGGGAGGGGTGGTATGATTTAAGAATGTCCCCAATGAATTGCTGGCTAGAGGAAAATACTCTACCTTGGAAATGGGGCAGTCGGGGAAAAAGCAGAACAAATGGACCTTCTGTTCTCTTCTCAAAAACAAGGGCGGCATTTGAGCCCAGCTGCATCCCACAACAGTCCTTAGACTGGCAAGCAAGGTGTTCAGGGAAAGGTTGGCACAGCAGATGGGTGCTGTTGGACCTTCTCCCATCTCAGATGATTGCATGTGTGCAAACAAATTGCTCTTCTGTTTGCAAATCTCACCCCTTCATGCCAGTACACAGTGCTACAATGCTGAAATTTGTGCCCATCCGTTAATTCTGTTGCTGGTATTCTCCCCTTCACTTTGCCTCAGTGTCATTTTGAAACCAATTCATCCCCATTCAAAAGGATGGCTTGTGTTAGGTGAGTGACATGCCTTCTGATGGTCTGTTTGATATTTGTTCCTGTACTGGGGAAGCTGTGCCAGGCTGATGGAATTATCTCATAATTTTGTGCACAAAAATCACATGTTTTTTTTCTATCCTGTATTTATTTTTTGTCATCACCCAGTAAGGCAACTGCCCATCTTTTATCTGCAGTTTCATGACACTGCTCTTAAAATCATTCCCAAAGAATATTAGAACAGTTTTCCTATACTCATCCAACTTTAAACACTAGGGTTTTTTACTTTTTGATTTTTTTTCTTTCTCTTTTTAATGACATCTCAGGTTTTTAGCCTGTTCTGCAGACACCTGGCTTTGAAGTCTAGCTCCTGGAGGTTGCCTGTGTAACATCCATTTTTATCACCCATCATTTAACTTTAGGAATTTGGAGCCTGCAAACCTTAATATAGTAGCAAAAAAAAAGTAGGATTTTACAAACCCAAGTAATAACTGAGTACCTTGAAGTAGCTTGAAACACATGCTCTAATTTTCTGTGTTGTGGGAATTTTAAAGAAGTTTGTTTTTTCCTAGTATTCTGATTTTACTTGTTCAAAATATTTTTTAATCTAAAGATTTCTTTTCCTAAAAGAGAATCCATTAATAGTTGGGGATACAAAACTAATACAAAGTAGTTCTGTATTAGATATTTGATAGGCTTTACTTTATTAGTTTTGGAAAATGACTGAATTGACATTTTCCTAAACATTTTAATAGGAAAACATGCAAAGAAAGATCCTGTTTTGAATTACATCTTTCAAACTGGAGCTGAACTTACTTCTGATGAAAAATCCATGGTATCTAGGGAAATTGGCTTTAACACATAGATGGATAGGTACAAAACTAAATCTTTTTTTAGTTTTGATCATCCTTCATTTTTCTGTGGGAATGTTGGTCAAAGCTGTTTTTGGTTTGAGCATCAATAAACCTGTCAGTTATCACATGTTAACTCCCCAGCTTCCTTTGATAAACCAAGCTGCCTTTCCTCACTATCCCCATAAAAAACCTGGGAGTCCCATTCTTTCCTCAGTATATGCCCATTGCAAAGAGAACCAGAGTATTGCCTCTATGCCTCCAATAATAAATTCTGAAGCCATACATTACTGCTAATTTGTGTGATATTGTTGTGTGACTATGACTGACAGTGTGCAATATATTCTTTATAAATTTAATTTGATTTCAGGACTGGTGGGTAGACATGGAGGAAAGCAGACATTTAATTCGTAAGTTTGAAAAAGTGTCCAGTGTTCAGAGCACTTTTCCCCAACCAGGTGTCCTCCATATGTGTTGGGCTTCATTTATGTTAGCTAGAGATTCTGAGAGTTGAAGTTCAACACGTCCAGAGGGCAGCAAAATGACTGTAGTTTAAGGCCTAAAAGGATATAGTCTAGATTGTTTGAAAAGAAAGTTGTTACCTTGACTGTGCTGGAATGAGACCAGTTCTGCTATGTTGTTGCATCCAACAAATTAGGCTATAACTTATGATTGCCTTATAAGTGCTATTTGAGATGGTAATTTCAGTTGATCAAAATTTTAGATAGCATCATGGTATCTTTGGATACTAAACAAATTTGAAAAGCTGCTTCTGAATTGACATTTGGCATGGAAATACTTTTCAAAGTGGCAGTGAGGGTTATCTACATGCATGCTTGCCCTGAACTGCTTGCTCCAGACTGTTAATTTCTAGTTTCCTTATCAGCAAGCAAGAACACTCATGCTGAATTATAGCTTTCTTCAAAGTAGATGGCTGAATATTGGGGTGAGTTGATGAGAGTGTGTTGCCCAATAATGGGATTTGGATGCTTAATTCTGTGCCTGAGACCCTGGGATTTAAGGGAGAGCTTTCAGTACTCCTTATTGCTCCTTTTCCCTTTTCATGATGAACAACAACAACAAAAAGGATAAAGTAAGTAAAATCAACAAACTCAAACACACAACTAGCAAAATATGTAGATTGGCCTTGTCCAACCTGGTGCTCCAGAAATGTTGGACTACAACCCTCTAATCTCCCAACCAGGGTGGGTCCAGGGATGGATGTTACTGACTTAATCCATCCGGGGTGTACCAGGCTGGGGAAGGCTGATGTACTTGCAACAAAAGTTCAGTTGCTAAGCACCAAATTTTGATTTGAAAGCACATGTGCATACCAGCATGCAATATCTTTGATACTGAGGCCTTGATGAGAAAGAAAAACCTGCAGCTGCTTGTTTTGCAAAATTGGTTAGAAAGGACTGGAAGTGGAAGAGCTTGAAAAATAAAATGAAATAAAAATGTTTTTGACCAGTTCATCTGATAAACTACTAACACTGGGGTAAGAGACTTCCACCTAGGCCCTTCTTCATCAAGTGGGATAATGGGATATTACAACTTCAGTCTGTAGGTCCTACCTGATAAAAGTCCTGTTGTTATGTCCTTCAACTTTAATTTTGGTCTAAATTGGCTTGGAGAGCTCTGTCTATGCCTCCTTTCTGTCTCAGGTTGAAATGTTCTGGGCACTGTGAACGGTGTGTGAAATAAACAAGTTGTTGAGGCCACTCAGTGGCAGGAGTGTGGTTCTCCTTCAGTGATTGTGTCTGGTTCTTTATTTCCCAAGGGGATGGTTTGGATGGGAATTGTTCTCAGCAAAGAAAGAATGTTTTGGAAGGACAAAATGGATTTCTGAAGTTACTAAAGGTATGCTATGGAGTGTGAAATTTGCCCTTGTCTGCAGCTCTTTAAAGCAGCTATGTCTTTTCCTGGATTGCATGACTGCTTTAAAGAGTTGGACACAGGTGCAACTTCCATGTTCTGTGTCCTCTGAAGCACTTGTTTGAAACTGAATCCAAAGCATTGCATTGCCCTGTTAGGATATTGACTAAGTACACTGGAAATTAATGGATTTTCAGACTACATTTTGGCTGGTAACTTGCTGGGTCTTGCATTGCTGCCTTAGAAAAGTAATTTGCTAAGCTTTGTACAAGGAAAACTGAAGGATGAAGGTAGTGGTTTCACACATCATGCTAGCCCATGGTTTACTTGACAGTTTTTTTAAGTAATTGTCTTCACACTGCACCCTAAACCATAAGCCATAGTAAACGAACACAATAGATGGATTCACTTAACATGTTAATCCAAAACTAGCCAACTCAATTATGGCTTAGTGTGATGTGTGATCCCAGCTACATTTATTGCCTTGAGTCATACAGTAAAATTAAGGCTTCAGTTTGTGTCCATGTCTAGTAGCTGACAATTCTGCCTATTTGTTCAGAATTACAAAATACGCATATCCTATTCTCTACAGACAGGAAGGAAGAGTCTAGCTCATATGATACAATATTCCCTGCTTGGAGGCAATTTTCAAGCACGTTGGTTATTTGCTGCATAATGGCCCCCTCTGGTCAGCACCACCTGGGGCCTTTGCTCAGCTATACAGAGATTGCTCCTGTCAGCCTGGATGCCTCTCTATTGTTCTTACAGGCTTCTGATCTCCTGAGTGTATCGTGTGTGGAGCTGGCTCATTGAAATGGGTGCTATCAGTGCCCAGAGAAATTTGGCTGGGAGCTAGATTCTCAAATTGGGTGACCTCTCCAAGCAAGATTATGATTGATGGCAGGTGTCCTCTGAATAGTAATTCAAATCCAACTTGCTCATTTTTGCTCAGTGCCTGCTGATGGTGTGTAGCAAAGGGAGGAAGCATGTTTGCATTTGTGTGGGCACACACATGAATATATCAGCTGTCTTTTGGCTGCCTCTTCCCAAATTGGCTAATTACATGAGATTAATGCTTAGAAGCAGCAGCTCCCTCTCTCCTAGTACCATCTGCTCTCCTGTATGAGGCCTGTTATTATTTGCCAATGTCTGGATTCTGTTTTCTAGGTTTGACCCTAACTTTAAGCTATAGGGATAACAGCAGCATCTAAATTGAGAGGCAAAGGCTGGAACTTTACTGAAAGGAGGTTCAAATGGAAGGAATTGTTTATGGGAAAGGATACAACTTAGGAGTTCACATTTTTTAAAAACCGTGCTGTTGGTTTTCAAAGTTGCAAACTTGCAGAAGGCTCCCAGCACTTAAACAATGAAGCTACTGTAGTACTTGATGGTTCCTGTCTCCAGCCTGCTTCTTCTACCCCACACCTGTTGTCTTCTCATTGCTTTGCTTATTATGGAGAGGTTTTTTTTCCAGTAGTTCTGTGTAGGGATGATCCAAATGTGGAAGTTGAACAAGTTCATATTAAATGCTTTTGAAAATTTTTAATGTACTGTAAAGATTGTGCCTTTTTAGGGATAACTTGTTACAACATGGACAATATATGGGGTTCAAATTTAATCCATTACAGTAGTCAAATCATAAGATTAGAACCTCCAGATCATATCTTTAAGTAATTCAGTGTAATGGGGCATAGATAGGAAACATAAACAGGTGAGTGTGCCATGTTGAAAGTATTAGTTCTATTTAAGAACGTATTTGCTGATAAGAAGCTGCATGATCTACAAACTGAAAAAAAAAGTCACAGGCAAAGTTGATGGGCATGGGTGAAATCAGCAAATGGCCTAAAAGTGTGTCGTCTTTTCCTTGCCATGTGAAATTAGTCAGCATAACTGTAATTTAAAGAAATGACCAGAAACGCAGTCACCTTGAACTCCCAGATACTACATAATTAATGTAAAAAGCCCTGCCTACAGAGAGTCAGGTACATTGTTGGTATGTGTCATCTTGCACTAATATTACCATTATCTGTAGGATTCCTTACACTATTTGGTGTTTTGCAGATAGATTTGATGCTGATATTTTGGAGTTATATAGTTTTATTCTAAATACAGCATTCCAGATTGCAGAAGGCTGATTTAGGGCCTGGAGCCCTAAACATTGGGGTAATTATAATAAAATTATTTCTCTTGTACTAAAAGTGGAGGGCCTGTAAAATGAAATTGTGTGGGGATTTGTTGATTCAGCCTGCGAAATGTGTAGAAGGGCATGGGCTCTTCAAGAAATAGTTACTCAAAGTCTCTAGGCTGCTCTCTGTAGAGGTGTAAAGTCATCGAGCAAGATGGGTCAGAAGGAAAACTGGACTGCCTTGAGCTGGAAGGTCTGTTTAGCATTTTTAAATGCCCAAACTGCTAGAAAAAGGGATTTTCCGAAGATCAGCTGCAGGGGATCTCAAGTCTGATCTGAAGCCTTCTGAAGAGGATCAGAGACCTTCCTACCCTGGTGGTATCAGCTTGCAACAAGGCAGAGTAGCTCTGGGCTAGATCCAAATTAGCTGGGTCCCCATGTTTTCTTTCTGTGGGAAATAGCCCCTTTCCACAGAAGGAGATTGTTTTTCTGAATCTATTTTGTCCCTTCCCCAACCCCAGTGTAGGCCATCCATTTCCTCCAAGGACTCAAGATTTTGTCAGCAAGCCAATAGATGGTGACAGAAGAGACCGACTTTCCACAGCTTCCCCTGGGATGTATGGCAAGAAGACAGGTCTCGGAATACGGTTGCTTGGGCTTGCGTTGCGGTTGCTAAGGAACCTCCTCTTGAGGCACCTCTGGGGCTGGCAGCGGAGAGGCCAGATTGCTGCTGTGAAGATGAAACAACGGCCCTGGGCTTTTGTGGAAGTGCCATAGCAGGCTTTTGGAAGCAGTTTAGCTTGAGGTAGACTGGTTACCTCTTCTTGCAATTCTACTGTTGGAATGAAATCTCTTTTTCTGAAGTGGGGGCTTAGCCACCTGCTTTACACCATCTGGATCTCATTTCATTTCTGGGCAACCATCAGGCTTTCTTCGTTTTTCCTTTAATTGAAGATTTTTGGAGTAAATGAGGTCTGGATGCTGATTGATCGGGGAGAAAAAGGCAGCTGCTTGAAATATGTCTATTGTCTAATGTTTAGTGCAACATGATTTAGAAGCACCAACACCGTAATTTTTATAGCTGCTTGAAGGTTGTGTGAGTTTTATTGGCTGAGGTGCATTTGTTTCTGAACTGCAGACCTGAAAGGTTTTTTTTTAATGAATATAAAGGAAAAGCTTAAGTAAATGAACACAGTCATAATATTAGTGAGTTTTCCAATTCCACTATTTTAATGAGAATTTCTGATACAAACTTTGGTTTTATATTAGTTTTTTTTAGACTTTGCCTTTTCTTAACTTTACAGCTTCAAATAGCATCTCAGATTTCTCCCAATTATTGTTACATGTTATGTATTAAGTGCTGTTTTTTTTTTTAATGTGCTGGCTACCAATTTGTGTAAAATTAAATATTACACCACTGGAATAAACAATATAGAGAACCAGTTTGATGTAGCGGTTAAGATACCAGCCTAGAAATTGGGAGACCATGAGTTCTAGTCCTGCCTTAGGCACAAAGCCAGCTGGGTGACTTTGGCCCAGTCAATCACACTCAGTCCTGGGAAGGAGGCAAGGGCAAAACATTTCTGAAATCTTGCCAAGAAAACTTCAGGGACTAGGCTAGGCAGTTGTCAAGAGTCAACACTGACTCAAAGGCATAAATAAAATAAATAATATGGCTTATCCATAGCTTCCAAACAATCTGAAAAGCCACAGCTTCTTTGAGAGGTTTATTGGGATTTCAAAGGTAGTTTTGCTATTACTCCTGATCATACTGCTATGTGCAACCATGTATACTTGCTCTATATATTATTGAGTGTACAATACACTTAGTTCATAGATGTCAGCTATGTTGACCAACACTAACTCATGTCAATTAAGTGTACTCTCATAGAACTTGCCACAAATCTGCAATGCACAACTGCCGACTTGAAGTTTTCCCCCTGAAAATTTAATACCATAAGCCTTTTTGTACTGTACTAGAAATACATTTATTTATTTGTCGTATTTCACCACCACCCAATGCGTATACGACGACTCTGGGCAGTTTACAAATAATAAAAACAACATGTCACTAAAATAATACAGTATACATACATACATACATATATATAACTGTAAAAATATAAAATATAAATACAGGGTGGCAAATCAAGATCTTATCGTTGGCCCCATCACTGTGCCAACCACCCCCATGAATGGCTATCCCCCCTCCCACCCCAAGCAAGGTGGTATAACCAGGTTTTAACCCCCTTCCTGAAGGCCAGGAGAGTGGGGGCCTGTCTTACCTCTGGGGGTAACTTATTCCAAAGGGCGGGCGCCACGGCAGAGAAGGCTCTCCTGGACCCTGCCAATCCCTCCATTGCATGTCAGTTATCAAATACTGCAGAATTCCAGTTTGTTACCAAATATCACTGGATGTTAAATAAGCCACTATAAAGTATCTGAAAAAAAAATTGAGAAATCCTTGGAGAATAAAAGCTTACTGTATGATATCTTTTTCCTGAACATTCATAAAGTAAGAGTAAATAGGAATGACTTTTCCCACTGCACAGAGTCCACAGAGCAAATAACTATGTGCCTTTCCAGTTCTTTTAAACTTAAAAAGAATTACTGCAACCCCCCCCCCTTTCATTCTTAATTATTTAATTTACTGGGAGCTGAGCTCCATCTTTATTCTAGTCCCTATTTTGTTTTCTATTAGTAATATCTAGAATGTGGGATTCTCTCTTGTGTGTGTGCATAAATCTGAGTCTTCAAAACATACTCAGTTCTTGAATTATATGAAATTATGTAATTCTTTGCTATTAAACAGACAACCAGCTGCTTAAAGTATTTCTCCTGTGGACTTCCCCATACCATGTCCCAGTTCACCAGTACTTTGGGAGTTTCTTTAAAAAAAAAAAACAAGTTTGATCACATTATGGATTGAACAGATCAGTGGGAGGTAGTGAAGCTACCGTTTCTTGCAGGAGATACAAATGAAGAGGCTCTGTTTGTGAAACACATTTCAAGGAAGCAATTGAGGCTGGCATTTCTTTTGGTAGCCAGGTCAGACTCATTTCACTCATTGGCATGTTACTAAAACTGGAGGCTGATGTATCCAGTATATTGTCTTTGACAAAGTTGATGACAGTGGAAACAGCTGGGCCAACTCATGGTGCTTTCACTGCCCTCCCCCCCAATACACAATGATGCTTATTTTTCCTGTAAGTGAAATAAAATCCTACTGGAAGAAAATGGAAGTTCTTTTAAGAAGCCACATCATGAATAAGCCAATAACTCTGGGTTAGGTGAATGAAAAACTAGGAATGGAAGAGGTCCAAATATCATGGCCTTGAAACAGCATGGAGATTACTATAAGATTAGTAAGAAAGGAAGAGTTCTGGATCTCTTGAGTGTAGCTCTTCCCATACTGATATAGAGCCAGTTTGGTCCAGTGGTTAAGGCAATGGGCTAGAAACCAGGAGACTTGAGTTCTAGTCCCGCCTTAGGCATGAAAGCCGGCTGGGTGATTTTGGGCCAGTCGCGCTCTCTCAGCCCAACCCACCTCACAGGGTTGTTCTTGTGGGGAAAATAGGAGGAGGAAGGAGTATTTGGTATGTTCACCGCCTTATTTATAAAAAAAATAAAGGCAGGATAGAAAATAAATACTAGCTACATCATTGGGTTGGAGACAACAGCTAGTCAGAGTGATGGAAAAGTGGTGGAAGAAGTTAGAGATCAGGAGTGTACAGATTATATGGCCTGTCTACACCCTCTAAATTAGCATGCAACCCTAGGATGTGGTGGAAGAGACTATCCTCCACCACTGTTAAAATAACCCTAGATAAGGGAGACATTATCTCAACCTTCATTCTAGGGTTTAGGCAGCAAAATGGCTTAGAGTAGCTCTGCCTGGATAATTCTACAATACACATAGCAGCTTTACTTGAGTAGAATATCACCCAAAGGCCTTAAGTTGTGTCAGAGTACCCAGGTTCAATTATTGAATTGCATGTGAAAGGATGATTCAGATCCCAGTGCTCTAGAGTTGAGGAAGAGGTGATGTCTTTGTCTCTGAGTTGGTCCAAGTTGGCAAGATCAGTTAATATAGTGAAGCACTATTGTAAAGCATAAAATCCTTGATTTGAATCTCAGTTCTCCTGTAAGCTTCTACAATATTACAGGTAGTCCTCGTTTAGTGACCGCCTCATTTAGTGACCATTTGCAGTTATGAAGAAGTGACTTTATGACCAATCCTTGCATTTACAACCTTTGCAGTTTCTGTAAAGCAAAGGAAAACTGAAGTAAGATCCTAAGTACAGGTGCAGTTTCACTTGGTGAGCGACTGAGTTGCTGGTCCCAATTATAGTTAAGCAAGGACTACCTGTATTGTTTCAGTCTCAGCCTTGCCACATGCATCTTGTATGTAATAACGTTGACCTGCCTTATACGGTAGAGTTGCTGTTAGGGCTGCAAGCACTTCCCCTCATCTTACGAGGTGATGGGATCAGGTTAGACCTGCTCCTTTTGCTTGAACAGCCGGAGGGCAAGCAAACTCTTTCCTAAAGAGAAGTGATTTTTAAGAAGTGATTTTCTTCCAGGAAAAAACAATACAGAAAGCAGCTGTTGCTGAGGAAGGGGAAGACGGGGACAGTGAGAGCGATTGTGTGGCGCTGTTGGCTTTCACTCTCCTCCAAACTTGAAACTCCGGGAAGGGATCGTGAGACAGACGAAGGTGGCAGCGCAGCGGTGTCACCTACGTAGCGCGGTTCAGGTAGGGGTAGCGAGGCACCTGCGGGGCGGAGTCTACTCAGGCCGGACCGGCCGTTTCGCCTGCGTGTCGTCTCACAGGCTTCGGAGCGGCAGCCAGGAGTCTCGCTTCCGAGCTGGGATCGCTCGCCCCTTCCAGCATGGCTCTGGAAAGCGGCCACAGGAGGACGAGGTAAGGCGGTGAGCGAAGCACGAAGCAGCTGGCCTGCAGCCCTGGTCGCGAGTGCGGAACAGCCGCCGGCTCCATCTCTTCTTCTTCCGCCCCCCAGTTCCCCTTCTTCCTCCTGGCGAGGAGAGCGCTTTGCTTCGCCCGCCTCAGGTATCCGCAATGCAGAGTCACTCCCTGGCAGACAAGGGGGCGGGGGGGCGGGCGGCGAGAGGCACGAACCCGAAGAAAGCGCTCTCCGCCGGAGGCACGAAAACGGCCCTTTGCGGACGAGGACGGAGGGGGCGAGGCGCGGGTTTCCGGGTCTCTCCCGCTGAGCCGGGCCCATCTTCCGAAGAGGGCTCCGGCTCGAGGCATTGGGTAGCCCGAGGCGAGGGAGCCCCACCGCCGTCTCTCCCTCAAGGGGGAGACCCCCTCCCCCCGTCGAGCTGCGACCAGCCCGGGAGGCGGAGGAGCCCGCAAGCGCTGCTGCTCTTCCCTGCTAGCGCGCGGTCTTCGGAAAAGAAACGCAGCCATGTTCCCCGTGAGGGGAAGAAAAGTCTGACATCCATTCGAAGGGAATGATTTTATTAAGCCGGCGGAAAGTTTCCAGAACGGGCACTGCCCTTTTGGGCAGATTCCTAACAGCTGGTAGCTGACTAGGTGTAGGATCCCTTCCCTCTGGGGATGGCAGGTTTGGGGCGGGGCAGGATCAGTGCTGGAGATGGCTGGGAGAGATGGAGGGGGTCCTTGGGAGGGGCCGCCGGGGAAGCCCGCTTGCTGACCCCTCCCCATCCAACTGTGCAGGATGCTACCCAGGGGCATTTCAGCTCAGTTTCCCTCCCCTCCCTCTCTAGCCCGTTCCAGGGCTGCATGGCGAGAACTGGGATGAATCCAAGCAATTGAAGTTTGTGCAGTTAGATAAATACTGAGCTTATTTTTAACTTTTTTTTCTCAAATCCAAGCAAAATCTGCTTCACTTACATTTATGTTCCTGGGGAGTTTGCAAGTAATTATTTACCTGCAAGCTTTCCATTCTGGAAAAATCTAAACACATAATCGAAGTTGAATGTCTGCTCATATCTGCATCCCTAATAGAAGTTCAATTTAAACAACAAATACTTGGAACTAAAAATTTAGCTGCTGAAGTCTAGAATTCAAAGTTGAATTTTAAACCACTGTATTTTGTTATTTCCTTCCATTTATCCTCACGCTAACAACTTGAGAGGCAGTTGGGCTAAAGGAGATTGATTGGCCTAAAGTCTCTCAGGGAAGTTCAGGAGCTGTGGATGGACTTGAACCTAAGTCTCTCCAGTGCTAGTCCCACAGTTATCCACTCTGCTACACTGGCATCATCATAACAGAAAGTGTTAGAGGCAGACCCGTTTTCCCTGCTTGTGGGGGACTCAAGTATAGTGGCCACAACTCAGTCTGATCCAGAACAGCCATCCTTAGGTGGAGTGCATCAGAGACCTATTTACATTATCTTTCTAGTTCTAATAATAGCCCCCCGGATGTCCCAGGAAGCTCACAAGCCAACAATGCCAATGCAGGGCTGTAAGTAGAAGTCTCAGGGCAAAACTCTCTGATGGGTTCCCATCCCAATTTTAGTTGCTTTATAGTAGAATACAAAATTAACTTGCAGAAAAATTCAATGCCTTAGGAAACAAAGGAACCATCCAAGTCTGGAGTGAGTCTCCTTCTTCTGGAGCTATGGCAATGAAAAAGATGAAGGTACTCTTGGTGCTTAGCCTCTGAACAGGGAAGCGATTGGCGTTAGTCAAGAAGTCCACTGAATCAAGGTTGATTAGGTGGCCTTATACTACTACTACTACTACTATTGCTACTAATAATAACTGTTGTTACTAAATTCATCTGGACAAAAAGTTGATCACTGAGATGTGGTACTGAGGCATGGTTTGGTTCAGGAGATGGCTACTATGGCTAGTATTCCACTGTTACTAATTTTTGCAAAATGGGCTTCCCCACCCCAAATTAAAGCAAAGCAAACCAAGTAAATTGAAAAAGAGAATTTCCTTATAGGAAATATCAGTTAACCCTAGTAGAGAAAGCCTAGTGCCTCCAATTCTATAGAACTACAATTCCTACAATATTTGCTGTGGATCAAGGAAATTAAAATCCTATTTTTTAAAACTACTATCTTGAATATCCCTTTGTTAACCCATGTGCTGCAGCTGCTTAGTTAGATTTATATGCCATCTTTCCTCCAGGAGCTCAAATCAGCATACACAGCTCTTTTTCTCCTCCACTTTTATCTCGCAACTACCTGTCTTGAGTCTTATTGATTTGATAGTCATTTAAATGTAATTAATAGCAACTCCTCTGTGAAGTAGGTTGGACTGAGAGATAATGACTGAACAAAAGTTCACCCTACCAGCTTCCATAGGTGAGAATGGATCTGAACTAGAATCTCTCAGGCTTAACCACTACACCACAGTGGTATAGCATGAACTTTTGTTTTTAACAGACAAATTTTTACAGTTTTCAGACTGAATTTTAAAATACTGTACTGGGGCTTGAATGTTGAAATTATTATTTTTATCTCAAAACTGAAGCTTAAAATATGAGCTTAGTTTATAAGATTGACGATAGTTATGCACCATGTACTTGGTTAATCAAGATATAAATTATACATCTAAACACTTCTAATTGCCACCTAATAACCACATGAAGATATCTCTAATGAAAGTACAAGGGCATTAAAACCTGTTGGTGGAAATGAAATGAGAACATGACATGTTTAAAGGGGCAGGAGATAAAATATTTTACAGTACTGGGTTCTTGCACAGAAGACCTCCTGAAAGAACCGGGTTATGCCCTGTGTGAGCAGAAGCATGATCTGGCTTTGTGCATGCTACATTTGGCATGCTGCATTTGCTGATTGCTGGGATGGCTGGCCACCTCCTACTGGGAAGAGTACTATATCTGGGCTGCAGATATCCATATGACTACTACTGTAGATGGCATCAAAGAGTTACGGCTTTCTGTGTCTCTGCTTCCATCTAGTGATTATCTGGATTTTTGTAGCCCAGATAGAGTAGCCTGCCTACCTGCATTACACAGTGCCAGTGGTAGTCCTGTTTGTTCCTGCTGTTTACTCCCATTGTTTACCAGTATCTGATAAATCACTTCACTCATTGAGTTGGTACACTCTCAATTTAGAGCTGGTATTGTTTACAAAAATACTAAGTTGTCTATATTCTTCTGTGTCTCTCACGAGTAGGCACGCTATCCATGAAGCACAGATGATGGATAACTACCTCTTATTTTAGTGTCATGCATTTTTCTTGTTTAAGCCAGATTGATATTGATACAGAGCTGTGCTGCAGTTACTACATTGCAAAATAAGTCCCTGGATTGAGACAAATTTGAGTCAAGGATGTGGGATTGTCATTGATTGGTTATTGATCATCACCATGGGTCCTAATATTAGATAGTACCTGACATGACACTGATGAGAAACTGCAAGTTACATCAGAACAATATTGGCTATTGTGGCTGGTGGTGTGACTGACAGGACCTTTCTTAAACTCTGTTTTGTTACCTAAGAGCAGGGCTATTTTAGAATCCTTTGACATATTGAGGAGATGAAACTCTTACATTTTGGAATTCATTGGATTTCTTTAATGGGAAGGTCTATTTTTAATGGGGAGATACTTGCCTTAAATCATAAAATCACAGAATGTGAGGTCTGGAGGAAAACATGGCCATCTAATGGAACTAACCATTTGAAGACCTCAGGAGGAGTTGGGGCAATCTCTCCCCCCACCTCCCGCCTTGAGAAGTTATCTCTGGGTGCATGGTCCCATCAGTTCTGCTTCCCACTGCTGACTTGCCCTGACATTTAGCTGGTCAGATTGTGAGTTAGACTTGTGGTCTAATTGATAGCTTACCCCAATCTTCTCTTATCCAGGCAAAACATGGACAGTGCCTCCAACCATCCTTTGTAAGTTTATCTTCCAAGTCCCTTACCATTTTGAGTGTGGTCCTCTGGACATATTCTACTTCGTTAATGTCCTTCCTAAAATGTGGTGCTTAGAACTAGATGTAATACTGTATTCTAGCTATGGTCTGACCAATGCAGACAGAGAGGAATAATAACTTCTTGATGTTGTATTTCTGTTGATGCTACCAAGGACTGCATTTGCTATTTTTACAGCTGTATCACACTGTTGGTATATGTTCAGCCTGTGATGCATCAAGACACCCAGTTCCTTTTCATATATACAGCTGCCCACGATAATCTCCCCTATCCTACAGTTATTCCTTCAGGTTTACCTACTCAAATTCAGAATGTTGATTTTGTTCCTGTTGAAATTCATCTTGATGATTTCTGTCAGTTGTTAAGATTCTCCTGAATCTTGATATTGTCCTCCATGGCATTTGCTATCCCATCTTTCCCTTGTCCACAAATTTGATAATCATATTTTCTATTCCCTTATCCAAATCCAAATCCTTTATAAATATGTTGAACAGCATAGGGATTTGAACGGATCCCTGAAATATGCCTTCAACATGTCTTTTCAGCTTGATGCAGGGCCATTCACGTACACTGTTGGGTATGACTATTTACTTGGTATTGTATTTATTTAATGGTAACATCTTCCAGTCCACTGTTTGCCATCTTCTCTATTGGGTCTCATAGAAGACTTCATCAAATATTTTGCTGAAATGAAGGTACATTATGCACACTGCATTCTAGTGGTAAACCAAACTCTGTCAAAAAGAAAAAAAGGGGGGGGGAATTATGTTGGTTTGGCATGACGTATTCTTGACAAACCCATGGCTACTGCCAAGCAATGCATTCTTCTCCAAATGCTCAGTAATCAGATGCTTAATCATATATTTCAGAGTTTTGTCTGGTAATTGACATCAAGCTGACTAGTCTAGATCTTCTTTTTTCCCCCTTTTAAAGATTTCCCATTCTTCAGTCTGCTGGCACTAGGCCCATCCTCTGTGGTTTCTCAAACATCATAGAAAGGTGCTCCAGGATGATATCCACAGACTTCTTCAGGATTTCAGATGTAATTGGTTTGGTGCTGAAGACGTAGGGCTCATCTATGTGTCCTTCAGGCCCCAGTGTGAAGACATTCCACTCATTCCATCCCTGCAAAGGCAGCTTCCCTTCTTGCTGTACTGCAGAAGTGGTGTTTTCCAATTCTACCACCACAAGCTGTGTTGATGGGTCAATCTGCAGCTAATTGTTCTAAGGTGAATTTAGAGTTGGAGGACTGCCCTTTTTCTACTAGTAACTTGAGGCATGCCCCATCCCTGGCCACTGGTGTTCAGGGCCATTTGTCTTTTGGCAATGGGAGAGTCTTCCTCTATGGCAAAAGCCATCTCTCACACTGCTTGACAACCTTTGGTGGCAGAAGAGGTGGAAGGAGGTGGAGGGGAAGCAGGCCTTTTGAGCATCAGTTCTTCTGGAATCCAAAAGTCCTGCTTTCCCTTATGGAAAGTCCACTGTACCACAGGAGTGCCATCTGCAGAGGCATTTTCCTGAGATACAGCTGGCCACCAGCCTTCTACGGCTTATGCTGCAGAGCCTAAATGGTGGGGCGCTTTTTATACAGGTGTCCGATACTTAACCAATAGACTACTAGAGTTATATGACCTTAACGTTTGTCAGAAATGGACTTCTGGCAAGCATGAAGAACAGCCTTCAATGTTTGTTTCAAGATGTGTCATCTGTATGCTGCTGATATGTACCCAGGTGACATGTCCTGTTGCCTTGGACACATGTAGAAGAAGCTGCTTCCCGAGGAGGCTGCTGGCTCCACAGGGCTCTTCTGCCTACACTCATGGGCAGCTTTCCTTCAGGAATGTTGCTTCTACCCTGCTTGGCTAGTAGGAGCAGTGGGGAAAGAGAATGATGGGGAGTGGGTATTTGGGGGATGAATTCCTCTGGCACTCAAAAGACCTACTTCTCCCGTGGAGAAGAGCTATTTTCCCAATTTCCCTTCCCACAGAGAACAACTGCTCTGCTGCCATTTCTCCAACACTCAGACTTCTGCCGGTAATTGGCACCAAAGAAAGCATTTTCTACCTTGTCTTGTTCCTTCCTCACTTCTGCTGCCACCAGGACCTCTGCTCTGCTTCACTGCTGAAGTAAAGGCTAGAAATGCAGTCAGCTCTTCCTCCAACTGTCATTGCTTTTAGCCAGCTCTAACATTGAAAAGCAGCACTTTAGTGCTGCCATGCATAAGAGTGCTTAAACTTATTCTTGATAACCACATGTGCTATCTCTTTCCATATCTTGGGTTGCCACTCCCTCCTCTGTCACTTGTTCTTAGCTTGCTCTGAACACTATTCTTCTTTGGGGAGAAGACCACAGATGGTACTGTTTAGCCCTTTGGGTTTTTTCCCCCTTCTTCTTTTGCTCTCAGCAGAGCCAAAAACACCTTTTTAAATTTATTTATTTATCAAATTTCATCACCGCCCATCTCCCCCAAAAGAGGAATGTTGGGAGAAATGATGCAAAGGGTCTGGGGGCTCTGTCCCTCCATCAGCAGAATAACTCTCCAAAAACTGAACAGAGCAGGACCAAATATGATATGGTGAGAGAAACTGGCAAAAGAAAGATCAGGTGCAGAAATAGGCTAGATCCAGCTTGGGACTGTAGGGAAAAACATTCCAGGAAAAATCCCCCCACTGCATCTCTGTGGGAGAGGCCCTGGGCACCAGCTCAGAGTACTGGCAACTCCTCCACTCTAAGCCCTCTTCCCCTTAGTCATGTGACCCCACAGCAGGGCATATGCAACCTGCCCTGAGCTCCCCAGTGCACATATATGCATGGACACAACATGAGGGGAAAGCAAGCACACACGTGCACATACCTTATTGTTTTTTGCTTCCTTTGCCAGTTTATGTTCCATTAGCCCTTACGACTTTCTATGACTTTCTGTAGATATTAGCTACTTGCTGGTGCACCTTGTTGATAATGATAACTATCTCCCAATTCCTACTCATGGCCCTTTTTAATTTTTAGCTCAGTCAAAATGCATCCACAGTGGTTTCCTAAGTGCCCCCTCTTTAATTGAAATGGTTTGTGATTGTACTTCTAGCATCTTCTTTTTAAGAAGAATTCCAGATTCAATTCCTGACATGTTTAGCAAAATTTGGGGAAGACACCTGTCTGGAATCCTGAAGAGCTACAGTGGGTTAGTGTAGAAGACACTAAGCTAGAGAAATTATCAAGGAAACCTGAGTAGCACCAATATAAAGCTCTACTCCCATTCCAGCATTTCCCAACCTGTTTCTGTAAACCATTTAAACCAACCCTCCCAACTGAATACTCCCCAGGTGGGTGTGCTGAACTACAACTCCCATAACTCCAAATCCACATGGCTTTGGTCAGGCTTGTTGGGGCTTTATTGATTTCACTTATATACCTCCCCAGTTTTCCACTCTGGGTGGCTACATTTACAGGGAAAGTTGTCTAGAATCTCCAAGGGGCGGCAGGCTGAGGGGGAAGCCAGCCTGGTTTGCCAATCGGAGAGTTTGCTGAAAGGCCAGTCCTGTTTGAGCAAGGTGGGGTGACTGTGCTGGCAAGCCTGTGTTTGCTTAGTGTTGTCAGACGTAAGAATTCTGTGTTTGGGAGGACACCTGAGCTGAGCAAGTGTGACAAATAGACAACCGCTTCCTTCGACAACCCCAAATGCAGGGCATTTCTTTGTCCCTGTAAGAGGGAGGGAAGCTACCGGGTCTGGGGAGCTTCTCTTATAGCTTTAGAAAAGATGCAGGGCAAATATTTATACTTCCTTTGATCGGTCATTGAGCAAGTCATTGCTTTCCTATCTATGCGGTTACCCTGGGCACCTTCCACAGCTAATGCGAGGAGGATATTACTTGTTTCTCTTAAAACATAAATAAAACCTTTAATGGCAGGGAGCTATTCAGGGATGGGGGGTAGAATTACTGATATGGCTAGAGTTAAATGCTGCCATTTACCCTTAAAACAGGAGAGTGAAAATATATTTCTAGAGCTGCTTCTCCCATAGGGGTAAATTAATGCCTCCTTTGATGTCTGCCCACTTAGACCACGTTTTCCAGCAACAGCCAAACCTTAGAAGAACATCTGTGATGACTAGCTCTCTTCTCTTACCCACAGCACTTCCCTGGAGACGGCCTTAGCTGAGTGCACAGAGGCACTGAACTGTTTCCTGCATAACCAGTTCAGTGAGAGCTTGGAAATGCTGCAGCCCAGGTAAATTGGAAGTGCCCAAGCTGAATCATCCTGTACACAGGACAAGTCCAGGATATTACCTCCCGGTCCCACTGACTATGAGCAGGGTTCCTGCCTGTTCTCTCGAATTAAATCCTCCTCCAGCACTTTCCAACTAGGGAACCCAAATTACAGTGCTCACTGTAATCTGTGGGATGCAACTGAAGGAAAGTTATGTCTCAGGCACTGGACTTGAATACGCTCACATGGGGAGGAATTAGCTTGGTTTCCTTGATTCATTTTTGTTTGTGAGTCTGAAACAAGGCAAGCTATGTTCCTCTAGCTTCTCTAGAAAAGTCATTGCTAGCTGTTCTGTAATGCTCCTATCCAAGCACTGTCTAGATCCCCTGTGAGGGGATTCAGCTCTTAAGTATTTCATGTAGCTTGGTGGGGGGTGGGGGGGAGCAGGATATATGCTGCAGTATTCTAAGAATATATTGGTATTTTAGTTGATACTAGTTGGTATTTTAGGAGATTTGTTAGAGGGAGGCCAGGTCGGGTGGCATAATCCAGAACTAAATGTTTTTGAAGGTCACATGGCCATCACTGGTAACAGCAGCAGC
Source organism: Candoia aspera (assembly GCF_035149785.1). NCBI lineage: Eukaryota > Metazoa > Chordata > Lepidosauria > Squamata > Candoiidae > Candoia > Candoia aspera. The sequence continues at coordinate 154,520,443 of NC_086154.1, forward strand.
TTTCTGGGTGATCTTCAGTACCGCTGCTGTATTTCCTTGGCTGCTACCTGTAAGGATGGAGAAAGTTACACATCCTGTGTGGGGAAAAGGAGGAAGAGGCATTTGTTGAGCAATAGCCAGTGGCTCCCACAAGGTCTTATTCAAGCCCAAAGCATGTAAAGATTGTGCAGTGTTGAGCGATGCAGTTTAGGAAGACAGCATTTATGACCCCTACAAATTAGAATACAAATAGGGAGATCAATGGGGAAGCTGTTTTGCAGCAGCTTTTATTCTATGAAGTGAAACGTTTAGGAAAAGCATGCATTCTTACTGTTATGTATTCTGCAAGGATTGTTAGATTTATGTATTTCACATGGTCTTTAGAAAGTAAAATAAAATATAATGGCCGTACCATGTAACTTTAATCGTTAGACTGAGTAACTTTTTAAAAATACATTTTGTTAAAATTGAGGAATAGTTTTTTTTACTGTGTTTTAATAAATGTACCTTTAACCTGCTTTGAGCTTAGGAAAAGGAACATACATACAAACACCTTAAATAGTATGAACACTAAGAGTTTGATTGATTTTTCCCTCCCATTCCAGTTTAAATCCATGTTACAAAACTGATGCTCATCAGATCCGAAGCCATCCTTGTAAACAGTAACTCTTCTCCCTTCATTAACAAAAGCTGACTGCAGGGCTGCATTTGCTTAATGTATGCTAAATCCTAAGCTCAGGTTACATCAGACAAATAAACCATATTGTGAATTAGCCTGTTAACCCAATATATTAACAGACCATGGCTGGATTTCCCAAAATACAATAAACCACAGATAAACCAATTGTGCAAGTGTAGCAAGAGGGTACCAATTGCAGAAGCATTGGGGCAGGTGGGTGGGGGAGGGAGAGTAGAAAAAAGTTAGGAGAAATAGTCAAAATCCACCCACAATTCAAATAAGACTTTCGCTAGGTCCCTTTACTAGACTAAAAAGCCATATCAGTAGATTTCAGTGCTGGTTTTAATAAGACTACATTGATTTGATTCCCAGGGCATAGGTTGAATTTAACAGGTAACTGGACTTCGTAGGGTTTAATTGAAGATTTTTAATTTGGCTGAACATTCCCAAACTTCCAAATGTTAATCCTCCTCCTTTTTTAATGACTTGTATACAACAATTCCTTTTATCTGTTGTAGAACTGGGGATTGTCCCTTCAGTGGATATGGATAGAATTCAAATGGGAAAAGCTAATAATTATCAGCAAAGTCTAAGAAACTGGACAAACCAATGCAGTCTGCCCTATTGTTTCCTTAACGAATAAGTGGCTATATTGCCTTGAACCATATCTTTTGTCTTTCATTGTTGATCCCTTTTGGCAGAACTGGAGAGAGCATGTACCATGCCTTAATTTATGCCACCATCCTGGAGATGCAAGCCATGATGACCTTTGAACATGACGATATTGTCCATGCGGGGCACACCATGAAAGAAGCCCAGGAGATCTGTCAGAGGTGTGAACTAGTGTTGGAGTGGGGGTGGGTGGGGAGATGGTCTGGGACCACTGCAGAGGGGGTGACAGGTTGTTCAGCTTGTGAATGTTGCTTCTAAATAACCAGCATTTCCCCAAAGTCTGACCTGATTGCCTCATTAGTTGGTGGGCATTTAATTCTTCCTTGACCAACGTATGGGATCTGTGATTCTAAGTGCTTATTCTCAGTTTAAACATGGGATAAAAATGTGGGTGCAAAAGGACAAATGATTGAGGAGGTTTAATATGGAGCTAGAGAAGTAGTAGAGGGTTGCTCAAAGGTGTTGCTGGTGCATAATGCTTGAGGGCTTCTGGTGGGGAGTGATCTGGTGGGGGTGGGGGTGGGGGTTAGAGAAGGAGGAAGATGGAAGAACCTAGTAATTCAACTGTTCTTGGCTCCCTGTTAGATTTCGGAGGAAAACCACTGTGACTGGTACCTTCTCTAGTCGGCAAGGTGGAGATGCTTGTACAGAAGGTAAGAAGAGTTAAAATTCAGAGTGCTGAGAGTCAAGACAATATTTTATTTGTTTAAATGTGGGCAGAGGCTGGAGGATAGGAGGGAGTAGGTATAAACTCTCAAGTTGCTCAGATCCACCCAGGTCTTGATTCCAGATGGGCAGGATCTAGAGTAGTGACTGGTGCTCTGTCTTGCTATGTTATCTGGGATTCTCTTTGGCCTTGTCCTCTGAGGAAACGGATAGGATGCTCTCTAGGGTATCCTCTGCTGCCTGTGGGCTGGATGTTTGTCTTTTTTGGTTTCTTTAGGTAGCTGATGGGGGAGGGATAGTTTCCTGGATGTGGGAGCATGGCAACATCTCATTGCAAGAGGGGATATTGCTGATGGCCATAGGAGGAAGTAGTCCACCCCCTCTGTAAAAGGCCATCCCTGGATAGTGGTGGGGGATGAAGCACAAATACCCTAGAAAAAGTGAATTATCTGGATCCTTTGCAGCCTGGGCCTGGGACAGACAAGGCATTGGTTACACTAATATATGACCTTTGTCAGAACTCTGATGTGGGAAGTGCACTCATCGTAGTCCATTTAGACCTCTCAGCAACTTTTAGTACAATTGACCATGGGATCTTTCTGGACCAGTTGTGGGGCTGGGGATTAGAGTAGACACTGTCTTACAGCATTGTCTTTTTTCTCAGTGGAAAGTTCCTGTCAAGCGGGTGGGTAACTAGGGAGGAGAGGTCAGTCCAACGGCTCCTTCTGTGTGGGTGCCACAGGGGCCAGTCCTCCCTACTATATAACATGTACATGAAACTACTGGGAGAGGGATTTGACGATTCAGGGTTCAATATCATCAGTATGCTAATGATGTACAGCTTTACAGGTAGTGCTTGGCTTATGTCCATTCGTTCAGCAACTGTTCCTAGTTACGGCAGCACTAAAAAAAATGGACCTACAACTGGTCCTCGAAGTTCTGGCCATCGCAGTGTTCTCGCAGTCACAGGATTGTGATCTGGGCACTTGGGTGTCCAGCTTGTGATTATGATGTTGCAGCAAGTTGTGTCACGGGATTGTCATTTGTGATGCTCCCTGCTGGCTTCCCACAAGCAAAGTCAATGGGGAACCTTGCAGGGAAGGTTGCAAGTTGCCCCAGTAAGTCACTCCTGCAGCTTTTCTCCTGAGGAGCCTGCTACAAATCTCATACTCAATAGCACCCCCCACCCTCCAGCCCTCTGTAGCATGCACCAGATTGCAGCAGCCCTCAGCCTTCCTGTGGTCTCTGCTGGCCCACCCAAGGCCTCTTTCAGCCTGCCTGTGGCCTCCACTGGTCCTCCTACAGCTCTGCTGACCCACCTGTGCTCTCTAGCACCTGCCTGTGGCACCCCCCACTCCCCCTGCAGCATTCAAGCAACCCCCCGCGCTCCTTACCTGGGACTCCCGCCTCTTCCTGCTTAATGACCCACATGTCCTGGGGTTACGACAGCAACCGGGACTGCTGGATTGCCGTCACTAAAGTGATGTGGTCATGTGATGTTGCGCTTTACGACTGCATCACTTAGTGATGGCAATCCTGATCCCAATTGCTGTCATAACTCAAGGACTACCTGTACATTTTTATCTTGGGCCTAGCTGGTGATGAAGTTGAAGTCTTTTCCTGGTGCCTGGAGGTTGTGATGAAGAAAACAGGCTAAAATTGAATCCTAGCAAGACAGAGTTACTGTTTGTGCATTGAGGCTCTTTGCCTGTGCCAGTGTGTCTCTTGAGGGGGAAGTATTACCCTTGAAGAAGTAGGTTCACAACTTGGAAATCTTCCTGGACTTGTGTTCCTGCTAGAACAGCAGGTGGAAGTCATGGCCTGGGTGGTCTTTGCCCAGATTTGGCTGGTGCATCAGAGAGGACCTTGCCATAGTGACTCATACCTTTGTTACCTCCTGCCTGGACTACCACAATATGCTCTCAGAAGCTTCAGTTGATCCAAAGTGCAACCACCTGATGTGGGAGCACATTTCAGATAGTCCTCACTTACCAACCACAACAGGGACTGGTAATTCTACTGCTAAGTGCTGTGGTTGTGAAGCAAAAACATCACGTGACCATGCCGGACTCACTGCTGCTTCCATCGTTAAGCAAATGACCATGGTTGTTAAGTGAGACATCACATGACTGCAACTTGCGATTTCACTTCTGTGTTCTCCATCTGCTTGTTGGAAGCTGGTTGTGAAGCTTGCAAATGGTGATCATGTGACCACGGGACACTGCTACAGTCGTAAACGCGTGCTGATTGCAATGGCGATTGTCAGGCCCAGCCCAAGAACAGCGACGGGTCAGTGAATTCAAACTCCAGTTCTTTATTTGCTCACACCATTAGAGTAGCTTAATCTTGCCAGACTAAGCTACTCTACCTAACCTAAGGGGAAATAACCTGGGAGACTCTACGGTGGGGCTATCCTGAACCTCTTCATTTTCCCACCATCATTCCCTGGACTGTGTGTCCGCTTATCTCCTTGGGATGTGCTCCCTCCTTCCTGAGAACCAGCGGCAGCGCTGAAATCCACCACAGCTATTACATGGCCATGGAACGCTGCGATGGCCATAAATGCAAGGATTGGTCGCAAAGCTGTTTTTTTCCAGCTGTCATAACTTTGAACAGTCACTAAACAAAGCAATCGGTAAGCGAGGACTATGTGTACACCTGTGCTACAGGCCACTAGGTTTCTGGGTATAATTTAAATTGCTGGTTTTAACCTTAAAAGCCCTTTGTGGCTTGCCATCAAGTTACCTTCAGGATTGCATTTTGCTATTAGGTTGGCCCAACCAGTTCAATTTTGCCAGAAAAAGCTGCTGTGTCTTCTCTACTTTCAGGAGGTGAAGGGGTATTAATTATGAAGGTGATTTGTGTATTGTGAACTGCTGAGAGTCCTCCTAGATTGCAGTGGGATATAAAAATAATATACTTCATATCATAGATACTTTCCTTTATTGGATGACATCCCTATGTTTCTTTCAGAAAGAGATTATGGCATTTCCTTTTGGGGCTACTAATTTCAGTATGGCCCTTGGATGAATGTGCACATGTAAGGGGTGAATAAGAGACAATATTAGTAATACTGCATATTCTCCCTGAATCCATTTGTTTCCCTATTGCAGAGGAACTGCATGCTGAAGTGTGCTATGCTGAATGCTTATTGCACCGGGCAGCCCTCACCTTCCTCCAGGTAAGAACTTCTCTCCATTCAGAGCTTAATGGCAAATTCTATCCCATTACCACAGTAATTCCCAACTGTGAGATAGAATCCTATGAAAGGGAAGTGCAAGAAACCTGGAAGACAGAATCCAAGAAATATGTTTCAGCATTTTCTTTCCTGTATTAGAGCGTGTGCATTGCAGTTAATCAAACATCTGTGCTAACTATGTAGATTGCAGGGAATGTGGAGCAAAAGCAGCCCCTCTCTTTTCTTAACTGCTACTCTTTTCCAGTATTTTCCAGTTTTTCTTCTAGTCCTTGTAATTTCAGTGTTAGAATAGTGCCCCTATTCACATGATGGTTGTAGCTCAGTGTGTGTGTGTGTTTGTCAAAATCAGCAAGATGATGGAACATCACAATGCAAGCCCCACGATGCAAGCTCCTTTTGTATGTGCATCAATGTCACCTGCATGTTTTAAAGGAGTGGGGCTGCACCACAATGCTCCATGTGCCATCTTGCTATCTTTGGCACCCTCACCCCCAACAGACGCAGCTGGTAGAACCTGAATGCAAAATGCTTGAGAGATACTGTTCTATGAAACAAGTCAGGCAGGAGGAGCAGATATAGATAACTATCCAGAGGTTAGTTTTCCCCACATGTCGAGATTAATTTCTTCTGTTGAAGGCAAACTGGGGGACGAAGCCTCAACCCTTCAGGAGTCATCCTGCTGGTGGCCAAGTGTGATGAATGCCTTTGATGGACTGCCTTGTAATTAGAAGTGGCATTGCCTAGATACATCATACCAGGGAACTGAGTTATGTTTTACCCTTGGAGACTTTTTGCTTCTTACAGGATGAAAACATGGTGAATTTCATAAAAGGAGGAATCAAGGTGCGTAGCAGCTATCTCATCTACAGGTGAGTTGGGGGGCAGGTCTGGGAAAATGAAGGGGGATTTAGTCATAGGTAGGAATGAGAAGCAGCACTAGTGTGAGGTTTTTATTTTAAGGCCTAATTTCAGAAACTCACAGCACAAGCCACGATGGATATGCAAAGTTCTTTATTAGGTTTTTACCTCAGACTTTCAAAGCCACAACTTCCTCCCGCCTCCCTCCTTTGTCTTCCTGCCTCTTCTTTGTCCCATCCCTTCCTCTGCGTTGACAGCTTGCGTGATGGTGGCCTCTCAGTCTCTCAGTTGTGAATGGGGTTGCTGCCATCTGCTCTCTTCTTATCCCTTGCCCCTCCATTGCTCGTAGTCTCTCCTCTATCCTTCCTTCCCTTTGATGTGTAAGGTTAGAGCACCCAGGTGCAATTAACCATTGCCCCTGGGCTCTCCATCCTTACAACTAGTGAGGAATATGAGACAAAGAGAATCCAGTGCCATGTGCCAAGTTTCAGAATGGGAAAGTCTTTCATCCACTTGGCATAGACTGATATATTCAGGTAGTGACAGAAGGCACAGGTCTGCACCATTCCAGAACTCTGTAGGAGGAAGCATGGCAATATTTAAATCTTATCCCCCATTTAAACTGTGTAGATTGATGAGACATAGGCCACAGCCACACAGCCACTTCCCATCCTAGAGCTGATAGGAAATCATGCCTCCTTCAATCTTGGTGCCTCCACAGTGTACCCTTGCTAAGCATCCAGAAAGGATCCATGCTCTGCTGCTGTCCATACAGCTTTAAGGCACAACATTCCAAGGGCCAAAATTTGTGGTCCCTCACCTGAAATTCCAGCCCCATCCAACATCACCCTCCATGTGAAAGGCCTTGTCCATTTGGCATGTACAATGCCCTAGTTCCTCTGCATGCTGCAATTGTTTCCTTTGTTCTTTTCCATCACACCATCTACTGATTTTTTTTTATAACTATGGATTGACTGTGCAACCTTTCAACCACTAGGAGGCAGCAGAGAGTTATATTGGTTACATAGCCATTATTGGCTGTCCTCTGATGGTTATCAGGATGAGGGTGACCATGATGGAAGTCATGTTTTTGAACAGCTGGTGTTTGAGAAAGAAGTTTAGCTGTGGAAATCAATGGGGGATTTGTAAAGTACGCCAAGAAAATAAGATATAGAGAGAACATGAGGAGCCAGACTTCCCTGGGAACATCAACCACTGAGAAGGGAATTTCCCATCATTTAGGCTACAGAAGTACAAGAGTTGAATCCTTTCAGTTACATGCTTTAAACCTAGAATGGACTGTCAGTTTCAGTGCTCTGCTATCTCTGGGTCCCCCAATGGACAATTCTTGACCACTAAATGGTAGCATTGTTTTTGTATCTCTTAACTGTTTGCTGGACCATTTATTAGGTCAACAGGTCAACTGTACAGTGAACAGCAAAGAAACAAAAACACTCAGCAACCCAAAGGCCTGAGTTTTTCAGTTGTGTTTTCCATACTGTTTCTATAACCAGGGACAACTTAGTTAATGTTAGGTGCTTGTGCTCGCACATTGCACATTGACTGAATAACTGCTTAATCAACAGGGGAAAAGGCTGTAGGCACCCGGGATCCACTCTCCATCCTAGCCAAAAAGGGACTGAGGGGCAGATGAAGAGGTCAGGAACCAGACTGGAGGGGGTGGTCCCATAGAAAAACTGGCAGAACCAAGGGGAACCACAGAACTTCTGACATAAAGCATGACACTTCAGCCACTCCTCAAGGCACATCACCATTCCTTATATTCTCCAATTTCTTGAGTCAGGATAGTAGGAAAAACACCACTTTCCAGAGCATTATTACCTTAAGCCACCCTCAGGCTGTCTCACAGCTGTCAGTGGACACTGAGATACAAGCAGAGATGTGCAGACATGTGCCTGGAATACCGAGAGGAGCCTGTTCTTGCACCAGGGAAAGGAGGCTTTGTGGATTTGCTCAGATTCCCTGCTAAAATTGACAGAAGAGTATTTTTAAGTTTTAAGAATTGCAAATGAGTTTTCTTCCCAAAAATAGTGACTAGAAAGTGTAAGCAACAGAGAGAAAGGAATAGTCACAGGCCCACATATTGCCAAATCAATACATGTATATTTATTCCTGGTTTTCCTTTAGAGCTTGCTTTTCTTCTATTGAGTCCCAAATGGTGGCTTTGATTCTCCCCGGGTCATTTTATCCTAACAATAATGTACATGTGAGGTCAATGGGTCCAAAATCATCCATGAATTTCATGGAAGAGTGGGGATTTGAATCAGTGCCAACTTGGACTATTTAACTAAAATGTAGGGGAATAGGAGTGTGGCACCTACAGCACTCTAGATGCTACCCACAGATCTCCAAAATGAAAAACTATATATAACTTTAACATTAAAAATGGTCAAATTTTTAAGCAATCTCCTTTGGACATTTTTCCCAAATTATTTTTTGTTTTAATGCCTGCTTCCTTGTGCAAAATATGCAGTGGGTCACACTGACTGAAAAGGTTTTTGGTCTTCAGTAGTTCTCTCTAAAATGAACAGAGATACAGTAGTACAAAAGAATGTAAGTTACTATCCCTTGCCAAATCCTCTGGATCTATGGCATATATATATTTTTCAACTTCATGCAAAGACTGGAAAGTAATTAGGATTCATTTAAGTATTTGAAAAGCTGGGATATCAATAGATATCAATACTATGGTGATCTATATATGATTATCTTCCTGACAAGCATTGTCCTGTTCTGGATTAGAGGTTTAAATTTGGACATCGGCATAATGTCTTGGGGAATGAACTGAATTCCTTGTATGACTGAAAGCCAGGTTTAGAGTGAAAAAGGTCTATGAACTAGAATATTTGAGCTTTGCTTTTTAGCTTCAGGAAGATGAATTGGCAATGGAATTCTCTAACCTTTTTTATATTTGCAGAGAGCTGAACACTTTCATCCAACCGAGTCACTTGCCTACAAGCCCTGTTCGCATCCATCTGGAGGGGGGGATTGCTCTTGGCATTGGTGCCTTCAACTTGGTAGGTTAAGTATGCTTCCAAAACTTCTTAAGAGGCATAGAAAGTCATGTTTGTAACAGAAGCTGAATTCCAAGAGACAATCTATTAATTTCTTCAGAAGTAATCCACTTAGTTTTTACTTGGGCATTATGAGGCTCTTGTATAGTTGTAAATGTACAGGTTGAGAAAGATACAGAAATAAGTGGAGGGAAGAGCAGTCTTTGTGGGTACTAAGTAGGTACACTATTAAGATATTGCCAAGTATAATTGCTTGCAAGCTTTGAAGATCAACAAGCTTAGAGCACCCCAGGTTATTTCCCTCATCTTCATTCCTGGGTCTGGGATAATTGGTTCTAATTTTGTTTTCACAGCAGGTCTTCATTTGTGCTATCATATATTAGACAGCTTCAGCCAACAGGGCTGGCATGAAGAAAAGGTCGAAGGACTGATAAAATTCTACTGTGAGGAAAGGTTACATTGCATGGGGTATTTTAACTGAGAAAAAGCAGGATATGATAGAAGTTCATCAAAATTATGCATTGTACAAAAAAGGCAGAAACCATCAGGCTCACTATAAGAATTTGACAATAGTTCCTGACTTGGCATTTGTGGACTACACTCTTCAGCTCAAACTATAATATATGTTATAGCATGGTTAGATATGAATCTTTACAGTATTGCATACTAGGATGTAGCCTTTGACCACAGTTGATTGGATTGCCCTTTTACAGCCTGAAGGTGTAGTCCCGTCTTATTGTAGTTTAATTCCTGCACGTCTTTTTCATTCTTTTCCCATGATTTAATCAACTTTTTGTCTTGTGCTTTTCAGTCTTGAAACTGTGTAGATGTTGGTTGTTGACATAACTGATATCTCTCTGCTCTTAGAAAATCTGGCTCTCAGTTTAACTCCTAAAGATAGAGAGAAGCTCTTTTCCATCCCTTATAAAATGAAAACATAAACAGACAAACCATGGATTGTCCAATGATGCAGAATGGTATGAGATTAAAGGAATTTCATAGAGCACCTAGCTAATCTGTGATATTCACTTCATACAGTGTGGGAAAAGTCACAAAATTAGATGGCTTTAAAAAGGGATTAGAGAGATTTGAGAATAAGTTACCCCAGAACTAAAAAGGTTTCTTGAGTGATGGAAAATTGCATTTGGTGGATCGATACCATAGAGTATCTTCCTTGGCCAGCCCCCAATCCATTGAGGCCCCATTTCCAGCCCCCATCAACCAAAATCTGAGATCTTTTCTGAAGGCATACGTATACTGGTCATGTGCTAAATGCATCCCTTGTCTTCTGTTTTAAAGGTTTGGGATGTGATATCAGACGAGTGGTAAAAAGTTATTAGAAATACCCCTTTTTCTATAAGCATAATATCTATTCTTATCATGGTCACTCCCAAAAGTGACGGATTTGTATATAGAGAGAGCAGCTAGCCTACAAATACAAGGAGCAATGGCCTTTATGACATAGATTGGTTGACTTAGAATACTGTGCTCAGAAATTAGTTGGTCAGTAAATTACACATATTTAATTTTCTCTTCTTATATGAAGAGAAAATTGTGTCCAGCAAGGAGCTATTCCAAGGATGGGGAAGTGGAATCAATCCATTGGCAAGGGTGGAGGGACAAGGGGACAAATGTTATCTGTATCATGATATTGTGCACCTGACATGAATTAAGTGATTTACATGATTTGTACAGTGACATCATGATGCACTTGATATGATTCTGGCTTATACTGGACACACACCTATGATCATAGGCAAAGAGAGTTGACTGTGAACAGAAAGAGGAAGCTGACAGAAGGATAAGTAGAGAAATAATGCTGTAGGAAATGAGAAGCAGAAGCAGGGCCTGAGACAAGATCAGGGTGGTGCTATGATGGTGCTGGTGAAGCAACCTCACAGTATTTAGGATCAGGAAAAGGTTGACTTTAGAAGGGGAAGAAGAGTGTATGGAGCAGCTAAAAAGCAATCAGTGCCTGTGGAAAACAGGAAACAACAGGTAGTAAAGAAATGGAATTGAAGAAATGAGGATTCAGAGACAATACAGACTGAGGCAAAACGACATACAAACTACATTAAAAGGAGATAATGAGAGAAAGGGGGTCAAGAGAGCATGAAATAGTTATGCCTAAAGCCTACCTTGTGGCTTCTGATGTCACCACAGCATTTATTCAGGCAACGAAGTCTAAAATTCAGGGTAAATAGTTAGTATTGGGAATGGAGTTCATGTATTTACTTAAATGAACCACTTAATCAGTTAAAAAATTGGCAGCCAGGTCCAGGCCAGCTTAGTTACTAGTCTCTGTTTAGCTGAGTTGCATAAGATTTTATCATTTTTACAGTATTCTGCATTAATTTCTTCTGATGAACTCTAGCACACAGCTTGACTAGCTTGCCCAACACCTTGGTCTTGTATGACCAGCTTAAACTGGTTTACAGGGCTAATAATCATAGGAATGTGGCTTCTCAAGGATGTGCTCAAGTTAGCAAATATTTATTATCACATTTTTATCTGATAATTTATTTTAGTACAAGCTGTCCTCCAGTTCTGAAAGAAAGGTTGTCATTGTTAATGACCAAACATAAAACCAAAACTTTATGCTCTGTTCATGTTCTTAATATTATCTCATGTCATTCTTGCTGTTCTTACTTTCAGTTTAGCTGTGTCCAGTAGTAAACATCCAGAGAAGCAAGTGAAACAACTGTCAGACATTTTCCCTTCAGTTTAAAATAACAACAGCTCATTCATAATGGGGCAACTTGATTAGAAAAGTGCCTTCAATGTCTTTTCCTCTTTGACAGGCAACCAACTTCCAAAGTTTGGGAATCTTTTAGCAAGAGTTCTCAGTTAGCTTCCTTTACCTAGAAAAGACAGAGCACCTTAAGGGCTCACACACACACAGGCTGCTTACTATGATGTGAAGACTCCCCCCCCCCCACTTTGCTGAAGGCATGTCCTCACAACAGAACCCTCTGTTGAAGCTGGTTCAAGGAGTCTGGCAAGGAAGTGGTGCTTTCCCATCTGTTGCAATAGAAGGCAAGCTGACATTCTAGGCTGCATGAAGAAGGAATCTCAGAGGTTGCATGGAGGAGGAATCTCAAAGGCTGGAGATCTGCTGGGCTCTTATTGGCTTGCTGCAGGGCTCCCCCTCCAGTCTGGCTACTGGATTCTGTGCTTCCATGGCCATTTGTGCTGTGGTTTCCAGAAAGACCGAGCCTCTCCTGCACAGTTGTTGTTGTTGCTGCTGTTGCTCCCCTTCTTTTTCTTCTTCTGTCAGAAGAATATCCTCATGAAAGACCACATGTGGGTCTTCCATAAGGTTGACACTCCATTTGGTAAGCAGAAAGCTGAGACTTGCCCAGCAACCTTTTTCCCCAGGGGCAGTGGGGAGCATCAGCAGTGCATATCTCCCTTCTGGGCGCTGCGATGGAAGGCCGATGGATCACCAGGAAGTCAGCTGCAGGGGCTGCATTACACTCTCTGTGTGGGTTTATGCACCGACTCCAGCAGGGGTCTTTCTGAGCCTTCTCTCCCTTGCCCAGGGACCACAGGGCTAAGGTTTGGGGAGGCCTCTGCTGGATCTACCCTCCTCTCTATATTCTCCATCTTAAACTATTCTTATAGAAAGCAACATAGAGGCAAAAATTGGGCCAATTTGATAGGCACTTTGCATATAATATAATGTGATTTTGTGCAGCACATGACCAAGTGATATTACTGAAAATGTAACGTAGTTTCCAGAAGGTCAGCCATATTCATCTGTTGTGGGAAAAAAAAGTTTTGGGGCATCCCTAGACATGAACATGTATTGTAGCTTAAATTTATATCAGAGATAATCAAGGAGAGATGTATATGGTTTGTTTTATAACTTCTATTTGATAGCGACAATAAAATGGTGTTTATTTCCAAGTAAATGTATTTGGTAGCAAGAGCAAGCTCTATCATATTTCTGAAGCCAATATGGTACTACGGCTGAATGAATTTAAAATATGGAATTGTTCACATTTCAGTATTTTTCTTCTTTATCAGGGCTAGGAATTTTTATTTTGCCTTTTTGGCTCTAATATATCAGGAGTATAAGAGCTGTAAAGAATGAAACATTGTGGATGATGGGTAGAGGAAAGTTGAAGGAATGCCATTAAGCCAAGGGTCTAACTTTATCTGACTGCATCACTGCTCTGACTATTGTATACATCCCAATTAGGCATGTGCAAAACTGTGTGCACTAACCATTCCATGCACAGAACAGCTGTTTTCAGGTAGCCTGTGCCCGAATCAAACATTCATTTTGATTTGAAGCATGGCAAAACTTCCGGAGTGCAATCGTTTGTTCTGGGTTCAAAACAAATCAAAATGCCTCTAATCCTAATTGTACTTCTAATACATTCTTCTTGTGTTTATATGGGACCAGCTAATACATTTCCAGATGTAATCTTTTCCACTACAGCATGATTTGATTCCAGTACTCAGAATGTGATCAGCAAGTCAGACTTTCCCGTAATTCAAACTGTTCCTAGGGAAATAATTCACTTGGGGGCTCATATGTTGAAATGTCACCCCATTAGAAATAAAAATATTATGAGAAGGTGAAAGCTAGGTTAGAAACTTTCCCTGTGATTCTACTTTTCTTTAGGCAGAGCTTTTGTCTCCGTGTTTGTAGAGTCAAATGTTGTGGTGGAGGAACATTCATTTATATAGGCTCTGAGTAGTACAGCACCAAAGTCTGGAGTAATACAGCATGGGTGTTTACTGTTAAAGGAGAAGCAAGCCAGAGTCTGTTCATGGAAAAAGATAACACAAGGAAGAAAGCTGTGGGGAGGAGGATGTGGAGGGCTTTGTGGTGGACAGTGTCAACAGATGGCTCAGGGTTGATCATACTGGAAAAAGTCTTCCACTTTGAAGGAAATAGTAGATTTGGGGAGAGGACTTAGTCCCTACAGGTGCCTCTGTTATCTTTTATGTTGTGTGTCTTCCACAGACTCTCTCTCTCTTTCCACCCCGGATTCTGAGACTTCTGGAATTTGCTGGGTTTTCAGGGGACAAGGTACAATTGCCAGTTTGAAGGCTACTGATGCATCATTTGGGCTGGCAGAATGTATTTGGTGATGTATAACTGTTTTGTGAAAGGACACTGGTACACTTAGCTCAATAGTTAAATCTGTCAAGTACTGATTTCTCTGGGCTGCTCTACTATGGTATCCTCCAGATGTGTTAGATGATAACTTCCACTATTCCAACCACCGTGGGCAATAGAATGCTGGAGAGCATCAGATTAAAAACAGTTAACCTAAGTAAAGGCTGGGCTGGAACAATCCAAATGATTGCAATATTTTTAGAGATAGCTATGTTCTTAGCTTGGAAGTTTTAAAATCCTTGTTTGTTGAACCAGTAAGATGTAATTTGTAACATAAATAAATTGGATGAGTATCAATACCATGCTAATCCCAAACAAAACCAGACTACATTATGACTTAATGTTATGTGTGAGTCAGGTCAGCGTGTGATCTCGGAGACGCACTTCATTCTTCTGGCAGTGGGATGAGGGCACTAACTGCTGGGTTCTTCCATACGGTCAATTTGGAATCCCATAAAAGGCACTAAAACCAGTGCACTTATCCAGAATACTTTTCTGTAGATCTGGAAATCAATTCTTCTTTTTTTCACCTTTACTGAATTTATCTACAAATGGGTATTTCTTCTCTATCTTTCTTTCCTCAGATTCCCTTAGTTTTCTGACTACTTTATTTCTAATTTCCCTTCAGGATTATGGTTTGCAAAAACTACATCAGGGAGCCACCACACCCAACCTGCGGGCTCTACTTTGCACAATGTTGCTTCTCTGCTACTATACTTTCCTTACCTTCATTTTAGGTAGGTGAGTCCTTCACCGGAGAGAAGTATCGGGGGTGTGGCAGCAACATGATCAGGGGACTGGGTCTCTTTCCCCCAATAGATGGCTGCTTTGGGGGGCTTTCCTATTTTGATTAAGGTCTGTTAATGGGGACACACAACACTTCTCTCTCCGCAGTTAACTAATTCTGGAAACTAGTTCAGAAAAGTGAATAGCTGTGGCTGAACTAGAAAAAAAAAGAAGACAGCTGGGCTAATCTAATAGGTATAAGCCTGCTCAGTACTTCTTCAGTCATGAACATACTGGGATGGATTTCAGCAAGAAAGCAAGTGGGCTCTTGTTTTTGCATGTAGTGCAATCATATTGACCTATCCTGCATGATTCACATTAAGACTTACCGAGATGATATAAGTGGAATTTGGCAAGCCCATGAAATGCTTTTTAATAATATGTGCTTTAATAATAAATGCTTTTATTATTAGGGCTAACTTCTGCAGTTTGATGTCAAGAGGGCTTCAGTGGAAACAGTGGCAATTTGGTTTGTTTCTCTGGCTGATTAATTCACTTGAGTGGTTGAGAGAAAGATAGAAAATGGGACTGAAACACTTCAGTTTTAGGGACTTGTAGGTTTTGATCAGAAAGCATAGCTGGAGTCTTCAAGATTGGCTACTTGACCCAGCTGGCAACTCTAGCAACCCAAGAAAGCAATATTTTCAGGGATAACCATAAAGTAGCATATGGTCCAGAGGATATCTTCAATCTCTGATGGGATATTTCAAGGAATCCTGCAGCATACATGCCTGGGAGAGGTGAACATATGATTGTCTTATTCTTCATAGAGTTATTAGAGAACACTTCATGGTATTCTTAAGCCTCCTCTATCTTGCTGTCTTGCCCCTAGGGATTGGTGAAGATGATTTCACAGAGGCTGAGGCCCTACTGAAGCCATACCTCTCCTGCTACCCCCAGGTAAAGTTGTATCCAGGTGATTGCCCTGTCACTCACTTGGTGCCTGTGCTATGTGTCTCTGAAGGATCAGTTACATTTTTCTTTCCCTGCTCAGAGGTTGTAAGGCAATGTTTGGGTTACAGCAGAGCTAGGTGTGGGGGAAGGCATGATGCCTTTACATTTTGCATCCAGAAGGCCAATGGGGTAGGCTACAGTGGGGTGGAGAGGACTTTGAGAAGGCCTTTTAACCTGGGCCTCGAGCAAAAAGGGAAACTCAGATTTAGATTCATATTTGTTTTTCTTTTGCTACAGATAATATTTCTCTTTTTTTTGGTACTTTACTTTGTTTGCAGATATTTTAATTTTTCTTAAAGTAAAGGGCCTCAAAAACTGGAGGTATCTCAGGCTTCTTTAGATTTCTGAAAGGCTGTAAATTTCAGTTTCCTTCACTCTTAGTTTTGTCTTTGAAAATAATCCCATTTTTTTAATGTAAGGGAGCTGCTTGCATTCCCAAGCAGCCCCTTTTCATTTAGGACTCCACTAAAAAAATTTGTGGCACATGTGGACTTAAACTTCTGTCTTCTGTTTAGCAAGGATTAGAAGGTTTGGTAGAGCTTCAGTTTGTATAAGGCAAATTGTATTGATTTGGTATGGTAGGGAGCTTGATTAATCACTGATTGCTGCAGTAGAAGCCCTTAGTCTTTTTAACTCAGCTTCAGAAAGCTCTGAAGGAGGTGGGCATAATGAATCTGGATAGGTTCATTATTTTCTGTGATGTAGAAAGTATCTGCTAGGTTATCCTTCCCCACTGTGAGGTATGTGCCCCATGAGGACTCTGGGATTCCAGCCATGTTCTTTGCTATCACCTTTGATAAGGTTTCTTATCCCAGCAGAGATGGCCATCTGCTTTGGATGTATAATGTGGGAGGTATAGAGTGGATCAATAGGGCATCAATTTTGTGACATAGGTTTGAAGGGTTTGTCGTATTGCTTATAGCTGTTTCCCCATACCTGAGTACCCTTTTCTTTATTTCTGCAGAGTGCCATTTTCTTGTTCTTTGCTGGGAGGATAGAGGAAATCAAAGGGAACATCAATGAGGTGAGGGGCTTTGTATGAGCAGAAGAGGAATCTAGCTAATATATCTTCCACCATCTTGGAGGGTGTTCCTGAATCAGCCTATTGTAATTATTTATAGTTCTGATATATTAACTAGCATGTAAGTATGGACTCCTTGTGTCCAAAAGATTAAGCTTCTACCTTCCATTATGACAATTGTCTTCTTAGCACTTCCTGTACCCAGACCCACTACTTAATGCTGGGATGGAAGGTGAAGGAGGAGATAGTGACATATGAAGTTCAGAATAAAGCATTTAATTATGTGTCACATAGATCTCAATTACTATGCATCAAAGGGAAATGTTCATCTAATTAAACTCTAAATTCAGAGTAATGGTGCATGGACAATCACTGGGTATTGCTGTGTTTCTGAGGTATCCATATACCCATGTTCCCAATTTTCAAACATATCTTAACAAATGTCTAGCCCTCAATTGCTTTGTGACTGTTTATTTTTAAAAAGGAAGCTATGATTTTTTAGGAAGTTGAATTCAAGAAGAAACTTGTCTCCAGTATTATATGGACCCTGTCTCCTGCTTGCCAGCAAAACATGCTAACTTCTCTAAACGCTTTAATTTCTTTCCTTCTGGGCTAACTGGCATTTGGCTTTTCCCTCCCTGGCCAGGCCATCAAGAAATTTGAGGAAGGCTGCTCAGCCCAGCAAGCCTGGAAGCAGTTCCATCATATGTGCTACTGGGAACTGATGTGGTGCTTTGCCTACAAAGGAATGTGGAAGATGGCCTACTTCTACGCAGATCTGCTGAGCAAGGAGAACCGCTGGTCTAAGGTTAGAAAGGTGTACAGCAATTAAAGAGCAATACAGGTGTGAGCAGAAATATTCAAATATTATAGCCAATTATGGAAAGTGGAGACCTCTCCCTTTAAAAAAAAAAAAGAGCAATAGTACATCAAGGCTATTGAAATCTTGGGAGATTAGGTACTCCTGTTCCCTCCACAGGACAGAAGGAAGTCTTGAGCTCTTGTTCTACCTAGAAGAAGCAGAGTTGTCCTTTCCTGATGATTCCACCTCTGGTGACCTGAAACAGTAACAGTTCTTTCAGTTTTGAAGCCTGGCATTTGGGGAAGATGCTGGAACTGGATTATCTAAGTCCAACTGGGGTGTGAAGGGAATTGAATATAAAACTGCAATATAATAATGGCCAATATAATAGATGGTGAGATTATACTTGAATATTATGTATGGTTCTGGGTACCATACCTTAAAAAGAATAATGTACAGAAAATTAAAAAAAAAGAGCAATCAAAATTTTTAGGGGACTAGAGGAACTTTCCAGCAGTATTTGGGGACTTTTTACTTTGAAGTGGAAGTGGGAAAAGGTAAGCATGACAGAGAAATATAAAATTACCTTGAGGTAGAAAATATGGACAGATTTCCCCTATCTTACAATATCAAATCTTTGGATCATCCACTGAAACAAAATGCAAAGAGATTCAGGGCTGAAAAAAGATAGTATTTCATTATACAACATATAGCTAAATTATGGCATTTGCTGCCATGAGATGACCGCTAATTTGAATAGCTTTAAAATGGCACTGAACAAATTCATAGAGGGCTGTATTATCTGCGGTTATTACCTGTTGTTTACTACCTTTGTATCTCAGATGTCATATCTTAGTGACAAGAAGTTGCCTGGGGAGCAACAGCGGAAGAAGTTGATTGTACCTCTGTCCATGTAGGTAGAGGGCATAGGCTTTGAAGGAGCTGCTACCAAGACAACAGTCACATAAGCAGGGCTTGAGCCCGGGCCAAGAAACTGATTTGAGAAAATGTCCCAGACAAGTCCCTCCCTAGTTCGCACAAAGATAAAGAGAGGGAGGGGGAAAGCACATTCAGACTTGCAAGATTCTGTTGCTACGGCTGTTACAATAAAAGGAGTCCTGACCTACTTGGCATTGGTTTCTCAGTCTGGTCTATCTTCTGGGGTGACAGTGCTGGCTGTGGGGAAACAAGATTACCAGATTAGATGGGGCCCTGTCAGCAGGGCCGCAACTAGGGTCTGTGTCACCTGGGGCAAACATGGATTCCGCACCCATTTTGGCGCCCCCCAGCGCTCATTTTGGCACCCCACCAGCGTGGTGCCAGGGGCACATGCCCCGGTTGCCCCCCCCGCCCCCCCCAGTTGCAGCCCTGCCTGTCAGGATCCTGTAATGTTCTACCTTGTTGCTTTCTTGCAGGCAATGTATGTGTACATGAAAGCTGCCTTCCTTAGCATGCTGCCCCCTGATGAGCCACGGCCTTTTGGTGAAGTAGAGGCTGAACTTTTTCGGTAAGAGTTTCTGAAAGTTGGGGGCAATTTAGGACGAATGCTCTAAGGGGTTTTCTGTTGTTCCAGTGGTAAGACTCACTACAAATTCCCAGTGTTAGGAACCTGCAGCTTTACTGAGGTTTTGCTAGAGAGATTTTTGCGCAGAAGTGGGACTACTTCCTTGTGAATGAATGTTGTTAAAAGGCTGAAGCAAGATCAATGCCTTACTTAGAGGACTGCAAACTGTGATATAAAGCCTGATGTGGCAGAACTGGATTAAACTCTTCTAAAACTCACTTAGGATTTTTAATCCTTGTGAAGCTTCAGTAATTTCTGTGCCTTTACCCTACAGGCAGGTCTCCTCCTTCAAGCAGAAGATTGCAGGGAAATCACCACCCACAGAGAAATTTGCCATCCGCAAAGCAAGGCGCTACAAATCCAACGACCTGGTTCCCTTACCTGTGCCAGCCCTGGTAAGGATAGAAAGTGGATTTCTACTATGAACAGCTCACGGTCTCAAGGGGAGAGAGTTTTTCTTCACAGTTGTGCCAAGCTGCCAGTCTTTATATTTGATCCATGAACTGCATGTCAAAGTGAAAACAGGAATGTATGTTCCTCCTATAAAATTATGTAGCAAGCCTGTTTGTACCCTGTATACATGCACAACTGTGAAACATACTCCTCGGCATATTCTCCCATTTATTTGTGTATGTGTGTGTGTGTGTATTTATTTTTTTAATGTACCAGAGGTGTATGTACAAAACTAAAGATCCAGAAAGGCTTTTTCTTCCTCACCTTTGCCTGGCAAAAAAGTAATATAACAAGAAACAAGATGCTATTCTGATTCTAGTTGAGATTTGTCAGAGAAGTACCTGCCAACAATGGATATGAGTGCTCCAACTGGGCCGGATTTTTGTAGAACAGACAGAAACCAACTTCTCTTTCACACATAGTATATTTATAGGCAAAGAACTAATCACAGTAAAATTATAATAGGATTTTTTAAAAAGACTACAGAATTACAGAAGCAAGGCACTGATTTGCCACACTAGATTGAATTCCCTACCTTTTGTATGCATAGAGCTTAATTTGAGCTCTGTTTCAAACCCGTATCTCAGTTGTGTGGTTGTGACTCAAGAGATCTTCAGAATCAGTGGAGAAAAAAGGCTGAATCTTAACACTGATGAATTGACTGACATGCAACCTGGATTTCTGGCTCAGAAGACAGAGATCCCAGCCATCTTAAAACTATAGTAGTAACACTTTTAAAGGAAGGAACTCTGTTTCCTGCTAAAAGTATCCATACCTGTTGTTTGGCCTTGAAAGCGCTGTGTATTGCGGTTGCCATCTTTTGAAGGCAGATAGTAGCTGGGAATGGAAATTAGTGGGGAACTGGTATGGGGCCTTGTTTGTGGATCCTCCATCAACTGATTTCCTTCAAAATAAAATTAGTAATCTTAAACAGCGTTTAGGCATTCTGAGGATACAGTGTAGTTTGGCTCACATGTTGGAAAACTCAGGAGTGAAACCTTCGGTTCCCTGGTGTTTGAGTGTGTGGCTTTGAATTATATTGACTCCTGGTGACTGGCTGGACAAGTCCCTGCAGTTTTCTTGGCAAGATTTCAGAAGTTGTTTGCCCTTGCCTCCTTCCTAGGACAGAGAGAGGGGGACTGGCCCAAGGTCCCCCAGCTGGCTTTGTGCCTAAGGTGGGACTAGAACTCACCGTCTCCCAGTTTCTAGTCTGGTGCCTTAACCACTACACCAAACTGGTTCTTCCCTGGTTTAGAGTGACAAAAGATACCCCCTCCATTTAAAGCTGCTGCCACAATTCTATATTGGTATTATCTTTTTCAGGAAATGATGTACATGTGGAATGGATTTACAGTGCTGGGCAAGCAGCAAGAGCTGTTGGAAGGAACTTTGGACACTCTGATACAGGCTGAGAAGCAGCTACAAAAGGCACCAGGTAGCACGCCGGCTTCATACACATAGAGCGAAGTTGGTGTCAACAGGTAGAGATTCCCCAGCTTAGCATGAGAGACACCATCAGGCTCCCTGCATCACCTCAGCTTTCACATTAAAAAATAATTTAATACAGGAACCAGCAAGTTGCAAAACAATTGGCATAATGTTTATTTCCAAAAATGCTTCTGGTATACAGCCGGGCTCTGCATGCTTTCTTAGAAAATAAAAAACGGTAGATAATTGAAGCCCATGTTTTGTTGGGAAGTGTGCTCATCTGCCTAGGAAAAGGATCATGGTTAAGCAGGTGTAGTATGCATCATCCTACAGGAATGACCTGGATGAAGTGGCAGGTTGCATTCTGATAAATGAATGCTTTTAACTTTTTGTCCCCCTTGGTGGCTTTTTTGTGAACAGGGAAGCCCCCCTCCTCGGCATCCATTTTCTATGAGCATCACAACATGGTCTTAACATTCTAAATATGCCCATCAACTCAAAAAGGAAATCATACATAATAAAGTCTTGGGAATATTTTTGGAGAAATGTAGAACTAGGGAGAAGTATGTGTGTTAAACCAAGTGGCAGGGACGAAACTCTAGGTTAAATTCATGTTAATTCATGTTAAATTCAGGGAGCTATTTTTCATAGCTCCCTCCCCTAACTTTCAGTTCCTTGGTAGAAACTGCCTACAAGCTTTGGGAATAATTTTTGTGAACCCATATGATCTAGTACCCCATCCTCTTTGGTTGGCATTCTTGTTTATCCTATCACCAAAGATGTTGGTGGTAATGATGATGGTGATTTTGGTAAGACCTAATTTAGCAGATTCTTTGTCCCTGAAAATAAGGTTGAAGTGCCTTGGGTGAGTTTGTTCAGTCAGTCTCTCAGACCAGCCTACTTCACTGGATTGTTGTAGGGAAAAATTGGAGGACAGGGTGTTTTTCCTGCATTTTGCAGAGGGTACAACTAGACAATGCTTATGGACTCATCAGCTCTACAATTCTCTTTCCATGTATGGACTTAAGGTCCTGGAAGAAGGGTGGGATATTAATCTGATCTTTTGAAAAAATAAACATTTTCTCCCTAGGAAGGAGACAGAACCTGCTATTTTTGGGGGGGGGGGAGTCTCTTTGTACATTTTGGAAGGGGAGACTGTTTTTGCAGTCTAGCTCTTTTGCATCACAAACAACCTATTACAGATGTGCAGACATGGGCTCCATTTTAACCTGTATAAGCAGAGTGAGAAACCTGCCTGGTCATTAATAATATGGATGGAAATATTGCCAGTTAACCTTTCTGCAAAGTGGAGTATGCAATAACTGCTTAGCCTGGTTGACCTTTCTTCTGCTCTTTCCATTCCTCTTCCCACAATTTCCTTAGCCAGTGAGTACCAGGTAGATGACCAGTGTCTTGTGTTACTTCTCAAAGGCCTAGTCTTGAAGCATTTGCACAGTTTGGCTGAGGCTGAGGCATGCTTCAGTGCTGTCCATAGCAGGTATGATGTCAGTCTCTTTGGTAAAACAATTGAAATTTGGGGGGTGGGGGTGAGGTATTGTTGGCTGTTCTGGGAACTCAAATCCAACATATCTGGAGGGCATTGATAGGGAAGGCTGTGCTACAGGAAACCCTGGAAAGCTTCCATCAAAACAGGCTGCACGATTGTCTATCTCATTACAGTGAAAAGAAGATCAGGTATGATCATTACTTGGTACCCAATGCACTACTGGAGCTGAGCCTGCTGTATGTGGCACAAGGCCAAAATGAAGAGGCTGTACAGCTGCTCCGCAGAGCCAAGTAAGTAAACATGCAGCATATCTCATAATATTTTTCCTCCAGAAGATATAGCTACTTCATAGCTTAACAGCATTTGAGAAAGTTTTATAATCTCATGGAGGAAAGGGCCGAAAAGTGCATGCCGGTCAGTTATGTTTTCCCCTGTTTAACCCTTATGTCTGTATTCTGGTCAGTAAATAGGTTCTTAGTTAAGTCTAAGTAGGTCTAAGAACTAGTAAGTTCTCAGCTTAGTTACCCTGAGTCAGACCACTGGTCCCTCTTGATCTAGTAATTTGATAAGCAGAGATGTATTTCCCAGGCCTGCTGGTTGCATTGCTTTTTACTGGCTTATGTTCATCGGATCCAGACATATCTACAAAATATCAAATATTATCAAGTAAGGTAATAGTTGAATTCCTCTGGCAGTGTTTCTGTGTGCAGCATATGTACAGGATGGATATAAGGGATATGACAGTTGTTGAATGCTTCTCCTACCAGGAACAACTACAAAAATTATTCAATGGAGTCACGAACGCTGTTCCGGATCCATGCTGTATTGTCCAAACTCAAGGCTGGCCAGGAAGAAAATGGCGCAGATGGAACCAGTCCTTCCTAAGGCATCAAGGTTCCTCACAAACTGTTCTTAGGAATTCTTGGACCAAAGAGAGAACTGCCAAAGTACGAGGGCTTGTGATGCTGTCTTCCTCCCATTAGAAGAACTGTGTTGTCAATAGTTGTTCCACTGGGCTACTGGTCTAGTGTTTGATGTGTTGTGGTGAGAATGGATGGGTCTTACCTAACCGGATTTCAGCTTCTGAAACCAGGGAGCAGCTACAAAAATACTGCTTGCTAATCAATGAAGCTGACAGGAGCAGCTTATCTTCATTATTCCATGATCAATTCTGTCAGGGTCAACCAAGTGAGGGCTACTTTTGTCCTATTTTCTGTCCCGTTTCAATCTCATAACTTTGAAATAACCTGGATGTTCCAGGCTCCTAATGTTTTTTTATTTAATATTTCTTGGGAAATCCTTATCCACTTTTTCTCAGTCTGTACTCCTTGACCAGCAAGACACATCCGATGGTCGGTCCTGTCACATTGGGAGTGAGCTTAACAGTGCAAATAATTCAGCAAAGACTTCCAGTTTTGGCTGGAAATATGATAGAACCTCAACTCTCTGCAGTGGCCTTCTTTTTCAAAAGGACAGAGAATTTTTTTTTACAAAACTGATCAGCTCAGTCTCTATTTAAGGACATTTCTAAATGTTGGAAAGAAATTTAAAATGTTTACAGCATTTGGGACATGTGCAAACAATCTGGCCAAAGTCCCTTAAATCAGGAAGCAGCTCATCATCCTTGTACTGCAGATTGGTGAATAGTAACTGGACTTACACATTTTCAAAAGCTTCTGACTACTTCCAGAATTCTGTTCACAGGTCAATACTTGCCCTAGTATTTTCTTTGCTGATAATGTTGGCAAAACCAGCTGATGAACCTTATCAATTTTCAGTCTGGCTATTGTATTAGCAACTAAGTATGATTTTACAGATTCACTGGGGTATTGAAATATGGTGTTACTTTTTTAAAAAAAGGCTAGCAGTTTCTATGCCTTTGTTGGTAATTCCATCCACCCAGGACACTTCTTGCTGTACTGTTACTCAGGATTGCTTATTAGATATATGGCTAAGCCAATAAGCCAATCTGGTTTTTGTTGTTCTTGTTTGCATTCCTCCTTTGGTGTAACTAGCATTAACAATGAAGGAAGAGCAAAAAAAGGACAAAATTTTTGGTATCTCTTCTTTTGTTGTGTGGTCATGACATTTGAACATGCTATCTCTTGTTGATTTCACTTGCTCTTCTGTCTTCCCCTACCCTTGTCCCTAGTATTTCTCCTTCTAAGCAGAACAACTTTCATGAAGGAAAATCTATTATGTTAAATGGCACTTAAATAGTCAGTTCCTGCTACAGTAGCACTTAAATCTACTAACAGAAACAGTGAACAGTTCATTTGAGCCAAAATAGAATCAAATGAAATTCTAAAGCTAGGGTGTGGGTTAATTTCACTGACCAATACAGACCCTTATGTTCCTGAAACATTCTAGCATAAGATTTGCTTTGTCTGCCACTCATACACAAGCATCTGCCCAATGTAGATCATATTAATTCTGGTCCAATCTAAAAGCAGATTTCAACTAGATAATGTTATATCACACAGTGTAAGGTGAGTATCCTAGCATAACCAGGAACAGGAAAAGCAATTTTGAAGGTATGTAGATAAGATAAAATTTGTCATATTCTTCAATGACTCAATATAAATGAAATCAACTACTTCTGTTGTGTTGTAAATAATTATAACTCTTGTTACTTTAGTTACCCTTTGCTTTATGTTGGTTCTTTGGCACATTTTCTTCATTATTCTCCTAAAGGAATAATAAAAATCATAGGAAGTATGAGTTCATAGGATCTTATAAGCCACCTTGAAAGCCAAGATGATGCAGTGGTTAAGGTGCTGGACTAGGAGTGATGAGACCCAGGTTCTAATCCTTCCTTAGGCACAGAAGCCAGCTGCATGATCTTGGGTCAGTCACTCTCAGTTCTACACTGGGAAGATATATATATATAGATACACACACATACCCTAGATTGAAGGCAGCAATGACAAACTGCTTCTGCAATGTTGCCAAGGAAACTGCATGGACCTGTCCATGAAGTTGCCAGGAGTCAAGATTGATTCAAAGGTCATTGTTCCAGGGATTGGATTTAGTGCCGAGATCTACTTAACCACTCTGACAAGTGACAGTCCAGCCCTCATTTGAAAATCTCCAGCAAGGGAGAGTTAACCACTGCTTAACAACTCTGGGCATCAGGAAGTTACTAATATTCAGCCTGAATTTCTTTTCTTTTACTTTTAACTTACTGGCTCTTGTCTTGGTCTTGGCTTCAACAGATCAGTCACCTCTTGCACATAACAGCCTCTTAGATTTGTTGATTATTTTCTCTCTCCTTATTCTTCTCCTTTGCAAATGGAACATGCTCAGTTACCTTACCATGGTGCTTGGTTTCCAGACCCTTTAGCATCTTGATAGTTCTTTTCTAAACTTAAACCAGTATCTCAAATAAAGTGCGGTCCGCAGAGCAGGACACAATACCCCAAGTGTACTCCAGCCAACACAGACTACCATGGAATGATTATCTCCTGTGATCTGGATGCTTCTGTTAATGCAGCTGAAGATTGCATTTGCCCTTTTAGGTGCTGCATCACATTGCTTGCTTGTGTTCAGCTGATGATACAGTAGCACACCTAACTCTTCTCACAGTCTTTACTCTCACATCTTTCCATTTGATTTTTTCCTACTCAGATACAGGGCTGTATGCTTGTCATTGCTCAACACTGTTCTAGATTTGTCCCATGCATAAACCTTTCAAGGTTATTTTGAAGTGTGATTTTTGCCCCATACGGTATTAGCCATTCCTCCCAGCTTGATTTCATTTGCAAATCTGATTACCCCTTTCAGTCCATCCTGTAGGCTGAACAGCACTGGGCTAAGGATGAAGCCCCGGGGGACACCGCTGAATACTTCTCCCCAGGACAGTGCAGCACCATTTACATACACGTTGTATAACACAGACATCTTTTTTTTAGTTCAACTGTCACGAGGGACAGGAAATTCAGACCTAACTTACTGCAAGCTGATTACTGAACTAATGAATTACCATAAATTACTTCCTGTGTCCTACTGGTAAGAAACTCTGTTGTTACCTAAATACCAGCACACCTCATGTAAGAAAACAGATGCACACAAAATACTGCTTCCACTGGCAGCAAAATAAGACATCAGAAGGATAAGTGAGAATTCTAGCTCAAAAGTATTTTTGAATTATAACTTGATAAGTGAATCATATAATTTAGAAATGGGAGGAATCTTGGTTCCAGTACTGATTGATCTGAAATATGACATTTGTAAAATAAAAATAACTTCCATTAAGAAATTTTGCTTCCATTTAATACCAGCTTGGAGTTAAGCCACTTATTGACCTACCTCCTTTTTTAAATACTTCCTTTAAGACAGAAGAGGATTGTGTTTACACCACCACACAAAACATGCTTCCTCTAAATAACTGCTCACATGCATTTTATCAATAGTTCTTCCACAGGAAATAGTAACAGTAGGTTGGGGTATATAAATGACCTATAACCACTAAGAGGCAGTTTGGTCTAGTGGTTAAGGCAACGGGCTAGAAACCAGGGGACTGAGTTCTAGTCCCACTTTAGGCATGAAAGCCGGCTGGATGACCTTGGGCCAGTCCCTCTCTCTCAGCCCAACTCACCTTGCAGGGTTGTTGTTGTGGGGGAAATAGGAGGAGGAAGGAGTATTTTGTATGTTTGCCGCCTTGGGTTATTTATAAAAATAATAAAGCTAGGATAGAAAATAAATAAAAAATTACAACTTCGATTTGAACTGGTGTCACCCCTCCTGTTCCTTCCCTGAAAACCTGTAGAAAACAAGGACTGTCAAAAGAGACATGAAACAGTTTTTAAGTGATTTTGCAGGCATGTGCCGTTTTGAAGATCTAATTGACCAGAAAAGGAAAAAAACCTTTTATTTAAAATCTTTAGATGGGAAGAACTTTGACCTACTTTGAATAGTTTCCACCTTTGGTTCAAGCAAGTTGTCTTCTTTTCCCTACTTTCCTTAAATTCATTAGGAGCACTATCAAAGTAAGACTGTAGGAGATGGAACAGAATTATACATCTCTAGTTTTGCCACTAGAGGGAGCCAGAGTATTAAATTACAAGTCTCTCCGAACCTGCCACTGTGGATGGGGACTCACAAACCTTTTCAGCTAAGCAGTTAGTAGTGAAGGCAGCCTGCCATCTGTTTTTTTTCAAAATGCCACACTAAGCATGAACCTTTCCTGTTGCTTCAGTATGCAGTGGGGGAGTTAAGCCTGATGGGGGTGCACATAGAATGTGTTTCCAAAATGCTTCTGCTCAGGCACAGCTGCTCAGTGGGCAAAATCCCTTGTTAGCATCTTTGGTGGATTATCCCTTTCACAGCTATTGTCAGTAAGGAAAAATTTTAAAAAGACAAGCACCTGTGAAAGATGGAGGACTCAAGCCAAAATCACATCTGTTTGCTTGGGTGCAGCAAATCCATCTTATTTGGTATGCTGAATTATCCCAGTTGTATGGAATGCTGCAGGAAGCATAATGGCATTCAATTCCATTCCTCAACCTGAATTCAGTTGAAATGCTGGCACAGAATTGTGAATGGAGCAGGACAAAGATGTCAAAGTTCAGAGCAATGTTAACTTCCATAGTACAAGTCCATATCTATTTACTTACATCCTTAGCGTGAATCCCATGCACACTGAGAAGAGTGAACTGACTTGGTCAAGGAAGAAATGTGAAGAAATGTCAGGCTTATTGCTTAGCCCATTCAACTGGGTTCCCAATCATCTTTGTCTCCATATTCAATTAGAATAATTCAATAATTGAAATTCAATAATTTACATTTCTCTACCTTTAATAAAACGCTGAAGGAATAATGTCAAGGACCTTCTTCCTTTGAAGCCATTACTGATGACAATTTTTCAAGTTAAATTTAGTAATGCTACGGTTAAGAAACGTACCAAACAAGGTCTAGCAAAAATTCTAGATAATAAATTATCTGGGACACAGTCTCCAACTTTTCTTTTATAGATGTCTCACAAATATATTTAACCATATCTCACCATTTGGTTAAAAGTAAAATAATTTTTTTAACTCAAAATTCCAGGTATATTTATTTGACGAACTGAACATTGCAGTCAATTAGATGGTGGAAACAGAGCTTGCTGTTCTGAGAGAGAAAAGGAATTAGAGAAGGTGTTTGCTGTTCAAAAACCCACTGTCAGTGCTCCATATGGTCATGGCTGGGCAGGGGAAGGACACCAGACTGTTCTGTACAGTGAAGGATTCCACATTTACATAAGAATTCTAAACTGGCCTTAATGCATCATGAGAATTGCAGTAAATGTTCCGGGCCTCTGGGAATTATATTACACGTCACAGCCTGTAGGCAGACTTATTTCAAAGACCGGTAATGGAGTATTTTAGGTGTCCCTTTCCTCACCCATTTCCTTCTCGTCATCTAGAGAGGAGGCAACAGTCTTGCTTTCCATTGCTTTTTTGGCCAGAGCCCCCCTCATACGTTTTCTCTCCTCCTTCTGCTCCATCCGTCTAATCTTCTCCCTTTCCATTACCATCTCTTGAAATTCAGGACTGTGATGATCCAGGTGATAGCCAAATTGCTCCCGGGCCTCAGCCAGTAACAATCGCCGCCGTTCTTTTTCTTGATGCTCTTTGAGCTTGCGCTGCTGTTTTTCCCTCTGCCAGTCTTCAATCATCTGTGGCATTTTGGCCATTTTGGCAGCAATGATCTCCTCTCTGTAAAGCAAAAACAAAACAAAATTCTGCAACAAAATATCAAACAGCTCTAGACATAGAAAAAGATACATTAATTTTAAATGATGTATTTTCACTTTAATGGGTGAAAAGGTTCATACTAAATAGCTACTCTAAAACCCAACTCTAAGAAGGGCTTTACAGTTTAAAATCTGCATTTTGGATAGTGCTCACAGATGCCATGACACTGACCTAAACTGTTGAGAGGTGTTCAACCTAATCTGTTAAATCAGCAATCTACTAGTTGCATTTTATGCCAGATGAAGTTCTAAGGAGTCTTCAAAGTAATGTAGAAAAAAACTCCCTAAAGTGCAGTAGAGGTTCAAATCAGTGGAAACGTCATGTCACAAATGCCATCTGACCATCTAACATGAACATTTTATGTTAGATGGTCAGATGGCATTTGTGACATGAGCACAAATGGCATTTGAATAACATGTGCATATTATTCAAATTGCAAACATGTTCCTTAAGAGAGCCTGCAATCTCATAGAACATCATCATATTCCTCTACAGCAGTTTTTTTCAACCTTAGCAACTTTAAGATGTGTGGATTTCAACTCCCAAAATTCCCTAGCCAGCTGGGATTTAGTCCATGCATCTTAAAGTTGCCAAGGTTGAGAAACACCGCTCTACAGAAAAGTCACCTATCAACAGTACTTTCATTTTGTTTAGATTAAGATAAAATATATTAGCCCTTCTTCATTCAGCACTTCCACCACTTCATCTGAAGCTAATAAAAATGCTTGGATGTCCTGATACAGGTGATACCTAGCTTTATGTCCACAGATGATCGCAATTAAGAATTTCACATAGTCAAACAGTAGGGAGGGGAGAGAGAACAAAGCCTCAGAGAACACCTGAAATTGCTTGGGCAGAACAATCCTTCTCCAGCACCTTGCTCTGGAACCCATCTACCAGGCAAGAGCAGAAATACTAAACCATAGTGTGGCAATCTCAGTTTTGTTTAGTTTTTATTAATGTAAGGATTGTTTGCTCTAAGTTTTGTCAGATATTTTGCTTCAACTGGGTACACTCCCTGATACAGGGGATGAAATTATCCTGGTTAAAAAGCTACAAAGCAAACTACATTTAAACATGAGAAATGCAGAAACAAAAAGTTTTCTGTTGGTGCAGAAATAAGTGCCCCCAAGATGGACATTGCACAAGTGCTTATAGATGCTTCTCTGCTGTGGGACATCTGCTGACCTCTCCTTTGCATCTCTCAAATCCTTATTCCCGCACCAAGAATTTCAGAGGTTCTCCTCCATTTCATGTTGTAGGCCCTCCTTTGCTTAGCCCTGTTATTTTGCAACAGCCGCTCTGGAATGGCCTTCAGAAAGACCAGTGCAGCTGGACCACAAGTCAGAAGCCTAAGGCCACTCAAGGGCCATTCCCAGACGCTGGGGATTGGCACAGGGGCAAATGGGCCCAGCATCAATTCCTGGGGTCCAATCCTGTCAGCTGGGCATTTACATGGCTCCTTTGATTAGACCAGTGTTTTTTAAAGTGTGGTCCTAGGGCCCTGAGGATTCCCCAAGCCCCTCTCAGGGGTCCACGAAATCAGAATTTTTTGCCAGCCTATGTTGAAAAATAGCGCAGTATCAAAAGCCCATCAAACAATTGTGAGAAGCAGCAGTGGGCAGCGAAGGAGTCAATTTTAATTTTTAATGAGGTAAATATCGAGATATATAACCCATACAAGCGAAAGCTCTTTTGGGGTCCCCCATAATTTTTAGAAGTGGGAAGGGCTCCTGACAGCAAAAAGTTTAAGAAATCCTGGATTAGACTGACGTTAAGAACAGCTGTTCTATTCTGAAACGAAGCCTTGCAGCTTCCCCAGGGAGACCAGGGCCGTCTCCTGAGAAGGCAAAAGCCCAGAGGCTGAAACGCTTGAATTGTGCCCCGGCCGGGCCCCACGCGAGAAGGGCGCTCGCGACTCCCCCCGGCCCGGCTGCTCGAGAGGCGGCTTCTCGCCTCCTCGCTCCAGTCTAACGGGAGGCTTCCTCGGGGCAGCCTTCGGCCAGCTTTCCCCGCGCGGCGGCACTCGCGTCCAGCAAAAGGCAGCGACGCGGCCCACCCGCCCTTCTCAGCTCCCCGTTGTTCTCCTCACCTCTGCCGCTGCTTGGCTTCGGCCTCGCGCTCCTTGGCCTCGAGCGACTGCTGCATCTCCTTCAGGGAGGGGTACCAGGCTCTTTCCTCAGCTTCCATCTCCTGCAACTTCTCCGGCGTCGGCCACAACTGGGCCGGGTCGACCCCGGAGGCCTCCCCGTGGCGCCCGAACCGCTTGGCCTCGTAGACGGCCGTCAGCTGCCAGGCTGGAGTACGCGGATTGGCAGAGTCCAGCCGGTACACTCCCCTCAGTTGTAGCTTCAGCGGCTTGGCGTTATATAGCCGGACGCCGCCGAGCAGCACCCGGCTTCCGCGGGCCGCCATCTTGGAATGGACTTAGCAGCTGACCAGAACTATAAAGGCCGCCATCTTGAAGTTAACCCCCTCCCGTGGGCGGTGCCATCTTGGATGCGGCCGCATGGCCGCCGCCATTTTGAAGTTATTTCCTCGCCGCGGGCGCCTCCATCTTTGGAACGTTGCGAATGTTCGTGGAGGGTTGCCGGGAAGCGGTGAAGTCATTTCGTCATAATCTTAGAAGCAGGAAAGTGGTGGAGATTCCCTTGACTTTGAGTCCGATGTGATTTTTTTCTTTGCAACATGTTTCTAAAAATTGCAGTGCGTCTGTACTCAAGTGTTTTACGATGCAACCATGCCTTCTTTAAACCGAGCATTAGGATTTGGGAAGGCTTTCAGAGAAGCGATGGCATCCTAACGAGATTTACCTATATAAGAATTTGCACAGGTTTTTCTAAAATCTCCTGCTAAGCTTCCTAACTGCAGCGCAACTGCAGTAAAAACAACATACGCTTTTGAGAAATTAATGCACGCGAAATATTCGGGTATCCTCTTATGCCACTCTACTTGTTCGCATTTTGCAATGCGGAGACCTGGCGCTTGATGTATTCCACCTATACTAAAAAACCTTGAGGTCTTGAAATTGTCCAGACGAGTGCTGTATGGTGTTAAATTCCTAGCATATGGGATATTAGCGAAGTAACCGTGCAATCCGTTATAGACGTTTATTCGTCAGACGTTCCTTGTTTTCAATCCTGCTTACTCTCATGGAAATGTCCTTAAAGCTGCAGGTGGTCCCATTTCATTACAAGTTTAACCTCATCCCCTATTTTACCATCACCATCTGTGACATGGGGATTTAGCAGTTTAATATTAACTTACGTCTTTGGATAGCTGACACAGTTAAAACTGTGGCGGTCGTCATTTTAGGACTATGGATTGTGAAGAGAGTTTGCCAAATGATGAAAAAATACAAGCAGAATGCCATAGAAATGGGAAATGAAGGTCTGGATGGGCAATGAAATGCAATACAGTAGTAGAAAATGGACCAAAGCTGAGAAAAAAAGCTAGAAATAGAAATCAGCAATAATGATATGTATTTTAACATTATCAAAGCTATTCAGAAATAATATGCTTTTATATTATGTTTTTAAGAATTCAGAGTACATAGTTGACATTCAAACTGGGAACAGGTGGAAATTCAGTAAACATATCTTTGATGTGTAAACATATCTTTCAGTAAACATATCTTCAAGTTATTCTTGGGCCTTTCTCCATGGCTTAGTTAAAGTGGTATCCACTTATCCTTGAGCCAGTTGAAAATATGCCATCAAATTTGCTGTCCTCACTTTATTCCAGAACTGCATAGTGAGGTACAATTCTAAGCACTGGTTTGACTATGAATGTATTGTTGAGGTTTTCCTACTAATAGATTAAGACTGCTATTGTATCAAATCATTTTGGCCAGGTGAAGGGGTTGTATTAGATTGTCTCCTCTCACGTGCTTCATGCAAATAGCCTGGGGGGAGGGGAGGAGCTGCCCGGACTTGTCTTCTCACTTCCTCTTTTTCTCTCTGCTGGAAATGTAGCTCAGCAAGGCTTGCTCCAAAGGGAGCTAAGTCCTTTAAATGTTTTGTTTTTGTTTTCTGTAAATAAATTATTTTTATAGAAATGCTTGGTGTGTGACTTTTTTGACCTCTCCTGGGCTAAAGGCTTTCCCAGCATCTGCCAACATGTATGGATGCTAGGACAAAAGTAATCAGTAATTTCAGGAAATACAGAAATAATAGTTTTGAGCTCCCTACATCCTACTGTATTAGAAAAAAAAAGTAATATAAGTCCCCTTTAAAGTGAAAAAGCACAGGAGACCAATTTATTTATTTTATTTATTTTATATCCCACCTTTATTACTTTTATAAATAATTCAAGGTGGCAAACATACCAAATACTCCTTCCCCCTCCTGTTTTCCCCACAACAACCACCCTGTGAGATGAGTTGAGCTGAGAGAGGGTGACTGGCCCAAGGTCCCCTAAGGCAGGACTAGAACTCTCAGTCTCCTGGTTTCTAGCCTGTTGCTGTAACCACTAGACCAATTATGAAATCCTTAAAACAACAGCATTCTGACACGCTGTGTCCCCTGCTTTCTAAAACCTCCTTCCCTGTTCTCTGGCTCAGTTTCCCCAGAGGAATGGACCGACTGTTTTAGAACTCTGTTTAGCAACAGCTGAGTCTCCAGTTATAAATCAGAAAACTTGGCAAGTTGGAATCCAATGTGCCATTCTAAGACTGCTGAACTTATCATACAGTTGCAACAAGGCAAATTATTACCTTATTTATTCAAATGATTATTAATTATTCAATTGATTAATTATGTGCCATCAAGTCGTTTTTGACTGCTAGCGACCACATAGATAGATTTTCTCCATGACGAGAATTATTCAAGGCCAATGCCAATTGGTGGGTTCTAGTTCTGACACATCTCTGTACTCATAGAGAGTGTACAGCTCAGATTCAACAGGTTGGAGCACGTCTATTATTGTTCCACCATTCCAAAAAGGAGATAAAACTGATTCCTCAACTGACCCCTCTATCAGCCTGTTGAGCATCCTAAGCAAGCTATATGCCAACGGCTCCTGTACAATAACATCATGGTAGAGGAACAAGCCAGCTTTAACGAAGTGCATTCAATATCAGATCACAATCTAGTTCTTCAACATTTGGCTGCAAACTATGCTACGTGGCTACCTGGCAAATCCTACATGCCCTTTACAGATTTGAAGGCAGTGTTCAATTCAGTCCCAAGAAATAGGCTATGGGAGAAACTGGCTGCCTCATCTATTGATTGGGGTCTTCTCACGCTAATTGTGAAGTTGCATGAGAATAACATCACACAAAGCCAATGCAGCCCTCTCCTGAGCAATATCCATTTAGAAGGAATGAAACAGGGATGTATTCTGCCTTTTATCAACTCCTACAGGATATCAATTCTTTGGTAGACTCACTATCAGAAAAGTAACACCGTCCATATAGGCTGGCTAACAAACCAGTCTGTATCCTTCTCTGTGCAAACGCTACTGCCAACCTTTCTACTTCAGTGTCCACCGTGGGAGGCAGGTGAGGGGTGGGGGGCAAATGACATCACACACATTGTGATGTTATTGTGGCTTGTAACACATGTATATTGGCAGAAAGACAACAGGTGGGTATGGGCAGAAGCCTTCTGATGTCTAACAAGGTGAATGATGGAGGAGCAGGGTACTAAAAGAAAAAGTCATGTATTTGGGGCATGTAATACAAATGGACGAGGGATAGAGAAATCAATATACTTGGCAGGATTGATGGAAGGAGAAGGGGAAGGGGAAGAGAACAGAAAAGGTGGATGGATGGAATCAAGGAGATTCCAGGGCTATCCCTGGAAGAGTTAAAACCTATTACTATAGGCAAGTGGAGATGACAGGGGTTTGGCTCTGGAGTTACCAGGAATAGGGTGTGCATAACTCAGTGGCCCCAAACTAGCTAATTAATTCCATTGCCTGCATGTATCTGCTTGCTGTAGAAAACGATTGGCACTTCTCTCTCTCTCTCTCTCTCTCTCTCTCTCTCTCTCTCTCTCTCACACACACACACACACACACACACACACTGAAACCCCTTTTGTTTTGACTGTTTAGTGGAAACTAGGTTCTTGTTTTATGGGACAGCTTTATGTACATTTGTGGCTGAGAGAATAATTATTTCTTCCTATTAAAATGAAAATGACATGTGATGATTTGTTTACTTTAAACCTGATGGTTTTTAATGAGAAATCAGGATTGCTGTACTGGAAAATTTCATGATTTCTAGAAACGATCCCTGTGTTAAACTGTCCCCCGCTCCCCAAATTCAGTACTCATT
Organism: Candoia aspera; assembly: GCF_035149785.1. Lineage (NCBI taxonomy): Eukaryota > Metazoa > Chordata > Lepidosauria > Squamata > Candoiidae > Candoia > Candoia aspera. Next base: position 154,556,197 of record NC_086154.1, read on the forward strand.
CAGTCTTGGAATGGTGAGTGATTTGGGTATTGCTCCCTTCAAGTCACTGTTAGTACCTAGTCCAGTGATGGCGAACCTATGACACGGGTGTCAAAGGTGACACACCACGATGTTTTGGTGACAGGCCAGTGTTCACCAACACGCAACAACTATTCTCCCTGTTTGAGTTACCAAAGAAACTGAACAAACAAAAGGCACTGCAACTCCCCCCACCCACCTATCTCCCCCCCATCTCTGCCCTTTTAGCTGCCCAAAATTGGATTGTATTTTTTTAAAATAAATGAATATGTAAATTGTTTCTCTTATGTTCGGGGGTGGGGATGACACACCAGCAGAGTCAAGTTAGGCATTTTCTGAATTTTTGACAAGCCGAGCCCAAAAGGTTTGCCATCACTGTCCTAGTCCCTTACCAACCTTCCTTCCTTCCTTCATTGTTATATATCTTTTATTTAATTTTTTTCAAGAGTCAGGGTGTTCACTGTTTCCTCATTTGGGGTTCAGTTTCATTAATTATATTCTCCCTCCTTGAATATCTGTCCCTTTCTTCCAGTTTAAGTTATTTCAACCAATACTTTAAAAAAAAAAATCTGCATTATTATGTGTTGCCCTGGCCCTTGTTCTTATTATCCCCAGTTTCTTCATTTTAGTAATGCTCCTCACCATACTGTCTAAGTGGCAATGGGATCAAATGGGCTTGGAAGTTGAATCTTCAGAATAAACAGCTAATTATTTGCAGTATTTTTGGTTGCTTTTTAAAGGCTTCCTCCTCAGAAAGGATGTTACCAAAAGCAGAAGAATGAGAAGCTATTGAAAGGCAGTAAGAGTCTTTCAAGAGTCATCTGAACAAATAGACAGGAGAATAAGCTATCCGTCAGTAAGAAGGGAGTTCCATAGTTCTGAGGCCACTATTGAAAAAGCCCTACCATTTGTGTTGGCCAAGCTATCAATATTAATGGTAGTTTTAGGTCTACATGGCATCTGTTTCCTGGTCTGGTCTACCTTGTAGGGCTCACAGCAATGGAGCAATATACTAGTGGCAAGACATTGTGTATCAGTTTTTGCTAAGTACAATATTCATAGTAAGTTTAGTATTTATCTTCCACTGATATTCATTGTTGTGTACAAATTGTCTTGTTTAGACTCTGCATCCATTGAATCATATACTTGTTTGGATTCTAAATCATATTTCATTCAGTAACAACTTGTAGATAAGGCTGAACTGATGTTCTGAGTTTTGTATTATAACTTTTTCAAATTTGCTTAAGTCCCAAGTATTCTACCTTAGTTTTGTAATTCTAAGATGTTTATTTCAGAGATTTTATCTTTGTTTTAATCCTTAACAAAATAATAATAATAATAATAATAAAAAACATGGTCTTGCAGGCCATATGAATTGTTATTTTTCCACTGATGAATTTTTTTGTACATTTACCGTGAAAATAAATGTTTAATATTGAAGCAATGAATGATAATATGGGCTTAATTTTTTCTCTGTATTTTTCCCATACTTTTGGTATGCTTCTTATAATTGAATAATCTCTTATAGATTGTACATTTCTGTTTGATCAAAGATATATGTCAAACTTCTGGGAGTCCTGTTCCATCAACAGAAATAACCCATCCAAATTTATTTGTTTGTTATGTCAATTTATATAGCCACCCAATCACAACTCTAATCCAGTCTGTAATCCAAGTTAAACAGATGGCTTGATATATAGTTTTAGATTTGGTACTGACAGTCCACCTAGTTCTTTCACATTTGCAAAGTCTTAAGTTTAGTCCTTGGTCTTTTTATTTGATCATATAAAATTACTTATTTTTTTCTGTCATTTGTTTAATATCCTGTCTTCAATTCTTACTGAAATCAATTGAAATAGAAAACTAATTCTTGGTAAAATATTCATTTTTACTGCTGACATTCTTACAAATATAACTTTATCTTAAAATATCTGCTGTTATGTTTTTTCAGGTCTGTAATTATCAATATTTTTGTTATTTTTCTGTTAGGTAAATTCCCATGTACTTAACTGGTTTAACAGTGGTTTTAAACCCTGTTGCCTGCTTCAAGATATTGCTTATCTTCTTCAGACAAATTCCATGTGATCATTTGCATCTTGTTCTTCTTACTCAGATATCCTGATATTGAACCATACTGCTGTATATTCCTTTCTTGATTTTAGGGACTCCTTTGGATTGGTAATTGTACAACATCATCAGCATATAATTTTAGTTTGCATTCATGTTTGACCAGTTTAATTCTTGAAATGTGTATTCTTACATCTTCCTTGCCAATGGTTCTAATGCCAGTCAAAGTCAAGATGGAGAGAGGGGACAACCTTGTCTTGTCCCCTTCATTATAATACATTGCAATAAAAGTAGATCCAGAACACATCCTTGTTCCACCCTTCTTCCAGAATCCTGCTGATCTTGCATTGCATGGAACACAATGTTAAGAGGACCACACTCTGAGGTGCTAGAAGGCCACAGAATGCAAGGAGCCATATCACACATATGGGAGGGGTTGTGGTTTGGGGGTGAGTTTCAAGGGATGTTCTTCATTTTTAAACTAGTACACCTAATTTAGGGCTTTTGTTACAGTTTCCATATGTCTTCCAACCTCAAAATGGTGGAAAATTCCTGTCAGCTTTCATTCATCATAGTAAAAGGAGGCCTTAAAAACAGCAAAAGTGGGACCTATAGTCACAAGTTGCTCACCCTAACCCAGAGTTCTAGATTCATTCTGTAATGGTATGTGGGAATGACCTTGGAAGACAGGAGGGAGAGACACAGACTAGACAATGGTCTGATAAATGAAATCTGAGCCCAAGGGGGGGGGTGAAGAAAGTGTCTCAGAAGGGACCCTCCCTAGTTTTTGGGAGAGTAAAAGTAAGGGATGGGAGGGGTACTTGTAAGATTCTGTTAATGTAACATTACAATAAAGATAGTACTCATGGTTGTGCTTCTTGTCTGGGCTCCCTTGAAGGGATACCACCCTTCTGAGAGTGAACAACTTGGTTGTCTTGAAACTGATCGTTTAGATCCATGTTTCCTGAACCTGGACAACTTTTAGATGTGTGGACCAACTCTGAGAATTCCTTAGCCAGCATGGCCATTGCTATGAATTCTAGGAGCTGAAGTCCACACATCTCAAAACTGCCCAGGTTGGGAAACATTGGTTTAAATGTCTGATCCTGGAGTTTCTCAGAGAGGCTGTGGGCAGACAGCGTTATAGAAATAAAATTAAATTTTATTTAATATTTTGAAAGAATAAATAAAAGAATATAAGAAAGAAAGATATAGAACATGTAAAAAAGTAAATATAATAATAATGACTTGTATTTTCTATAAAGTACATAGTAATGTTCTTAGATTATAGAACATATAAGAAACAAATAATCGTCCCTATTGGACTTCAAATAGAGCTTATATAGTTAACACAGTATGAATCACTTTCAAAACTATGAAGAGTAGGTAATATGTTAGCTCAATGCTAAATGATGATTTTATTGTAAACCGCCCAGAGTCGTTTTTTAGTGAGATGGGTGGTGACAAAATATGAAATATAAATAAATATAAATAAATCAAATGTTATAAATCAAATTACGATAGAATTCTATAGATAAGAAAAACCAAGTTTCAGATATGGCACAGACCCATATATAACATTATAGTCCAAGAATAGTTTCCAATTACAGTGGAGTTAAATTCTGCATCACCGTTACTTTTTATCTGAGAAGTTATTTTTTATATCAGAGCATGCTACCACAATGTAATTAGCCATTCTTCCAAAGAAGGATTCAAAAAGCTTTTCCAGTAAAAAGAATACACAATCCTTGCAGCCATTAATATATACAGTGATAGCTCAGTATATTTTGGAGGGATATATGGTTTAATGAAACTTAATCAGAATATCTCTGGTTGTAATGGAATTAGAACCTTCAGAAGCTGTTCTATTCTACTATGACCAAGTGGATTCAAATCTCCCTTTTATTCATCACTCGATTGCCCCCTAGTTGTGGGGTCTGTTGCCAGTGAGGCACTTGGCTCCACTGAGGTCTTTGCTGGGTAACGTATAAGCAGATCAGCCCTCTTCCCCAGCAACATCATGTCTAGGGAAGTCATAAAATTGATGCTCTTCTGAATCCTAATCCCTGCCAACCAGTGGAGCTGCCATTTGCATTTTAAATAAATAAAATTGCAACAAGTCAAATTTTAATAAAGAAAGTAGGACAACATGAGAACCACTGGATATTACAATCTGGCTTCCTAGAAAATGAACAATCATGAATTCCAGAGGAAAGGACTAGTGTGGGAACAAGCTTGGTTTGTGGCAATTTCTATGACTTGGATGGACTTAAATGGCACTTTTGTGTTCTGTGGCATGTTTCCTTCCCTCATATTTACCATGAACTTATATGTACACACAACCAGTTTTGTGCTAAAATTGAAGCACACTTTTTTTTTACAGTAAAATAACATTTATAAAAATAAAATTAATAATGGAGCTAAGAATGACTTTGCTATAGTTGCAAACAGCTAAGAAGTATACTGAATAAGAAGTACAATTTTAACCAACTTTGTTATAGGGCCTTTCCATACAACTAAATGGAAGTGCTCTCTATCAGACTCTGAGCTGGCAGAAAACCACCCCAGCATAAAATTGGCTGTCCCCATTGCTGACCTCTGTCCTGCTTCTCTTGCCTCTGTTCCCAATCACTGCTATCACCTGACGTCCCTCCAAGGTGTTGGGTTACAGGCCTAGCAAATATTGGGTGGAGAGGAGGAATATGGGAGTCAATGTGATCTAGGGGTGAAGATGGAGTGGCACTGGGGAGATCCAGGTTCAAGTCCAGTTCATTGGGTACCTTTGAGTCAGTTGCTCTCAGCCCAGCCTACTTCACTGGGTTGTAGTTATAGTGGGAAATGGGTATGGGTGCTGCCTTGAGCTCCCAAAGAAAAATTGAGATATAAATCTAACAACAACAACAACAAAAAAGAGCAAGAACCAGAAGCATTACTTTAATTTCAGTGCCACAAAGGACAACTTAAGCCTGTCTTATTCATGGGCTGGGGATGAGATCATGGCAATGTCATGGGACTGAACCTAAAGAGATGTTGCCAGGACATGTTTGGGCTGTGATTAGAGGCAAGAAAGAGCTCATAGAGGGCACACCCCCTCGAGGCTGACTCCTTTGCCGTTTGGGAGCTGTGCAGTCACTGAAGGGATTACTGTGAAACTAATCTAGAGTTTTGCCTGTGCTAGGCCTTTCAGTACTTCACCTGGACCTAGTCCTGAATACTGGTAGAATTCATACCTTCTACCGGCTTGAGTACTTTGTAGCCCCTGGTCTAGAAACCACTGTTTCTCCTCACCCATCGCCATTTTTGCTGCAACCCCTTTTCCTTGCTTTGTTGTTTGCCATCCTTCTCTCTGTCCTTCCTTCAGCTGCCAGCCACTGGCAGTCGCTCCTCATCAGCCAGGATCTGGAGTCTAAAAAGCAGCATTTCCCCAAATAGCCTTTGCCAACTTTAAACTGCCTTTTACTTAATTGTTTAGTTGGCATCCCCTTTCCTGTTCCCCAAAGAGGGAGTGAGATGGGAAAGCTTAAAAGCCCCGCTAATAACCTTGGGTCCCCTGGGGAATTGCATGCGATGGAGGAAAAAGGAGGGCAAATGGCTTTTCTGGACTTCTTCGCCATTACCAGCTCACACCATCTTCTCTGCTCTTCCCATCTCAACACCCCCAGAGTCAGCCCAGCCAGTCTAATTTAAGGGAATCCAACTTTCCTTTTTTTTTTTTTCCAAGCTAATTAAACGCTTCAGTTCGGCTGAACAAATTTGTCAGTGGCGAGAACACAACTGGCTAGGATTCTCCTCTCCCCCACCTCATTGTCTCATCTCCTGACTTCCCTCCTTCCTCCGTAAGCCTGTTTGTCATCAACATTTTTCTTTGGAGATACCACCCTTCACTTTCTTCAGTGTCTTCATGGGATCTGGCACCAGAAGACAAGTAATGGGCTCAAGGACATATTCCTTTGCATCTTAACTCAGCCTTCCTTGCCTAGTAAGAGGTTCCTACCCACTCTGTGGGCCCCACTTTGTAGCATCAAGAGTTGGGAGAGGCTATGGAATCCCTCGAGCCCAACCCACTCTTCACGACAGGAGTCCAAGTTAAAATCTCCCTGAAGGAGGACTGGCCAGCCTCTGCTTGAACTGATCCAGTGAAAAGGAATTCACTTGCCACTTTTCAGCCCCCTAGCAACTTCATCTGGCAAAATGGGGCCAAAAAGCCAGAAGCAACTACTTGGCTTGAGGCAAACCGGTCATTCAGCCAACTTCTCCTGCTTGGTGTTCTGCTTCTACCCAAGTTGGTTTGAAAATATTTCCGCTGGTGCCATGATGCAGCACTGAATTAGTGACAGTGAATGATGGAAGAGAAGGGAGACAACTAGTTTTATCGCCCCTTATTCAGGGAGTAGATCAGCATTTTGCATAATTTGAGTGCCCTGGTCTTTGTGTGGACTGTTTTTAAGATGAAGACATATGAATAAAATGAATAAATATTTATGAATAAGGCTTAGAAATGTATGTTTAGCACATTTAATTTTCATAAGGGGCCTGTTAAGAGCTTTGCATGCATCGTCACAATGATCTTCCCAGCAGATCTCAACATATATATTACTGTTCCTGCTTCCCCAGTTCTTAAGCTCAGTTTCTGGGCTGTTGCCTATCAGATAATAAAAGGAAGGATGGACCAAAGGATGTGTTATATGAAGGAAGAAGATGGCCTTTTTGTTACATTGCCATTTTGTACTAGATGCAGAGGTCACAGAGTCATTTATAGTTGCATACAGAGAGTTTTTTTCCTCTCTTTTTAATTAAGGGGGTTCTTTCCCTCTCCTCCTATCTCTTCCTTTATATGTTATATTCAGAGGCTTTGGCAAGGCTGAAGCTGAGTGGGAGCTGCTAATTCTGCCAGGTGGAGAACAGACCCAGGCATGACAGATGGTTAAGTCTGGCATCTTAGCCTGGCCATTTGGTAACATTGCTGTTTTTGGGCTCTGCTACACGCACGCATACATGGCGTTGTCCTCGTGTCCTCCAGCCATGCAGAAGAACACCACTTTCTCAACCCACCCAGCTGCTGCTATCTAGACACACTGAGATCCTCCCAAGAGATGGAGGGAAAAGGAGTGTTACTTCTGAGGAGAGGGGCACCTCCAAAGAATCTGTCACACTCTGCTCAGAATGCCTGCTTGAGGTGGTTGGGTAGGACCTGGGCTGCCTTGCAACCTGGAGATGGCCAGGGCCAGTTACATCCAGAGCAAGGGCACAGGTTACAGAAGGGCTTCTCCCCCTGCCCCAGATCTGTGGCAGAAAGACTCCCTCTGCAGGGGGGTGGTCATACTTGCCAGCCTCTTTCAAATTCAGTCTGCCAAGTTGTTTTGTGTAACTTGGACACCTGACAGATGCCCCTGCCAACAGAAATGGGACCAGTGGAAATGGACTCCTCCACCTGTTTTGTATCTCACCAGCAAACTTATGGAAAGGAAGTAGATTTTGAGCAAGAGAAAGGAGTATCATGCTACTTTGAAAATGCAGGACTGATTTAGACAAACTTGGACCAGTGCATACACTCTCCCCCCCGCCCCCCAGCACACACATGCTCTGAAGGTCAGAGCTACCTTGAATTACAGGATTATGGTGTCAAGGTCAAGGTGAGCCACATCCTTGGTGTTTGAGTGAGACAATTGCAAGGCAAAAAGCACAACCAGTAAGGACATTTTCCCATGTAAGTCCCCATTGAAACAAATAGGCTTCTGAGAAGCAGCACTGCACACCAGTGTCAGTTCCTCTGATTCCTCCTATGCTGTCCTGAACAGCATCCAAAATAGCTGCCTTTTCCTTATTTCATGTAGGATACATCTGTGGGAACAGATGCTGAGATCCTTGACAGAAGTAGCATTGGGCCATCCATCTAATAATTTAAAGTTGTCTTCCCCAACCTGGTGACTTCCAGATGTGTGGAGACTGTAACCGATAGCCAGCAGGCTTTGAGAAAGCCAATAGGAAAGATTTGGTACAGACCAGGACAGGGTGGTATGTGTTCTTGCACAGTAAATTGTACTTGGCAGGAGGAGGACAGATTTCCTTCCTTCCACTTGACCTGCCACTAAGAAGCTACTTTATTTTCATGCCCTGTTTGAAGGAAGCCTCTAGTCTGGGACTACCCAGGCTAATTGACTGATGCCACCAAGTTCAGAGAGCATCTGGTGGTCCTTCATAAAGAGAAGCTTGAGACTGGGCACAGAGATCCCACTGAGAGGATTTATTTTCTAGGCCTGCAGCGCAGTCATGGACAGAAAGCAGCCAGCTGTTTATTTTCTGAGTCCAGTACACCAGCAGAGGTTGAAAATAGGGAGAGAGGTTTTCTGACCTGTTACGTTTGTACACCAAGGAAAAACATTCAGTTGAAGGATCCTTAATCACATCAAAGTGAACTGAGCTTGTGGAGTTCATTAAGACTCAATCCCGCCCCCCGCCCCCAAACTGTAATTCAGGAGTAAGCTGATGTCAAATGAGTGCAGTCAGATCAGCTTCCCCCAAACACACTAAGGAAATGCAGTTTTCAAAGCAATCAGTGAAAGTGTAACAAAAGGAAAGAACATGTGTGTTTGTAAGAATCTGAAATCCCAAAGAAAGAAATGGCATCAGTGCAGGCCCAGTCTTCATTTACTAAGTACACAAAACTAGAATGGATTTGACATGCTGCTGCTCTTTCTGGGTTATCATGTCTGTTCACTGTGGAACACAGAATTCAGTTGTGTGTACATGGGGGGAGGGGGGAAGGAATATGTGCAGGGCATTATGGCAACCTGCCTGCCCCATTAACAATGTACTATCTTTGTCCCTGCTGTTGAATGCATCCGCTTGGCCTCGTTAGAAGTAGATAAATCTTTCCACACGGAGAGTCAGCGTCGCTCTCTCAATCCAGCTCATGTGTGGGATGCAAGCCCAGTTTGGTTACCTGCAGGCCTCCATTCCCAACGTCTGTGGTGTTTACACCGAATATAGAAGGGCGGATTACTCATTACACAAGCATGACTAACTACGAATACCTCCCATTCCGTGAGTTCCTCTCCTTGCTAGTCAGATGTCAAGAGGCCACCAAACAGAGCTGACTGCAGGTCACTGAGGGGCTGTGGGCAGTGTGGGAATTGGCCAACAAGCTTGGTCACAAGGGAACATCACCTGAGTCCTCCTTCCTAGCCCTGAGGTGCACACAAAGGCAGCCCAGGACAAAAGCCATTGTACGTCATCTGCTTCTTCCTGGAACTAGCCAGATTACTTCCACTGGTTAGGAAGCGAGGACTGATCTAATGTTGGAAGGATGGCTCTCATATCTGGGCTGGCAAGCTATGCTCATTTCTAAGGTTGTCCAGCTGCTGCTGCTCTGAGTAGAACGGCTGTGTCATTGGCCCCGAGCACTCGCTGAAGTTGTATGCTCTGTTGTGTTTTGTTCACACTAATTAACCCATTGGAGGAAAGGGAGCAGTGGGTCTGTGGCTGCCCCACAGCAGCTGTAGTTAGTGCTGTTCAGTCAGACACTGGTCAACATAGCATTTGCTCTGGCTTTAAGGACAAACTGACATATCCATGGAGGCAAACTGTGACCTCTGATACCAACTTTTATCCCAATATTCACCATTTACCTCTTAGCCACACATTTGAAACATCTCACATTCTGGAAAACAAGATGTATGAAGAAAGTTGGTGATCCTGCCAAAGGATTTGGGCATCCAGTCTGAGCACCTGGATTAAATAACTTTGGTTCAACTTGGGGACAGAAGGAGGAGGTGGAATCACAGACTGGGGAATTTGGGGGCTAAGGTTTATGAAGCTGCACATCTGGAAGTTGATTTGGGAGGAAGAAGAAACCTGACCTAAAGAATAGCAACCAGTTCTTATGCCAAGCTTTTGTGCCTCTCATTTAGCCAACTTCACAGCCTCCATGTCCTTCCCAAGAAGTTCTAAGAGGGCTGCCTGCCTGCTTGCTTGCTGAAAGAAAAAAAAGGAGGGGTAGGTTTCTCTGTACCATTTAGCATGGCAGGCAGAGCAGCACTGAAGGACAGGTGTGCGCCAGCTGCTCAGAGACCTCTGTCACAAACGCTGGTGGCCTGGGAGGACCAATGCTGAGTTTGGGGTGGAGACGGCCTTTAGTTTTGTGAGACGTCTGAGAAGGGGGGGCTGCTCTGTTGGCCCAGGATCCTCAGGGGAGGAAGAACACAGCTGTATCAAAGGCCAAGGGGGAAAGCAAGGCTGTTAGAGGTTGGAAGCTGGTGGGGGAGGCTCCACTCTAAAACCCCCACAGTCCTCTCTGGAACACACACAACTGCCCTTTGCACTTCAGAGTGGCAGATGATGAAGCCTTGAAGCTGCCAAGATGGGAGAGGATTTCTAGTGCCCTGGAAATGTGGCATAGTCCCAGACTCCTTGGAGTGGTGTGTGTGTGTCTGTGTGTAATAATTTCCCTCTGCCCTTCTGCTCCCTGTTGGTGGCACGTGCTGCTTTGCAGTCTGGAACTGGGGATGCCAGACGGAAACAAGGGAAGTAGGCCTAGCCCTCCCCCTCTTCCCACTGCCACCCCCACCAAAAAAAGCAGGGAAATGTGTGACTCTTGTTAATTTCCTTGCAGTCCCAGCCTGTGCTGCAAATGCATTTTTTTCCTTTGGCGTCCAGTCAAGCAAAGCAGGTTAAGCCACTCTCAGGCCTCTTTCTTTGAGAAAGAAAGATGGGCTGGTTTCAACCAGAAAGCCCCTCTCCAAATCAGGTCCAAGACTGCCTCCTCTGCAATCCAAGTGGGGGAACAGATGGGTGGAATCCTCTCTGCATCTGCCACTGTGGCAGATGGCACAAGCTGGCACTCTGTCACCTGGGCACTTTCATCTTCTCCTACAGGGTGGAGAGTCCTCAGGTCAGCCTTGAATGTAGGGGGCTGTCATGACCCAGCCAAGCTGCTACTGTGTTCACACATGGGTGCTGGCTCTCTCCTGCTATCAAAGGTGGGGGTGGGGTGGGTGGGTAGGGGTGCAGCATCCTTGGCTTCTGAATGTCTGGAATGGGTGGCAGGGAAAGGGAAGGATCTGTCCTGCTGCTTTGGAAATACCTTTGTAGATTTTCTCAGAGTCAGCTGCCAGCTCTCTCGTATGGTATTTATTTTGCCATTATTTTCATTCTGAGCTTCCAAACCTGATTTACAGCCTTGTTGGGTTTCATTGGGAAGCCAAAATCTGTGAGACCCAATGTCCTGGGTTTTCAACAGCAATCCCAGGGTGTACTTAGCTCAGTTTTAAACTTTTTAATGGTTCCATTTCTCATCTGCAGGTTTACTACTAGGAGACAGCAGTTCATCTTTCTCTCCCTTCTAATGGCCAACCCCTGGCATTTGAACATAAGAAGAACTATGATGACATTGCCAAAGATCCATATTGTCCAACAGGTTTCCTCCTGTGATGGTTTCTAGGCCAGGTGCTTCCTAGAAGCCCACCAGTGGGGCCTGGAGGTAAAAGAAGCCTGCCTGTTTCTTGCCCCCCTCCCCCAACATACACAATGAATATCCAAGGGTATCCTATTCCTAATTCTGGGGCTCACTGTGTTGTATAGTGAGATATTATCCTTTCTGAATGTATAATCTATGCCCCTATCTTTTACTGTGTCTGATTACTGCAGACGCTGACTGCAGTCAGGAAATCAGAAGGCGTTTAATTCTTGGGAGGAGAGCAATGACAAATCTCGATAAAATAGTTAAGAGCGGAGACATCACACTGACAACAAAGGTCCACATAGTTAAAGCAATGGTGTTCCCCATAACAACATATGGCTGCGAGAGCTGGACCATAAGGAAGGCTGAGAGAAGGAAGATAGATGCTTTTGAACTGTGGTGTTGGAGGAAAATTCTGAGAGTGCCTTGGACTGCAAGAAGATCAAACCAGTCCATCCTCCAGGAAATAAAGCCAGACTGCTCACTTGAGGGAATGATATTAAAGGCAAAACTGAAATACTTTGGCCACATAATGAGAAGACAGGACACCCTGGAGAAGGTGCTGATGCTAGGGAGAGTGGAAGGCAAAAGGAAGAGGGGCCGACCAAGGGCAAGGTGGATGGATGATATTCTAGAGGTGACGGACTCGTCCCTGGGGGAGCTGGGGGTGTTGACGACCGACAGGAAGCTCTGGCGTGGGCTGGTCCATGAAGTCACGAAGAGTCGGAAGCGACTGAACGAATTAAAAAAAAAAGCCCCTATCTACACTTGTGGCTGTTACGTGTCCCTGTGTCAATGCAAACACCAATAAATTAGGCATTGTAGGAGGAATCACTGTAAGAGGAATGTTTTTTGCTAAGCTTGCATGTACTGCCCAATGGTTCTTTTAAAGTGAAGTTGAGATTAAGCTAGATTTGCACAATATGCTGGGCTAAAATATGATTGGCTAGTTTGTAGCTCAGTGAACTGTGTAAATCTACCTAGTGTGCTTACAGAGAGGTCCAGTAACTCAATAAATCACATGGAGAACCAACACAGTCCTAGCATGATAGGAGGGAAGAGAAAATTGCCCACTTTTTCCATTATTTTTGAAATCTCTTGATTTCCAAATGATCTAGGCAAATCACTCTAATTAAGTCTAAAGCATCTGAATTACAGGTAGTCCTCATTTAGCAACTTGCTCATTTAACGACTACTCACAGTTACGCCGGTGATGAAAAAGTAACTTTGCAACCTGTCCTCACATTTACAACCTTCGCAGGTCTGTAAAGCAAAGGAAAACTGAAGTAAGATCATAAACACAGTTGCAATTTCACTTAGCAACCGCTTCACTTGACCACTAAGTTGCCGGTCCCAATTGTGATTGCTAAACAAGGACGACCTGTATTTTTTTCACATTTTAAGTCTATATTTGTTTATTGGGCTTATATTCTGTTTTTCTTCATGGTTCACAGGGTCTCTGAATTCAAATAATTGAACAGTCCATCCCTGCTTAACCACAGCTACATCCTTCTAGAAGTACACAGGTGGGTGGGCAACTGTTCAGCCGCTGGGGACCATACACCACTGTATGATGATCGTTATTATGTGTTTGAGAGCTATAATAAGACTAGTAATGACATCAGCAGAAAGGTGGGTACAGGATTCTCTACCCATTTCCCCATTGCTAGGTGTCAGGGACCAGTTCCTGTTCTCCATTCTTCTGGAGGTTTAAGCCTGGGGCTTAATAAACCCCAAGCACTGGGATAGGATGAGGCTGGAGCCCGAGGAGATGCATCAGGGAAGAACAATGGAGATGCCAGTTTTTGGTGTTATTGTTTGCTGTTTTGATTGTTGTTGTGAGCTGCTCAGAGCTGTGTTTTTTAAGATGGCAGCCCTGTAAATCAAATCAGATCAGATCAAATCAATCAACTATTTCTTTAATTTTCCTGACACTGGCAGTGAAATTTTGGCAAGGATCTAAAATCCAGATAATATTCCTCCAAATTATTCTATCCCTCCCTGTTGTTGCCTAACAAGTTGTGTGTATGCATGTGTTTAAATGCACTGGGACAGGGTGATTTTTAAAGCAGCCCAACACTTATAAGTGTGAACTGACAGTTTGGTGCAGAGATGTCTGTATGTTTTATAGCAAGAGTGGATTTGTTTTATTTTGTACTGAGCATAACTAAGGATGAGTATGACTTTTCTTTCCTTGCTTCTTATAAAAGTCTTTCTCATGTTAAAGCACCAATCTAGCCACTCCTGTGCTAAAAAGAAAGAAGTTGGCTCACCTGGAAGCACTCCCTTTTCGGTGGCAACGCTCCTCTGCCCCAGGGACCCCCCTTCGTTCGGAGGACAACCACCCGCTCGCTCACCCTCCCGGCAAAGCGGCGGCGGCGGCTGCTGCTGCGGCTGCCCTTTCTGCCCCTGCCTCCCAGCTGACACCGCGGCAGAAGAGGAGGCAAGAGACCACGGAGAGGAGCGAGATCCCCTGGGAACAAGCATTCCGAGGAGGATGTCTTGCAATGAATGGCTTTGGCCGCTGGTTGTCACTTGGGAGCTGTGCGTCGGTAGAACGAGTTGCGGCGGGAAGGGCCGAGAGGCTGAAGTGAAGCCCCGGCCGGTAAGGGATCCCGTATCCAGTGGGAGCCATTCGCCGGTCTCAAAACAATGCTGCCAGAGCAACAATGCTGCCAGAGCCGTTTCCCCTAGAAGCGGCCTGTCCACTGAGAAGTGGCCTTCCATCTAGGAGGCCTTAGGAAGGACCCAGGAAGGACTTCTGGCGTTATCATTGCTGAGCTGGTGCACTGTTACTGGGGCGGGTGTCATTCTTTGAGAGGCCTGGGGTAACCGCTTCGGACTGTTCATCTGTGTGGTTTTCTGCAAACGTAACCTGCCTATTTCAAAACGGGGGACCTGGCCCCTTTCCACCTTTTTCTCCTGTTGTTTATCTCGTGTCAGCCATCGAAGGAATTGTTCACCCTCCAGCACTCATTCCAAAGCCTCATTTTCTCTCCCAGAATTAAAGCTCTTTTTTTAAAGAGGGCACAATACTAAGGGCTCCTTCGCTAATTCTTCTCCTTATTCCCCCGCCTGCCTTGGCTGCCACTCTCTAAAGATCTGGCTGGAAGATAGATCCATATTTACGGGCAATCTGTTTGCACCCATCTGGTGAAGATGTCGGCCTTCTTTTATATTACAACTTGCTTGGCTTCCCATTTGCTACAGACACGAGACTCAGGTGCTTAAATACCCCAAACCCATCTGACTTCAATAACCAGCCAATCTCCTCTGATCTCTGCTCCTCGCTAACGGTTCCAGAAAGGTGAGGAAGGCTTTGTCCCCCGGGGACCTGTTACTCACACTGACTCCCGGGCCAATCCCGCTGTTCCCCAGTCATTCCCAGAGACAGGGCCAGTTCTGCAATCTTGTACTTGCTGGGCAGGCATACGTTGGCTCCAGCCAGCAGGGAAGATTGCAGCAACAGCTTCACTGACCTTGATGCATGAGAAGAACTGGGGGAAGGATTTCTGGCTGTGAGAAGATAGAGGCAGAAAAAAACTCTGCATCTTTGACTGGTCAATTCTTGCTCACCATCCATTCCCCAGGCACTATTTTGTATTGACTTGTATTAAACTAAACATGCATTGATTATGGCCAGAGAGGGCAGCTGAGTACAATAGTGGGGAAACTGGAACTGTTACAGAAATGTAGCTCTAGCCAGCTTGGTTTCTGGACCACTGTAGAGTTGTTATATTTTAGTGGGGCAATATTTGTGGCACTGCAGTCCCTTTCCAGACAACATAGCTTGCTTGTCTCTGGCTTAACCAAACCTGGTTCTTTTTTTTAGTTTTCTTTGAAAGGTTCCTAATACTACCCATCCAGATTTGACAAAGTGAAAATCCCATTGCCAAACAGTTTGGTCCAATACAGCACAGGCAATTGGTTTCACTGGTAGAGAGAGGACAGGCAGAGATGGGAGACGCCTGCAGACAATGAAGTGACACATCCCAAACTATTTGAAATGACAACTTGGGGTAGGATTGGAACCATGGGGGTAACATTAGATATAATAAAAGGTACCTCTTGTGCCACTGCCATTGCCAACACCCTTTTGCATCTGGTACGTAGAAAGTGAAAGTAACAATCAAGAGATTTATTTAAGAAAATTACAGACACCAAGGAAAACGTCTATACAAAGATGAGCGTGATAAGCGACAAGGAAGGCAAAGATCTTCTGGAGCAAGAAGATATGAAGAAAACATGGCACAAATATACAGAAGAACCATACAAAAAGACCCCCAAATCAGCGGCATGTACAAAGGTCCGATCACTGAGGAAGAAACAGACATTCTGGAAAGTGAAGTTAAATCCCCCCTAGAAAATGTTGCTAGCAGCAAAGCTGCAGGGCTTGATGAAACCCCAGCACAACTGGGTAAAATCTTATGAGTCAAGACAGGTATGGAATACAGAGCAGGGGCCAGGGGACTGCAAAAGTTCAGGTTATATGGCAAGATCAAAAAGAGCAGTACTAGAGAATGCTCATCTCACTGAACAATTAACATTATCCCCCATGCTATTAATATAATGCTCTAGATTTTGCAGTCTGTATTTCAGCCATAGATGGAATGGTAACTGTCAGCTGCAGAGGCTGGATTCAGAAGCAGGGGCACCCCAAATCACTTTGCTAACATTCAGCAGATAATGGAAAGGGCAAAGGTGTCCCCCCAAAATAGCTCTTTGTGCTTTACTGATTATATTAAAGCTTTGTAGACCATAACAAACTGTGGATAGTCTTAAAAACATGGATGTACTGGGGCACCTCATCTGCCTGTTGAAGAATTTGTATGATGATGTGGAAGCAAGAGACCGGACAGAATATGGAGAATATGAACTAAATGGTTTGAGAAAGGAATGGACTCAGGTTGTACACTGTCACCCTATTTATATGCGGAACACATCATGAGAAATGTCGGACTAGAGGAAGTAGATATTGGCATTAAAATTGTTGGGAAGAACATCAGTAACCTCAGATGTGCTGACAATACAATTTTGATGCTGGAAATGAGGAAGACTCAAGGAATCTCTTGCTGAAGGTGAAAGAAGAGAGTGCAAAGGCTGGTCTGCTGCTCAATATTTAAAAAAAAAACTTAAGATTTTTTAAAAAACAGACAATGCCAGTCCAGAGCAAACAGGCAGAGAAAAAGCTGAAGTAGGAATAGGCTTTATCTTCCTAAGTTCAAAAATTCACAGGAATGGTGACTGTAGCCATGAAATCAAGAGATGTCTGCTATTTGCGAGAAAGATCAGAGGCAATTCTGCACTGTAGTCTAAGCTGCTTGCCTCCCAGGCTGCTTCTGGCTGTTTCTTAAGCCAACTTCAGATATTCTGCCTGGACTGCAGGGGGTTGGCAACAGGGCTGTTTCTCAGTCCAGTCTACAGCCACTGCACTGTCTCCTGCTGCTTGTCCTTCTATCCTTGTGGGGAGGGAAGGCAATCCTCGTTCTCTGGCTCCTCTGCTGACTGGTCTCTTGGTGCCTGCCTTTTCCTTTTAGGGATTGTTCCCCATCACCCTGGGCCGCTCCTTTGCTTTCCCAGATATTTGCACATATGGATGCCTTCACACCCACATTGGACCTGGATTGTTCTTTCTTCCTTACATTCCTCTGTAGGTCTGTGGAAACTTTGCAGCAAGGAAGAACTTGATAGTTCAGCTTCATAAAAACAAAGTAGCAGTGTTCCTACCCTTGCCACTTAAAGATGTTAAAATAATAAAGGGAAGGGAAGGTTTGTAGTCCTGTGGATGGTGGGAAAGCAAGGGGAACAATTCATCCAGTCTGGGCAGTAACCAAATTAGTATCCACTGGCAGGTCCAGAGCATGAGATTCTAGAGTACAGGATAGGTCATTGACCTGATGGGCTATCGTTGGGCCAACCGCAAGATTAAGCAGCAACTGCTGACATGGCAGCGCATCATCCCAGAATGAAATGGCTGCCCAGGGCAGAGACCAGCTGTGTGTGTGTGGGGGGGGGGGGGGGTGCGTCCCAAGCACTGCAGCCAATCCGAGCTGGGGTTGCTACTAGAATGGAATACAGCACCATCAGCTTGGATTGGAAAACAGCAGTTTTGAACTGAAGCTGGAAAACACGGCTGCAGGATGCATTTCAGTGGGGCGGGAGCAGGAAGAGGTTGTCGTCATCCATTCATGCATCACTTTGACCACAATGATATATATTGTGAAGACCATGGCTTTCCCATATGACTGTGAACGCTGGACCATCAGAAAGACTGAGTAAATAAAAGTCTTGGAATTGTGAAGCTGGAGAAGATGGTTACAATTATCTTGGACTGCTATACCCCCATGGGTTAGAGTGGGTGATCCTGTGTGCTCTGTTGGCCTTTTGAATTGTTATTGTTTTCTGGATTTGTGTGTGTGTGTGTGTCTGTGACTACATAGTTTGTTGTTTCATTTTTGTTTTTTATTGTTGAATTTTATAAGCTGCCAAGAGTTGTAAAAGATTGGGGCAGGCTATAAATTCCATAGATTAGGCTAGATAGATGGGAATGAGAAGAATGGTCTCTTTCTTCTGAGTCAACATTTGCTGGACATCTCTCTGTTTGTCAACAAATAAACAGAACCAGTGAAACTTCTGGCATTTTAGAATATCTGACCCCTAAATTCTGATGGCCATTGCAACATCTGCCATGGGTTCCAGCAGAACTTTTATTTCGTTCTGCAAGGATACAGCCATACGTATCCCTCCCTCAATTATGCAGGTCCACTCAGGCTGAAAGAGTGGATCAGAAGCATGCATTATGAATGAGAGGAGTTAATAGGACACTGGAAAGCAATTCACTGAGTTGTTAAAGGTCTGTGGCTGTCCTACATACACTCTTGCAGAGGGCATGTCATGCGCTGCCTACCTCTGAATAACGTTCAGACACTGGTTTGCAAAGCAGGCTCTGGTTTATTTCAGGGTAGGTACAACGTTGTTAGAAAAAAGCTGAGAGTGACAGGAGCGCGCCGGTGCGGGGTTTAAATACCCCGCGCCGGTCAGCGCCCCCTCGCTCTCGGTCACGTCACCCCCCTTTGTCCCATGCGTTGCCCTGCCATTGGTTGAGGGTTTCCAGGATCGCCCATCCTCAGGTTTTCATTCTTCTGCTGATTGCTTTCAGCTGGGCGATCCCCGTTGTATTGCCGCTGATGGCTTGGGTGGCTCCGTGATCCGTTTAGCTATTGTTTGTTAGCCGTTAGTCGTTGTGGGTTGATGGCTACTTAACTTGTACCCCTTCACCTATTTCCTTGTCATTGTCATGAGTGCCATTGCGCTGATGACTTTAGCTCAACGGCACTCATGACATACTGCCCCCTTTCCGAATAGTGTTCTCCCCCGGGTTTCTGGGTTTTCCCCATGGAGCTGTCAAAATGCCACAATTTTTTTTTTTTTTTTTTTTTTTTTTTAAAGTTCCCGCCGGAGTAGTTGTCGCCCCTCCCTTTGCTCCTCCCTCTACCACGTGCCTTCCCAGGGTGTGTCCATGGTGCGCATGCTCGGGTTCTGACCTGGCGTGCGCATGCTCCAGCCACACCCTGTTTGTTTGGCTCAGTTCGGCGAGGCGAGAGGCGTGGCTGGTCGGGTGCTTCTCAGCTCCAGGTAGGGCCCTTCTTTTCTTATTTAGAGTGCGTCTCCTTTGTTGTGTCTCTTGGGCGTTGCCCCCAGGTTGCCCTGTTGACTTGCTTGCCACTCCCCCGCGGCCGGGGGGCGGGGGGAGGGTGCTGGCGATCGTTTGTCACCACCCCGTGGGCCCGGGGCGGGGGGAGTGAGTCCCGGGGGGGGGAAGGTCCACCCAAGTCGCGGGCTTGGGGGGGGCCCTTTCCCTTGGGGCACGGGAGGCGGGGGGAGGCCTGCGGGGGGGGGGTTTGGTTTTGCTGACCTTGGTTGCGGTTTGTCGGGGTATGCCCGGTGAAATGCTCTGGTCAGGTCAGGCGCGTTAACGTTATGCGCCGCCACCCATTCAGGGTGGGGGAAGTGTTTCCACCTGACCAGGTAGTGTAGGGTTCCTCGTTGTTTGCGGGAGTCGAGGATGTCCCTTATCTCGAAGTGGTGTTGCCCATCGATCATAAGCGGTGCGGGCTGTGGCGTGCTTGGGTGCCATCGGGAGGTGGTTGCCGGTTTTAGGAGGCTGGTGTGGAACACCGGGTGGAGCCTCCGGAGGTTGTGTGGCAGGTCCAGGCGTATTGCTACCGGGTTCACTATTTGCGTGACTCGGAACGGCCCGATGTACTTAGGCCCCAGTTTTTTCGAGGGTTGGGTTGACTTTAGGAACTTGGTGGAGAGATAGGCCATATCCCCCGCCTGGAACGTCGGTTGTAGGCGCCGGTGCTTGTCGGCCTGCTCTTTGTAAGCAGCCTGTGCCTCCTTTAGCGCCGCCGTGATTACTGGCCATGCTTCCGCGATCTTCCGTCCCCAGTCGCTGGCGTCCACCTGGGGTTCCGGGGGTTGAGGTAGCTCCGGGATGGGGACGAAGTCGCGCCCCGAGACTACTTCGAACGGGGTTTTCCCCGTGCTCGTGTGGACGGCGTTATTGTATGCGACTTCGGCGAACGGGAGCAGTTCAGCCCAGTCGTCTTGGTGGTAGTTCGTATATGATCGTATAAATTGCTCTAAGGTGGCATTAAGAACCTCAGTGGCTCCGTCCGTCTGCGGATGCCAAGCCGTAGACAGGGCCTGTTGGGTCCCCGTCAGCTTCAGGAAGGCCCGCCAGAATTTGGAGGTGAACTGTGTGCCCCTGTCGGTCACCACACGTGCGGGACATCCGTGTAGCCTGTACACGTGGATGAGGAAGAGTTTGGCTAGTTGTTGCGAGGATGGGACCGACGTGCAGGGGATGAAGTGGGCCTGCTTTGAGAAGTAGTCCTTCACCACCCAAATGGCCGTTTTCTTCTGGCTGGGTGGGAGGTCCACTATAAAATCCATAGAGATTTCCTCCCATGGGCGGGAGGGTTCTGCCACCCGTTGCAGTAGCCCCGCGGGTTTGCCTGGTGCCCGTTTGGCCCTAGCGCACGTTGGGCAGGACGCCACGTAGGTTTTTACGTCTCGCCTGAGCGCGGGCCACCAGAATTGGCGCCGCGTTAGGTGTAGGGTCTTGAGGAACCCAAAGTGTCCCGCTTGCTTGGCGTCGTGTGACCTATGCAAGATCGCCTGGCGTTGCGAGTCCGGGACGTAGATTCTGCCTTCCCCCCATGCCAGGTCTTGCGCCATTGTTACCTTGTCGGGGTTTGCCAGGAACCAGGGGTCGGTTTTGAGGGCGGCGGCGAGGTCCGTGCGCATTCCCCCTGGTAGTTGCGGTTGCCTTCTTTCCGTCGCCGGTTGTCCCGCCGTCGGCTGCGCCGTAGCGTCGAGCTGCCTCCGTGCGCCGCTTCGGGTGGTCACGGCCATCCCCAGTTGCGAGGCGGATAGGACCGTCCCAATGGTGTCTGGGGCGGGCTCTTCGTCTTGGGGCAGCCGGGAGAGGGCGTCGGCCAGAAAGTTCTTCTTTCCCGGCATGAACTTCAGCTGGAAATCAAAGCGGCTGAAGAATTGGGCCCATCGGACCTGTTTTGGGCTAAGGCGTCTAGGCGTTCGTAGGGCCTCGAGGTTCCGGTGGTCCGTCCAGACCTCGAATGGTTGGGTGGCTCCCTCGAGTAGGTGACGCCATGTCTCTAGTGCCGATTTCACCGCGAAGGCTTCTTTCTCCCAGACGTGCCATCGCCTCTCTGTCTCGGAGAACTTCCTTGACAGGTAGGCGCATGGTTTCAGGAGCCCCGTGGAGTCTTTTTGTAGCAGGATGGCTCCCAGGGAGAAGTCTGAGGCGTCGGCTTGGACCACGAACGGCCGTTCTGGGTCCGGGTGCGCGAGGATTGGCTCCGTCGTGAACAGCGCTTTCAGCTTGTCGAATGCGGTCTGGCACGCGGGAGTCCAATTCAGCACTGTGCCTGGGTTCTTGGCGCGTCGGGTGTCCCCCACCCCTTTGGTTTTGAGGAGGTCCGTTAAGGGGAGGGCTATCTCAGCGAACCCCCGGGCGAAGGACCTGTAGAAATTCGCGAATCCCAGGAAGCTCTGTAGTTGCCGTCTGTTGCGGGGCCGCTCCCAGTTTAGCACCGCTTCGACTTTTGCGGGGTCCATTTCGATGCCGTCCCCGGAGATTCGATACCCCAAATAGTCTAGGCGCTCTTTGTGAAACTCGCACTTTGTGGGCTTTGCATAGAGCTGCGCCCTTCTGAGCTTGTCGAGGACTTGCCTGACTAAGGTTACGTGTTCCTCGTATGTTTTTGTGTAAATGAGGACGTCGTCGATGTAGACCAGGACCCCTTTAAACAGATGTTCATGCAGTACCTCATTGATGAGCTGCATGAACACCCCAGGGGCCCCCGCGAGTCCGAAGGGCAGTACCTTGTACTGGAACGCGCCTAGGGGGCAGTTAAACGCCGTCTTCCATTCGTCCCCCTCCCTGATTCGGATGCGATAGTACGCCTCGCGCAGGTCCAATTTGGAAAAGACTTTGCCCGTGGACAGGTGGGCGAGCATGTCCTTCACCAGGGGTAAGGGGTATTTGTTGGACAGGGAAGCCGCGTTTAGGCCCCGGTAGTCGGTACAGAGCCGTAGGGTCCCGTCTTTCTTCTCCCGGAATAAGACGGGGGCTCCGACCGGTGAGCATGCTGGCTCTATGAATCCCCTGTCTAGGTTTTTATCGATGAACTCCCGGAGGGTTGCCATCTCCTTCGGGGTCATCGAATAGATCTTTGGTCTAGGTAGGGGGACGTCGGGCAGTAGGTCGATCCGGCAATCCGTCTTGCGGTGGGGGGGTAGTTGGTCTGCCTCTGCCTCTCCGAAGACCTCGGAGAAGTCGGCGTATTGTTCCGGTAGGTCTGCTGTGGTAGCGGCGTTGTCTTGTGTGGTCGCCTCCGCTCGTCCTACCGTGGGGTTGCTTTCGCCAGCTGGTACTGGTGCTCGATACTCGCCGTCGCCGAATGTGAAGGTGCGGGTCGCCCAGTTGATCCGCGGGTTGTTTTTCGCGAGCCATGGCATCCCCAGGACTGCAATGGGCCGTCCGATGGGCGTGACTACGAACGACGTGCGCTCGGTGTGAGTGCCCATTTGCAGGGTGACCGGCTCGGTTTGTAGCGTGGCTGGTTTCCCTCCCGCTGTAGAGCCGTCCAGCTGGTGGAATGCCAGCGGCGTGGGGAGGGGGAAGCAGCGGAGGTCGAGTTTGGCGACTAGGTCGGGGTGGATGAGGTTTTTTGAGCACCCCGAGTCCACTAGTGCCGCGGCCGTGGTGGCTCCGTTGCCGGCAGAGAGTTGAATTGCTGCCAATATTACGGAGCTTTTGTCGTTTCGTTGAGGTGGTCCGCGTTGCTGTCCCACCGCCTGCCTCGCCACGCGTCTCAGAGCAAGCGGGGAGCATTTCCCGCCGGCTGGTCGGGGTCGGTATTGTCCTCTTCCCCCCAGTAAGTGTCCCAGCCCTCTTCCGGTGTCGCTGTGGCCACGGTCATTCGGCGGTGAGGGGGCGGCCCCGGGTTGGGTGGTTTGGGGCTAATTTTCGGGGCGGGCTTGGGCGCGCTGGTCGGCGGTCGGTTGGCGAAGCAATCCGCCGTCTTGTGCCCTAATTTGCCGCACCTCCCGCAGGGCTCCCGGTTGAACTTCTTTTTTGGGTATATGGGGCCGGCCATCCCCCCGTGTGGTGCGGGTACCTTTTTCCCGACATAGTTTGTGTCTTCCGTGGTTGTCATCAGGAAGGTGCGGTGCGCGTGTTCGGCTTTTCCCGCGAGGTGGATCCACCCGTGTAACGTTTCTGGGTCGTCGCGGTAGAGGGCCCATTGGAGAACGTCGCGGTTGAGCCCCCTTTTGAAGATTTCCAGCAGGGTGGTCTCAGACCAGTCGCAGACCTTTCCCGCGAGGGCTTTGAACTCCAGGGCGTAGTCAGGGACCGTGCGTGTGCCCTGTTTAAGTCTCTGGAGTGCGCTTTTCGCCCGTACTTTAGCTAGGGGGTCTTCGAAGTAGGTTTTCATCTCTTTGATGAAAGCAGGGAAGGTGGCGAGGGCGGGGGAGCTGGACTCGTACAGTTGGACGTACCAGTCCGCCGCCCTGTCTTGGAGTTTGATCGCCACGGCGGCGATCTTGTCGGCCTCGGAGTCATAGGAGTGTCCGTGCCTCCCCATGAACTCCCTAGCGTTGGTCACGAAAAACGAGAGTTTTGAGGGGGTCCCATCGAAGAAGATGGGGAAGTCCTTTGGGGCCCGGGCGTTTTGTGCGGCCCCGCCTCTCGCTTCCCGGGGTGTGGTGTCGGCCGCCTGTGCCGTCTGCTGGCTCTCCGCTGGCCCGTGTGTGTTCGGTGCTTCGCTCGGGGTGTGGGCTTGTGCGGGGACGTCGTTGGGTGGCGCGGGGGGCATGAGCGCCTGGAGCATGGTCCGGAGTTCCGTCAGCTGAGCCCGCATGGCCGCGAGTTCAGCTCGTGCCTCCTCGTCCACAGCCCGCGCCGCCGCTGGGGCCGGTTCCGTTGGCGCGTCCTCGGGGGTGGGTTGCCGGTGGGGTTCATCGTCCCTCCGCCGCGGGTCCGCTTCCTCCTCCGTCTGATGGGTGTCTCCGTCGTCCTCCTCCGTGTCGAGCATCGTGGGGCTGTCGCTCCACGCCCGTTGCTGGGGTGCGATGTGGGGCGCGGGGTCCTCCGCTGGTTTCGGAAGTCGTGCTGCTCCCTCCCGCGGTCGGGTTGCCTCCGTCGCCATCTCCCCTTGGGGTTGGAGCTGAGGCTCGGGTCGGGTGGGGTGGGCGTCCATGGCTCCGGGAGTCCGCGGTGCCTCTGGCCTCGGTCGGTCCTCCTCTGTCTCTTGCCGCGCGGCTCGCCCTCCTTGCCTGCGTCGTTCCGGCCTCATCTTGCTGGTCTTCTCGCCGTCTACTCCTCCCGCGGCTCGTTGTCGTCCGGTGGGGCTCGGCGAGGCTGAGTTTATGACTCTCAGCTTTATGTCATGCGCTGCCTACCTCTGAATAACGTTCAGACACTGGTTTGCAAAGCAGGCTCTGGTTTATTTCAGGGTAGGTACAACGTTGTTAGAAAAAAGCTGAGAGTGACAGGAGCGCGCCGGTGCGGGGTTTAAATACCCCGCGCCGGTCAGCGCCCCCTCGCTCTCGGTCACGTCACCCCCCTTTGTCCCATGCGTTGCCCTGCCATTGGTTGAGGGTTTCCAGGATCGCCCATCCTCAGGTTTTCATTCTTCTGCTGATTGCTTTCAGCTGGGCGATCCCCGTTGTATTGCCGCTGATGGCTTGGGTGGCTCCGTGATCCGTTTAGCTATTGTTTGTTAGCCGTTAGTCGTTGTGGGTTGATGGCTACTTAACTTGTACCCCTTCACCTATTTCCTTGTCATTGTCATGAGTGCCATTGCGCTGATGACTTTAGCTCAACGGCACTCATGACAGGGCATTGCTGGGGGCTGGGTCTTCCAGGGCTTAGTCCTCTGACTTTGCTTCCGTCCACTGAAGTGAATGATTACACTGTCAAGTTCCAGTGCAATCCTAAGGGCTGGGCCAGGCTTCAGGTTCAGCTGCTTTTAAGAGATGCAGATAAATGCAACCCCATGTGCTCCAAAACCCTGCACAACCATGGTAATGATGTGATCTTCTGAAAAGTATCCAGAAATGTCAGAGTCAACCTTTGGGGGGCCTTAGCTCCTCTCTCAAGCTGAGAATGAGTTTTGTGGCTCCCAGTGTGATTTTTCCTGTTTCTGAACAGATCCTGTAATCAGTGAGGATCCTTCCTTATACAGTAAGGTTTAGTTTTGCCACAAAGTCAGTGCTAACCCCATTCTTCTGTGAACAAACCAGTCATAGTTTGATTTAAGGCTGCATGGGATCTGCAGTTCCAAGACAAATTAATGTTCTGCTTCTGCTCTTGGTCCAGTATCTTTGTTGTTTTTCCTGGACTTACTGGATCATGATTTATGTTCTTTTTCATATTTACTCTCATTAACTATGCATGGTTTCTTTTTAAGTGTCTGGACCAGTGTACATGCAAAAGGATGTGCAGCTGGCTGGGAAATTGAGAAAGAAAAGTCCAATAAAAGTTCTTGAAATGTTGGGACCCATAATAGCTGATCTGGAGGAAGAAGAAAGACTTGTTAGATTTTGAACTCTGTTTTAATAGAGGTGTGTATGTGTGAGACAGAGTGTGTGTGTATATATATATATATAGAGAGAGAGAGAGAGAGAGTTGGTTTTCATTAGAAATATCTGTCTTTTAGAGACATGAACTTTTCCAGCAAATATAGGGCTACCATCCTCTGTTAGGATCATTTCTTTTAGCCCTTATTTTTAAAAATGCCTTTAAAAATCTTGCCACTAAGACTCAGTGATTTATGATGGATCCAGCAGCTGGATCTTGGGAAGTGAAAGAAATGCAAACTGGAGCTGCCTGGAGGAGATCAAGTGGCTTGCAAACAAAGGTTGCCGTGGCCTAGACTATACAGTCTAGAGATAAATACAGTTGTGCATCGACAAACAGTACTGGCATTTGTGCATCTTAGCAGCGCTGCCCTCTATTGTTTTTGGAATCAAAATGTCCCTAATTATGATACTGTTTGTATTTCTACCCTGTTGCACGTGAGATAACTCCAGCCACTAAAGAATTCTGGGAGTTCTTGAGAATAGGTGGCATGCACTGTGCCACACTGGCAAAGTTTACTGCATGGACTCTTCCTTCTAACAGACCAATTAATTGGATGTTGTTTCTTAGCAGTGCTGCTAAGATGCACAAATGCCAGTACTGTATGTCTATGCACAACTGTATTTATCTCTAGACTGTATGTCTCACATTTATTCTATTCATTCGATTTATATTCTACCTTTTCTCCAGAAGCTCAAAACAGCTTGTATTATCTTCATTTTATCTGCACAACAAGAATCCAAGAGATAGGTAGAACTGAAAGACAGTGACAGATCCAAGTCACCCGTGAGATTAGTTATTCATTAGTTATTTATTTATTTAGATTTATTGGCTGCCCAACTCCAGTAGACTTGGGCTGTGGGCTTATTCTCCTGTTTAGATATTATTTGTAAATTGGTCTAAGAACAACATTCCATATTTTGTGGGAATGCTAGTGAAGACTGAAGATAGTTGTAAATACAGGCCATTTCTTATGTCAAGATCTACTAAAAGTTAAAAAAAAAGTAGTTAAGCTCATTTTCTGAACAACTCTGCATTGGAATTATAAAAAGTTGCATGATTTTGTGGACAAACCACCGTGCAAAAGTACCCCCAGGAGTTTGGGAATTTGTACTGGAATATAAAAGATGAGATTTGGCCTATTCAGTTTTCCCAGTATAATGTCAATTTATCATACACTCAAGGGGGCACTACTGAGCTACTTCAGACTTTTTTTTCTGAAAATTTTCATATACATGCATATGATAAACTGCACAATTTTCAGCACTGAAGCATTATACTAATAACTTTCTCTTGTCTTAGAAGGTGATATAAGAAAGTCCAACATTGCTTTGTTCCTTAATAGTTACATTATTTAAAACTTTTATACCAACTAAAGTATTCTTCCTAAATTGGATTCTAATGTTTAATGGTGATTTTAGTAAGAAGCTGGACTTAGGAACTCACAAATATCTCAGAGAACGTTCTCCTAAACACATGTTACCTTTTGTCTGAAAAAGACAGAGATTAGGAAGCTGTGAGTTTTCTTAAACTTTTGGAAGATGCAATATCCTGCTGTATTTGAAAGTTGATTATTTTGAAGGAAATGAGGATATTCTCACTGGCTTTCTATCCATCTTTACCTATATGGATGAACAATTAGTATTCTTGATATGAGAAGACAAAACCGAAAGGAATTCTGTAATCGCATGCATGGCCACACTGGAAATGATGTTTCTGGTTATGAGCACTCCAAGGACAAGGTTTGATCTGGACCTTGGAGAAAATAGTAACTTTTCTCTTTTGCCCAAGACTCCTGGCAGCTGTTAAGTCATTGCAGCAAAGGTGGGTGTCTGGCTCCATTCAGGCCATAAGTTGCTCTTTGGAAGCATTCTCAGCCTTGCCTCATCCCACAACTCCACCCAGTGAAGCCAAGTGTTTGGAGTAACAGCTGATGCGACTGTTTGATCCATTAATCTCCTTGAGTGCTAGCTTTGATGTCTACTAATAATAATGTTGCATGTAGGACATCTGCTAAGTGATGCCAGGGAGCCAAAGCCTGCTCCTGATCTCATCTCATCCCCTATCATATAATGAGATGTTTTCAGAGATGAACCAGGAAAACTTTGGCAATCTAGGAGCAAAGCAGCTGGTCTTTCTTTCAACAGACTACTCTGGTGGCACAGGACTGCACTTTCTTCCCTAGCCTGATTGTGGACTCAGAGGTCTGAGCATGGTTTCAGTGCAGAGTTCAATGAAGATTTATGTGCATGACCATAACGTATGAGTTAACCACTATATGTATTTTAAAAAAGATTCTATTTCAGCTAAGCACCACGTGTGGAAACTCGGCCTCATAGTCCAATGGATTGTGGCCAGATAAATTGATATAACTACTTCAGTTCATGGGTGTCTTTGTTATCCTGGCTATGAAATTACTGTGACAGAGACTTGATTTATATGGATGTATGGGTATATGTATGTATAGGCAGATTCTCTGGTTTCACTGGGGAGGTAGGGAGATACACTTCTACTAGGTTAATGGAACTGCCACCATCTCCTGTAAATCTCCAGCCAGTGATGACACCCCAGTGCTACTCAAAAATAGAAGGTGGCAGTGATCTCAGAACAACAGGGAGAGCCCTGTCTAACAGCTGGCACAGTGAAGTCACAGCTTCCAGGTCCATCAGCCCTGGTGGCTCAGATGCCAAGGGCCCAGTGCACTGCCAATCCTTCCCAAGCCTGGGCAGGGATTAGAATCTCTTTGTGCCTTTCACAAATCCTGCTTTAGAATGCAACACACGAAAGAGAGGAGGGACAACCCATGCAAACAAAACAGCACCCATCTAGCTCACTTGGCTGAAGGTCCATAGAAAGCATCCACTGCCTGCCTGACACAAGAGTTCAGGGCCCATCTGGGGGGAAAATGGATCTTTTGATCAACAGTTAGTATCAAGGGCCCAGTATTGCAAGCAGAACAGTCCTCCACCATAGTAACAGGCGGGAATTAGATATACTGCAATCCATCTGCTTTTCTCCCATGCTTGGCATCATTGCTATGAGCAAAGAGAGAGTCCCATGTTTGAGCATGGGTGCAATCCCTCACTAGCAAAGGGGGTCAGGGTCTCCCCATACAGACTCAGCTGAGCCCATTTAGATAATTAAGATTGAAGGGTGACCCAGGCTGTGTGATGACTCTCTGCCATGGCTAGATGGGTGCAGATTTGTGAGGGAGGGAAGAGAGCATGAAGATCTCTGGGATGCCCACTGGCTCAGGACTTCCACTGGAGGAGGGGGAGACCCTGCAGCCATCATGATCATCCTTATTCTTTTCCCCTTGACATAGCTTGCTCTCCTCTATGCATTAGCAAAGTGGAAGTGCCGTGGCATGAATCTTTGACATAAGATGGAATGAAGTCTTTGGCTTTTGCCAGCCACAGCTTGCCTACAGAACAAGGTAAGTCCCTTCCCTCTATCAGTTGCTCCCTGCAGATATTAAAGCAATAACAAGTCACCACAGTTACATGCAACAGTCAGGGTGAGGTGGAGATAGAGGATGATGCCCCTTCGGTTGGTCCCTATGTGGTACATCCTGTTGTTGGAGTAGAGGTGGCTCTTGGCTGTTTATATCCTGGGGCAAAGTACCTCTGAGAGGCCTAGGCAAAGAAGTGTAGGCATTGCAACATCTTCAAGGTTCTGCATATCTTGGGAGGTCAGACTGGTTTTGCACAGTGTCCTTGCCCTGCCATTCCCATCCACCAAATCCCCCCTTGTGAGCACTACAATCTGAGCCCAAAGAACTGGGCCACACTGCCCACCTCTCTGTTGGAACTATGGGTTCCTTTTTGGTGGTGAGGGTCACTACTTCCTTAATGCAACTCTGTGAGATGACGCTGAGTTGTATTAATTCATGGGGGTGAGAGAGAGAGATCTTTAAAATTGTGTGCCCATCAAAGTCAATCACTATGAAAGAATTCCTTTGCTCCAGGTCTCCACAACATGAGAAGCATTGTAAAGAAATCTAAGCGAGTACCGTATATTATAAAACTCTACATCTGAATAGCTACAATAATTCGTAAGGCCAACTATGAAGTGGGACATTGGCTTTACACTGTGGAATTAGATATCCATGTAAACCTAATCGGAAGTATACAGGCCCTAGTGCTACAGCACTTAGCTCATGCCCTTAACCACAATGCTAGCCACCAATTCTTTGTGGGTCAGCTCAAAAGCCCATGCTGCCTAATGTTGATAGACTGTAGATAGCTAGCTAGAAAAATAGAGATAGAGATAGATAGATTCACACGTGCACGCACACACATACACACACACACAATCATGAGAAGAATATTTTGGCATCCACTGAAAAACCTGTATAATACATGTTGAAAGCCAAAATGATGCCGATTTACTAAACGATGCCATAAAAACCAAAATGATGCCATACTAAGCAACCCCAATCCAGATGAAACTATCAAAATTCCTTTATGGATTAATTCATTCTTGTCTGATATTTTAAATTAGTAAAATATTTATTGATTTGGGATTTGTGAATTCACTATTTTCTTTCTTTTTTTCATCCTAAACAAAGTCAAAAGCAAACAGACATTAGGAATAAAAATGTTTCAATGGCCTTCTGATATTTGTGATAACTGTCTGTGATATATAAAATTAGACCCTTTTTAGTTTCAGTAAAAATGACAGTTGGAAAATTCACATATTATGGACTTGTAACCATTTGTCCTCATTTGCTCCCTTTTCTTGCCAAGTTCCAGATATGTATTTATATCACAAGGATGTGTGAATGTCCAGAAAGAAGAGGAAGAAGTAGGTTGTGGAGATTCTGAAGAAGAAATAGTGTGCAGGCCTGGGGAGGGGGCCACTTAAAATCCTAACCTCTTATTGTGCTTCCCATATAAATGACTCGGTCCTGGAGTCGTCCTTTACAACAGAGAAGTAACTGTTGTGCTAATCTTATATACAGCAAGAGTGTAATTTTAGATTTCCAATAGCTCACTGGCTTTGGTACTTCCTCATTTTAAAATTCTGTATATGACATAGGACTAATGTCAAATGGCCATTTCGGTTCCAGAAAGACAAATATGTTTGGAGTGGAATGAAAAGAGGAACGCCTCTGTGTATGAAACAGAGATGGACTGAAATATGATAAACATTTACAGCCGCTATCAGTTCTCACCAGAGTATGAATCCAGACTCCAGACTTCCCAAAACATCTCCTCCATACTCCTGGATTAAATTACGAAAACCTAAATAGGATTAAGGAATGTGCATTGTCCGGATCTGCCAGTGTGAGAGATCTTGATGTTCAGCTCTTAACTCAGGCCATTCAGAACAGCCCCTTCCTCCAAAATATTTAATCCCATCCCAAATTCAGATTAAGAGTGTGAAGAAAGAATTATCATTTTAGACAGATGCTGTTTATATTTTTTGTAGTCTAGACACTTTTGCATGATGTCAGCAACTTACATGTGTGTATAATTTTGTATGTCTGAAAAACAGTCTCCTTGAATATTGCATGCGTCCTGTTGTGTACCCGAAGGTCCTTATGGAGGAGTCAGGTGAAACGAGGGCAAAATTCTCCCTTTGCATGCAGACTCTACACCCCCACTGGGGGATTTGGAGCCACTCCTAGCCTGGGGCCACACCCCTATAATTCCATGCTGTGGCTGGTGTGGGAAAACGGAGCCAGGCTACACAGGTTCAGCTGAAGCTCGAGACAAACCACAAAGCTTCCATTTTACAAGTAGTGGGGCTGGAGCTGCACAGAGCTTGGGGGCAGGCCATATCCCTATCCCTTCATGGCTCTGAAACCACCGTGGTGCCCCCGAATCTTTGCACCAGTCTTGACAGACCTAGGAAGGCAAGGACGGAGACTTAGTTCTGATGGCTGAGGCACGGGCTGAGGCAGATGTTTCCACTGTCCGATTGGCCAGCTGCAGGGAACACTGGTTGGCTTGTCCAGGATTCTTGGCAACAGCGGTGAAGACAATGGCAGGCCACTGTGTGAATCGCTCTGGGGTTTGGGTCTGATGATACCAGCTAGGTAAGGAGAGGTAGAGAGCCAGTTTGGTCTAGTGGCTAAGGCATCAGGCTAGGAACTGGGAGACAGTGAGTTCTAGTCCTGCCTTAGGCACAAAGCCAGCTGGGGGACCTTGGGCCAGTCACTTTCTCTCAGCCCTAGGAAGCAGGCAATGGCAAACCTCTTCTGAAATCTTGCCAGGAAAACTGCAGGGACTTGTCCTGCAGTCGCCAGGCATCAATACTGTCTCAAAGGCGCAAATATATCTATGTATGTATATTATGGTACTGGTGTAGACTAATTTTAGTATATTTCCTTTCCTTTTTCTTATCTCCTGTCTCTCCTGTCTTTAGCTTACTATTTCTTGCTCCTTTTTTGCAGTCTGTATAAA
Organism: Candoia aspera; assembly: GCF_035149785.1. NCBI lineage: Eukaryota > Metazoa > Chordata > Lepidosauria > Squamata > Candoiidae > Candoia > Candoia aspera. The sequence continues at coordinate 154,588,325 of NC_086154.1, forward strand.
ACTTCTTATCCCAAAAGGGAACAGCATGATAAGTATGTATGTATATGTATGTATGCATTTAATATTCCTAATAATATTTCAACATTATCTGTCCTAATAATAGAAAAATGTCAATAAACACAAACCTGTTCAAGTATACTTTGACCTTGTGGTCTTCCATTATTCTGCTTGCAAAGAAACCACAGAGTAAAATGCAATCCTTCTGGAGCTCCTTATTTACCCTCCTAGGAATTCAAAGATGAAAATGGGCACATTCATAGTTTTAGAAGGTCTGATATGCAAATTGTTCAAAAGTCACTGCTCTGCCTTCCTGGTATCCCTTAGGTCACCATAGATAGGGGAGATTTCTGATAATTTGTGATAGGCAATAGGTATAAAGCTGCAATTTTTTTAACGATTTGGTTACTTTTTGTTTTGTTTTGTTTGCTTTTCAAGATAGATGCTCGTCTTAGATTGGTTGGACATGTCCATGCCGCTCAAATGTATTTGTGATGCATGTATTTGTGATCTTTTCTTCATTTGCCGCTTAAGATTTGTCAGTGTCTGTGAAATGCAAAGGGGACAATGGTCTCCCAATGTCCGCTGTCACCTCTCTTCTCCATTTGGGGCCCTTGGTTCTGGCATTCTTCTTCATTTATCCAGCCAGTCTTAGCCCATGGCCTTGGAAGGCTCCCATTCACCAAGTGCTGCTGTTTCACCATCAAATGCTCTGCCTTTGAAGTGGCTAGATAATGACTACTCTAGCAAAAGCGCAAACTGGGTGGGGTGTGAGCCATGCGATGGAGGTAGAGGATGCTGAAGCAGGGGAGGGATGCAGGTGGCATTGGCGCTGGCACAGTGGCAGCTAATCAGGTTTGCCAGCACCATCTGTCAGAATGTGAGCATCTGGGATTCAAGGTGACCCTGTCACCCTTCGTTAGAATTACGAGTTTGGCATCTGTATTAGACCACAACCAGCCACAGATGCGGCGAGGACGCCCGGCCAGGGAAAAACACCGTTTGTGAGCAATATCTCAGCTGGGCGAGTTGATAAATGGAACTAATTTGATCTTAATAATTCACTGATTCACAACTGCCAAAGGTTCTTCTCTTACCTCTTTTCATACGTTCAGCCTGTCTCCCCCTTTCCCTGCATGACCGAATCGCAGCTCCAGATTTTTGGAGGAGCGCTGTGCGCTTTGCTTATCCCTCCCAGCACAGATGGTGTTTCTCTTGTGCTTTGAGAGATTTTTGTTGCTGCCTCCCCCACCTCAAACAAACGTGCTGGGGTGTATTTCTGTTGGTGTCTCTGGGTACCGGGGGTGGGGGGAGGAAGGGAGGGAGAGCAGCAGGTGTGTAGTGTAGTACTTGCACCTGGGTGAGCTGCTAGTAGGGGGAGCCGAGCTGCCTTTGCTACAGAAAGATCCTCCCTACCAGAAATCAAAGGGAGATTTGAATCTGGCTGTTGATCAGCCCACTTGGTGACTCTGACAGGCTCCGATGACGGGAGCAGGAACATGTTCTGATTTTGTCCATATTCTTTCTCATCCTAACACAGCCAAGACCGTAGAAAGGTCCTATCAAATCATTCTTCTCCTGTACACTTCCTTCCTACTTTTTTTCTCATGGCACAATAAACCGTTGTGATGCTTTCCATGAACGAGTGATGAATAAGGATGATGAATAATCCTCCCCTTGAAATCAGAAGGGTTGTGTGCCCCATCTTGTATTTCTTGTTGGGCTGGGGGGACGTGACCCAGATGCATAATGAAAGGAGGCAGGGTGCAGGGAAAATGGAGACATTTTTCTCCTCTTCTCATCACAGATAGGAGAGCCAGGACAGATGAAAGGAAAGATTTCTTCCTATCACATGTTGTTAAACTATGGAATTTCCTGCTGTGAGCTATAGCAACAGTTCTTAGGGCAGCTTTAAAGGGGAATTAGACAAATCCACGCAGGATAAGGTCATCCAAGGCTACTAGCAATGGTAGCAACATCCCTACCTGGAGCTGTGCATCTACCTCTTAATTCCAGTTGGTGGGAAGGTGGGCAGGCAGCTGTGCTGACCTTCCCAGGCCTGCTCGGAGGCCTCCAGTGCCACCCTGGGAACAGAATGCCAGGCAAAGTCTGTGGCAACAGCAGGACTCGTCTGATGTTCCTCACAGTCTTGATACAGATCAGGTTGTTTTTCTTCTTTATCTTTGCCCAGTACTCTGGATGAGGCTTTCCAGGCACAACTTGTGGACAGCTTCTCTGTGAAATAACAGTGGAGTCTTTGTGCATTGCTATTTCACCAGCGTAGGCCCTGGCTCCTTAACCCAGGGAGACAGGGAAGCCTGGGTAGGTGTGTTGCTCTAAAGATGCCTCCCTCTTACCTTAGGGATTGCTACAGTAAAATCAAATGAGAGTCTAAGGAACCCAATCAACCAGTGCATGTGCTAAATGAACAGCCTGCAAGGAGAAGAGGCAGCCTTCAGCCTGGCTCATGATGTTCAGGTTACTCTCTGATTTTATCTGACACCCATACAACAAACTGAGGATATTGAACTGGGTCCAGAATGGCCCAGAAATGGTCTAGGTCCATGGTAGGCACATATATGAGAGATTGTTTCAGCTCATTACTTGTTGGTGAGCCAAGGGTTTCCAGACCAGCTCTGAACCCCAGTGTGTTGCCCTGAGATATCAGAATTGTGTTTGTTCTTACAATTGCACATGCTGTATCTTGAAATGCCACAGAAGTCTGTCAAGAGCTGTTCCGCTCTGATTAACCCCTTGACTACCTAAACCCTTGAAGCAAAATATTGCTAGGGATGTTGTCTTCAGCTCTAACCTGCTAATCAGAGTAAAGGTGTTGGGAGAAGGAACTGGAGAGTCAGGTGAGCCATCCCAGTAATGATGAGCCCTTGAAGAGGAGTTGTGGTTAAATCATAGCCAGGCAACCAGACCAGACCTGATGAAATCAATTCACACCTGTCCAATGCACACGTAGTCATTACAGGATAATGTTTTTCCAATCTGATCTGAATGTTAGATTAGCATGACCATAGTGGGAAATTCTCTGTGCTGCTGCTGCCTACCTGTAGCCTCAGGTTGCCTCTTTTCCTTTCCATAATCATAGTGATGATGCTGGGAATCCCAGATTCCCAGAATCTTTGCTGTTTGTAAGCCACCCAGGGTTACGGTGCATACGATGGGTGGTTATATAAGTCTTTTAGATAAAGAAATAAATAAATTCAAGATCAAGTTGAGCCCAAGTTCAGAAGACATGAGTCAGTGCACTTAGGAGTTAGTGAGTGCACTCACAAATGCTCCCCTATAACATCTTGCCTGCTCACTTCTAGTGAGCCCCAAATACATTATTTTAGCTAAGCGTGAGGGGAAAATAGTAAGCACAAAATCACCATCTTCATCACCACCACCATCATTACCATCTACTACTTACAAATATATTGTTCTTTCATACTTGTAAGACATGTAATATTTCCTAAGAAAGCAATGATCAAAAATACAACAGTGAAAGCATTTGTCCAACTTGCTTGCTTCCATCCATCCATCCATCCATCTATCCATCCACCCCTTATTCTGCTATTCTCATTTTATTGTTTGATGGTCTTTTGCTCCCCCTCCCCCCTTGCAAAGGATATAAACATTAGGATGCAGGAGCATATCCCATTTATCTCTGCAAAACGGGTGGCTGGATAGGTGGGAGATGGGACACACTGCTGCCTCTTCCTTCCTGCTTCTCCATGTATGCACACAAGGGAGCGCCATTGCACAGGAGTTTGGGCTACATACTCTAGCGTTTGAAAAATTATATTCCTTTAGAGGAACAGAATCCTTTCCTCAGCTTGGAGAGGAACAGGGAGCATCTATGGATGAACTCTATCATCCAGATGACAATATGTCACAAACAAAGGACAGGTGCTCCATGTGTAAGATGGCTGCACATCCCAGATGGCTCAAACACCTGGGTCAAAGCAGTCACAACGCTCACTATTTGCCAGCAAGGGATGCAGGACCAGTTTGTTAAATTCCCTCTTGAATTTGTTGCTAGACTTGCTTGAGGATAGAAGAAATATCTTGTGCAAATCAGAAAAAGTTAGTTCTTGCATTTGTAACAGTGTTCAGCATGTTGTAGAGGTGTGAGTTGTCTCAATATATGTGGAGAAGGAGTGATGAGATGGGAATTCATGATGCAGTCATCTGAGTGTGCCAGATTACACAAGAAGGACTAAAGTTGTGCCCATAGAGAGGCTGAATGATGAATTTTTAGGGGTAGAAGGCCTGTGCTCTCCAGATGTTACTGGACTACAGCTTCCAGCACCCCCAGATTATGCAGTTGTGGTAAGGGATGATGGGAATTGTAGTTCAACAACACTGGAAGATCCCAAGTTCCCCACCTGTTTTATTGGGATATAGGTCAGAACTTTGTGAGGAGAAGGGAACTCTTCCCAACAAAGCTTATTCTCTAAGCTTTTATCAGGTGCAGGGAAGAAAGGCAAGGAACTAGAAGGAGAAATGGAGATCTCCCTGTGTGCAGAGCCACTTCCTGCTAGCTAAAGGCATATTCAGAGTGAGTTCCTACAGGGGAACCACATGTACTGAACTGTAATATCCAATGTGGGTACCACAGTCTGGGCTTCATCCTCTGCGTGTCCCCTTCCTGTCCCTGCATTATCCACAGCATTGACCACAAGCACAGAGAGCTGCATAGGCTTACCTTCTGCACAAAGATAGAAATCACAATGCTGCCCCAAGAAAAGCTACATTCTGTGATTATTATCAGTCTTTTCTAGCTTGATTCCGAAGAGCCTTTCCTTCTTTACTTTTTCTGTGAACTTATTGAATGCCTCAAGCATGCCTCTCAGCTTCAGTTCTTCTGTTAGAAATAATTTGGCAATATTATCCACCTTCTTTATAACGTTGTTGTAAGAATGGAAAGATAATGGGTGTGAAGTGTCTTGAGCCTTTTATACAGAGACGATATAATTGTCATTTCATATTTCCTTTAGCTCAGAGATGGGCAACCCAAGGCCTCACTTCCATGTAGTCCTAGATATAATTTGGGCAAGTCTTCTGAAGTCTGCTATGACCTTAGTTATTCAGAACTGTAAGCAGTTGTTCACCATCTTGAGACAGAAAACACTTGACATCTGAAAAAGGCTTCATATAGTTTTAAAAAGACAAAACGTGACAGCCAGTTTGGTGTAGTGGTTAAGGGGTTGGCCTAGAAACCAGGAGACTGAGAGTTCTAGTCCCGCCTTAGGCATGAAGGCCGTCTGGGTGACCTTGGGCCAGTCATTCTCTCTCAGCCCAACTCACCTCACAGGGTGGTTGTTGTGGGGAAAATAGGAGGAGGAAGGAGTATTGGGTATGTTCCCTGCCTTGAGTTGTATATGAAAAAAGGAAGGGCGGGATACAAATCTAAAAAAAAAAAAGGAGAAAAGAAAGGAAAGGAAAATCCAGGATCTGATTAGGTCTGATATGTCTCTTCCGCCATTATATCATTACCTTCCCTGCTATAGCTTAAGCCTCTACCTCAAAAGTGTGACCTCCCAGTCACTAAAAGGTTGCCCAACCCAGCCTCAACTGGGCTGCACTGGAGCTAGACAGCCCTCACTCATTTGCTTAAATTGGCTGTGTGTAGGCCTTCATGACTGCATATCATTTTTCATCGTGGTCCTGCGGGGCACAGCTAGCATAGAAAATCCATACACTGTGTCACTGGGACAGAATTCAGATTCCTGAGAACTTCCTTCCTTCCTTCCTTCCTTCCTTCCTTCCTTCCTTCCTTCCTGTCCCACTGACTACAAAGACATTGTTGAAAGTATGGTGTCTGTATGAAAGATGGCTAGGTAAGATTGCTGTGCAGAAGCAGCATCCTCTTTGCCTGCTTTAATGTATCTATGTACCATTTTAACTTTTGATTGGCAAAACAAAGATCAATTAGGCAAAATGATAAAAAAAATTGTTCACTACGTAAATATGCATTATTTATTTATATATTAAATTTATATATCACTCAACCCCCAGCAACTCAATGAAGTTGAATTCAGATACTCTTTGTTCATCTTACCACATAGTTTTAAAAAATACTGTCTTGAGCAGTAACTCCAGCAGCAACCCAGACCTGGTGGTTCATCCAGCATGAAAAGCAGGGTTTTCTTTATTGCAAGGAGCTCTAAGGCCTGTGTGGTGTGTGTGTATGTGTGTGTGCGTGAATATATTTGGAATGAGGAAGAGTATGCTTCACACTGTGTCAGGGGGAGATCAGGAGGGAATGATGGTTTTGATGGAGATGCACTGAAGCACCCAAAGGCAGGGATGAATTGTAGCCAACCCAACTATTCCAGGATGCATGCAGGAGACATGCAGGGATTGTAAGATGGATGCTGCCTGTCTAGGATAGAGCCCTCCTTCCCGATATTTAGGAAGGGGGTGAAAATTTAGCTATTCAGAATAATTTTTTATGGTTATTATGTTATCAACTGGGAGGCACCTATGTTAATATAATTCTGCTAATTTATTATATTGTTGTGTATTTTTTATTCTATGCTTTATTATGTTTTATGATGCATACCACCAGAAGTCTGTTGGGAGTATGGTGGCATAAAAATAGAGTCAATGAATGAATGAATGAATGAATGAATGAATGAACACTTCCTCTGCAATGCAATGTTCTCAAACATGTCCATATTTAGGTGACCGTACCACAGCTCATCCCAGATTCCCAGCAGGGCAAATGACTCAGCCCTATTCCATGGGTCTTCCCCATCAGCATACTGTGAGCTGCTTTCCTTGCCAGCTCATGTTTAGGAAGAAGAGATGAATGCTTTTAATCTAGGAATGAGGAAGGAAGGAGCACTAAAAGTGTTTGAGAGTGAGCAAGCTCCATCGTTGATTGGAGTGGAAAAGAATGAGCAGTGCAGGCAGCAAGTGACCAAGGAACGTAATTCTGCTATAGCTGGCAGCACCAGGAAGTGGCCAATGAATGAGGACATGTGCATTTCTGACTGGCCTGTACTCAGAGCCACAGTACTGTTGCACATAGTGCTGCCAAAGCCAGGCAGGCAACATAAATAGCCGTGGTGCATTTTGGAAACAGCTGCGGGAAGTATAGTTGCACGAAAGTGATCCAAAGTGCATTGACTGATCAGGGTGACAGCAGTAGCACGCTTGCACAAGTCCTCATGAATAATAAAATTAATTAAAAATTTAAATTTAAATTTTAAAAAAAATAGCCACATGAAGTGGCAGAAGCATCAGAAAATCTGTAATGTACCCAGTGGTGACAGAAGTCACCTGGCAGAACCTGGTTTTCTGTTCTCATTTAATTTAACTCAAACTTCTGTGCAGATGTATTTTCAAAACAGGGCTGAATATGTGTTTAAAAAAATGGGTCTAGTGCTGTTTTAAAAGAGCACTAAACCCATATGTAAAAGGAGCTGCATAAGTCTCGACAAGCATTGTAGAAAGCACCGAAGAGACATTACGGTATGTGGGCCAATGCCTCTGCAGAAGCCAGATGTCCACTCCTTCTGCAGCCCAAGCAAAAATGGCAATGGAGGGGCTGCCCAGTGACCTGAGGGAAGGGAGTGTGCCTGCAGCAGCCAACAGATGCAATAGGAGCTGGGCAGATCAAAACCCTTGATTATGTCAGCAACCAAATGGTTGGTCAAATGTGCCAGGTCATATTCACAGTACAAATTGTGTAGGGGTGAAGGGATAATACCTCTTCTTAACAGAGCAAGCTAAGGATAACTTTAAACTGTATTGGTTTTGAGCTAGACAATGAACATGGCAGAAAAAAGAGGTTGTTGGGATGTGTCCATGCCAACGTAAGGAAAAGTCCACAAATCACAATCACAAATTGGGTTAGGGCAGCTCATGCTATTATGTGAGATTCAAGAATTGTGCCTCCCAAATCCTCTGCAGCGTGGTGAGTGATTCTGAGTGGCACACTTGGAGTGCATGATGTGAAAGTCTTGGGTGACCTTTGGCTGCCACCAAATCATTCATTAAAATCAAAGTAAACTTTTCAACTGCAAATTGGAAAGAAACCTGTTGAAGGAAACTTAGGACACTTCCACACCATCCCAGGCTTTGCTCCTCATACCTCATCCAGCGTGTGGGTTCTCACTGCTGTGCTACCTGCTGTGCACTGTCTTCCCATGGGGCCATGCAGCACCATTCAATGGGGAAGTGGAAAAATTAGACCCAGCCAGCCAACCCCATTCTCACTCTTTGCTTGCCATATTTACTCTTCTTGGCAAAGAAAAAGTGGCTGTCATGCAGAGGAAAGCCAAGACCTTGGCTTCAGTGGGAGAGGGAAACTGGGAGGACCAGGGAGGGAAGGTCTCTGGAGCAGCAGTTGAGCTGGGGGTTAGTAGGCTCAGCTGCAGAAGACTTCTGGTATCACAAGGACACAGGAGTATGGTCTCAATTCTGGATCAGCCACTGCATACTTGGAATTGAAACCCTGAACCTTCTCATCTGAGCTTCCAGTATAAATTCTCAGATTTTTCAAAAGTTACCAGCAAAATTGTTGTATATTTTTGAAATGAGCATCAAGGTTGAGGCAGGGATTTCCCTATGACCACATCCTGGGCTTTGAGGGCACCAGGCAACAGTCAAACTACTCCCAGCTTCTGAGTATTTCCAGAGCTCAGAGCAACTGTTAGCAAGAAGCTCTGTCTGTCTCCTGATCCTGTGGAAAGGTAAGAACTCATCCATAGGACTGGTCATCCTGAATCTCAGAAGTACATCAAACGGCAGTCTTTTGCTTTATCCTAAGGAGAAGGATAGGACTGGTGGCCACAAGTTAGCCACACATGATTTTGGCTAACTGCCCATGTCAATCAAATGGTCTGGACCACCACTTTCAAACACCCCAGAGCATGAATATTTAGAAAAACGAGGAGACCAAAACCCAAGATCCTCTCTTCTTTTCAGCTTCTCCTACCATGATGAAGACTCCTCCCCATCTAGGACTGGCTTCACACATTGTTGAAGTTGCTAAGTAATAAAACTAGGTTTATTGATGATAATTGGCTGAGTTTATACAACTTGCTAAGCCAAAATCAAATAAGCCATGTTTGGGTTTAGAAAATGGTGTGACATATTTGAGAATATTTTTGCTAATATGGTAGCTGGAGAGAGGTAGGGAGATGACCTTGACAGAAATATGCAAGAACTGTTACCTAGGTAAAGGGAGCTGAAGCATTCTTTAAGTCCTGGAACAAGGTAATATTCAGAAGTGGCTCAGGCAAATGCCTCCCTGATTTCCTGGGGTATAAGAAGAAGGGGAGGGATAGCACAATCCATCTTGCAAGAGTCTGTTATTATAGCCAATCTCAATGAAGTGTAGTCCTCGTCTTCCTGTGGAGTTGATTTTCTGGTCTGGTCTACCTTGCCGACCTGACAGCAGCATCTTCTTTGTCCCTGGGACAACCTTTGAAGCTAAGCCTGTTGGAGGTCCTGGCAAATCAGCAGGCCTCAATTAGCATGTAAATGTGTTTGTCCCACAATGCAGCTCTCTGTGCTATTGAGGAAGCTGTTTGTTGCCACTCCCACTTCCTCTCTCTCTTCCTCCTTCTTCACCATCTGAGAAGAAGCATGTTTTGCTTCTCTCTCCATCTTGGGCCTAAAGCCATGGGGCTGCCCCTTTCTTCCATGCAGCACTTAGCAGCTACAGGGCTAAGAGTTCACTAAGTCTAGGGAAAGAACAGAAGAAACAAGGAACATCATTTTTTCATTGAAGATGGATGTAACTGAACCAAGAATAAAGTCAGTAAGACTCTTCTTACTTATCTTAAATCTACTTTGTCTAAGTGTGTAATTCTTTATGCTTGGGAGGGCTAAGTGTGTAAGATCAATAACTTGTATTTCTCTAACATGCTCATTAAAGCTATTTAAGATAACATTCTTTTTCTGTGCACAGCTTCTTCACTGTGTTATGCTCTGCTCCATTCAGTGGCCCTAGCTGTCCACTAATGGCTTCAGAGCCAACATCCTTACACTGCAATGGTCCACAGTCTGAATGAGGAACTGAACCGTGGCTCTGGTCTGTTCTCAGGATGTTGGTGTGTTTTATTTGTCCTGAATGCTTCTGGCTCCGATGACAGTGAAGAGAGTATTTGTTGACACCTGGGCTTTCTGAGGGTGACATCCTAGGCACTTAAAGACCAGTGCCCTCCAGAACTTTTCAACCCTGGACAGTGCCGCCTGTCCAACTGGCAGCACCAGGCGTGACAGCCCAACAGCCCTGCAAGGGCCACTGCCCAGTCATGGCTAGAAAAGCCGACTGGGTCTGGGCTCTGAGGCTGAGCGGGAGATTATTTCTCTCAATAACCTGCACTTTGGAAGGTTTTGAAACAATAATAAGTAGGCGTAATGATTTCCATGCCTCATTCCTGGGCAAGCCAGGAGCAAAAGCCGGTTTTAATTAAAGAAAGGGAGAGGAGAAAAAGAAAGTCTGGGAGAGAGAGAGAAGGGGGAGAAAAAATAAGGAAAGGCTTAGTGCTGTAACTGACTTGTTAGTGGTTCCAAGTATAGTAAGAGATTTGCCCCTTCCCTTATTGTCTCTCCCTCTAAGCCACAGTATGAAATGTGAAGTGCAACAGACACGTACCAACAAAAACGTCTGTCCATGCACCATTGAAACAAATAAGACATCTATAAATGCCACTTAGAGAGCACCCCTGCGCAAGGCACTCACTTCTTTAGCAGGAGTGGAGGAGAATCTTCCCAGCTAGCATGGCAGTTTGCGAGGGAAAAGGCCTGTTCTGCAGGTGAGCTGTGCATATCCAGGTCATGAGTTAAACCAACAGAATCATTAGTTCACACAGGATTGTGTCTAATATATAATCAATTATTATTCACTTGGATAAAACAATGAACAGATTAAAGAAGTCTTGCTTTCAGGACCAGATTGTGTATTCCAACAAAATCTGGATTTTAACCTTGTACTCAAGCTCCTTTAGAAAGAAGGAATTTCCACTAGTTTAATTTTTTGACTAAGTGTACTTGGCACATTTTTACGTAATAAAATATTTCTAGCAGTTTCAGGACCTTCCTTGTCATGGTGGGATTGGGACAAAAATGGCACCCGCTGAAGCTATCTTGTGTCCCAAGGGGAGATGGTATGCCTGGACCAGCCCAACATGATCAAGACATATCTCCAGTCACATCTGCAAAAACTCACCTGACTTTACACTCACAATAAAGGATGGCAAAGTGTTAAAGTTATGGCAGCACTTGAAGCTCTGTGGGGCAAGCATCCAGTTAGGAGTGAAGGGTCTTTTTTATTCTAAGATATGAAGCAACAGCGTAAGACGGTTGAAATCATGGGGTGAGGTTGGGCTGAGGCCAGTTGTGCAACTAAAGGGGAATACTGGAGTTGGCAGGGCGTAATGTAGTGCCACTATAGATATCACATTGGAAAAGGGTTAGAGGGTATTTTCCCAAAAAGCTTTTATCCACAAGATTTTTTCCAAACGATTTCATAGAATCTTTCAGAAGGAGTAATGAGCCATATGGCAATATTTTCTTTGTATGACATTCACATTTTTTCTACTGCTTAGTCCACCTTTTTCTTTTTGTTAAGGAAGATGGGAGATGGAATAGCTGCAACATATGCTTTGCTTGGTGCCCGCTTCTTTCCTCTGTTATGGCAAGGGGGCAAAGCTGATGCTCTAGGGTCTTTCCAAACAGAGTTTAAAGTAGGTAATCTCTCCCCACTTGCTCTTCTCCCCATCCCTCTCCAATAAAACTATTTGTGTTAGGATTTTAAAAGAAAAGTATTTTCTCATGCAAAAACATTGCTTTTTTATGCACATGTCACTGACTAGTAAAATAACAACATACTTAAGCAATAAAGATTCCATTTAACTTAAGTTTGTCTTTTGGAAAAGAAATACATTTCCAATGTTCATTACCCTTTGTGGATTTTCCAAAAGTTTTGCTTAATCCTGGGCATTCTGAGTGAAGTTGTAGGACCAAGAATAAATTCTTATTCAGCTCTCACACAATTTCTAAACCAGTTTTTTTTTCCAAATACAAGATTATATGTAGTTCATTTATTTTTAATTACAAAGTATTTATACAAATTTTCAATAGGATGTCCAGAAGACCAGAACAACAATGAAGATTTCAGCCCAATTCAAATATTTTAAAAGCAGATAATTTCCGATGGAAAAGTCACGTTCCAAGTAGAATTTCACTTGGTGGGGAGGGAGAGGTGGAGGGGGGGAGGGAATCTGAAAAGACAACACATGAACCAAATGAACAAATGCATGTTCCATTGGCTAACAGTTCATATAGTCCGGTTCCTCCTGATGTCTAACCTGAAGCTGCTTCCTTGCAGTTTTAATTTATTCGTTTTGGGTTAAAACTAATTATTTTTAATCTGTTAGTGTTGCCCTCTGGGGCAACATAGAATAAGCCTACTCTGCCTTTTGCATGACAACCCATCAGATTTTTGAAGACTTTCTCATTCCTCCCCTTACAGGACAATCTCCAGTCCTTTCAACATCGCAATAGCCCTCCTTTGAACTTGCTATAATTTGAACTGCAGTGCCCAGATATTAACTGTGTGATCTCAGATGGCCCTGCAATTATAGAATCCAGCTTTTATATCTGGTAGTTCTTCTCTGCATTTTTAAAATCTGGATTGCAAAATCTTGTGCAATATGTTACTAGCATCTGAGATAAGTTCAAATGTCTGAAAGTTTTAGCATCCATTAGCCCCATCCCTTTTGGGACTGGAATATAAATTTAGCTTCTTCAGGACCTCTTGGTCACTAGTGTTTTCCATGCCTGCTTACAAACTGCAAGTAGCACCATCTTACAAGGTTTTAAACAGTTCTGGTAGTGTTTCACCTACTCCTGCAGGGTTTTTTTTTGCTGTTAGTAATATTTTCTAGGGCCTATTTAACTTCACTTTCCAGAATATCTGGCCCTAGTGCTACGTACCATAGATTTTCAAGACTATTTTTGTAGTTATTCTCTATACTTGTACCATCTCTTCTTTATACCTCCCTTCTTCAATAGATCTTGGTTTTCTTCTTTTATTGTGCCCATCTTTGTAGAAGTTTCCTCTGGTTTCTCTAAGTCTCTTAAACAATTATCTTATCCTTCCACTCAACTGCCATCCTCAATCCTTGCCAGCTCAAACTGGAAGATGCCCTGGATCCTACAGTGTAAAAATGACACCTCTGGAGGCCCTGGACTTGGCTGCCTCTTCTCTCTGCAGCCCTACAGCTTGTCAGTGGAGCTACCCTCCCACCTTCATTTGCAGATCCCTGGACCAGTTATCTTCCTCTGTCTGGTTGGAGTGCCAGTCTCACAATACTTTTTCTGATGCTGCCCATTCAGCCTTGGCTTGCTGGACACCCTGGACTCCTCCTGCTACTATGAGCTCTGCCCAGCTGTTGGCTGCCCCTTTTTCTTTCCTTTAGAGCAAGACAGCCAGAGGGTTTTCTCCCTTTATCTCAGCTGCTCCTTCTTCCTTGCCTTCTCTCTCCTCTATTTGCTCTAAGAAATACAACCATTTTAGACTACAAATGGAGGGGGGGGCAGGCTACATGATTAAATGCTTCCATATGGAGGAGGGGAAGTCTTCCCACATTCCTGCATAAAGAAAAGGATGAATAAGGGTTAGTCTGACTTGCTGGTTTTCAATACAGAAGAAAAAAAAAGTAATTTTAATTGGTACGGGGGCATTTTCCATCAGGTCAACCTCCTCCAGCAGCCCGAAGTGGTTTTCCCTGTCTGTAAGAACTAGCAGGCTGCAGGGTGCCGTAAGTCAGGTAAGGGGACCGATGGGGAAAAAAGAAGTAAAGAAAAATGATTGGGAGAAGCAGAGTTTCTGTCTCCTGGTCCAGCAGCAGATTTACAAGGAACAGTGAAAAACCTAGGCAGTATCTTGTGCTTCTTTAGCATTCCTTCCATGTGACTTCCAGCAGCATAAACCATGGGAATCATACAATCGGAGTGGGATGGCCAAAGATAGATGGCCCTTAACCTCTGCTTGAATACATCCAGTGAAGGGGAGCCCCCCCACCTTCCTGGGTAATCGGTTTCACTGTTGAACTGCTTTTACTATAGAAAATCGGGGGGGGGGGATTTTCTATAGTAAAAGCGACAACATTGAAACCGATAGTAAAAGCCCCCCAACATTCAGCAGACTCTGCCTTCCTCTCATTTAAACCTATTATCCCATGTCCTTCACTCTGAAGTCATGGAAAAGGAGTATTGACCTTCTTCTTTGAGTCATCCTTTCAGGTATTTGAAAAGTGCAGCTGTGACATGCTGCCTCAGAAAGTCAGCCATGGCAGTTTCTCTATTCCCATTTTTTCCCTCCTGTTTTAAGAATAGGAGGATGGCACATTGATGCAGCTATTTGGCTGAGCCCATTATTACCTCATGTGATTTGGAAACCGTATTTCTGAAGATGCAGCCTAAAACTGCATTTGACTTTTCTGCAGCCACGTTATACCGCTGACTTTTAATTTTGGGATCAACTTATACTGCGAGGTCTTTTGCATGAGTACAGTACTGTATTAGTCTTGAGTCAGGTTTTCCCCACCCACTATCCACGGATCTGCTTTTGTTTCCTAAATAAAGAGCTCTGCATTTCTTTCTGCTAAATGTTATTGTTACTTTCGGCCCGTCTCTCTAATCCATCAACACTGTTTTGAATTTTATTTTTGTTTCTTAGGGCAGTAGCTATCTCACCCCCTTTTGCGTACTTTACACACTAAACGCTCCTCCCGCTTCGTCATCCAAGTGGTTAATAAAAAGGTTGAAGCCGATTTGCCGGATTTCTGGTTGTTTTCAACTGTGGCCTCCCGAGAGAGCGCTTCGGCCTACCCCATCCCGCCCCGGGGCTGCCTCGTGGTGAGGCGAGGCCAATCCGAGAGGCTGGCAGCGGAGCCCGAAGCTTCCTCGCGGCCACACTCGAGCAGCTCCGTGAACTTTTGTTCCGTCAGCTCCGAGGAGCTTCACCCTGGCGCACGTCCGCACGCACGCGCACACGCTTTTGCAAAAGAGACACACACGTCCTCCTCTCCCACTGCCGCGCTCCGTTCGTGCACACCCCACGTCCGCTCCTGGACCTGCGCCAAAAGCACCTTCTGATCTCCCCGTCCTCTCCCGGCTCTGCAGCTCTGGCGGCGCCCACCAAAAGGAGGCTGCTTTCGCCTGGGACCCTAGGAAGTCTTTGGATCAGCCGCCCGTCTCGGCTGCTGGGGGAGGATTCGCGGGCGGCTGGGTGGCGGGGAGGGAAAGCTCCCGGGAATCGCGAAGCATGTGTCAACTTTGAGTTCCGGCGGACTTGCAAAGTGACGGCCGCTTGTGACACTCGAGCCCGGAATGGAGCCGACTGCGGCCTTCGGCCCCCGCCCCGGCTTTCCCCGCCCCATCTCTGGGAGCCTGGCCCTCCCTTCTCACATCACAGTCTATAAATCCGTTTGACTTTTGCAGCCCCCCTTCCCTCCCCCCTTTACGGTCCAATTGCTCTTTCGCCCTCCTTTTCTTTGCTGTTTTTTTTTTTAGTCTTCTCATTTTCTTTGTTCTTAACTTTTGCCAATATTTGTAACAGCACATTTCTGCAAATTGCTTCCAAAAGTCTGCAGTTGTAGAAAATCTATCACGGAGCTTGGGGTTTGATTCAAAGTTCAACATGGTTTTATATCCTCTCTATAATATCTATTTGAACACGTCCATTGGACAAAACAGAACATTGGTTTTGGCTGAGTTCTCTGCTGAGGATTTTGTAGGTTTTAGAATCTGTTTGCTTTTTCTTTAGCAAATGTCAGAAACGTTTTAACCCTTCACTTTGGAGACAGGTCAGTTCTTGCTGGGGTGGGGGAGTCACATGCCTTGGTACCCCTTGCACCTCTGAACACAGACCCCACCGTTCAGATTCGTAACTGAATAAAAACCGACTCTTGAGTATTTCCAACTGTTGCTTCTAATCCAAAATTATTCTGGCTTGGGCCCCAAATGCAGAGCTGGCAGAGACCCCTCCTAGATATTTACAGTCCTGATTCTCATCCACTCGTGTTTCATTTGTGGAACATTTTTTCCCTTTTTTTACCCTAACCTCTGCTATTCCATTTTTCATTTTTAATCCGTCCCTTTTCCTTTTCTGATATCTCAGTGTTTCTGCTTCTGTATGTTTTCTCACTCTTCCTTCTTTGTTCCTCACACATTTAACCACAATTTCAGGCCATCCCTTGGCTCTTGGTTGCAGGGCTGCAACTAGGGGGGGCAAGTGGGGCATGTGCCCTGGGTGCTGCGCTGCGGGGGGCGCCAAAATGAGAGCTGGGGGGCGCCAAAATGGGTGTGGAATCCATGTTTGCCCCAGGTGACACCCTAGTTACAGGCCTGCTTGGCTGGGGGTGTCTGAGGTTACTCTGGTCTGTAGCCTTCCTATATTCCGCAGCCAGCCCAGGACTCATCCTAACCCCCTCATATCTGAAGCATGGCTCCAGCTAGCACAAATCCCAGGACATAAAAAGAATGCCAAGAAGATACTAAAGATGACTTCCAGTCCATCTACTGTAGGGTTGTAGTTAATGCAGGAATATAAGAAGACCCCTGCCAGATTAGACCTGGCCTGTCTTAACGGAGGAGCCAAGTAGATGGTTCAGGCCCGATTTAGCAGGACTCTCCTCCTCTGCCATAGGGGCAAAAGCCAACGGGGGTGGGGGAGGGAAGTTAAAAAAGAGTATGGTGGATCAGCCATGGGGCTGTAGATAAAAAAAATCCAGAAAAGAAGAATCCATAGTGCATTCCTATGGGAAAAGTAGTTGGGCGGTGGCTCAGAATGTTGCCAGCTCTTCTTCTAAAGCCCTTCCGTCTTCTTCCCCAGGCAAGTGACCTAGAACAGAACTCTTTTAAGGGGCTGGAAGGAATTTGAACAGCTGTGGTCTACGTGCTTTCCCTACCTGGTTATTTCTTACCATCGTTTACAGGATTGTACTTTGCAGAGTGGACTATTCTTCTCACTCTAATTTAGCCTTCTGCAAAGTACCCAACAGAAAAGTTGGTTTACCACTCATTATTCCCAACAGGCTGGGAAAGGCTGTTTTGATTTCTCTTCTGTCCATTGTAAGTTTCTGGGTTTGGAGATAGGCACCACTGTGATTCCCAGGAAGGAAAGCTCAGGAAGTTTTGGGCCTGAAGCTGGCTGTATTTCATGGTAATCAGGACCAGAGTCCTGATGTCTCAAGGAAGACAAGTAAAATTTCTCACTGCTGATTGGACTGCAGTGGAGCTTAATAATAATGTCCTATGGTGTCACCATTCTCTGTTCTTTCTGGCCAAGCCAATGAAGTATGGCTGCTTGAAAATCCTCTTTCTCTTGTTTTTAAAATATTTTTTTCATTAAAGCTTTTAAACAAGATTAAAAACAAACACAAACTAATATAAAGTAAGAAAGTAAGAAAGAAAAGGGGAAAAGGAAATAAAAGAAAAAGAAAGTGCAAGAAAAAAATTCTTTTCAAGGCCTAGTCTTAGACTTTTAATAGATTGGTTACAACTGCTAATAAACCAGGTGTGGTTGCCAAACCAGGTCTGGTCATGCAAGATTCCTGGGAGGCATCCAGGGGTGCTGCTCCTCAGATTGCCGGGTTTGAGACTGTATTAAGTAGGGCTCTAAGAAGGATCAGCTGGGACTGTTCCTATTGTACCAGCCTCCCTGCTGTGTAGCAAACCTCCCTGCCTGCGCTTCTTGACTCTGTAGCCAGCTGGCAGTAGAGTTCCCCAGGCTTATGGTCTTGGGGGGACTTCAGCTTGCCTTCCTTGTAGCTCGGGAGTTCATGGCCACCATGACAGCCATGGGCCTGCCCAATGGCTGTCATGGTGGCCATGACACCAGTGGCAGGGTGTTCTGAAATTGGGGGAGGTATTGGTTTCTCCCCTGTCATGGTCAGATCACTTCCTGGTGAGCCTCCAGTTCTCTGGTGCCACCCCACTCTGCAGCAAGGCTGGGCCTAAGATCAGCCCACCCCAGGTGACTAATAGACCCAGTAGGGTTTCAGAGGGAGCTTGGGGTTGTTCCGGAAAGTCTGCTTCATGGTCCGGCCGAGGCCTTGGTGGCCACCTGGAATGGGAGAGCGGCCGTGGCTTTGGACCAGATCATGCCTGAGTGGTCTCTCTGGGCCCATGGTTCCTGTAACTCCCTGTGGTATATAGAAGAGCTGAGGGAGCTTAAGAGGGCTACAAGACACCTAGAGTGCCGCTGGCGGAAGATATGGAGTGAAGATGATTGAACGTGAGCTACAGCCACTATTGGAGCCTACCACGTTGTGGTAAGGGTGGTGAAATGTAATTATTTCTCCACTCTTATTGTGTCTGCAGAGAGCTGCCCAGAGGCCCTGTTTTGGGTGACCCAGACCCTACTCAAAGGGAGTAATTCGGCGGTCTACCTTCAGGGCCATTGTGAGGAATATGCTGAGCATCTGGCAGATAAAGTCACTCACATCTGCTCTGCATTGAACTCCAGCCTTGATGCAGGGCCAGTGGGGGTTACAGGGCTGAGTCTTGCATGGTTATTTGGGAGGAGTTCGAGCCTGTTGAACCTGAGGAAGTGGGCAGGGTTCTTGCAGCTCTTAGTTTGGCCACTTCTGTGTTAGATCCATCCCCCTCCTGGCTGGTCAAGGCTGCCCGAGAGAGGACACATGATTGGGTCTGGGCGGTGGTTAATTCCTCTTTGAGGGAGGGGGTGGTCCCACCGGCTCTTGAGGTGATATGCCCCCTCCTCAAGGGGCCATCACTCGACCCAACTAATAGGACAGTTTTCGTCCCGTCTCCAACCTCCCTTTTTTAGGGAAGGTTGTTGAGAAAGTGGTCGCACGGCAGCTTCAAAGGGCTCTGGATGAAGCGGATTATCTGGACCCTTTTCAGTCACGATTCAGGCCAGGATATGGGACTGAGACGGCATTGATCGCACTCTTGGATGACCTCTGGTGGGAGCGGGATGGGGACAGTGCTTCCATCCCTCCTCTTCTTGACCCCTTGGTCGATACCATCGATCATGGTATCCTTCTGGACCGGCTTTGGGAGTTGGGGTGGGCAGCACAGAGTTGCTCTGGTTCTCCTCCTTCTTCTGGGGTTGGTTCCAGTTGGAGGGGAGAGGTCCAGCCCACGGCCCCTACTTTGTGGGGTGCTGCAGTTCTCTCACCCCTCTTATTTAACATCTACTTGAGGCCACTGGGTGAGGTGATCTGATGGTTTGGGGTGAGGTATCATCAGTATGTACTCAGCTTTATATCTCCACCCCAGGCTGTCTGAGTGATGCCGTGGATGTCCTGTCCCGGTGCCTGGAGGCTGTAGGGGCCTGGGTGCAGAGTAATCGCAGTGGTATGTAGCTCATAAAGCAACTTAGAGAGGATGAGATACAGGGGAAGTCAGATGTATCCTACTTTGGCTGTACAGCTGAAAAGATTTCAGCAAATTTACTTTTCCTGATCATGAGAAGCAGCGTTGTTAAAATGTTTTCTTATGTACAAATATAAATTCCCTAATCAAAGCCTCTTTGCACCTAGTCACCATACCTAAGGAGCACGTCTGTGTATAACTACAAATACACGCAATAGCTCACCTTAGTTGCTATGCTTAATTTAATTTAAACTTCAAAATACACTCTCGGCTGACCAAGTTTCTTTTCTAATGCTTTCTCGGCCATGGAGGGAGGGAGGGGCAGCGGAGCTAGTAAAATACTTTAAAGCAGGGGCTTAGCAACCTTTTTCAGGTGATAGTTCACACTTAACCTTTAAGGGGCATGCCAGAGTTTGCATTACAAAGTGCAGGGCCAAGACAAAGAATGAATGGAGGAAGGACAAAAAAAATAACTTTTATTGAATTTTATTAATTTTTATTAAATTGAATCATATATTAAATCATTACAGTATTAATAGAACTTCTCCCCATGTATTTAATAACTCTCTGCCAGATTAAATATTACTGTTCTTACAGATTTCCCCCTACTTCGTACTTGTAGGGAAGTGTGGAATGCAATGGCTCATCAACTCTGGTTTGATCCTTATGAGCAAGGCAAATTAACATTATGAATCCACCCTTGAAAGCAGCAAGGCAGGCAGTCCTTCTATTTGGAGAACCTGGGTGTTGTCTGGAGTATATCCTGTCATGTCAAGTAACAGGATTAGATTAGTGCATTTTTCCAATTTGTTTGTCCTTTGTAAAAAAAGAGGCAGAGTGGCAACACCATTTTATGCCAAGATTTATGCCAGCAACCCTAAATGTTTCAAAATCTTTTTTAGTACTAGGTATTTAACATGTTCTTTAGAAAATAGCAAGCCTATAACAGCTATTTCTTCAGCAAAGGATCGTTACCTTGTCGTGGTGCTGGAGCTTGAGCACCTCAATGATGCCATGAGCTAAACCGTGAAGGGCCACCCAAGACGGGAAGGTCATGACAGAGAGGTCAGACTAAATGCGATCCCTGGGGAAGGTAATGGCAACCCACCCCAGTATTCTTGCCGTGAAAACTAAATGGATCAGTACAACCAGAGGTATGTCGGTATACCATCGGAAGATGAGACCCCCAGGTCGGAAGATGGTCAAAATGCTACTGGGAACAGGATGAGCTCAACTAGCCCCAGATGTGATGACGCAGCTAGCTCAAAGCCGAAAGGACGGCTAGCGGCCGACGGTGCTGGTGGTGAACGGCGAATCCGATGTTCTAAGGATCAACACACCATTGGAACCTGGAATGTAAGATCTATGAGCCAGGGCAAATTGGATGTGGTTATTGGTGAGATGTCAAGATTAAAGATAGACATTCTGGGCGTCAGTGAACTGAAATGGACTGGAATGGGCCACTTCACATCAAATGACCACCAGATCTACTACTGTGGACAAGAGGACCACAGAAGAAATGGAGTAGCCTTCATAATTAATCGTAAAGTGGCTAAAGCAGTGCTTGGATACAACCCAAAAAACGACAGAATGATCTCAATTCGAATTCAGGGCAAGCCATCTAACATCACAGTGATCCAAATATACGCCCCAACCACAAATGCTGAAGAAGCTGAAGTAGAGCAGTTCTATGAGGATCTGCAGCACCTACTGGACAACACGCCTAAAAGAGATGTTATTTTCATCACAGGAGACTGGAATGCTAAGGTGGGCGGTCAAATGACACCTCGAATTACAGGTAAGTATGGCCTGGGAGAACAAAATGAAGCAGGACATAGGCTGATAGAATTCTGCCAAGACAACTCACTCTGCATAACAAACACTCTCTACCAACAACCTAAGAGACGGCTTTATACATGGACTTCACCAGATGGACAACACCAAAATCAGATTGATTACATCCTTTGCAGCCAAAGGTGGCAGACATCTGTACAGTCAGTAAAAACAAGGCCTGGAGCTGACTGTAGTTCAGATCACGAACGTCTTCTTGCACAATTTAGGATCAGACTAAAGAGATTAGGGAAGACCCACAGATCAGCTAGATATGAGCTCACTAATATTCCTAAGGAATATGCAGTGGAGGTGAGGAATAGATTTAAGGGACTGGACTTAGTAGATAGGGTCCCGGAAGAACTCTGGACAGAAGTTGGCAGCATTGTTCAGGAGGCGGCAACAAAATACATCCCAAAGAAAGAGAAAACCAAGAAGGCAAAATGGCTGTCTGCTGAGACACTAGAAGTAGCCCAAGAAAGAAGGAAAGCAAAAGGCAACAGTGATAGGGGGAGATATGCCCAATTAAATGCAAAATTCCAGAGGTTAGCCAGAAGAGATAAGGAATTATTTTTAAACAAGCAATGCACGGAAGTGGAAGAAGACAATAGAATAGGAAGGACAAGAGACCTCTTCCAGAAAATTAGAACCATCGGAGGTAAATTCCAGGCAAAAATGGGTATGATCAAAAACAAAGATGGCAAGGACCTAACAGAACAAGAAGAGATCAAGAAAAGGTGGCAAGAATATACAGAAGACCTGTATAGGAAGGATAACAATATCGGGGATAGCTTTGACGGTGTGGTCAGTGAGCTAGAGCCAGACATCCTGAAGAGTGAGGTTGAGTGGGCCTTAAGAAGCATTGCTAATAACAAGGCAGGAGGAGACGACGGCATCCCAGCTGAACTGTTCAAAATCTTGCAAGATGATGCTGTCAAGGTAATGCATGCTATATGCCAGCAAATTTGGAAAACACAAGAATGGCCATCAGATTGGAAAAAATCAACTTATATCCCCATACCAAAAAAGGGAAACACTAAAGAATGTTCAAACTATCAAACAGTGGCACTCATTTCACATGCCAGTAAGGTAATGCTCAAGATCCTGCAAGGTAGACTTCAGCAATTCATGGAGCGAGAATTGCCAGATGTACAAGCTGGGTTTAGAAAAGGCAGAGGAACTAGAGACCAAATTGCCAATATCCACTGGATAATGGAAAAAGCCAGGGAGTTTCAGAAAAACATCTATTTCTGTTTTATTGACTATTCTAAAGCCTTTGACTGTGTGGACCATAACAAATTGTGGCAAGTTCTTAGTGGTATGGGGATACCAAGTCATCTTGTCTGCCTCCTGAAGAATCTGTATAACGACCAAGTAGCAACAGTAAGAACAGACCACGGAACAACGGACTGGTTTAAGATTGGGAAAGGAGTACGGCAGGGCTGTATACTCTCACCCTACCTATTCAACTTGTATGCAGAACACATCATGCGACAAGCTGGGCTTGAGGAATCCAAGGCTGGAGTTAAAATCGCTGGAAGAAACATTCACAATCTCAGATATGCAGATGATACCACTTTGATGGCTGAAAGTGAAGAGGAACTGAGGAGCCTTATGATGAAGGTGAAAGAAGAAAGTGCAAAAGCTGGTTTGCAGCTAAACCTGAAAAAAACCAAGATTATGGCAACCAGCTTGATTGATAACTGGCAAATAGAGGGAGAAAATGTAGAAGCAGTGAAAAACTTTGTATTCCTAGGTGCAAAGATTACTGCAGATGCTGACTGCAGTCAGGAAATCAGAAGACACTTAATCCTTGGGAGAAGAGCAATGACAAATCTCGATAAAATAGTTAAGAGCAGAGACATCACACTGACAACAAAGGTCCGCATAGTTAAAGCAATGGTGTTCCCTGTAGTAACATATGGCTGCGAGAGCTGGACCATAAGGAAGGCTGAGCGAAGGAAGATCGATGCTTTTGAACTGTGGTGTTGGAGGAAAATTCTGAGAGTGCCTTGGACTGCCAGAAGATCCAACCAGTCCATCCTCCAGGAAATAAAGCCAGACTGCTCACTTGGAATGATATTAAAGGCAAAACTGAAATACTTTGGCCACATAATGAGAAGACAGGACACCCTGGAGAAGATGCTGATGCTAGGGAGAGTGGAAGGCAAAAGGAAGAGGGGCCGACCAAGGGCAAGATGGATGGATGATATTCTAGAGGTGACGGACTCATCCCTGGGGGAGCTGGGCTGTTGACGACCGACAGGAAGCTCTGGCGTGGGCTGGTCCATGAAGTCATGAAGAGTCGGAAGCGACTAAATGAATAAACAACAAATACCAGCTATTTATAAATGGTTATTAATATGAAATTAGAACAAAGTATTAAAGCATAGGATAAAGAATTGAAAGGGCTGGTACACAAATGTCAATAGAAGATCCTTTGGACATCTACAAGTGACATTTTTATCTGGTTAATTAAGCAAAAGTTATTATTTTGCATTTGTCTGACACAGAAACCTCTTAAATAAGAATTTAGGGGGTCTAACTAAGTATTGGAAATGTGATGCTCAGGGTTTATAAGATACAATCATTCCTGCAGTGCCTTCCTTTTGGACTGAAGTTATTTAATGTGTTGCTTTAGTTCTGGAATATTCATTGTTTTTTTAATAGATGATTATCACATCAAGCTATGGAATATGCTCAAAAAATGGGAATCCCAGAACATTGTGCTCATGAGAAATGTATATACAGTTCAGGAAGCCACAGTACAGACAGGACATAGTGAAACAGACTGGCTCCAGGTTGGCAAAAGAGTGCAACAAAGCTGTATACTCTCCCCTTATTTATTCAAGAATATATTAAGGAAAGCTGGATTGGAAGAAGATGAATGTTTTTTTAAACTGGAGGAAGAAATATCTGACAGTACCCTGATAGCTGAAAATGCAAAGGATCTGCACGCTCTAGTAATAAAGGAACACAGTGAAAAAATGGGACTTAAATATAAAGAAAACCAAACTAATGACAACAGGTAGAACAACCAGCCTTAGAAGTGACAATGAAAATATTGAAATGGTGGATAGCTTCTGCTTTTTAGGATCAACAGTAAAGGAACAAGCAGTCAAGGACCAAGCAGTCAAGAAATACACTGCAGACTAAAACTTGGTAGAGCTATATAAAAGATACTCAGAATCCGTGATGTGTCTATATACCTACAAAGATCAGAATCCGGTAAGCCATGGTATTCCTTGTGACCCTCTATGGAAGTGAGACTTGGACTTTGTAGAAGCCAAGGATAGGAGGAGTACTGATCCTTTTGAACTCTGGTATTGGAGAAGACTCCTGAGAATACTATGGACAACCAAGAAAACAAATCAATGGATCATCAAACAAATCAACCCAGAGTTCCCACTCAAGGTACAAATGACCAAGCTCAAATTCTCCTACTTTGGATGCATTATGCAAAGACCTAGCTCTCTAGAAAAGGCTCTAATGCTGGGAAGGGTGGAAGGAAAGAAAGGAAGGGGATGACCAGCAGCAAGATAGATGGAATCAGTTACGGTGGTGATGGATGCATGTTGGCAGACCTGAAAGACCAGGTTAGGGAAAGACTGTCATGGAGAAAATCTTTTTTCATGGTTGCTAAGAGTTGAGAAGGACTTGATGGCACACAACCAAATTTGTTTTAAAAGTCCTTTCCAACTCTAGACCAACGGTTCTGCAAAGAGCAGGACAATAGAAAGGGATACTGTTGTGGTTGCAAAAATCAATTTCTACTGCTACTAAGTTAGAGGGACACTCTACCTTGTTCATCATAAAATGAACTGAAGAATGCAGCTCTCCTGGACTCCATGCTAATGCCAGAGTCCCATTTGAAAAAATTGAATTCAGACTGCATATTGGTTAAGTAAAATTATTCAAATGTTAACAGCTTAATTGTATAATATGACAAGGCTAATTTAGTTTATTTCATAAAAGATTATGCTTTTGTGGGAACTTTCTGCTTTTTGTGCATATTTAAATAAATTACAATTCTGCTGTAAGTTTTGAAGGGCTCTAAGGGACATGCTTAGGATTATTGGAGGGGTGCCTACAGTTCTGCCCTCTTACTTTAAAAATTAATAATAGTGCATTGAACTCTGGAAGCCAAAGAAGGTTTTTTTAAGAACACGTGAAATGTGCAGATAGAATGAAAAGGTGCATAAAGGAGCATCATTTTCCTTGTTTTGGGAAAAAATGCAACATAAAGTTAACTATATCATGTTAATATTTATGTCAAAGAGGTGGGGCAAGATCAAGGGCCTTCCCCCATTGCTGAGTTATAGTGCTGTCTATCTAGCCTTGAACTGGCAAAAAAAAAAACCCCACCAAAAAACTATACAGTACTGGCATGAGATGTGCTGTCTCCATTGCCTCTATTGCCTTTGTTTTGACTTAGTGCTGAATAGTGCTGTCCGGATTTTACACGCACAGCACGTGATAAAGCAACTGGTTGATCCCTCTGGCTTTGCTGCCCTCCCTCTTCAGAACATTGCCAACTGGAGGGGAAAATGTCCATCCATTGTGGGTCTGGCTGTGGGACTCTGCCTTCTGTAGGATCCTTCCTGTGCCTCTCTTCCTTCTCCCGGTTCTCTTGTAACCAGAGCTGAGAACAGGTAAAACAAAACAAAAGAGAATGGAGCAGGGGCTGAGTCACAAGCAGAACTTTCTCTCCCCTTCTGTTCCTTTCTTTTCATGGGCAGCAAAAGCTGACTTCCTCCTCCGTGCTTTATATGGGAAGCAATGGAAGTGTCAGCTCCACCATTTCGGTGTTACGCTATTTCACTCTCATACCATTTCACTGTTAACTATTGCAAGGCAGAGCAAGTAGTTTTCTTTAAGGTTTTACGCTTCTGGGAGTTGAAATCCACATATCTTAAAGTTGCCAGGGTTGAGAACACTGTTGTAGGTGTTGGAGATGTTAACAAATCAGCATGTCTCATTAGCATATAGATGAATTGATCCCATGATGCAATTCTCTACGTGCGAGGAAGCTGTTTGTTGCCACTCCCACTTCCTCTCTCTCTCTTCCTCCTTCCACCGATCGAGGAGGCAGCATGCATGTTGCTCTCTCTCCCTGCATTTTGGCCCACATGCTTGGGCCTCGAAGAAGGATTTTTCCCATTTTCTGCATGCAGCACTTAGCAGCTATGAGGGCTAAGAGTTCATTAAGTTTAGGGAACAGAAGAAACAAAGAATCTTCATTTTTCCGCTGAAGATGGATGTAACTGAACCAAGAATAAAATCAGTAAGACTCTTTTACTTTTAAAGCTACTTTGTCTAACTGTGTGATTATGCTTGGGAGGGCTGAGTGTGTAAGATCAATAACCTGTATTTCTCTGACATGCTCATTAAAGCTATTCAAGATAGTATTCTTTTTCTATGTGCAGCTTCTCCACTGTGTTAAGCTCTGCTCCATTCAGTGGTCCTAGCTGTCCACTAATGGCTTCATTGGGTTATGGGCCCAGATTTTTTACAGAAAGAGAAAATTTATTTTTGGGCTTGTTTTGTTTTTGCATGAGCATTGTTGTTTTTGAGAGAATATTCAGTGTTAATGCTGAAGAGGTTATCTTGCACAAGGAAGTAGCGTTAAGCATAAAGTGAAGATTTTTTTTCTTTTTTGAAGTGATTTTTAAACTTTTTGCTTAGACAATATGGCCAGTGTACTCCTGCCTTTCAATCTGGTAATTTTTAAACTCAAACCCAGAGAGTTTTATCCCTGGAAAATTTGGGTGGAGAGGCAGACAAATATTGTGAATCTGTATAATGTTTTGAAGAAAAATCCTCCTAAATCCAGATTCAGTTGGTTATACAACTTGGGTAGCCAGTAACCTGAAACTCCAAGGACTAATTATGAATTCCTTGGATGGATCAATGTTGGTACAGATTCAGCACAGAGAAACTGCAAAAGGAATGATGGAGGAATTGTTTAAACTCTTTGGTGAAGGAGGAGATTCCAAGTTGTGAGAGAGTTATCAAATGTAAAACTGCATCCAGATGCAGACCTTGATGAACATATTTCCAAAGTTCAGTCACTGTTGCACAAGCTTGCTTGTAATGACATGATTTTGGATAATAGAATTCAAGTTGGATTTTTATAAGGACCTCTCCCTCAGAGTTATTCAAGTTTTGCTGCAAGTTATAGGGGATCAAGACAACCCCTCTCAGACTTAATTCAACAATTAAAGTCTGAGCATAGCAGACAAGACTTCTATAGAAATTCAAAGCAGACTCATCATGAGGCAAGCTATTTTACAAAGCCTCAGGGCAAAGATGGTGGTCAAAAGCAGAAAACTGATTCAAAGACAAAGAAAGCCATCAAGTGCCATTTTTGTGGAAAGAGAGAGCACTTAAAGAAAAACTGTTGGGCCAGGAAGGCAGATCAGAAAACCAACAGAGAAAACGCTCCAGAAGTGACTCATCTTGCATTTTCAGCCATTAATAAAAGTTGCTCTTCTTTTATTATAGACAGTGGTTGTAGTATGCATATGATAAATGATCCTTCTTTCTTTATTGAATTGAACCCAAGTTCAAAGGAATGGATTGGTTTGACTGATGGAAAAACACTATTTTAAGACCAGTTAAGGATGACTTAGTCCTGTATCATTCATGGTCTGGAGGCAAGATGAGGGCAATGTCACAGGTATACAGCAGAAAAGAAAAAAGTCAAGTCTGCACTAGGGTTATGTTCAATGAGGGAAAGGTTCTTGGACCCAGGTTCAAATGGTAAGGTGTTCTCTCTCCAAGAATATACATTCTGTCTCTCTCTCTGTCTCTCTCTGGATGCCAGAGTAACAGATTCAGAGAAATAAAACCATTCAGAGTTTATATCATTTCTTCCAGACCCTAGTCATACATGCCGATGAGCAGTGTTCTCAAAATCTACTCTGCATTTACCACTACCATAACATCTCCGTGCAATGAAATAATTTCATACTGAAGGAAAACCATACCCACCACAGAAAAACACAACCCAGATGTTTTTCCCACTCAGGAGGGAAGGCTGAGGAAGGGAAGTAAGTAGCTGTCTCAAGCCATGGGTGCTTCTGTGAGCACAGGACATGGAGAACTGAACTGGCCTGACTCTACTCAAAGGATGGGAGTTAGGGAGGCTACACTGAGGATTTGGTGAATTCTTTGCCTCTATCTGCCTTGCCTACTGTTAGTGCAATAAGCAGACTAAGACAGAGCCAAAGCCAGGATTAGGAACCAGTGGTGGTCTTCCAGATGTTGCTGAATTATTGCTCCCATTGAGCTCAGGCTTCTGGGTATCATAATTCAGCAATATTTGATAAATCTGCTCCTGGTTTAAAGGCTATAGGATTTGTTTAGAAACATTTTGCTGGGACTTTCAACATCTATTGACCATCATCCCAACAAAGGGAAAATGGTTCTATTCTGTCCTCTTGAAGCAGTTAACAAGAAAGCACCTTTTATTTCAAGGATTAATGGAGCAATAACAGTTGCTGCCTGCAGGTATGCTGAACCAGTCTGAGATCAGCTAGACCCTTAAACCCCTGATTAGAAATTTTTGTTCCACACCACACTGCTGTTCGTTCTTTAGTTTCTGGGACTTTTGCATAGTCAGGCTGTAGCCAGAAGACATACACTTAATTCCCCTGTAAGAGTGGCAGTTTGTTCTGAGAACAATCTCCTCAGGGTTTCTGGCAAAAGATTAAAATCTCAGTCAGAAGTCAGGTGGAAGAGCTTATAGGGGAGGTGAATGAAGTTGAAAAACAGAAGGACACTGGCAAATAAGCAACAAAAGTCCAGGTAGGCATCCAAGATACTGCGAAACGTGGAGCTGCTGAATCACTCCAGCCAATCTTTGGGCCCTACCTGGAGGGGGAGAACCTGTACCCATGTCCTGATCACAACTAGAATCAATGTTTTGCTCAGGAAGTTGCCTTTGAAGACTACTTAGAAGCTACAGTTGGTATAAAATGAAGCTACCCACATCTGCATGAGCAAGAGCCACCATAATCACATGATACTGGAGTTGTAGGTGCTGCACTGGCTTCTGATAGCATCCCAAGAACAATTTAAATACTGACTTTGACTTGCAGAGCCCTTTATGCTTGGCACCCAGGGTTCGGTCCGGATCTTCTTCAAGAAGTGTCTATCTGCCCAGTATGTTTATCCTGAATTGGGTGTCAAGGATCCCTCCTTATATGAGATTTGGGGAGGGGAAGCAGGAGATAATGTTTCTCAGTCTTTGCTGCATCCTTTGGCAATAGCTCCCCGCCCAAAATCCAGATGTCCCCCATCCTGATGGTGTTTAGGAAAGCAGTGAAAACAGAGCTTTTTTGCAGAGCCTTTAATTTATAGCATGTTGCTAGGAGCAGGGAGGCTGGAAGAGGGTTAATGGTTATTTCTAATGTTTTTGTGTGGTTGATTTTGTAGGAAGATAATAGAAACCACCAGGAATCCTTGTGGAGTTGGCGGTATATAAATATAGTAGTACATAAATAAAATAATTAAAAAACCCAAACTTTTGGAGTTGTATAGTGGAGATCTGCTCTCCTTTTCTGTATTTGGTTGGAAATTGGGAAGAAGGGGATTTCAAAAATGGGTGGCCAGGAAATGATGGGCGTGAAGGGAACTTAGGAAACTAAAGTCTAGTGGAGGGTGCAAAGACCAAGAGGGAAAGGGCTGATGACTAGGGGAAACTGGAATGCACACACTTCATACCTCTGAACACACCTCTAGTCACACTCACAACAGGTCTTCTATCTTTACCTCCAAGTAATGGCTGCAAAGCATGGCACGTTATCTCCAGGTTAATGCATGCTTTCTCTGCTTCTGTAAGTTCAACCCCTCAGACCTGCTAAACAGCGCCATCTCTCAGATCCCAGAATTTTCTCTGGAACCACTGAGGCAACCAAGCAAACTCAGGAAACAGGCGGGCGAGAAGGTGGCAAAGCCACTCTTGCTTTCCAGTGGCATCTCCCACTGCCCAGCCCTGGAACATGTTCCCCAGGGAGACAGGTCTGAGGCCTATCTCTGTAGCCCCAGGCAAAGATACTTCCATTTTATTCTCCCAGGGCCAGGCTTTTTAACCTATACTATGTTCACATGTTTGCTGAACAAAGCTTTTGTTTTGTTTACAAAAGTTGCTGTTTGTGCTTTTATTATTTAATACACAAGTTAGTATTCCAAGTCTTTCTTTATGAAACAATTTAATAAATCATTCTATTTATTGTACTCTGAAGTTTTAGGGTTGGTTTGTTTTTGTTTTTAGTGATTTTAGTGTCTGTAAACAACTTGTTTACTTGTGAGAGCCAGTTTGGTCTAGTGGTTAAGGTGCTGGGCTAGAAACCAGGAGTCTGAGAGTTCTAGTCCCGCCTTAGGCATGAAAGCTGGCTGGGTGACCTTGGGCCAGTCACCCTCTCTCAGCCCAACTCGGTGCAATGTAGACTAGCCTCCTTGTGGTGCACGCCGGGCAACGTGACTTGTCATGGCTAAATAGTCTACACATCTGGCTGCTGCACCTCACAAGGATTTCCCAGCAAGAAAAAGCAGCATGAACACCAAACTGCTATGCCATACGATTAAAAAAAACCCAAAACGACTTAACTGTTTGAAGGATAGCACATGCTTTAAAAAGAAACAAATTTGGTGCTTCTTGTACTATACTACAACTCCCATTATTCCTTCATGCTTTAAAGGAAATTCTGTTTTAGAACCTGTAAATATTACTGTCATCAAAGTGCCCCTTCATCTGAGGGCCCTTACACTTGTAAGGATTTACCATTCTCCAGTGGGTACCATCTTCAGGCCCCCCATCCCAGGGTGGCATGTCTAGCCTTCTTCAACTGGCTCAGTTGCTGCTCCAGCCCCATTGATGGAAATGCTTTTCTCTTCTTGTTTCCCAGCTCTTCCCTTCCCAGGCAAAATTGCCCACATGCCGTGGCTGTTTTCTGGCTCCTCTGAAGTGCTTTTGCTGTTTCCTGCATGGTGGCTGGTTTTTCTTTTTCCTCTTGGTGAAAAATAAACACATTGAGGGCAAAGAAGGAACAAGTGGGGTACAAGTTAGCCGCCATTTTAAATGTTTCCTAATTTACCAGCTGGAGAAGGCCCACTTTAAGGTGCTTAAGGAAAAAACCTTTGCCAAGTGGGCATATGAAAGAGGCATGCATAGCACAAATGTATTTGCCTTGTTTGTGTCTTAAAGGACTTTTACCATATGAAAACAGAAGTAGCTTGTTCCCTCCATGAGCATTTGCTTTCTAAAACAAAACAAAGTAATTTTAACTATTGTAAATGTGGCTGGCAGAGTGGAAGGAACTATGAGGAAGATGAGTTTCTAAAGTAGGCTGCCACCAATATTCTCATAGATGGATTTTAGAAGAAGGAGGGGGCTATACATTTAGTGAATTCACAGATGCTACAAAATCAAGAATGGTTGCAGTAAAGAGTGACAGAAAGAGTAGAGAGTAATTGAACACATTATCTTATTAATGTTTACAGTTAAAATTAAATGACATTTTGGTTGGACTCTACCCACATACTGAAGTGCCCTCCTTCCTGTCCTCAAAGACCGAGTACAGTCTTCAGCCCAAACAAGGGTGCACTCCCCTGATTTAGATTTAGAGGCTATACAAAATAATTTCAATATTGTGAAGACTGGGATGATAGTAATGAACAGAAATTTAAAATGTTCCAGATGGGAAAGAAGAACAAAATACACAAGCAACCAGGGGTCTCCACACTGTTAGCAATTTATATAACTTTTCATTTCTTAATTTTTAAATACATGAATGGGAATAACTCATCGTCCCATGTTCTTAAATGTAAAAAAAAAAAATCTACCCTACTCCTGTTCCATTTTTCCTTTTTTTTGCATGTAAGTTAGGAATGGAATTTAAATGATTGGGGATGAGTTTGCTGTTATATTTTAATGGATCGGTTTTGTGGAGCTGAATGAAAATTATTGATCCCTTGGATCATATCCTAAATGATAATGACTAAATATTAAGGTGGTGCTCCCTAGATGTGCAGGGCCTGAGCCAATTGTCCCTGTTAAAAGGGATCTCTGTGTGTTCGTGTCTGTGTGTGTGTTGGTGTGTCTGTGTGTGTCTGAAAAGAAGCCTGTACTGTCTCAGGACTATAGTTGGGGTCTGAGGCCCCTTTTTCTGCTATACTGGTTTAGGGCTTGGAATGCCAGCCATAAAAGGGCCCCAATTTGGCTGTGAACGGAATAGATCAACCTCTCTGTGTTCAAGAAGTGGTTAAAACAGGGCCTGTCTTCCTTCCTGGGATAAAATCCCAACATGTCATTGTTGCTGTTGCTACTGAGAATTACTGATCTATTTTTTAGATAGGAATACAAAACAATATTGAGCCTGTGGCAACACAGGAAAGCCTGTGGTGAAGCCAGGAATTGTTCCAGGTCCTCCCAGTTGAATGGATCACCATCTCTCCATCTTTTCTCATGTAAACAATGAAAATTATAGAATCAATTGGTTGGCCCTATCTGAGCAGTCCCGCCTGGATCTGCCATGCTGAGTGTTTATCCTTTATTAGTTAGATTTCTAAAGCAGGAACAAGGAGGAGCAATCGCACTTGCATGCAGCAGAAAACCCTTTTAATTGCCTCTGCAAATCCTGGGCGGATGGCATCCAAAATACCCAGAAACGCTTTAATGCTTTAGATTCAGTAGTGTGTGCGTGTGGGGGGCTCTGTGGAGGTGGAATCGAAGAGAACATATTTAAATCCTCCACCTGCACAGACGCTGCAGATTTCTTGCCTCAAAACCTAGCGTAGTTGGAATGATATTTTTGCTCATGAGCATGCGTGTGTGTGTGTGTGCGTGCACGCATGCATGTGCGTTTTAATTCATTTCCCAAAGAAGATGTAATGTCTTCACAGAGCACTTGACTCCTACATCTGTGTCTGCAATATGGTGTCCTGGCACATCTGTTGGAGCTGAGTCTTGTACTACAAATACAGCCGGCTCTGGCCATCTGGAGTGCATCCCCCCACCCCCCGCCAACTTTCTTTTCTTGCCCGGTGAGTCTCAGGGAAGAGAGGCAAAGTTATCCCTAGAATAACTGGAGGCACATGAATGTCACTTAAGCGGAGCTCCTGACAATATCAGCTGTGGCTGTAAGATGCTTTTGGCTACTTGGTTCTTCCTGCATCTACGAGCATCCTTGCAATGAACACAGCAAATACACGTGAGCCTGTGTAAAAACACATGGACTTACTTATGGCCTGCTTATCACTGTATGCTTGTATATACGCAGGGATAATCCTTGTACCTGTGTGCAGGAATAGAAATGGCATTTCATAGTAATGAATCATAAGGAGACCTCTGCCAGAAGCAATTTACTTCTAAACAAAATAATTTGGATTTTCATTTTGCATCAAATGAGCCCAAGATGTTCTGCCACCTAAGGCCGAGCAGCAAACTGTATCACCCATCCAGCCAAATCAAAGCACATACTACCCCAAACCCTACAAGGTATTTGAACGGGTGTGGCAGAAAATCTCCCAAGCTTTTTTTTGCCATTGCTGGCATAGAAATCAGCCCTGCAATTAACCATTTGCTGCCCTGAGATGGCAGTCTCGTTTAGCCAAAACGAAGGGCTGGCACTGCTTGTTGTTTTTCTGGATTGTACATGCACATACGAAAATTTCTGAGAAAGCTACAACAAATGCAACACATTATTCAGCTGGGACCCACATGTTCAAAGAACACATAAGCAAACATCCTGCACGTGTGACAAAGGGATATGGTTGGGCAGGTTCTGTTCTACCGTACCGTTTCCTTCTCTTCATCCCCAACAGTTTGCCATTCTTACATACCCAGTTCCATTCCCTGCCTTCCCTGCAGATAGCCTGGTTCAGCAAGGGGGCTTCTGGCTTGGGGGTCCCAGCAGAAGTAGAAAAGAGGACTCCCAAGACAGGGAGGTCAGCTGCTTACTCTTAGTTGGCTTTGGGGTACTGCCTGCCTTGTATGAAGCTGCCATTTTTGGAGAAGAAAGAACTTGAGCGTTTCCTGACCTCCCCAATTCAGATGTCTCTCTGTCATGAAGTGAGTGTTTAGACAGCCATGGTTCTGCTTACTTCACCTCTGATGAAATGTGAGTTCCTTCCACATTCATAGGGGAAAGGGGAGCTTGAGTTCCAAATTCTAGCAACCTCATAAAATCCCTGCCTGCCCTTTATTCACTGAACCGCATTGCAGCTTGCTTGAGGAGCTTATTCTTTGCAATGCCTCCAGATTCTTCTTGTGCAGCTTTCAACTTACAAGGGTTCCACTCAGAAGCTATCAACTGCCCTTAAAATATTGCCACAACTAAGCTGTGTCCTGATGTGCTTCTCTAATCCAGTGCCAGTGCCTGTCCCTGTCCCTGTCCCCAGATATCAAAGGCACCGGTCTGACTCAGACAACACTTTGATGTGTGACTCAGGCATTTGGGCACACAGGTTCTCTGCGACTGCGCCACTGAAAGAAATAGGAACTGCAAGATTCCATCCCATAGGTTTGACTCTCCCTACCCCCCATATTTGGCCACCTTCGGGGATCCTCCAAATCCACAATGTTTTACCTGTGGGACCCATTTGGTACATTAATTTTTTTCAGGAGGTAAGAAGTCTCCATATGCAGACAGGGACAGTCAGAGTAAGTCTGGAATAAATACGCCTGTATGCTACATGGATGAATAAACTCTCCCCAAATACTGAAGCCTGGAGTTTTCAGTCAGAAGAAATACCTTCCTTCATGATCCTCCATTCAACTCCACCTTGCATCTGCCTCTCCCCACCCACCCCCCACCCCCCTGCCCCAACTCACTGGGTTGTTTTTCTAAATAGTTTTGTACCTAAGTTCCTGACATTTCCTGGAATGTCTTCCTTGTACTTAAGCACCATTTTGACTAAATAGGCAATGGTATTTCCACTTGTACATTAGTAACAGAATGGAAAAACAAAACAAAACAGTGGACCTCTGCAACAGAATGCTACAGTGCAGAGTACAGGATTCCACCCACTCATGTTGCTTTTCTGCTCTGTTCATAATTATATAAGCACTTTTTGGTTAATAGCTTCTCAGTGTGAAACAGGAAGTCACTTATCCAGAGGACAGTTCTGCCTCTTTACGTTTTATCTCTGTATATTTATCCTTTTTTCTTATTTGGACACCCCTGCTGTTTTCCATCCAGCCTTCATGTCACTACATTTTTACTGGGTCAACTTTTGAGAGACCTCTCTCTTTAGTAATTTTTAAAAAAAATATTTTCCCACCCTGCAGACCCTGGGGCAACCCTGAATCTGCCGATAGCTCCATGTTGTCCACAGGTATGGTGATTTTGGCTGTATTTGCACAAGCATGGAAAAATCTGAGTTGGCACTAAAGCACGTCAAATCTTTCACACCCACCATCAATGTAAGGGTTGTTTTTAGCAGTCCTCCCCCATTATGTTTTACCCTCCAGATGTGCAGGACTTCAACTTCCAGACTTTCTAGCCAAGATGGTCAGTGGCTTCTTGACCTACTAATGCAGTAAACCATCTTATCCTAAAAGAGATCCCTGCTCTGAGGAGCTTAAAATTCAGACTTTTGAGTGGGGGAGGGAGTTGGGTGGGGGACATCATCAGAGAGGGGAAGGAGCAAGGGATGAATACAAGCAACTGTGTTACAAGAGCTTACTTAGGCTTTGTTTCAGCTGGGGTGAGGACTAAGGCTGGAATTAGATATTACAGCATGCATCAGGCTTCTGCCAAGAGCAATATAATCCTGCATCTCCTCCTCTTTCTCTCATAATATCTAGTAATAAAAAACATGTGACATGATGTCATTGTGTTGCAAGCATCCCTGCCCTCTTCCAACCCAGGGGCTGCCAATCAGACGGTTGGTTGGGGGGGCGGTCTGTCAGAGAGCAAAACTTGCAACATGACGGCTTCCAATCCCACCATGTCTTTTACATTATCAAACATCATTATATGCATCTATCTGTATGCCATCAGGGTTTGGCAGAGCCAAATATTTTGGCTCAGCCTTCAGAAGGGGGGAAGGGAGGAAGTGGCAGAACCTGAAGCAGGATCTGGAAGTGGTTTTGTTCTAGAAAATGGAAATATCCAGAATTTGCTTTGGTTAGAAAAGGTGGGCCAAATCTGCAAACTGCAGGAGCACGCAGGTAAAAAAAAAGAGAGAACTCACCATTTTAAAAAAGGAAGGAAAACCCTCCAAGATCAATGGGTTTAAGCAGAACAGTTCTCATAAGTTAATTCTCCTTCACAAACACAGATAATTTATTTATTAATATTACTTTAAATGGTTATAGGTTGAATTTGGAAAAACTTTTTATTCCATGGATAGCGTTTGCCTGGGAGATGGGGGGAAGGGGAGCAGATGGTGACAAATATATGATATTATAATCACACAAGTGCCATGACTTACTTAGTTGCACGAGATGTATGTAATTGCAACCTTTATATAATTCTGTCATTGCTCATGTGTCATCATTTTGGTGTCATTATGGCTTCCTGATTCCATTTTTGCTAAAACAGCTGGGGTAAATATCACAAGTGCTCAGACAAACATATTCCACAGGTATGTAGGGTTGGGCCATTGGGACAAGTTAGTGATGTTTCTGTTATACCATCCTTGCAGCTGCACAGCAGCATTCCTGTCTGAGCTGCTCATCTTCACCCTGGAGATGGTGGTTGAGACATCTAAGCTGATGGTAGTGGGTGACTTCAACCTACCACCCCTGGGCAGGATTGGAGGCAGCTCAAGATTTCATGGCCACTAAAACAACCATGTTTTGTCTCAAGTCTTCATAGAACCAACATATAGGAAGACCACCCATTAGACCCTGGAGCAGTTAAGATATTAATCTGGTAGTGATATAAGAATTATGCCCTGGTCATGGACTGATTACTTTCTGGTAACCATAGGACTAACCAGTACTGGAAAGCAGGGATATAAAAACCAATTAGAATGGTCCACCCTAAATGTTTGATGGATCCAATTTGTTTCCAGATAGTGTCTGGGGAGTTTCGTAGCAGTCTGGAGGGCAGTTCTGTCAGCAGCTTGATCAAGCTTTGGAATATGGAGTTGATAATGGCTCCCAAGAGTCCTCTCCCAATGCGCTGATCCCAGGGGCCTCTTGGAGATGAAGCACCAGAAGAGCAGTACTGGTAGAAGATGAGGAACAATCCTGACTGGACATGGATGTGTGCCCAAGTTCAGATCTAAACCATAGCAATAAGGGCAGTGAGGTGGAATTAATCGTCCGGGTGAAATGAGCTGTGCCACCTGTGAGCTTGTTAGATGCCCCACTTGGCTTGTATGCCAGAGAGGAGATGGGGGATTGGGGCCAAGCTACTGTGAATGCCTCATTGAGAGAGGAGGAGATGCCAATGTCCTTGAAGAGGGCAGTGGTGTGTTCCCTTCTTAACAGACCAACCCTGAACCCAACTGTACTGGACAATTATCAGACAATCTCCAACCTTCCCATTTTAGGATAGGTTGTTGAGAAGGTTATGGGAGATCAACTCCAAAGGACTCTAGGGGAAAAAAAGGTTATCTGGACCCTTTTCATTCAGGATTCATGCCTAGGCATGGGACAGAAACTGCACTTGTTCCTTTCACTGATGATTCATCGTGGTGTAATGGTACATGGGAATGATCTTGGGAGACAGGAGGAAGAGCTGCAGCCTAGACAATGGGTCTGATAAACAAAAAATTGAGTCCAAAGGAGGAGGGGTTGCAAAAGTGTCTTGCAAGATTCTGTGAATGTAACATTACGGTAAAGATAGAGCTAGTACTCTTGGGTGTGCTTCTTGTCTGGACTACCTTGCAAAAGGCTGATACAAGCCTTGCAAGTTTGAAAGTACCCCTCCCATCCCTCACTTTTACTCTCCTGAAAACTAGGGAAGGTCCTTCTGAGATGTTTTCTCCACCCAACCTCCTTCGGACTCAAATTTTGTTTTTCAGACTGTTTTTTAGGCTGTGACTGTTCCTCCTGTCTCCCAAGATCATTCCCACATACCATCACAAGTGGGGCTTAGATGGAGCAACATAATCCTTCTACTCCAGCTGCATATTTTGGCAGCCTTCAATATTACTGACCATAGTATTTTTCTGGAGTGCCTACAAGGGTAGGGGTTGGGGCAGGTCTTTCCTGAGTGGACAGTGCCACTCAGTGTTGTAGGAGAAGAGAGGTCAAGCCTTCCAGCAATCTAGTATGAGGTACCACAGAGCTCTCTCTTTTATTTAACATCTACATGAAGCTATTGAGGGAGGTCATCTAGTAATATGGAGGTCAGTATTATCAGTATGTAGATGAAACCCAATTGTACAACTCACCCTGTCCAGCAAATGCAGTGGAAATCTTAACACAGCATCTGGATGAAGAGAAATAGGGTGAGATTTAACCCAAGTAAGATAGAATGGCTGCTGGTTCAGAAACTGTATCTGGGACAATATCAGCTTTAGTTGATAGGTTGGGGGTTCTCTTGGATTCTCAACTTCAGCTGGAACAGTAGGTGAAAATTGGCCAGGAAAGCTTTTCCCCAATGTGCCAGTTGTGACTTTTCCTAGAACAGCAGTTGCTGGCAATGGTCACTTATGCCCTTCTCACTTCTGTATGGACTACTGTAATTCAGTATTCATTTATATGGAACTGCCCTCGAAGACTATCTGGAGGCTTCAGGTAGTGCAAAATATAGTGGCCCATGTACTAATGTAAACAATGTGTAACTCTCACATAACACCAGGACTGCACAAACTGCACTGGTTGCTGGTTAGTTTCCAGATACAGTTCAAGTTACTGGTTATAAAGGCCCACATGGCATGGGGCCTGTTTGTCTGTGAAACGTCATATTCCAGATAGAACCTGCCCACCCAAGGCATGCAAGCAGACGCTATATGTTAAGAGTCTCCAACTCACATAAGATGAGGTGGAAGGGGACATGAAAGTGAGCATACTCTGCTGGAACTTCTTCTCCTAGGAAATGCCTTACCCCCAATACAGATCCTGCATCCTCATTCTTGATATTCAGGAAGCTGCTACGGATATGGCATTTAAAATGTACTTGGGGACTGAGAAGGAAGTTAGACCAGTGTTTCTTAAAGTGTGATCTTAGGATCTCTGGGGGTTCCCAAGACCCTCTCAGGGGTCCACAAAATCAAAATTATTTGCCAGCCTATGTTAAAAAGTAATACAATATTAAAATCCCATTGAACAATCATGAGTAGTGGTAGTGGCAGCAAGTACATCAATTTTAATTTTTAATATGGTGAACATAAATAAATATAATCCATACAAACAAAAGTTCTTTTGGGGTCCTTCAAAATGTTTTAAAGTGGGAAGGGGCCCTGAAAGAAAAAAGTTTAAGAAACACTGAGTTGAGGATTACTTGATATGGATATTAGAGTATGATGCTGCTGATTATTGTGATGATTGTGATTACTGATATAAATATTGTTATGTTGTTGATTTTATTATTTGGCTTGCATGCTGCTTAGAGGTGAGCAATTGGAGCAGCATAAAAGCATTTGCACTAAATAAAACAAAGAAATGCAGTAGCGGCCTGAGAGCTACCTGTTCCTTGACAGACGTGTTTCATTCAGCCAGAGCGAGAGAGACAAGATTTTTTGCCGAGTTAGGTTTAGAGGGACAGGGAACTATATGAGAAGCCCCAGAGAGGAGCTTTCTATTCAGAGTTCTTAGAAATTTCAAAAACAGAGGGGCCGTAATGTAATATTGCTGAAATGATGTAATACTGCCTTTGGCCATACTAAAAGAATGGATGGGATATTTTCCTATCAATGGCATTAACAAAAATGGAGATTTTCCTGGATCCTATTTTCTCTCTTTCTCTCCCTCATATGCACTCACACACACAGAGTTTGAAACAGGAAGAAGGACTCGAATGACAGGCTTGTTACCCAAGAAGCCAGTTGGACTTATTTCTTCTAAGCCAGGGGCTTTCAAACTTTTTCAGGCTGTGGAGCCAGTTAATTAAAAAAAAAAAATCCCTAAAATCCCTGATCAAGAGGCAGAGCTCTAGTGATAGAAGATTGGCTGTGTTTGAGTGAAGGTCTTCTGTGTGTGTGTGTGTGTGTGTGTGTGTGTGTGTTAATATCTCACGGAACCTCATCAAATTCTTGGGAAACTCTAGGGCTCCATGGAAGACAGTTCGAAAAACTCTGCCCTAGAAGGTCGACTCTAACACCCAGCATTCTGATGTTCCTGTATCCATCTTCGGTATCAGTTTTTTGGAGGGCATGCTGGTGAGCTAGATCTTGGAATAAGTCATGACCTGCATCTGGAAGTATTAATGTCAAATGAGAAAAATATTAATGTTGCACTGGAACAAGCCCCTTCTGTTTCTCTTTCCAATAGCTCTGTTCCGAGTATAGCATTGCCAGTGGCCTCTTACTTCACAGAAAGGCCCTTTCTCACATGTTTTAGATTCAGTAAGCAATAAATTATAGCCTCGTACACTGTGAGCTACAACCGAGTACACACGCTTAAAAGTGACCTCTTGGTGGTTCCTATGACATTCTCACAGGCGCTTCCAGATGGTTGCATTCACGCACTACCCACCAGTCCTCCGGCTGGCAGAAACGTTCGCTGCGCCGCCAATCCCTATTCTGCCACAGTGTAGGGTCCAGTGAATGGTGCTGACCTTACTGATTCTTTTTTTAAAAAATATATGATTTTTGTTAAGAATTTTGATTATAATAGTAAAATCTAATATCAATGAAAAGAAAGAAAAGAGAATAGAAAGGAGTAAAAAGTG
Organism: Candoia aspera; assembly: GCF_035149785.1. Taxonomy (NCBI): domain Eukaryota; kingdom Metazoa; phylum Chordata; class Lepidosauria; order Squamata; family Candoiidae; genus Candoia; species Candoia aspera. Next base: position 154,629,316 of record NC_086154.1, read on the forward strand.
AAAAAAAAGGAAGAGAGAGAAGAGACAAGTAAGAATATAATAAGGAAAGATAAAAGAAACGTATAAAGAAGTGACTTCCAACCTTCATCACAGCAAGTATAAACAGATTTAGTGACTCTTCACCCCCTCTAAGGTTACAAACATTTATCTCTTCATCCCATATCTCATCCCTTATCTATAAACAAATCCATAAAAGATCATCTCTTCAGTCCTGGTGTCATTGGAAAGTCCATAAAGGGTTGCCAGAGGTAACAACTTATCTTGTTTTAACCTTGATCAAATAAACTAACTATATATTCCTTCCTTTTACTTCTAACCGTCTTAATCTTTAGTTCATTCAAATATTGTTATAGGATTTGATTTCTCTTCATTTCTTCTTTGTCCCATCCAACAAAGTTCTTTAAGGCTTTAACAAACCTCTTTTGTAAATCTGGTAGGAAAAATTTATCCAGGTTACTCTCTTGGTTTGTCATTTGTATTTCCCTTTTAAATTTTACAACCTCAGCCAGTTTCTTTTGCAGTTCCAGTGAAACATCATTTTCTAAGTAATTCTCTTGGCCTGTCAGTTGCAAATCCACTTTCGATGCCACCTCTGTCTTGTCAGATAAAATTTCTTCTATATCTGTCATTTCTTCAATAACATCTTTTGGACATAGTCTATCCATAGAAGCAAACATTATTACTGACATTGTTTATATGGTGGCTACTATTTTCTGATTCCATTCTTCAAAAGTCTCCTTAAGTATTTTCACTGTTGGAACATTTTGCAACATTTTACAGGCTTTAAATCTTTCCTCTACCTAAAAACTTTAGTCCCCTCTAGTGTCTATTTTTTGAAATCATGAAATTGCCTATCTTTGTTATATCTTGTAAAAACCAAAACAAAATCTATTTCCCATGAGAAGCTGTTTATTCTTTATAATTAATTCCAAAATCTTATTGTAAAAGTTTCAATATTCCAATTTTATCTGGACCCTTAGTCCATTTATAACTTTCTAAGATCACAATCTTATTTAGCTTTTTGCTGTTTATTTCAGAGTCTTTAAATTCTTAAGCTTATGATTAAAATTTTCGTTTGTTCAGGATTGAAAGCAGACTCACCTGGTGTTTTCAAACCTGTTGTTCCAAAGTCTCTAATAGCTTAAAAGTAGCTAATGAGCAATTTCTGAAAGTTATTAGAAAGTGAGGTTTGCAAACTTAGTGTCCTTAGTGCCTCCACTGTGGTTGTGAGCAAGATGGCTGATCCCATCATCTCCCATGCTCAAACCCACATAAAACTGCCGTGCTGTGGTCTCCTCGCAAGGAGTAGCCATCTGGAACACATGTAGGCAATCTCCCATATTCTCCTTAGCCAGAGAGATTCCAAGGAACTGGTCTACTCACCAATTCCTTGGTCTTTGCTCTGGTTATTGGCTCTGCTTTTGCAAAGCTGTCGTCAGTTTGCCATTCCTCCCCTGGAAGTCTCCGTGCTGTCCTTACTGATTCAATGCTGGTCATTAGGAATCCAACTGGTGGATTTCCTGACTTTTTTGTCCCTCTACCAAGTATCACCTGTTGGTAGCAAAAACAGCTACCAATTTCTCTTCTTAACATGGAGTGGAGTAGGACTGGAAAACTGCTTAGAACAGCGGGCTTAGCTACTTGTCAATTTAGCAGGTGCTGGGGGTGTTTAGCATGGAGTAAAATGGAAGGGAGCTCTCATGATGATCCTCACAATCCCTTCCCAGTGTCTGACCTATCAGCCAGGCTGTTTCTAAAGACAGGCCTAGCACTCTTCTGAAAGAGTGCTGAGCCAAATTCATAAATAGCTCAGCTGACATAATAGGCATGGAGGGGTGGCCCAGGGTTAAGCAACAAAGGAGAACATGCAATTGTGATTGGCCTGTGTGTAATTTCAACAGTCATCACCATGATATCTAGTACCCCCAAATCTAGAATGAAGTAGGCAAAATGGTGCAACTCCTCCTATACCAATGGAAACATAAGTAACTGTGGTTACTGCAGATGCATGTTACTGGTTCCAGGAGGGTTGACCAGTGAGGATGAATGTAGTAGTGCTCATGTTCACATCTTCAGAATTAATAATAGTAGTTAAAAACACAGCCATGCAAAATTCTTTGTTGGGGAAGGAAACCCTGTAATGCAACTAAGGGTGGCAGAATTAGGACCAACCAGTTAGGAGAAACCAACTCTCTTTCCTGATTTAAATCATCTTTCTGTGTAGCACAGGACTAGCACTCTTTCAAAAGAGTGCCAAACCATGTTGGTAAAGAACCCATCTAAGACCTCATGAGCCCAAAGGAAAGCACCAATGTAGCATTACACAGGCAGTTGTTTCTGCAGAGGTCAGGTGTCTGGTCTCTTCTGTATCCCAGGCCAGAATGACCACAGAGCCCAGTTCCCAGCAACCAGAGGTGTACCCTCAGCTGCCTAAAGTAGCCATTAGGAGCTGGGGAGATCTGAGTCCATCACCATATCAATTTTAAAAAAATCACTGGGAAGCATGCCTGATCATATCTTTAGCAAAAATTGTGTTAGGAGAAGAGGGGAAAAATTAATTTAAACTTGGAACACCTGAAGAAAACTTTAAGCTAACTCAGCTATGGACCAGCGATGAGATGAAAGTGATCCTGGGCTTGATTTTGTTAGCTGCTTGATCTGAGAATTCCTTCCTTAATCTGCATATATGATAGCCAATTTTCCCCACTTTTTCTGCTCTCCCTCCACAAAGTCTTAATTGAGCTTTCCTACTGTTTCAGGGCTACATAGTGCTGCTAGCAGTTGTCTGAGGATACATTAGTGAAAGGGCTAAAATGAGAAGCGAGGGACACAGGGAAAAAACAATTATATTTGGATTAACAATCACTCCCTGACTTGTAGCACTGATAACCCTTAAGATATGAACTCACATATTTTTTCTAGATATTTTGAAGGCGAAGGTTGTCACGGGAACTATGAATGTACCTGATTCCTATACATCTTTTCCACATGTGTGTCTTAGACAACAATTTAAATATTTCCAGTCCAAAGTAATATAGGTTGAAGAATTAAGTTGAGCCCCTGGTACATATATTGTACTAAGAAATGCCATTATGCCATACCCTTGGATTTTTTTACATACTTTCACTCCCTTCTTGATGGTAGGGGAATTTCTCTATTTGTACCCAATATATATCCTGCATGGTGTTTTCAGTCACACTGACCACTAGGAGGCACCATGTGACTGGTTCCACCCTATTGGGACTCATCAGAGGTGAGTAGCCAGGAACTGAACATGCAGACCCTTGAGTACAGTGTATTAGCTTTAGGAGCTATCCAAGTCCTGGCAAATATGGTTTATATGCCACAGTGGCTAAGCCCCAAAAAACAAATGAACACACATTATAGCTTAAGACAGCTTGCAGATCTGAATTTAAAACCATCAAGAACCTAGAAATGAGTGCCTGAAGAGAAACTTGATAGGCACCTAGCCTGCCTAGTTCAGGCACTTCACCCTTCTTTTCCTGCGTTATACCTTAGCCATTTCAGTGAAAATGACAATCCCACAAACCTCTCCTGCATCTGAAGCCATTCCAGACTGCCTAAGTGTTCTTCCATATCCTCAAGATATTGTACAGCTTCTGGCAATCTTTTCATGTTGAGCCAACTAACTTCAGAAGTTAACTGGCTCAGCTCCTTTTCCAGAGGAAGTGCAGCAGAGATGGATTAGTGTGTTTCTTCTGTAGCTGTGGACTAGGTGATTCCCTGTGGGTGATTCCCAACCTCTTGATTGGGACAGGCATCTCTCTTGATCCACCTCCCCTTTTGGGGCATCTTGCCTCCTCCTTTTCTGTCTAGTCTGAGGAACCACATTGGGTGTGGTGTGGTTTGGTTTCTTACATTTTGCCTTGCCATGAAAAGCAAATGCAGAAACAAGAAGTGAGAAGAATGAGAAGGGGGCAAAGTGCTCACTGGCTGCCATTTTTTACTGCTTCCACTGGCCATCTGCACGGCCCAAGGGCTGGTTCAAAGGTGGGAAGTTGAGAGCACTTGGGCAGTGCTGGGGGGGGGGGCGCAAAGGTGACAACTGGGCATGATTCATTCAGATTGACAGATGGGCCTCTGTGAGATTTGCAATAGGTCAGCAGGGAGCCCTGACTCCCAAGTACCTAATATTGGCAACAATTTAAAAGCTCCCCGCTCAAACACGATTGCTGAATATACATGCTGAGGAGCAGCGTAGGAGTGGATTTTTATGTGAAAGTAATTGTGAATTTGGTTCCAGGACTGATCACAAATTCCTAGGCTTAGTACCTGCTCAAAGGATCCCTTTCCTTTATTTTTAGCACACCTGCCTGCATGGTCCACCATTTTCTACCTTGCTCCATTCTCTGTATGTTGAGGTTGCAGTGAAAACAAAGGAGATCCTGGGAGTGTCAACAGCTAGGGAAAGGAGCCTGTTGTCTGGCTTAGGCAATGGATGCTCAGCTTCCACAAACCTGGCTTTTGTTTGCAACAGTCCTGCCATTCAAAGCTCTAATCATACGAACCAGCAAAGAAGCAGGTTCTACGATGAAGTATTTAACCACCAGCTTACACTATTCTATGCATAGGATTTGCATCTGTTGAAAGCACTTAATAATAAATCTCATGCCAAACATATGGCCCATCACAATTGTTCAGTCATTAACTGCCCTCGAAGCCAGACACAATTCCTACTAATGAAGCACTAATAAATGAGCATGCTGATTGTTTTACCTGTTACTGCCACCATCATGAACATGAAAAGGCCCCTGTGATTTTGGAGACTGAATTTATACATCTGGTAAAAGTTGCTGCAATAGGAAAAGCTCCACCTGGCAGAAGTGAAGAGCCTTTTATTCCACTGAGGGAAAGCATTGGGGAGCATTCCTCTGCAACTCCGGGAGGGGGTTCAGCTCGGCCAAGCTGTGCAGCAGCAGCTCTTCGTGACTCAGGAGACACGAGTGGACTAGAAAGCAAAGACAGCCATAGAGTTTCTTCACCTGCACATCATCTGGAAAGAGAGTAACACTGAAGGCAACCATATTTGCTTCTCTGGGCACGGTCTCAGGGCCACATTAAAGTGCTCTCCTCCATGGTATCAGCCAGCAGAAAAGTTTGCTAGCACCATTACGCTGCTCCCATTGCTGATCCCTATTCTGCCTCAGTCGCAAGGTGGGTGAGGGGTGCCTGTACTCTTTTCAACTCAGGACAAGTTAAGGAAAGCAACTAGAGGGTTCCCCTTGCTTCATTTCCCCTCCCACTGACCATCATATGCTGGTAGGAAAAACAACCACCCATCCATCTCCTTAATGGCGGTGGGGTGGGGAGGGGGAAATTTAGGTGGATGTTTAAATGGCTGGGTTAGAATGGCTTACCCGAACCTAACCAATCATGTTGCCCAACTAAAAGGTTGCAGATGTGGGGGAGAGGCATGGGGTCAAGCAGGAGGGAGGGGAGGATAACAAAGGGGCTCCATTCTCTGGCAACAGAGAGAGGGGCAGTGCTGGCAATGAGTAGCTGGGCTGGCAACACCTGGAAGTTGCCTACAGAGTAGGGAAAATGGTGCTTCCCCCTTCCCCCCAGTAATAAAACCAGGAAAAAGTATAGCCACACAAAACTCCTTGTCGACAGAAGCATCAGAAAACCTGCAACTGATGACAAAACCAACCACGTAGAGCTGGCAGAACTTGGCTCTCTTAAATCAAGCAAATGCTAGTTATTTTTTTGCACAAGGTCCAGTGTTCTTTCAAAAGACCCAAGAAGCACTTCAGAAAGTGCTGGTCGTGCATTACACAGCCAGACACCTCTACAGAAGCCAGATTTCTGGTTTCTCTTGCAGCCCAACTCAAAATGGCCATGGAGGGCTATTTCCAAAAACTGAAAGAGAGGGATCAGGACAACAGAAGGTGGGCAAATTCAAACCCTTAAGTGTGTATGAGCCACATCGTCAATAAAGATCATGTCCACTTCAAAAATGGTGTTGGGAGAGGAGAGAAAGTGGTTCTTTCAAACTAGAACTGCTAAAGACAACAGAGCTGTCTTGTTTGGGACTGGGGATGAGACAAAGCAATGTAATGGGTACAGGGCATGAGAAAGTGATTAATGGGATATGTCAACAAAAGAGGAAGCAACACCACCTCCACCACATGATTCCAAAATGCAAACTGCAAAGCTTGGACAGAAACGTTAAAAAGTATTTTTGATACCCAGGTAGAAAATACAACCTCCTTCTCTCCCAATAGCAAATATAGGGCCTTTCCCTTCTGCTCTTTATTCATCTTTGAGTCAGTAGAAACAATTACATTTTGGTATGCAAACAGAGGCTATAACTTGCTATCCCCATGGCCAGTCCATACCCTTGCATCTGTTTCAGGTCACTGCAGTCACCTTTCAAAGACAAACAGATTTTACACATTTCAAGGCTACCCTTGATGATATTGGAATAAGGGGGAAATCCCATTTTTATACTGCTACAGTTAAGAATAACTTAATGCTGTCTCTTTCATGGACTTGCAAGGAGATGGTGGCAACTGCTTGGGGACATGGCAAATGTTGCCAGGGCATGTTTGTAGGGTAAGGCCCATAGACATACAATCCATTACAACTGATATACAATAATGTATTCCTGGTCTTTCCATGAGGACCTTACTCAGGGGAGATCCTTGGTGGGCAATACTCTATAGATAAGATCTGGGTGTCCCCATACTACTGCCCAAGCCATCATCTGAGATGGCAGCATTATTCTGCCAAGGGTACATCTCACCTGGAGTATTTGTTAGTTTGTTTGTTTTTAAATCCATTCAATCATGTCCAATTTTTGGAGACTGCCTGGACTAGTCTCTGCAGTTTTCTTGGCAAGGTTTTTTGGAAGTGGTTTGCCCTTGCCTGCTTTCTAGGTCTGAGTGAGGGTGACTGGTCCAAGGTCCCCCAGCTGGCTTTGTGCCTCAGATGGGACTAAAACTCACCGTCTCCCAGTTTCTGGCCTGATGCCTTAGCCGCTACACCAAACTGGCTCTTGGGAATATTTGGTAATGACTCTCATATTGCTCCTGAGCTAAAGTTTCCAGCACCTTTGGGGATTCTGTCCCTTTCTGCAAGAGGAGAAGCAAAGGCCAGTGCATGGGAAGCAATGATTGGAACAGCAGTGGGGGATAAGGGCAAGGGGGAACAGGGCTGGAAGCCAAGATTCTTAGATAGAATAGCCATTCTGAATAAGATTCGATATGGCCTTCCTTCTGTGTTCTGATGTCTAGGAGCCTTGCCTGGAAAAGGTAAAAAGGTTGATTCTAGATCAACAGATGTTGAGGAAAGACGGGGACAGATTCTTATCTTAGCCACATTTGGGAGCAATGCAGGTCAGGCATTCCCTTGACATCCTGCTTCATTTGTGGCTGGGCCTTGATGAACAACCTGGGGGTACATGGAGGAATGAAGCAGGCCTTGAGTGTACGGGTGTATACAATCTCTCTCTCTCTCTCACGCACGCACACACACACACACACACAAAATACAGTGAACAGCCACAGATTGGGGGGACTAGGGGGGTTAGAACTGGAAGCAGATGGTCACTTTGGCAGGGCGCCGAAAAAAAGAATCTGTTCCATACATCGCACACAGCAGTCTCGGCAGTGGCCTCTGCCAGGAAAAACAGAATTACCTCTCTGATTACAGCAAGCGGGCGCAAGCATTCTTCCTGTAACATTGGGCTTTGTGAGCTAGCCAGGCCAAAGAGGGGTTGCTGGTTTTTACAAAATAAAGTACTCCTGCCACACTCTTCAGGAATGGTTTGTTGAAGAAAAATGACTTTTTCCCTTAGCTTCCACAGAGCTTCCACATAGTTCAAAGAAAGAAAGAAAGAAAGAAAGAAAGAAAGAAAGAAAGAAAGAAAGAAAGAAAGAAAGAAAGAGGGAGTACAAAGAAGGAAGTATTACCACCACCCTGCCCCACATAGACATCTTAGCTACCCTTCAGTATTTAACCTCCCTTTTTATCTTTTGAAGAATGTTTCCTTAAAAAAAAAAAGAAAGCCAAAGTATATTTTGCTTTAATATATATTTTCAAGTCAATAAGTCTGTTACAAAATCTCACCATTGGTTCTATAGCAAAACTCATTTGCATGTAAATCTTATTAGATTCTGCGAGGCCAACTTTTGATGTAGAATCGTAATTCTCTGAGTCCTCAGTGACCATAAAATAGCAGGGTTTCTAGCTAAATGCTTACTGAAGATTGCCAGAATAATGATAATGAAGAGAAAGGAAACTTGTTTTCCATCCCCAACTTCACCTGATTTGTATGAATGAAATTAGCTGTTTCTTTTTAAAAAATGGCTGTTCCTCTAGAAGTCTCAGGAAATCTAGAGACCCTTCCTAGCCAAAAACAATGTAATTGTTTCATTGGCATATGACTTTGGGTGCTTTCCATTAGTAAAGTTAATTATAGACACTTGAAGTAACTAATAGCTTTGATGGCATTTGAAAGTTTTAACTTCAACATCACATATTGTCTGTATTGAGCTTACATACAGTAGAATGCAATCCACCCATGCATGTATCTCTACAAGTATATTGTTCAACACATTGTCAAATCTCCTAAGCCACAGGCACATTATATATATATTAACAACTTAATCTTCATTAATCCATAGGTTCCTTAAGCCTGTCATCCTTATAATTCTTTCTCTGCAAGTGAGGAAAACAATAAAGATTGTTTTAATACTGTAGGTCTTGTTTCTACAATATGATTACCCCAGTCAGTTGTCAATGTAGTCAAACCTTCTTTATGGTAGCTTTGACACTCTGGTTGGCACTCACACCAACCGTCTTAATCCACATCCACTTCCTACAAGAACAGCCCCAGGAGAGTCCTGGTGAGGCATCACTATATCACTAGTTCCTTCCCATTGGCCAGACAGGTAGTAGTGGATTTGCAATGCAGCCACTCAGTGTGTGGAAGTGGCCTAGGCAGCAAGGTCTATAATGAAAACTTTTCTCTTTTATTTTTTATTTTATTTTTTTAAGTTTAAAAGCCAAATATTATTATATCTTATCAATACTTTTTAAATCATACAAATCAAAATCCTGTAAATCAGTCCAAATATGACTATCTGAACCAGTATTTTGGGAAAGAAGAGAGTATGTTTTGTGGGAGTCCTTTCTTTGCTGAGAAGTCTGAGTTTTTGAAGGTGCCAGTGGGACTGTTTGATGTTTGTAAAAAAAATGCCTTATGTGTAATAGGGAGTTATGTAAATGCCCTGGTATACTTTGAGGAGGGGTAAAAAAAACCTTTCCCTTTTAGACCTTCTCTCTCTAACTTTTTCTTGGAAGGCTAGGTAAACAAAGCAATTAAGGTTCATTGACAAGGTCTGGTGTTTCCATGACAAAATGTGGGTGAAAGTCACTTGTGAGTGACTAGGTATGTTTGGGGCTAAAATTAACTAAATTAACTAGGCCTATCCCTTTTTGGTGTCCTGCATTAACCCTTTCTTGATTGATTATGTGCCATCAAGGTGTAGATTGACCCTTTATAGGCCCACTATATGTAAAAATGAGCGTGTTTTAAAATTCTAAGCTCTTAATTCAGATGCCCCATATATTGCATAGCTTATCTTAAGCTGCAGAGCAAAGTCCTATGAATATTTAGTAGGATTTTTTAAAAAATGAATATATTCTGAATCTTTAGTTCAGTGTTTAATCTTGAACATACAGTGTTATGTTTAATCATCAGTAGCTTCAGCAAAATAACTATTTGGTTTTATCAATGTACTCAAAAATCTCTTCGTAAACTTTAAAAATATAACATGTGCATATAAATAGGATAAGGTTGTTATGTCCATCCATCCATCCACCTTGCTATTCTGTTTTGTGATAAAGAGCATTATCCAAAGTGTAGAAAAGGAGTAAATAATAATAAGCCACAAATAAATAAATAATAAAGATGTAAGATAAGAAAAAGGATATAGTGATTTTTTTTCACTATATCTCCCCATATTCTTGTTTCCTTGCAAATCAGCCTCGTTTTTACAATGTCCATGCTCAGTTTCATATATTTTGTCCTTTAGGATGCCCACCTCTCCTTTTTCAGGATCTCATCACCTCCATCCAAGCACAATTTCCTCAATCTTCCCTTCCTCAACCCATTCAGTCTTCTTTTATACTTTTAAAAAAACTGTTTGATTTTATTTATTCTCTTCATGTAACTAAACATCCGTAACTATTTCTTCATCCTGGCTAGCTGTTTTTGTATTCAATCTACATTCATTCAGCATCCTTTCATTCCTGGCCCTGTCTCTTCTCGTATTCCTAGAAATACTATAATTCTTAAGTATCTCATTCCCGCTGCATTCAACTTACTTTTATGTTTCTCTTGACATTTCCAGTTCTCACTTCCATACAGCAAAGTGGGAGAAGCATACTCTTAAACTGAGGCATTTTCAACTAACTTTCTACTAGCATTTGCACATCTTTATATTTCTCTATTCATTTCCCCACATTTAATATACATTTTGTCATAAATTCATCTACTTTCTCTAATGTTTTGCCATTCATTTATAACTTGCAATGATTCACTCCATTTGCCTTTTCAGACACAATTACCTTGGTCTTTGATACATTAATTTTGCAGATAGGTACTTCTTATTGTATCATACAGTCTAACTGCTGCAAATTTGGCAACCAATCTTCACCTGTGTATTCTTGCGAACATTCCATAATTCATAAGTTTTCTTTAAATCAACAAACATACCATGATGTTTCTTTCATACATTTATACAATTAGCGACTTACTGTAAAGCAAAAATGTCCACATCTCCAAGCTAGGCATTCAACAACACAGCACTTCCCAGATTTTGGCCATTGTCATCTCTTGCACCCTTTCAATCAGAATTCTGTCAGACACCTTCCCTGGCATTTACAAAACTAATCCCCTTATGGTTTCTATATTCATGCTGGCTATCTTCCCCTGTCTAAAGTGAAACAATAAAAGCCTTCATTCAATTGCCAGGCAATCTTCACAAACACATCAAATAAGTTGCACAAATATTTCATAATAAAAACACACCCTTATTTTAACATTTCTCCAATTATACTATCTACACCTGCAATATTATAGTTTTTCAACTTTCTCACAGCATTTGTGACTTCATTTTTTTCTTGGACCCCAACATTTATAGCATTAATTGCAATTCCACTGCTACTCCATACAAACTTCCAGCAGTCTGTCCCTTCAATTTCATCTCAAATAATTTCATCACTTATATTTTTAATTTCATGCAGTCTGATGGAGGCTTTCTCTTTAGCCTTCTTTAGTTTTTTTTTATATTCATCAAAATTCCTCTGCATTTTTTATGCCTCATCCAATCTTAGCAATTTTTTGCTTTCTTTAACTATATATTTTGCAACTTTTTTTCCTCAGTACATACATTATGGCTGATCTTTATTTTCTTTGTATTCATTTCTTCATACTTCCTTTGTTGTTTATTCATTCAGTCGCTTCCGACTCTTCGTGACTTCATTGACCAGCCCATGCCAGAGCTTCCTGTCGGTCGTCAACATCCCTAGCTCACCCAGGGACGAGTCCGTCACCTCTAGAATATCATCCATCCAACTTGCCCTTGGTCGGCCCCTCTTCCTTTTGTCCTCCACTCTCCCTAGCATCAGCATCTTCTCCAGGGTGTCCTGTCTTCTCATTGCGGGGCCAAAGTATTTCAGTTTTGCCTTGAATATCATTCCCTCAAGTGAGCAGTCTGGCTTTATTTCCTGGAGGATGGACTGGTTTGATCTTCTGGCAGTCCAAGGCACTCTCAGAATTTTCCTCCAACACAAAAGCATCGATCTTCCTTCTCTCAGCCTTCCTTATGGTCCAGCTCTCGCAGCCATATGTTACTACGGGGAACACCATTGCTTTAACTATGCGGACCTTTGTTGTCAGTGTGATGTCTCTGCTCTTAACTATTTTATCGAGATTTGTCATTGCTCTTCTCCCAAGGATTAAGCGTCTTCTGATTTCCTGACTGCAGTCAGCATCTGCAGTAATCTTCACACCTAGAAATACAAAGTCTTTCACTGCTTCTACATTTTCTCCCTCTATTTGCCAGTTATCAATCAAGCTGGTTGCCATAATCTTGGTTTTTTTGAGGTTTAGCTGTGTCAGGCGCTGCCTACTGCTGAGTAAAACACAGACGCTGATTCAGAGAAGAGCAGGTTCAGATTTATTCAAACGTAGAGCTAGTCGCGAAAAAAGCTGAGAGTGAAGGGAGCGCGCCGGTGCGGGGTTTAAATACCCCGCGCCGGTCAGCGCCCCCTCACCTTGGGTTGCGTCATCCCCCCTTTGTCCTGCATACTTTTGTGCCGGTAGGTGAAGGGTTGCGGGGCCCCAGCTGGTGCCCCGGGATTGCCCATAATCGGTTTCCTCCTTCAGCCGATGATTGCTGTCAGCTGGGCGATCTCCGTTGCGCTTTTGCTAACAGCTTGGGTGTGCCTCGTGATCCGCCTAGTCTTTGTCTTTCCTTCTTCCTCTTTTGTGTCCTGATGGCTGAATCATCCGGCCAGGGTCTGTGTCTGTTGTTGTGCGTGCTATGCTTATCTTGAGTCCCTTCCTCTGCTTCCTCGTTATTGTCATGTGTGCCGTTGTGCTGATGTCTTCAGCTCAACGGCACTCATGACATACTGCCCCCTGTCCGAATAGTGCCCCCCCCCCCGGCCTTCCGGTTTTTCACCAGGAGAGCTGTCAAAATGGTTTTTTTTTTTTTTTAAATTTCCCGCCGGAGTGTTTTCGCCCCTCCCTTTGTTCCGCCTTCTACCTCGTGTCCATCTTTAGGGTGTGTTCCAAGTGCGCATGCCCCGACCACATCCTGGGCGTGCGCATGCCCCGGCCACACCCTGCTTGTTTGGCTCAGTTCGTCGAGGAAAGAGGCGTGGCTGGTCGGGTGCTTTTCAGCTCCAGGTAGGAACCTTATCTTTTTGCAATTGCGAGGTCATTGTTATGTGTGCATCCTGGGCGTTGCCCCCAGGCATGCACTGGTGACCAATTGTCACTCCCTCGTGGGCCCGGGGCGGGGGGAGGGTGAGTCCCGGGGGGGGGAGGTCTACCCAAGTCGCGGGCTTGGGGGGCCCTTTCCCCTTGGGGCGTGGCAGGTGGGGGGGGCCCGCGGGGAAAAGGGTGTTCAGGGGCCGATTCGGCTTGTCGCCCCTTTGGCTTGTTGGGGTACGTCCGGTGGAATGCCCGGGTCAGGTCTGGCGCCTTGACGTGTTGCGCCGCCACCCATTCTGGGTGGGGGAAGTGTTTCCACCTTACTAAGTAGTGTAGTGTTCCCCGTTGACGGCGAGAGTCGAGTATGTCTCTTACTTCAAAATGTTGTTGGCCGTCGATCATCACTGGGGAGGGCAGTGGCGTGCTCGGGTGCCATCGAGAGGTGGTTGCAGGTTTCAGGAGGCTGGTGTGAAATACCGGGTGGAGTCTCCGTAGATTGTGCGGCAGGTCCAGGCGTATTGCCACCGGGTTCACTATCTGTGTTACTCGAAGCGGCCCGATATACTTAGGCCCCAGTTTTTTCGAGGGTTGAGGTGACTTCAGGAATTTGGTGGATAGGTAGACCATATCCCCTGCCTGGAATGTCGGTTTCTGGCACTGGTGCTTGTCGGCCTGCTCTTTGTAGGCCGCCTGTGCTTCCTTCAGCGCTGCCGTGATTATTGGCCACGATTCCGCAATCTTCCGTCCCCAGTCACTAGCGTCCACTTGGGGTCCCGGGGGTTGCGGTAGCTCCGGTATAGGTACGAAGTCGTGCCCCGAGACTACTTCGAACGGGGTTTTCCCCGTGCTCGTGTGGACGGCGTTATTATATGCGACTTCTGCAAACGGGAGCAGTTCGACCCAGTCGTCTTGGTGGTAGTTGGTGTATGAGCGTATGAATTGTTCTAGGGTGGCATTGAGGACCTCTGTGGCTCCGTCCGTCTGGGGGTGCCAGGCCGTGGATAGGGCTTGTTGGGTCCCCGTCAGCTTTAGGAAGGCCCGCCAGAATTTCGAGGTGAATTGTGTGCCCCTGTCGGTCACCACGCGTGCGGGACATCCGTGTAACCTGTACACGTGTATAAGGAAGAGTTTGGCTAGTTGCTGGGCGGACGGGACTGATGAGCAGGGGATGAAGTGGGCCTGTTTCGAAAAGTAGTCTTTCACCACCCAAATGGCCATTTTCTTCTGGCTGGGTGGGAGATCCACTATGAAATCCATGGAGATTTCCTCCCATGGGCGGGAGGGCTCCGCCACTGTTTGTAGAAGTCCCGGGGGCTTACCTGGTGCCCGTTTGGCCCTGGCGCAAGTCGGGCAGGACGCTACGTAGGCTTTCACGTCCCGTCTCAGCGCGGGCCACCAGAATTGACGTTGTGTTAGGTGCAGGGTCTTTAGGAACCCGAAGTGTCCCACTTGTTTGGTGTCGTGGGATCTGCGCAAGATCGCCTGGCGTTGCAAGTCCGGGACATATATTCTGCCTTCCCCCCATGCCAGGTCCTGTGCCATCGTCACCTTGTCGGGGTTTGCTAGTAGCCAAGGGTCGGTTTTGAGGGCGGCGGTGAGGTCCGCGCGTATCCCCCCTGGCAGTTGCGGTTGGCGCCGTCTGGTCACTGGTTGCCCCGCCGTCGGTTGCGCCGTGGGGTTGGGCTGCCTCCGAGCGCCGCTCCGGGTGGTCACAGCCATCCCAGCTGGGAAGCGGATAGGACCGTCCCGATCATGTCTGGGGCGGGCTCCTCGTCTTGGGGCAGTCGGGAGAGGGCGTCAGCCAGGAAGTTCTTTTTACCCGGCATGAACTTCAGCTGAAAGTTGAAGCGGCTGAAGAATTGGGCCCATCTGACCTGTTTTGGGCTGAGGCGTCTGGGCGTCCGGAGGGCCTCGAGGTTTCGGTGGTCTGTCCAGACCTCGAATGGTTGGGTGGCTCCTTCCAGTAGGTGCCTCCATGTTTCCAGCACCGATTTTACTGCGAAGGCTTCCTTCTCCCAGACGTGACAGCGCCTTTCTGTCTTAGAGAATTTCCTCGACAGGTAGGCGCATGGTTTCAGGACTCCTGTGGGGTCCTTTTGGAGTAGGATGGCCCCCAGGGAGAAGTCTGAGGCGTCGGCTTGGACCACGAACGGCCGTTCTGGGTCCGGGTGCGCAAGGATTGGCTCCGTGGTGAACAGCGCTTTCAGCCTGTTGAATGCGGTTTGGCACGCGGGAGTCCAATTTAGTACTGTCCCCGGGTTCTTGGCGCGTCGTGTGTCCCCCACCCCTTTGGTTTTGAGGAGGTCTGTTAGGGGGAGGGCTATCTCCGCGAACCCCCATGCGAATGACCTGTAAAAATTCGCAAAGCCGAGGAAGCTCTGGAGTTGGCGCCTGTTACGGGGGCGTTCCCAATTCACCACTGCCTCGACTTTTGCGGGGTCCATCTCTATGCCTTCCCCGGAGATTCGGTACCCCAGGTAGTCTAGGCGTGCTTTATGGAATTCGCACTTTGAGGGTTTGGCATAGAGTTTCGCCCTTTTTAGCTTATCGAGGACTTGTCTGACTAGGGTCACGTGTTCCTCGTGCGTTTTGGAGTAGATAAGGACGTCGTCTATGTAGACCAGGACCCCTTTGAACAGGTGTTCGTGCAGAACCTCATTGATGAGCTGCATGAACACCCCCGGGGCCCCTGCTAGTCCGAATGGCAGCACTTTGTACTGAAAGGCGCCTAGGGGGCAGTTGAACGCAGTTTTCCATTCGTCCCCCTCCCTGATTCGGATTCGGTAGTACGCCTCGCGAAGGTCCAGCTTGGAGAATACTCTGCCTGTGGACAGGTGGGCGAGCATGTCTTTCACGAGGGGTAAGGGGTATTTATTGGATAGGGAAGCGGCGTTGAGGCCCCGGTAGTCGGTGCAGAGCCGTAGGGTGCCGTCTTTTTTCTCCCGGAATAAGACGGGCGCTCCGACCGGTGAGCATGCCGGCTCTATGAATCCCCTCTCTAGGTTTTTGTCGATGAACTCACGGAGGGTTGTCATCTCCTTCAGGGTCATCAAGTAAATCTTCGGCCTAGGTAAGGGGACATCGGGCAGCAGGTCAATCCTACAGTCCATCTTGCGGTGGGGGAGTAGTTGATCAGCTTCCGCCTCTCCGAAGACCTCAGAGAAGTCAGCGTATTGCTCAGGTAGGTCTTCTGGGGTAGCTGTGTTGTCCTGGGTTGCCGCCTCTGCCCGTCCCACAGTGGGGTTGGTCCTGCCCGCTGGAACTGGTGCCCGGTACTCGCCGTCGTCGAATTGGAAGGTGCGGGTCTTCCAGTTGATGCACGGGTTGTTTGTCGCGAGCCATGGTATTCCCAAGACTACGATGGGCCGTCCTATGTGGGTCACCACGAACGATGTTCGTTCGGTGTGGGTGCCCATTTGTAGGGTGACCGGCTCGGTCTGCATCGTGGCTGGTCTCCCTCCCGCTGTTGAGCCGTCCAGCTGGTGAAATGCCAGCGGCGTGGGGAGAGGGAGGCAGCGTAGGTCGAGTTTGGCGACTATGTCGGGGTGGATCAGGTTTTTCGAGCACCCCGAGTCCACTAGTGCCGCGGCCGTGGTGGCTCCATTGCCCACGGAGAGCTTGATTGCCGCCATTATTACGGAGCTTTCGCCGCTCTGTCGAAGTGATCCGCGCCTCTGTCCCACCACCTGCCTCGCGGCGCGTTTTAGGGCAGGCGGGGTGCGTTTCCCGCCGGCTGGTCTGGGTCTACGGCGTCCTCTCCCCCCAAGTAAGCGTCCCAACCTTTGTCTGGTGTCGCTGTGGCTCCGGTCATTCGGCGGTGGGGGGGGCGGCGGCGGGTTCGTTGGTTTGAGGCTAGGTTTCAGTGCGGGTTTGGGAGCGTTAGCTAGAGTTCGGTTGGAGAAGCAATCTGCCGTTTTGTGCCCCATTTTTCCGCACCTCCCGCAGGGCCCGCGAGTAAATTTCTTCCTTTGATATGTGGGACCGGCCGGCCCCACGTGTGGCGCGGGTACCTTTGGGCTGGTGTTGGTTTTGTCTTCCGTTGTTGCCATTAGGAAGGTGCGGTGCGCGTGTTCCGCTCTCCCCGCGAGGTGGATCCAGCCTTGCAGAGTCTCCGGGTCGTCCCAGTAGAGAGCCCACTGGAGTACCTTGCAGTTGAGGCCCCTTTTGAACATTTCTAGCAGGGTGGTCTCGGACCAGTCGTTGATCTTCCCTGCGAGGGCTTTAAATTCGAGGGCGTAGTCCGGGACAGTGCGTGCGCCCTGTTTGAGGCTTTGGAGTGCACTTTTAGCCCTCTCTTTGGCTAGCGGGTCCTCAAAGTAGCGCTTCATCTCGGTGATGAAGGCATGGAAGTCAGAGAGGGCGGGGGAGTTGGACTCGTACATTCAGACGTACCAGTCCACCGCCCGGTCTTGTAGTTTGATCGCCACGGCTGCGATCTTGTCCGCTTCTGAGTTAAAGGAGTGTCCGTGCCGCCCCATGAACTCCCTGGCGTTCGTGATGAAGAATGACAGTTTCGCGGGGTTCCCGTCAAAGAAAATGGGGAAGTCCTTTGGGGCCCGGGCGTTCTGTGAGTCCCCTCTTCTCGCTTCCCGACCCATGGCTTCGTCCGCCTGGGCCGCTTGTTGATTAGCGTTTGGCCCATGGGAGTGCGACGACCCGCTCAGGGTGCGGATCGGGGTGTGTACCTGCACGGGAACGTCATTGTGCGGCGCGGGGGACATCAGCGATTGCAGCATGGTCCTGAGGTCCTTTAGCTGGGACTCCATGGCCGCGAGTCTGGCTTGTGTTTCCCCGTCCGAGATCCGCGCCGCAGCTGGGGTCGGGTCTGTCGGTGTTTCCGCAGGGTTGAGCCGCCGGTGGGGTTCCGGCGTTCCCGTCCGCTGATCAGCTTCCTCCATTTGGGAGTGCATCGGCTGGGTTGCCTCTCCGTCCTCCACCGTGCTTGCCGCAGTTGGGCTGACGCTCCACGCCTGTGGCTGGGGTGTGATGTGGGGCGGGGGGGTCTCCGCGGGTCTCGGGAGGTATGTTGCTCCCTCCCGTGGCCGGGTCGCCTCCGCCTCCGCCTCCCTCTGGGGTTGGAGCTGAGGCTCGGGGTGGGCCGGGAGGGTGTCTGTGGCTCCGGGGGTTCGCGGTGCCCCTGGCCTCGATCGGTCCTCCTCCGCTTCTTGCCGTGCGGTTCGCCCGCCTTGGCCGCGACGCGTCGGCCCCATTGCTCGTGTTCTTCTCGCCGTCTATTCCTCCCGCGGCTCGTTGTTGTCCGGTGGGGCTCGGCGAGGCTGAGTTTGTGACTCTCAGCTTTATGTCAGGCGCTGCCTACCGCTGAGTAAAACACAGACGCTGATTCAGAGAAGAGCAGGTTCAGATTTATTCAAACGTAGAGCTAGTCGCGAAAAAAGCTGAGAGTGAAGGGAGCGCGCCGGTGCGGGGTTTAAATACCCCGCGCCGGTCAGCGCCCCCTCACCTTGGGTTGCGTCATCCCCCCTTTGTCCTGCATACTTTTGTGCCGGTAGGTGAAGGGTTGCGGGGCCCCAGCTGGTGCCCCGGGATTGCCCATAATCGGTTTCCTCCTTCAGCCGATGATTGCTGTCAGCTGGGCGATCTCCGTTGCGCTTTTGCTAACAGCTTGGGTGTGCCTCGTGATCCGCCTAGTCTTTGTCTTTCCTTCTTCCTCTTTTGTGTCCTGATGGCTGAATCATCCGGCCAGGGTCTGTGTCTGTTGTTGTGCGTGCTATGCTTATCTTGAGTCCCTTCCTCTGCTTCCTCGTTATTGTCATGTGTGCCGTTGTGCTGATGTCTTCAGCTCAACGGCACTCATGACAAGCTGCAAGCCAGCTTTTGCACTTTCTTCTTTCACCTTCATCATAAGGCTCCTCAGTTCCTCTTCGCTTTCAGCCACCAAAGTGGTATCATCTGCATATCAGAGATTGTGAATGTTTCTTCCAGAGATTTTATCTCCAGCCTTGGATTCCTCAAGCCCAGCATGTCGCATGATGTGTTCTGCGTACAAGTTGAATAGGTAGGGTGAGAGTATACAGCCCTGCCGTACTCCTTTCCCAATCTTAAACCAGTCCGTTGTTCCGTGGTCCGTTCTTATTGTTGCTACTTGGTCGTTATACAGATTCTTCAGGAGGCAGACAAGATGACTTGGTATCCCCATACCACTAAGAACTTGCCACAATTTGTTATGGTCCACATAGTCAAAGGCTTTAGAATAGTCAATAAAACAGAAATAGATGTTTTTCTGAAACTCCCTGGCTTTTTCCATTATCCAGCAGATATTGGCAATTTGGTCCCTAGTTCCTCTGCCTTTTCTAAACCCAGCTTGTACATCTGGCAATTCTCGCTCCATGAATTGCTGAAGTCTACCTTGCAGGATCTTGAGCATTACCTTACTGGCATGTGAAATGAGTGCCACTGTTTGATAGTTTGAACATTCTTTAGTGTTTCCCTTTTTTGGTATGGGGATATAAGTTGATTTTTTCCAGTCTGATGGCCATTCTTGTGTTTTCCAAATTTGCTGGCATATAGCATGCATTACCTTGACAGCATCATCTTGCAAAATTTTGAACAGTTCAGCTGGGATGCCGTCGTCTCCTGCTGCCTTGTTATTAGCAAAGCTTCTTAAGGCCCATTCAACCTCACTCTTCAGGATGGCTGGCTCTAGCTCACTGACCACACCGTCAAAGCTATCCCCGATATTGTTATCCTTCCTATACAGGTCTTCCGTATATTCTTGCCACCTTTTCTTGATCTGTTAGGTCCTTGCCATCTTTGTTTTTGATCATATCCATTTTTGCCTGGAATTTACCTCCGATGGTTCTAATTTTCTGGAAGAGGTCTCTTGTCCTTCCTATTCTATTGTCTTCTTCTGCTTCCATGCATTGCTTGTTTAAAAATAATTCCTTATCTCTTCTGGCTAACCTCTGGAATTTTGCATTTAATTGGGCATATCTCCCCCTATCACTGTTGCCTTTTGCTTTCCTTCTTTCTTGGGCTACTTCTAGTGTCTCAGCAGACAGCCATTTTGCCTTCTTGGTTTTCTCTTTCTTTGGGATGTATTTTGTTGCAGACTTCTGTCCATAGTTCTTCCGGGACCCTATCTACTAAGTCCAGTCCCTTAAATCTATTCTTCACCTCCACTGCATATTCCTTAGGAATATTAGTGAGCTCATATCTAGGTGATCTGTGGGTCTTCCCTAATCTCTTTAGTCTGATCCTAAATTGTGCAATAAGAAGTTCGTGATCTGAACTACAGTCAGCTCCAGATCTTGTTTTTACCGACTGTATAGATGTCCACCACCTTTGGCTGCAAAGGATGTAGTCAATCTGATTTCGGTGTTGTCCATCTGGTGAAGTCCATGTATAAAGCCGTCTCTTAGGTTGTTGGAAGAGAGTGTTTGTTATGCAGAGTGAATTGTCTTGGCAAAATTCTATCAGCCTATGTCCTGCTTCGTTTTGTTCTCCCAGGCCATGCTTACCTGTAATTCCAGGTGTCATTGGACTGCCCACCTTAGCATTTCAGTCTCCCGTGATGAAAATAACATCTCTTTTAGGCGTGTTGTCCAGTAGGTGCTGCAGATCCTCATAGAACTGCTCTACTTCAGCTTCTTCAGCATCTGTGGTTGGGTTGTATATTTGGATCACTATGATGTTAGATGGCTTGCCCTGAATTTGAATTGAGATCATTCTATCATTTTTTGGATTGTATCCAAGCACTGCTTTAGCCACTTTACGATTAATTATGAAGGCTACTCCATTTCTTCTGTGGTCCTCTTGTCCACAGTAGTAGATCTGGTGGTCATTTGATGTGAAGTGGCCCATTCCCGTCCATTTCAGTTCACTGACGCCCAGAATGTCTATCTTTAAGCTTGACATCTCACCAATAACCACATCCAATTTGCCCTGGCTCATAGATCTTACATTCCAGGTTCCAATGGTGTGTTGATCCTTAGAACGTCGGATTCGCCATTCACCACCAGCACCGTCGGCCGCTAGCCGTCCTTTCGGCTTTGAGCTAGCTGCGTCATCACGTCTGGGACTAGTTGAACACATCCTCTGTTCCTCCCCAGTAGCATTTTGACCATCTTCCGACCTGGGGGTCTCATCTTCCGATGGTATACTGACATATCTCTGGTTGTACTGATCCATTTAGTTTTCACGGCAAGAATACTGGGGCGGGTTGCCATTACCTTCCCCAGGGATCGCATTTAGTCTGACCTCTCTGTCATGACCTTCCCGTCTTGGGTGGCCCTTCACGGTTTAGCTCATGGCATCATTGAGGTGCTCAAGCTCCAGCACCACGACAAGGTAACGATCCTTTGCTGAAGCATACTTTCTTTATTCTCTTATATTCATTTTTTTTCCTCATCCACACCTGCTTTTAGTTCATCATTGCACCAAGTATCCTTTTAATACTTCCCTCAGCAAAATTCCACACACAGGTGCCACTCTCTAATATAAGTCTTTTAACTCTGTTCTAAACAGCTTCTATCTCATTTTTGTTATTTCTGCTTTTCATTCATTCTGTTGGGAGATTAATCTATCTTTTAATACTTTTTCATACAGGAATTGTACTTTTTCTTCCTGTGGTCATTTTACTTTCACTCTAATTTCTTTCATTTATTCCTTTTCTTTCCTATGATCACTTCCTCCCCCCACCCCCAAGATCTACTCTTGATATTACCAAATAATGGTCTGTCCCACATTCTCAACCATCCATCAGCCATGCATCTGTCACTAATTCTCTCAATCTTTCATTATAAACAAATTAATTATGCTTTTATATTTATATTTATTTATTTGTTTGCCATGTGTAAGTATGAGTAGACATATGTTTAAACCACTTACTGGAAACAGACCTTTTTAAAGCTGATATTCGTTAAATTGTTAACCGTTTTCATTGATGCTTCAAATGCCCCAGTCACTTTTTCTATATTCTCCTATCTTGTTCTAATCCATTATACAAAACATAATATTTCTCCTTCCTGATTGCATTGATTCAGAATGTTGAACAATTTTTCCCAAAACTCATCCATGGATTTTCTGTTCTCACCATTCACTGGAGTGTAACTTGCAACCATAACCTATCTACAAATTCTTACTTTCATGCACACTCACAACAGTCTAGATGACACCATTTCACACTTTCTGACATACATTTTAGGCCTTTCATTCATGTACTTGTGAACCCCACTCCATAAGATCAGACCACTTTCATTCAGTTCTATAACATCCTTTCCATTTCTCAACATATCCGTTTTTCTTTCTTTCCTTTCATTTGCTAATTCATACAGTCTGGCGTTTAGTCCTCTTAGATTCCAAGCCACAATCTTCCTTAAGCCATGGTCATTACCAGGTGGGCCCATAAATATTAACATCCAATGCTCATCAAGGTATTGGTCAACTTAGGCTTTTTCATAACACTTTTTAGCAAGATGGAAAAGGTGTAGATGAGGTTACCAGCCTTAATAATACTCCTGCCACATACAGCATTCCCTGCTAAAAGAAATAGTGATTGAGGACTGCAAGGGGAAAAAAGGAAAATCTATTAACTATTCAATTTTTTCATTTCTATTATAGATTCTAGTCAAGATGGCTTTGTTGTAAGTTACAAAGCCAACTTTTCCAAAGATGGCAGCTGTCTGCATTTGGCAGAACAGGTAAATGACGATTAACAGAATTAGCATATGGTCAGGAAAAGGGGCAACATTGAGGTATATGCATTCCCTTGACTTGAATTTTATTGTTTTACAGCTACCATGCCAAACAAACAGCCATGGTGTGAGCACATGCTACAAACCACCTACTGCACTCCAAGTGCAATAGGAGATCACAGGTATTTCAAGTTGCTTTTTCAATCTTTAGATTGGGGCTTAAATTCTTCTATAGGAACCCAGTGAATTTAGTTTCCATGTGTGCAATCCTGTCAGATCATTTAGCAGCTGCAACAAAAGTTTAATAACTGCATGAGTAGTTCCATAGTTATGTAGAATTGCTGGCATTAAACTACAGATAGTGCAATTATTTTCAGCTACCCAAAAGAAATGATCTTAAAAGACAAATAAATAAATAAATAAATAAAAACAAGGTGGATCCCCCTTTCTCTATTAATGGAGGTCAAAGGAGAAGGTAGGGATGCTATAAAACAGGACCCACAAGTCTTAAGCCATCCCACTAGGTTAATGTTACAGTGTGACTAGACCAGAACATGTTTATGGTGATCTCCCACCATACAGTACTCAAGTTTGCCATATGTGCATCTGAAATTTTCTGTATATCAGTCTCCTGTGCATTACCACCCAAATCTGAGTAACAAGTGGTGGCACAATTGTTCTTCTCACGAGAGTTGGAGAACCATG
Organism: Candoia aspera; assembly: GCF_035149785.1. Taxonomy (NCBI): domain Eukaryota; kingdom Metazoa; phylum Chordata; class Lepidosauria; order Squamata; family Candoiidae; genus Candoia; species Candoia aspera. Next base: position 154,652,644 of record NC_086154.1, read on the forward strand.
CCATCTGATCTTGTTGGCTTAAGATGTCTCCCAGGTTTGTGAGAACTGAAAAGGTTCATGAAGAGGTGTCTGTTACTAGGTGCTCTAGGTCCAAGAAAACATTAAAGTGCTGGATAAATTATAAGCTATAAGAGTGAGAGTAAAAAAATGGGACCACAATGTTGCTTAAGATCTTGTATATGGAGCAGGTGTTCCATCTTTGGATGGAGGATTGGATCCAGAAGAAAGTATCCATGATTTTAACACCATTATGAATAAAGTTAAGAATATGAATGAACATTTTGTAGCCAGTATTGGAAAGGAAGAACCTAGTAAGTATATGGCCAGCAGAGGCTGGTTTGAAAATTTTAAGAAACCCTACAATTTGCATAACCTGAAATTGGTAGGAAAGGCCCCATCCAAGGTTCCTGCTTCCAAGAACAGGATAAGATGTTTGACATGTAGCAGTGCTTCAGGAGACTTCATGAATACATGGTTGCCAAAGCCTAAAGCCTATGCTTTTATACCGTACATTGATCTATGGTGGAATATCCAGATCTGAAACCAGCTTGTCTGGGGGGGCAATATTGAACATTTAAACTATGTGTTCTAAGGGCAGCAATATAAGATTAATCTTCCTGTTTTCTGGAGAGTGAATAGGAAAAACATGGGTAACTGGTACACTGTTCATGGAGGGAATTTAAAATATTGATTTACAAGCTTCTACTCATGATCCTAGCATGGTGCTTTGCTTTGGCCCTACCACTTCCCCACCTAACAGGGCAGCCAAGACAGGGCCTATTGGCAGCAGGAGATGCAGGAGACAATACTGGATTTCATCCCAGCATCCAGGGATGAAAGGATTTTGATAGCCAGAGAAGGGCCAGATTAAGGCCAACTGATGCCCTAAACACTGCCCAACAATGGTGCCCTTCAGCCCTTTCATTACTTAACTGATAAGACATTAAGACTCAATAAGTGCTGAAAACTAGTGTTGAGTGTGACAGTGAAAGAGTTAAGGGCATGATAGCTGGGGGAAAAAACTCTGTGGTGCCCCCCTTCCCTTGATGCCCTAAGCAGATGCTTATTTTGCTTAATGGCTAATCCAGGACTGAGTCAGACCCCCACCCTGCCATTTCATCAGCTTCTATCTATTGAAAGATCACACAGAGGCTGTGGAGAATACCATACAATGGTGGACCAAATCTGGTTGAAATGTAAAGTATGAAGGCCATCTTATTCTGGCACCTACAGGAGCATCTGTCATCCTCCATAGGATAACAGAATATGGAATATTTGGGTGGCCAATGCAAAGGCAACCAACACCCTCTAAGGAAGAAGAATTTGTCCAAGTTTTCTGATCTGCATATCCTGATTTGCATGTAGATTAGCTATCTCAAGGCCCTGTACCTTTGCTAACAATTCTATACTGAACATGAGGATGCAGGTATAGGCTGACCATATTTCCTTGAGACAGAAACAGGACATTGGGATGGCAAAACGGGGCAGGGCTGGGCGACGGGCTGGATCAGCAGGCAGGAACTTCTCTGGTTTTCTTATGCTGGGAATCTCCGGATTCCTTTGTTTGCGAGAGGCAAGGCTGGGCTGGAGAGTCTAGTGAACGGTTGTCCCTGACAAGCCATTCCTCCTCTGGCTGTGCTTTTACGTTCTTTTCTTCCCACCATTTCAAGGCAGGAGCCAATCGGCTCACCCTTTGATCACCTCCTATCAGCTGATCCTGTTTTTTTCTTTTTAGGTTTCCTGCCGGGTTCAGCTCTGCGGCTTTTTTCCTGCCATTTCTGCTGAGCTCCCCCTCCTTCTACTCAAAGTCAGACTGCATTCTGACAGGTTCGCAGGAACTTTCAAATTTTTAAGTAAGGTTTTTAAGAAAACGGGACAAAATGGACATTTATATTAAAATGACAGGACAGTCTGGAAATGTTAAAAAAACAGGACTGTCCCATTCAAAACAGGACATATGATCAGCCTATGCAGGTACAAGGGAACTGGTCACTGATATCCTAGATAAAAATTGCAAAATGGCTACCCAATAAGCCAATTGGCACCACTATTTCTAGCATGTGCTCCTGTACAACCTCCTTGGGTGACAATCCTAGAACCTGATCTTGCTGTGGGTTGGGGGCTTTGCTTCTGGGAAGCAAACCACATTGACACTGTCCATTACTGTTTGTAATTAGAACTATAATTAAATTAGGCTTTTACAGGGATTCAAGCACAAGTATACCCACCCAGCATGCTTAGTACACCACCGCAAATGAAATAATGGAAATGGGCTCATACTCTGCTTTTCCCAACTCCTTTCATACTGCAGCCCATTGCAGGAACTGTGGGCAGATTCATCAAATGAAAACAGCAGGTATTTGCCACAGTTGTCTGTACAACTAGAACATGATGTGATAGGCCAAATTTTGCTTTTGTAAGGAGTTTCTGATGCTCCCTGGTCAGAGTTTAAATGTGTTTGTGTGTCCATCCTTGGGCAAGGGTAATACCGCACTTCAAAACAATGGGCTGCTCTAACTCTTCTTTCTAACCTGCTAGCTTTACCTCTAGTAGCCACTCCTGTAGAAGATGACCAACGGAAGCATGTTGCCGGGCTTGTACATGTTCCCTTCTAACAAAAGGGACGCGTTTCCACTGCTTTATCATACCTCTGTGTGCTCGATACCTGCATCTGCACTACTACGATACCCTCAAATGTCTCCTTGACCATTAATGCAATCCATAAGGCGACAGTGTGGCACACTTTCAAATAAAACCATCACTGATGTAGGCTGCCATCCAGCCTCTATTTCACAATCTCTAATGAGGGGTGGTCCAACACTGCTCTATGGAGACTGCTTCAATGCTTAACACCTATCACTGTTAGGAAATTCCTTCTCTCCTTGATGTGGAACATTTTGGACGAGATTCGGTCATCTGGACATAATGCTTCAGTTATTGCACCCCAGGACTGCACTGACCTTTTTCACTTCAGTGTCACTCATAACTTTGGTAAACTTACCTTGTTTACTAAACTATTTCATTTTCAGCAAATGAAAATTGCATTTTTAAAAACACAACCACAAAAACAGCAAAAGCAAAAGTCTTTGTACTGTATAGTTCAAAGACTGTATAGGTCTTTGAACTATACAGTACAATGCAGCTGGGTAACCATGGTAGAAGTCATAGACTACACAACTGAGAAGGGGGCAGAAAATCCAAAATACAAAAAAGTCTCAAGGAAGATGAAGCTTGCAGGTATGTGCTAGTGTGTCAGCTAGCATGAAGCTGTGGTAAGCATACTGTAGAAGCAACTTAATGTGCATTGTGACTACAGTGACACCATTGCTCTGCTCACCTTTGGTGTTGCAAGTTCTTATGTCCTCTTTCTTTCTCAGCTCTGTACAGTGTATGGAATGCAACAGAGAAGGGTGTTGTTCATGCCCAGCATCCTGGAGGAGGGGAGACAAGATGCAGAAGATCATGAAAATTCACCATACAGCCTGCTACTAACCCAAGTTCTTCCCATTCTGTCTTTTCCACCTTGCCATGTGTTAAAAATATTTTGCACTGCATTTATAAGGTTCCTTTGTTTTAAAAAATTGCACAAGCATTCACGTTATGCTGCTTTTTTCAGGCCAAACCCACAAAGCAGGATCTCACAGTCAGCATCCTTGGTTGGCAAGTTTTCCATATGACCTTTGATGGAAACTTAGCCTGGGCTATGTGGTAAGGTCATAAAATATTGTCCTTGTTTATGGCTTAGCAAGATGCATGGATCCATTCACTGTGCTTTAAAAAGTAACGTGTCTTTCTTGGGATGTGTCTTCATAGCTTGTTAAGCCAAAAACCCCTACACCACATTATGGCTTACTGTTACATGGAGCCATTTATAGGGGCAGTGATTTTTGATTCAACCCCCACAGCCAAACTCAGCTTCTGGGTCCCTGGCGTACCACATTATATTCTGGAGTGCCTTAGGACATAGTGTATGGGTTGTAAGACTGGTTGTATACTCTACTGTTGCTCCCAAGATGCAATACTGCCTACGTTACATGCTCAGGAGATCTGGGGCCCTCCCCAGGTACAGTTTTTCTCCTCTCCTGTAAGGTAACATGACTTGGAGGATCATCAACCAGTGGAGCAACGAGTGCAATACCAGCATCTTGGAAATCATCCAAATTCTAATGGGGGGATTGCTCTCCCATTGTTGTAGAGGTAAGTGTAATTTTGGTTCAAATATAAGAAACTGTAGTTCTGATACACTTCTCTCCAACCCTCTCCCCAATGCCACCAGCTTCCTGAAGCAATGGTCAAAGAACCTGAAGTGAAAAGAAGATGACCAAGTCTTTGTATTATATTATATTACATTATATGTATTATATTACATGTATTATAGCATTATGATTTATGGGCAACCCCAAAAGAGATGCCTGCTTGAAACCATACAGCAAAAAGAGCAGGGCGAAGACAAATACCCGTGCATTTTCTAAATATATCATATCTGCTTATGTTTAAAATTAATTACCTATGAAAAAGTATTTTATAAAAAGTACCAACCCTATACCAACTGTTTACAGTCAGTCTGTTGCTTGTATCCAACAGAACTGCAGACGTATAGTTCAGTTGGCAGGTATATACGAAACAGAAACTGCACACGTGTAGCCTTAAAGCTCTATCCACTCAGAGGCGTTGGAATCCCTTCCACAGAACAAGAAACGTACCAGTTCCTGCTGCCACCAGCGCAAAGCTAAAGCTAATGTTTTTATTAAAACATTGGTATTAAAATGCTAAAAACAGGGCACCCCACGAGAAAAAAAAAGATACCTTAGCCCATGACTGGCATGACCAAATCAGGCCACCAAGGGCCACCTGCCCTGCTCTGCCCTCTGCCACACATTGTTGATGGTGAGGACAGTATGGTATTCCAGCTGGGTACAGTCTGGTGGGTGCTGCAGTATCCACACTCATCCTCTGGACCTGCCATATGTTCTCAGAGATGTTTTGCTGTACGTGTGATGCACAGACACTTTGCTTAGCCACCAGAAGTCTTCCACTGAGGTAGCACCAACGTGACTTCAAATAGGTTGCTTCTCTTGGAACAGTGTGACTATGAATGGCTTCATCAGCCATCTCTGGACAGGGTGTGCATTGTCCCCTAGGATAATGGATGGGATGCGACCCCGTTGTACACTGTGATTGGGTTCCTGGGAACAAATCACCACAGTACAATACAGAGTTCCTCCAGTTGAACTGGGTATTTGACCTGAGCAGCCTTTTTTTTAGCCATGTGTATAGTAATATTTTATTGTAAACCGCCCAGAGTCCCCCTCCTTGGGGGGAGATGGCCAGTAATAGAAATTTGAATAATAGATAAATAAATAAATAAATCCGAGGGTGTTGTCTTCTTGTTATTTTATGAGGGTGCAGTTGCAATGGCTGTTAGGCAATTGAGGCCCTTCTCCACCATGGCCCTAAGGGACACCAGCAGACTGCATAAAGACTGCTTCATGGACTGGTCTTTTTCCCATGGAAGAGGGACTCTGCCCATTCCTGGCCCATGCAACAAAATAGTCACACCCAGTCATGGAAAGGTGATGAGGGTTGTTTACTATGATACTGCAGAAGTCTCATACTCTTGCAAAAGTAAACCAGTATCTGTAGCAACCACAACTGGTTCCAGGGGTTGCCTAGTGTCATCTCTTGCAGAGGGCTTTGGGCAAGGAAATGTGCAGGCAAGGGTTCCAGAAGACAGTTCCCCATTTGTAGGAATTTCTGCCTCATATACTTCCTAAAACCTAGGCAAAAAGTAGCTTGATCCTTTACAGGGTTTCTTTTTTTTTTTAACATTACCAGATAAATGTACAACTTAGGATATGAATATCCATATGTCTGTGTGTACTTTATTTCCCTTTTGTGTGACCTTCAGCTGTTTGGGATAAAGGAGTTCCTGGACCATTTGCAGATAGGACTGTGATTTTTGCTTCTTGTTTTCCACAGTGCAAAGTCAGTAGATTTAAAGTCAATCATGGGTTGACTTCATGCTTTTCAGGAACTGGGGAATGAAGCAGTTGAAGTTGTGGAAGTGTCCTGAGTTTTATGTTATGGAAGTAAGTGAGACATCATTGTATTGGAACAGAGTTGGGTTTTACTCTTTCTCTCCCCAAGGTCTATGGGATTTGTTTGTTTCCTCCACTCTCCCAAGCAAGTCTGGGAGAGAAAAAGTATGATTCAAATGTCAATCACTGAGTTTCAGGGCTAACAGAGTCCCTTCAGTCTTGGTTCAGCAATCTAACCACGATATCATACTTTGCTCCAAAGGGGCATCAGACCATGATAAATCAGTTTTATTTTTCCTAGGAAATCACCTCAAAAAGCTAAGCACTGCAGTTGCTACATTTGCCCCTGGGCCAGTTCCGTTTCATTTCCAAGAGTGTGAATGGGGTGGGAAATTTGGCTCCATTTGAAGGACAAATGAATCTAAGCAATGCTTAAAGTATGGCAGGGCTTAATCTTATTTTAGTATATGTATACAAGATGGGGAGAGAGAGAGAGAGAGAAAGAGAGACTGCTTTTAAAACAAAAATTCTCCACATCTTCCCAGATTGTTTTTGAAAAAGGCAGAACACCCCTGGGAATGAGCAGCAGGAGGAAAATGAACTGCCTTTGATGCACTGAAATTTGCTTTGCTTAAAATGTAAAAGTATAAATACACAAACACACATGTAAAACTGTTGCTAACTCTAACATCTTCTCCCATACAAATTTCTTATAAATGTGTTGCTCCCTTCCAAATTTCACTGGTAATTTTTGTTTTCTCCACTTCTAACTAAAACATAAACAGAAAGAACTGTCACACACACCACCAATACATGTACATTCTTTAGTCAAACAGCTTCTTCTGGGATCCCTTTTTGGGATCTGAAAACAGGTAATGCCTGCTTAGATGTGCTCTCCTTTCAAGATCATACATGCTACAAACTAATTTTTGTATTCCAGAAATAAATAGTTTTGGATTAATTTAATAGCACTGAGGATTTGAGATTCCTGGATGTCAGGCAAGCTAAAGTCCCTTCCCTTGATATCCTAGCAGGTTGTTTAGAAGCCAGACAAAATGCTATTCTACTTCCTCACCTTAGATCAGCCTTTCTCAACTTTTTGACCTTGGAGGAACCCTTGAAATGTTCTTCAGGCCTCGGGGAACACCTGCACATTCAGGCTCAGATATAGGCCAGGAGTTACAAAATTGTATTTGTTTCATGTGTAGGCCTGTAGATATGCATTAACAGTGTTCTTAAACTAAAAATAAAGAATGAAGCTTATCTGTTTAATGTGAAGTTGCCCGGATTTGAAATAATTTTTAAAATAAATCATGATCTCCCAAGGAACTTTGGTTGAGAAACCCTGCCTTAGATACTACACTTTTATAGGTAACAAGAACCCTCCCCTTTTCCAAGATTCACTGCAATTCACATATCAAAACCACTGTTGATTACACTCAGTGGCCTGTAAGGCCAACCTGATAGCTATTCCACTACGAGCATCAAGAGACATGAGTTTGCATCCACCCCACTGCACTGGGTCCTGGCTTCCAGTTGCTCCTGCTGCAACTGCAAGGTTTGGACCAAAGAGGGACACTTGATTTGCAAGCAGTGAGTTGAGCTGCAGAAGTGGCTGCCTTCTGCTTCCTTGGGTGGCACAGGATGGTCACCTGTTATCAACCCTGCCAGGTCTTGATCTCCCAGGGTAGTGGCTGAGCAGGAGGACTGGGTAAAGGGGCTAAGAACAGAACTATAGAGCCAGCAACTGTACTACTCTGTTGGACAGAAGGAACAGGATCAGTTAATTGTCTTTTATAGCTTATTAATTGGGGGATTTGTTTTTCAGTGCAAAATGGAGGGACAGGGATAGCTTAGCATTGGTTAAGTGCAGGGCTGCAACTGGGGGGGAAACTGGGGCATGTGCCCTGGGTGCTGCACTGGGGGGGAGCCAAAATGAGTGCTGGGGGGGCACCAAAATGGGCGCGGAATCCATGTTTGCCCCGGGTGACGCAGACCCTAGTTGCGGCCCTGGTTAAGTGAGTCATCTTGGTGCTATTTTTTGGGGGGGCCAAGAAGAGGTATTCTGATTGGCCTTTAGCTGTCCGCAAAGGCTGCAGACTTGTATAGAAGCAAACATGTTTTCCTGTAGCTTCCTGGTAACCTTGAGTGTGAGAACAGCCTGCTCAAACCCTGCTTTGTTTTAACTGTGAAATTAGGAGACTTAAACAACAGTTAGATTCATCATCTGGGAGTGCCCTACACCAGTCTCTGCCGTCTATGAAGCCCTACTGAAGCCTGATTGGGTTATATGTGTTCAGACTAGTTGCTATTTCTAGTGCTAAGTGGAATCTGAAACTGAGGCTAGTAGTATGCAGTGTGAAATAAGCCGCCTTCTTTCGCACTGCTATCCTATATTCTTTGCTACTGCAGAAGTAGATCTTTCTGTCAATTAGAGCAGGAAGAATCAACACTAGTTTTTGTCCTGTAAATTTCACAAACCTGAAATGTGTGAATCTAAACCTGTTGCCACATTTATGAAGAGCACATTAGAGCAGCACAAGAAGATTTAATATTTGTCTCTTCTTTTATACTGTAGCTTTGAGCTTGTAATTTGTGGCTTTGCTGTTTCCACTTGCAACTCTAAATTGGTAAATTGTCAGCCATTACAGTAGCTGTGGAAGTCTCAAAACAACAAATCTTAAAGTCACACAATATAAAACTGAGTTCTTGAATAGTGAATTGAGAAATCTTGAATAATCAGTCCCCAAAGGAAAGCAAACTGCCAGGAAGAGTATACAAAACTGGGTTGTTTTTAAGGTGAGTTCCTAAACACTATTGTTAACGTTTATAAAACAGAAAATGGCGTGAAGATAATAGGCCGAAAATTTCTTTCCTCTTTCAAAATAATACCAGAACCCGGGGTCAACTAGTGAAGTTAATTAGCAGTGGAGAGAGGGGGACAAACAAAAGAAAGTGCTTCTTTACACAACACATAATTAACAGATGGAGTTCCCTGCCACAAGATGTAGTGAATGCCAATAGCTTGGGGCCAAAGTTGATGTTACATGAAAACAAGGTTAAAGATAGCCCAATAGCCACAGTTTGCCTGAATGGTTTTTTGAATTCAGAGAAGTTGGGGAAGAAACAAGGAAAGAAGCACTTCATTCTTTCCCCACCTGCCATTTTCCTAACTCAAACCATTTTTTTTTCAGGCAGCTTTACCCATAAAGTTTTAACTCACAAATGCATGAAGCTTGAGGCTGGCAGGAAATGGTCACTAGGGAAAAGTTTAAAAGCCCCTAATTATCTCTTCCAGAAATGGATTTTTCCGGCAAAAGGGCTATTGGGCTACCAACAGATACATTTCCTTGTAATGGGTAGTTGAGCCCATGGAAATCTTAAAAGAGAGTTTATAGAGGAAAATCTCCCTGTGATTGTTAAGCATGATGTGGAATGGAGTCTCCATGTTCAGAAGCAGCCAGTGTATCTTTGCCATTGCCTTCTTATCCTGCTTGTGAGCAGAATATTGTAACAAAGTGCAGGATTAGATTTGCATTTGGGGACTAATTTAGTATAGGGTGGTTGCTACTATTATTTCTACTACAGTAATATTTTCTTCTATCCTGGTTTTTATCCTATTATTTGAAAGGTTAAAGATCCTGGCTTCACTTTTACTTTAACATGGGCTAGTCATGCCCTGACAACGTCTGTCTTCCCCCTTGGCCTCACCACAACTCCAGCCCATGACAGAAACAGCCTTAAGTCATCATTAGCAGTTCTGGTGTTCAGGCAACATGTTCCTCCTTACCCACCATGTCTTCAAGGTGGATATAACCTTTCCTTGTCCTTTCACAATTGTCACTATAACTATACTATTTAACCAACAGTATTCTGAAATATCTTTATCCTAAGATGCAACAGTCCCACTTTTTCTCACTGAGGGCCAAAAAATGATGAAGGATGTTGAATGGAGTTTCATTGCTTATTTGCCAGTATCCCTGTATTTGTCACCTTCAATCACTCCCCCATCCCACTTTAAAGTAAAATAGCATTTGCCTAAAAGCTAGTCAGCTTCAACTTTCCAGCTCCACAGAAACCTGGCTGATGACACAGTCATGGCAAGGTCTGCCTCTCCACTCTTTCAGGCTATTTCTGTCTTGATGTCTTCCCATATGTTTCTTTATTTCACATTCTTTTAATTTGGGAGATGTCCAAATGGGATGTGGGAAGAGGTGCAGACAGCCTAGAGAAATCCAGACAGAGTCCTCAAATCAAATCTACTCCATTCTTGCTGCAGTGTCTTGATTAGCAGATCCTTACCCAACTATCCTGCCTGTATCAAGGGCCACTGTCATTAATCAGGATAGCACCAGCGGCTCAGAACGGATGAAATAAGGTTAGGGAAGTGGTTGGCAATGAGGGCAGTACATTTTATGCCAGCATTGTTTTCTGCAGACTTAAGGAAGGGTGGAGAACATTTTAATTCAGAAGCTGGGAAAGGTTGAAAGTTTCTGTAGACATCTCCCACTGTGGCAGGCTTCCGTCTCGTGACTTACAGCATCTTCTAGAGCCATCCAACCAACCACCACTGTGCCAATGGAATAGTTAAGACAGGCTTTATATTACTCACGAATGGCTGGGGGGATGCTTGGCAGTGATACAAGTCACTATTGGGCAAGTGGCCATTGTCAGATTGAACTTTGACTCAATCCAATGTGTGGATTTTGGAGAGGAGGAACAGAGATCCTCATCTCCGTAAAGTTTTTGATAGCTTCCCTTCGTATTCTTTCTAGAAAAACTTCAAAAGGGTAATTTTGGCTAGGCTAAATATAATCAAGGGTATAATTCATTCTTCTCTCAAAAAAACAAACAAACCTGACCACTAGTGTTTTGTTTCCCAATTACAAATAAAACTTGAGAGATGGGGTCTATTATGCTTAGTCTCCAGTGAAAAGTAGTAATAGTTAATTTTAATATTCACCCTTGCTTTCTCTACATGTTTAATTAAGAGATCATTGTTGTTGTTGTTGTTGTTGTTTCTTAATAATACTTTTTAGTAATGTGACATGTCACTCATTCACAGCATTCACTAAAAAATCTGCAGCTTACCACATGAAAGAGCTTGAACTGTATAGACAGGTAGTTCTAACCCGTCCTTATAAACTTATCAGTGTATAAGCTACCAGAGAAACTCAGTAGCCAATACCAAAAAAAAAAAAAGGATAAAATAGATGATCCAGTTGGAAGGAGATGGGCGGGGACAGATTTAATAAATAACATCAACAACAACAACATTTTCAAAAAATTACATTTAAAATGGAGAACCTTCTCCTCATCTTTCTCCTTTTCTTACTATGCTGTGAGTACATCCCAGTATTTACTCATTAGTCAAAATCACTGAGTACTCTCTTATTACTCAGGAGGGGAGGGCAGTAACCCCCAAAAGCAGCAAACAAAGAAGCTTTAAATGTTTGTCAAAATGTTTCTGCATGATCAGCTATTAATACTAAAAAGTGCCATATTGATGAGTATAATGCTTATATTGTTACCTTTTCTCAATGCTGAAGGAATGTTACATTTTTCCGACTATGCTATGTTGTGCATCTAGGGTAATGTATACTCTGCCACTGGCTAGATTTCATAGATGTAGCATCATTAGAACAGAACCCTGTTTCCATGATTGCACAGTATTTTCTAATTATGAATTTAAATTACATGTTAATGTCATAGGAAGGCTGTCTACTTCCCTGCTGTGAGGGGTAATAATTTTCCCATTATGAGATTATTATTACTATTACTTTATTTTCTATACAGGAAAGGTTAAATGTCTCTCTTTCCTTAACTTGAGATGTCATTTTAGAAAATGATACATTTTTAATTCTGTAGTTCCTTACAAGCTGTAGACTTCCCATTTTTAAGAAAATAATTGCATTTTTATTACTGAACAAGGCTGCACACCAGCTTAGAGTCACACAGTTGAAGTGACATAGGAACACAAGGAAAGGAAAGGAAAGGAAAGGAAAGGAAAGGAAAGGAAAGGAAAGGAAAGGAAAGGAAAGGAAAGGAAAGGAAAGGAAAGGAAAGGAAAGGAAATATGCACACACATATACATACAAACACGGAAGGAAGGAAGGAAGGAAGGAAGGAAGGAAGGAAGGAAGGAAGGAAGGAAGGAAGGAAGGAAGGAAGGAAGGATTGCTGAAAGTTAAAGAGCAGAACACCAGTGAAAAGACAAGCTGGAGACAGTCACTTTTTAAAAAGAAAAAAGAAAAATAGTGAACAACAGTAAGTTTTGAATGGAGTTGGCTCATCCCCCTTCCCAAACCTTTCTTTCAGGAAACTCATGGACACACCACTCACTACTCCATTCTAATTCCCCAGCTGCATTCCACATCTTTCATTAGTAAGGGAATCTCACATAAATTTTAAAGACTTTGAAAAGCTGTATTCTCCTTGGCACAGTAAACCTCTTGCTTTTTTAAATGGGTGGCATTGCACGCATGGAGGGAAAATGCTGGGCAATACGGCCTATGAACATATGCTTTTTTTCCCCACTTGCTTCTTTTAATTTATAGAAACAAAGAAGCAATGCAACAACAACAACAACAACAACAAAGCAAACAGAGGAAGGGGAAAAAAATAAAAAGGACAAAATACGTTTTAATACATATAAAAACAGCTCAGCTTTTAAGCAGGGCACTTCGACAGAACCCCAGTTCACATCAGGCTTGGTGGACATATAAAAAAGCTTTAAAATTTTGATTCAAATACACATTTTGATACAGAGGATTTTAAAGATTAATATTCAATTGAAGCCAGAACTTTTCCCTTTAGGACAATGGATAAACCATTAGAAAAAAAACCATGGAAGATTATTTCAGTATATGATTACTGTGATGAGATTATTATATGCACAGAGATGGAAAGATTTGACACTACCCACTATGGAGGAATGGCTGGTGAAATTGACAGATCTTGCTGAGATGGATAAATTAACTTCTTTGATTAAAAAAAAAAAGACTATCTACATTTGTTGGTGACTGGAAACCTGTTATGGAATTTTTGCATAAAAATGAAAAAAATGAACTTGTGATTTATGGCTTTGATGATTAGACAGGATAGATTCTAAGGGTATTATGATATGACTTGAGAGAGAGAGGTAAAATATAATTGTACTTATAACTGCTGTGAAGAATATTGGAAGCCACTTCTTTGTACCTTTTTTCTTTCTTTTCTATTTTTCTTCAACTTTTTTCTTTTCTTGCACTTTTTTGCTTTCTCTTTGCTTGCTTTCTTTTTCTTTTTTCTTCCTTACTTTATATTAGTTTTTATCTTCTTTTTTAAAAGTTTCAATAAAAATCTTGTTAAAAAAAAAAAGATACAAAGCCAGTTCATAAGCAGGGACGGAACACATATTATCAGTCCAAGAGTAACCTTTTTGCTAAACTCCATGCTTGATAAATCCAATATTCTTCATATAATTTGGAATCATGTTCACACCTTTAAACTATATTATTGTTCCCAAAACAATATTAAAGCAAACTTACAGATATTAAGTCAAAGTAGAATCATAGCGGGTCAGGCCCACATGATATGCAGAATTGTCACTTCCAACATTTTATATTCCCAACATAACCAGCTTGACACCAAAGCTGCTTTTAACATTCTCTGAGGTGTCCAATAAACAGGAAAAACATTTTACTGAATTAATCTCTTCATAAGATCATAAGAAATTTGCTTGCTAGTACTTGCTAGACCCTTATCCACTGATTTAGTAATATGGGGTTTTCCAACTCTTTATTCCAAAGTTCTTGCTAAGAATCAAAATCCAGTGTAACAACATTGTTTAATTGTCTCTTAAAAATACTGTAGTTTTGGAATTGTCCAAAACACATTGCAGTGCTGATGGAATTCAGCCCTAGCTGTCTGAGATGCTGCTAATGCATCTGGATCAAATTGTGAAATCAAAAAATGCTTTAATTGAATATACTGCCATACTACAGTTTTGGGCAATCCAAATTCCTCTTGCAATAATGTAAATTATTTTAAAAATTGTTTGGCAATTAACTGATCTAAAATATTAATCTCAGCCTGTGATTTAAAAGAAAGAAATCCTGCAGTTTTAACTCTGGGATTATCCCAAAGTGTAAGTTTATCATATGAATATGGGCAAAATTATATATCTATCCCAACATCTTTCAAATATGTCTTGCAGCCTTTATTGCTGGAAATACAGTATTTTTTTAAGGGACCAAGGTCCTGCCATATTGTCAGAGATCATATGATAATGTTCTACTTGTGCCCAAAATGGTTTTTGAACTAGATCACTTGGATTCTATTGTGAAAATGAAGTCAAAATACATGCCTAATAATAAAGCTGTAAGTCAGGAAAGTTAAATGTAATCAGATAATAGCAGTACCTTAAGTAAAGAAAACCTGGGAGTTTGTCCTTCCTATAAATACTTTCTTAATAACTTATCAATTTGCTTAACATGCCTTAACATATTAACCAGGAATCTTTCTGACTCTCTTTCTCTCTCTCCCCCCATCCATCCATCCATCCATCCATCCATCCATCCATCCATCTTGAAGCAATATTCATTTGAATAACTGCTGATACAAATGCAGTCTATGCACAAAGGAAAAAGCAATGTGTGAAGGTCAAAAAGCAGAGCCCGAGGCACAATCTAGATTTCCTCCTAGTCACCAAGTAGGCATTGTATCCATTTTGCAAATGTCTGAAAATCACTCATTGTTTTGCCGATTTCCAAAGTTTGGCAGGGTTGGTGGGCTGGCCTAAGACAAAGGAGAGATCCCTGCTCTGATGAGTTTAAAGTCTAAATGTTGGCACAGGGAAAGACGGTTCTTTGGACAAAAAGGAGTGAATACTTCCTTTTCCCAAGAAGACAGAGAAAGGGGAAAGGAAGAAGACAAGACTTCTGTGGTAATAAAAGATGAATATGAGCAAGTGGAGACACCTTAAGGCTCACTGGTATCTCTTCCAAGTGTGGTGCTTGCAAGCCTCCTAGAGTCTATCTAAACATCAGGATCTGCAGCCCATCTCAAACTCCCCCACTTCCCTCCTGTGGAAAAGTTGCCTTAAAGTGGCAGTTTGGAGCTGAGGCACCGCAGGTGGATAAAATCCCTCCTCTTAATGTAGCTTTTACTGACAGAACATGGAGGAAGGGGTGGGGGTGGGAGAAAGCCCATGTGGGTTTGTTGATATATCTTTGAGTGTGATCTGTTATTATCCCTCAAGGATAACTAAATTCAAACTTGACTTCAGCCCAGCTTAAAACGCTATGGTGGTGAAGGTCCTCCTCCTCTATCATTAATCTGGAAAGGCCTCTCAATCTGTTGAAAATCCGCCTCAAGTGTTATATATTCTTCCTCCCCCCTGCTCCTAGGATAGAGAGCTGGATGGACAAACTTACAGGCAATAATTTAATTACTATGAAAACCCCATACCTCTCTTGGTGGGTTGCTCCTCTGAAGAAGATGGATTTCTGCCGCAGAGGCATGGCAGATAGATAGCCTTCTCTCCAGACCTGAATAGACAAGCAGAAAGTGTTCACAACTAGCTAACTCTGGGAATGATATGATGATCACCAAAGAAATTCTGTGCTCCAAGTTGTTTTTTCTCTCATACTTTATTGAATTAAGTACCATATATTATTTTCTCTTTTTGTTTGAAAATTACTGGTTAGGACTATTCCAATGTCCTTGTTCTAAATTGTAGTCTTTAAAATAAAAGCTACTTTAATGAATTGGCTATATTTTATTCAATGTACACATTCTTTTAAAACATCTTATTCATTTTCCCTTCAATATTTGATATTTGATAATATTTGATAAAAGATAATTCATTTGGAATTTTGATATTTTTAATTTAACAGTTGTGTAGTTGATGAGCTGGGAAAAAAGAAGCCGAGTAAATTAATGCCTTTAAATAAGAGCAATAATTCAATTAGTTTACTTAAATACATTTCAACAGATGTTTTGTTTCTTCAAAGGTCAAATGATAAAAACAAAAGACTTTAACATATATTTAAGGTCTCTTCAAGCCTCTTCCCTTGTTGGAGAAACAAGGAGCATATCTCTTCTCCCTCTTTCCTTATAGCTTCTTAGAATGTGATAATAAATAGATGTCATAATATCAAGGAGAGAAGAAAAATAGCTAACAAATTAGAAAAGGCCAGTATCATTTTTCTTCAAGAAACTTTATATAAAAATAGAGGTGAACATAACATTTTTTTTAATGAGAAAATAATTCTCAACTTCTCTGCTGGATATTCTTGCAGCTGTATTTTTAAAAATCTGTATAAGATATTATCTATGATGATACAAATGTTAATTCTTAAAAGGCATGCTCATAATAAAAACAACCTTGGTTTGTGTCCACAGGAAGGGACAAAATCACTGACTGAGTGGAATCCATCAAATAACAGGTAAGTTTACAGAAAAAGTGCTACTTGGAAAGGGTGAAATTTTGAAAGGATATTAGGACTGCAATCCTTTATACGCTTACCATGAAATGAGCCCCATTTAACCAAGTGAGACTTTTCTAAATAGAAATACATACAGTAGAATTAAACCATAAAACTTGCAGACTTATTTTCACTTGTTTAGAAATATGTCCCTCTGAACTCACTTCTGAGGAATTGTACTGAGGCTTGTCTGTCATACGAGTTGGACTGATTAAAAGTAGGTCGTCGTCAGCATATTTTACAGAATTGTGACATATAATATAATTATATTATAAGAAAAGAGGACTGCTTTTGTTTTTGCCTCCACATAGTTCATATTCCTGATTTTTCAAAATAATTCTGATAATTAATTCAGAAATTATTTCAACTCAATGTAATTCTATCAATCTTACTGAACACTGAGTACCGTTGAAAAGCGGTAACTGATACTGTTTACAGACAAGGTTTCCTAAGTACTCAGACTGTTAAATACATTAGCTGAATAATATAATAATCTTGCTTAATAAACCAGTAGTATTTTCATATTATGGATAGGCTGATTGAAGTCAACATAAAACAATTTTCTTGAGGCTAGCCCTTGAGTTTATGGCCAATATTACAATTTAAAGTGGGTACTTTCAACTATGATAGCAGACTTCTGTATGTATGTTAAATTACTGGAGAAAGCCATTGTGAAAAGACAATGTTTTATTACAAATTAAAAATGGTTTAACAACATACATTATGTAGCTTCCTGTTTGCGAAGCAAGCAACAACATTACAGTAGTGAAACGTTTATTGATACAGCATTATTTTTTAAACAGGAAATAGTTTTTCCTATGCAAAAAGAAAGAAATAGGGGGAAAATGTACAACTGCATGCATTATAATCTGTAAAGAACATGCAGGGAACTTAAGTTTTAATTTTAAAGAATGAAAGCTGAAGCAGTAACTTCCCTTGCATTAATTGTAGCCGAAGAGCCACTTGCAGGATTTTTATATAGAAGGAGAAAGATAGGTCTGTGCTCATTTTCTTATCTAGAGGTTATTATCAGAAAACAATATGGGTGAAACAATCTTAAAATCACCTTTTGTCAAATATCAAGGTGTTTCTTTTGCAAGGCAGACTGCTGGCAAAGAAAGTCTTCACAGCTGTGACACTTTGGGAACAGGGAGGCTATGGAGAGATTATCCTGTGCCTGGACCAAATTGGGCTGCATCTTTTCAATAGCTCGATTTTGCAGGTTATCAATATGTAAATTCCTCCTGCAGTTGCTCTTCATGCCATGGCCCCATTCCAAGATGGGTGTCTGCCAAACACCACTTTCTTCAGCAAACTTGGGCCTTGTTTTCTTCCTCCTCCTCCTCCTCCTCCTCCTCTGGTGTTACTACCCCCTATATGGCTTCTTCCTCCCCCTAAAATACTGTCTCGGGGTGCAGCCTCAAGGGGAAAAGTACGAGAGGAATTCTCTGCCAAGGACTAACTGGAAGCTCCCGATTTCAAAGAATGAGATTTTTGGCAGGGTGAGGTGGATCACCTCTGCAGCAGGTTTGGGGTACCAATACAGGTCAGAAAATGACAAGGGTTGATTTATTATTCGGTTTTTAACCATTCTGGGAGGGGGACTGGCAGAGCATCGTTTCCATTTTTCTACCTCAGACAGTGAAATGTCCTGGGCTGTCTCTCTGCCAAGAGGGTTGTGATTTGAATCAGGCTATTCAGCAGGACCTTGGGCTCGTCCTTCCTGCACAGAGCTGTGTGACAGACTGGTGATATCTAGGGAGGGGGTGTCTGGAGCTCTGACTGGGGAGAGTATCTTGGGCATGGAGAGGGATCGCCCCTCAATCTCCCCTCATGTCCTGAAATTCTAGTTTCAAGGGGTAGAACTTTGAACAAAGCCTCAATTGACGAGGTGCCCGTTGGTGCCATAGCAACGCCGGCTCTGTCTTATATGGGCAGAGTGTGCCAAGAAGGTGCCATGGTGACGCTCGAGAGGCGCGTGGAAACCTGTGAAATCCCTGCAGCCGATGAGGAGGGCAATTGTCTGCCCTAGGCACTCTCCTTAAAGAAGCCACATTCCCTTCCCCACCCCATGCCCCTGGGTAAGGATGGCTTGGCAGAGGTTTCCTCTCCTAAGCTGTGTCTTTGCAGCTGTTATTTGGGGAGACGCAAGCTTAATAGAGGACCCCCCCCCCATTGGCAAAGGCTGTGTGCTGGGCTATTGTTGTGCTCTATACCAGTCTGCTGAATAGGAGGTGGCATCTGTTTTCTTCCAGCGATGGGAACTTCATCTCCAAAGCCTGGCATCAGATTAGGGGACGATTGGTTTGGGGGGGAGAACACTTTATTGTCCGAAGGGGGCATTACTTTTCTATCACTAATGCAGCTCACACAGAGAAGGCAGAGACGTGATGCCAACAACCATGACCCAGTCTGCCCCGGCTGGCAGCTTTGCCAGTCTCCTAGTGCCACCCCCTTCCCTTCAGTCTGCCCACCCCACCCTGCCCCCTCCTGGATTAGCTTTCAAGTGAGCGCTAGTGAGCCGACTGAACAAGAAAAGCAGACTTTGGCCACATCCAAAGTTCGGGGTTCTTTTAATGTAAGGGTTCAAAACACTAGATTCTGACAGATTGGCCAAAAGGGTACTGGCTCAGACTAATTAGAAAGTCTTATTATATTCTTATTAATGTGACTGATAATTTTTATCATCTTGGCTATTTTGGTCATCTTCTGATTTGATTTTAATATTAGTTCTTAAAGTGTAACACATGATTTTCTTTGCATTTGTTCCAATTTAATGTTATTTGTAAGAACTGTGGTAGAGTGTTTTTCCTTTTAGCATCTTGTAAATTCTTATGAAATTTACAAGATTTTAAAATTTTTTATATTTTGTAAGTCCTTAATGTTTTCTTTTTTTCTTTTTTCTATCTTTCTGCCTTACAATGAAAGCTTTAAAAAAGAACAAGAAAAGCAGATCTTCAGAGCTGAAGCTGGTGAAAGAGAATGGGCGTCTTTGGTGTAGTGAAGGGAAGGAAGCTGTTCATCAGACAGCTGGGTTTGTTCCCACATTCCTGAAAAGTAGCAGGATCTGAGTGGGTTTATGCAGTGGGGCAGGGAACTGGGTCAACTAATTAGCCCCATTTTCCGAGCACTGGTTTCTATCAATTGGACTACTGTACTGCTACAGTAATGGTGAGGCTTTAAATATAGAAGCAAATAAAGACCTGCTTTTCATACTGATCTAGAATGTAAAATTTATCTAAGGAAAATAAATAATTGATCATACTCTCTGGTGTCCAAGAGACAATTTTTCTGGATGGAAATTTATATAGGAAATAAAGGAATAAATCCAGGCAGGGAATCCTAGAGGATGTGCAGAAGTTTTCCTCTACGTTTTTATGAGACTGATAAATACTGTTGAGCAGCTTGACTGAAAATGGTTCTGAATACTGACAACAAATGTAGATTTAAAAATAACTTTTTACTGAAGAACCAGTTTTCCCCAACATGCAAACAAAACCAGGAGTATATGAATGAAAAAGGAGTCAGGACAGGAGTATAAAAGAAACTGTTCATAATCAGCACAGAAACAGCATCTGCAACTTTCTGAACATTTGACCTTCATTCACAACTTTCCCACCTGGATCCTCATAGCAAGTCCTTGAAATCATGGAACCAACACTTTTATCCGCTGTATTTGTAACCTTTAGCTAGCAAGAGGGTTAACCATGTCTGTCAGGGCAGCCCAAGGCCTGAGCTTGTCCAAACGCAGAACCCAAAGAGGCAAACGGCAAGACAAACTATAGCATGGTCGTGCTTTGTTCTTAAAACCAGTTTAAGCCAACCGAATGAAATTCATTCAGCAAAGATGCAGGCTTGGCAATCACACAATTCAAGATTCAGCAAAAACGATAAAAACATTTCATTTTCAGTGATCCAACTTTAAAGCTTGCTTCAGAGTTGATTAGGAAATATTCTATTTTTAATAAATAAATAAATAAATAAATAAGAGGCAAAACTCTTCCAGATTTGAAAAAGTTGTTTAAATAACAACAACAACAGAGACAACTGAATTTAACATGGATCAACAGGAAGATGAAGTTTAATATTCCAAATAGGAGAACAAACAAAAAGTGTGCAAAAGTGTCAGGCAAACAAAACAAAAGCAAAACTCCAAATAAGGAAAGCAAGTTTAGAAATACTCTTTAGATGCTTCTATAAAGCAGATGATACCCCAAGGTACAGTGAGAACAGCGTCCCCAACTTAGTGACCTCCACATGTGCCAGGACTACAAAATTCCCATTTCCAACATAGTTACAGGGCACGAGGCTGAGAAAGACGGACTTCCCAAGTGAATTTATTTTCTGCAAATAGCACTGGTGAAACAAGAACTCCAGAAATCCTGCAGTACAACAGACTGAGCACTCTCAGTGCCCCTGAAAATCTCAGGCTTTTTAAAAATCCAGGCCCTCCCCTGCTCTCCAGCGTGTTTCATGGCAGACCGAGTTTCTTCTTGTGCTCAACCTTTCCTATAGATGCAAACTCATAGGATTAATTTTGTGAAGGGGAAATGGATTAGTCAGTCATTTTTTGACAGTTCAACGCCTGTGCGGAGGTGGTGAGTTACCCAAGTGCATTTGTTCTATAAACCTCTTTCCAAGTTACGACCTTCTTATTTAAAAAAAGGTTATTTCAATTCCACTCTTTGTATTTTAACTGTGAACCTAAAGAGCAGAGTCAGCTGAAATATGATGGATTTAAAATAAAGTATGTAATGTTTCTTTCTCCCTCACAAGATCACTGCCTGTCACTCCCTGTCCCCTATGCCTCAGCCCAAGACCTTCCACTGAAACATTTCTTCTTTGCAGAATCTGTGAGAAACCCTTTCTTGATTCCATCCTTGCCACCTCACAACACAATATTTTTTTGTACCTCCCTGTCTCTTCTAGTCTTAACCTGGGCCTTCTTTCACTCCAGCCTGTCGTGTGAGAGGAACAAGAGGCTAAGCAAGTTTTTATTCTACGTGTTTTATCTCCCTTAGTAGTTACCAAGGGAGAGCTCGTTCCAAAAGCAGTCGGGGATACAAATAACTTGTGCAAGGGCTTCACCGGTTTGGATTGAAAGTGTTTGTGTGTTTTATCAACTGGATTAAATTAAATTAAACAACACACACACACACACACACACATTAAAAACCCTTGTGTAAATATAATGATCACATTAGCAAAAATAAAACAAAATCCCTAGAATTTCTCTTCCTACCTCATTTTTCTATGAGACGGGTACACAGTAATCAATGCTGTGATACCACACACATCCAGTTGTGCAGGTTTATTGCTTCATCTGTCAGTGCAACTGTGGCAGGACTGCCCGTTCACAGGCTTCTGAATTAGTATATCTATACTTCAGAGGATGGAGATATCTAATTACCTTATAAAAAGGGTCTGTAAGGGAGAGAAATTTAACCTGTCTTAAGCTTAGTTGGTTTTCTCTCCGAGCGAGCTGATTTCCAGTATCGGAGACTGGCTCAAATGGTCACAGAGCTTAAGTGACTATAAATATGGCTCATGGCAGAATCACTATGTAACTAATTTTAAAACATAAATTGTCACTTCCCTGTTTTATTGATTAAGGGGACAGGGAAGTCACAAAACACTGCCCTGCTGAGGCTTGAGATCTTGTTTGCCCTCATCCCCTTGCCCTTCCTGTAGTCCAGGTACTGTGGTACCTTGGCCCCAGTCCTCCTCAGTAGCTCTAAGGGGTAACTTTCTATGCTCACTCACTTTTTCGTAGCATTCACTACGAAAAGAAAAAGCAAATTGAGACTAAGGAAGTCTCAGACGAGGGACTAGGGAAGGGAAGGGATGGAATATTGGCTGGCTGCCATTTTTTGGGTCCACCGATTTGCCAGGGGGAGGGGATGCAACAGTGAAGATACCAACATAATGCCATGAAGTTGCTGAAGAAGATTGGAAAGCCATGGCTCAGTGGCTGAGTGGTAATGCCCCCAGTAGGTATAATGCATACTGTACTAATTTGCTAGGGGAGCTCATGTGTGAAAATGGACATGCTGCAACTTCTCTGCTTTGTTCTCTGGAAATACTGTCTTTCTAGAAGTCTGCTCCTGTGACCAGCTACCCAAGACATGACTCTCTAAAAGGCCCTTCAGCTTAATCGTAAATACTCATCCTCCCCGCTACGTTCCCCCATCAGATAGGGTGATTTTTTAAAATATAATCTTGTGGAAGGCTGCCAGGTAGCCCTGCTTTTCCTGGAGCTCTTATGAAGTTTTTAGAGTGACAGGCAGGGAATACACATTTCACCAATAACAATTACACCTGGTGTGTTGACTTGTGGGCAGCTCTGTGTGTTTTTCTACTGAACCAGTCTAAAGGGATGTCCTAGGAACAGATTTTAAAATTGTACTCTGAAGATAATACTTTAAAAAATTACCAAATGGTTTAAAAGTACATAAAAGCAATAATGGTTGTACTTGTTGCTAGTTGCCATCGAGTCGTTTATGACCCATGGCAACCCTATGTATTATGAAATGCTGTTTGGTCTTGCGCCATATGCCTGACTGTTCCACTGTTTGCATCCATTGTTGCGGTAATTGTATTGATCCATCACATTGAAGGTCTTCCTCTTTTCCGCTGGCCCTCGACTTTACCAAACATGATGTCCTTTTCAAGTGATCGGTCTTTCCTGACAATGTGCCCAAAGTATGAGAGTCTAAGCCTAGTTATCTTCGCCTCTAGGGAACATTCTGGTTGTATTTCTTCTAAAACTGATTTGTTTCTTCTGGCATGGTATT
Organism: Candoia aspera; assembly: GCF_035149785.1. Classification (NCBI taxonomy): domain Eukaryota; kingdom Metazoa; phylum Chordata; class Lepidosauria; order Squamata; family Candoiidae; genus Candoia; species Candoia aspera. The sequence continues at coordinate 154,675,945 of NC_086154.1, forward strand.
TTCAATAATCTTCGACAACACCACAATTTGAATGCATCAGTTCTTCTTCTATCTTCCTTTTTTAATGTCCAACTTTCACAGGCATATGCGGCAATTGAGAAGACCATGGCGCGAGTCAGACGCACCTTTGTTTTTAAACTGACGTCTTTACTTCTGAAAACTTTAGATAGGTCTTTGATGGCAGAGTTTCCCAGCGCGATACATCGTTTGATTTCTTGATTACTATTTCCCTTCGCATTGATCATTGATCCAAGTAGACTGAAATTGTTGACGACTTCAATTTCTTCTCCATTTATTGTGACATTGTTTATTGGTCCATTTGTGAGTATCTTCGTCTTCTTCACATTTAGGTGTAGTCAGTATTACTGACTACAATCTTTGATCTTCATCAGCAAGTACTTCAAGTCTTCTTCACTTCCAGCAAGCAAAGTTGTATCATCTGCATATTGCAGATTGTTAATGAGTCTTCCACCAATTCTGATACCCCATTCTTCTTCGTACATTCCCGCTTCTTGAATTATTTGTTCAGCGTACACACTGAATAAGTAGGGTGAAAGTATACAACCTTGCTGCACACCTTTTCCAATTTTGAACCACTCGGTATCACCGTTCTCTGTTCTAATGACTGCCTCTTGATCCATGTACAGGTTCCGCATGAGTACAATTAAGTGCTCTGGAATTCCCATTCTTCCTAATATTAATCATAACTTGTTATGGCCCACAGTCAAACAACTTTGTGTAATCAATGAAACAGAGGTAAACATCTTTCCGGTATTCTTTACATTCAGCCAAGATCCATCTGACATCAGCAATGGTATCTCTCGTACTGCATCCTCTTCCAAATCCAGGTTGGACTTCTGGTAGTTCTGTCAATGTCAGACTGCAAATATTGTTGAATTATTTTCAGCAAAATTTTGCTGACATGTGAAATTAATGAAATTGTTTGATAATTTCCACATTCTGTTTGATCTTCTTTCTTTGGAATGGGCATGATTATGGATCTCTTCCAGTCAGTTGGCCAGGTCGTTGTCTTCCAAACTTCTTGACATAGAAGAGTAAGTGCTTCCACTGCTGCATCTGATTTTTGAAATATCTCAATTGGTAATCCATCAATTCCTGGAGCCTTGTTTTTCGCCAATGCCTTCAGTGCAGCTTGAACTTCTTCCTTCAGTACCGATGGTTCTTGATCATATTCTACCTCCTTAAATAGCTGAACATCAACTAATTCTTTTTTATACAGTGATTCTGTATATTCCTTCCATCTTCTCTTAATACTACCCACGTCATTTAATGTATTGCCCATAGAATCTTTAAGGATAGCAACTCGGGGCTTGAATTTTCTCTTCAGCTCTTTCAGCTTGAGAAATGCTGATTGTGTTCTTCCTCTTTGATTTTCTAACTCTAGGTCTTTGCATATTTCGTCATAATATTTTTCCTTATCTTTTCGAGCTGCCCTTTGAAATTTTCTATTTAGCTCTCTTACTTCACTCTTTCTTCCATTAGCTTTAGCTGCTCGGTGTTTAAGAACAAGTCCCAGAGTCTCATCTGACATCCATCTGGATCTTTTCTTTCTTTCCTGCCTTTTTAATGATCTTTCACTTTCTTTGCATATTACGTTCTTAATGTCTTCCCACAACTCTTCTGGTCTTCGGTCATCAGTGTTTAGTGCATCGAATCTGTTTTTGAGGTGATCTCTAAATTCAGGTGGGATGTTTTCTAGATCATACTTTGGCACTCTTGGACTTGCTTTGATTTTCTTCAGCTTCAGGAGCCTTACTATGCACCTGGTATTAATGTATGTAGGGGTGCCTGCCTTATTGCAAAATAAAGGCGAGGACATAAAACTTTTTTTCTCACTGTGTTTTGTATTCATTCAAACCTGAACATACTTTGAGGATTCAGCATCTGGGGTCTGGAAGGAGTAGTTGTAAGTGGTCTGGGTTACCAGCTGCTGCAACTCTTTGGGCTTTTCCACGTGATCTTTAACAGATGCAAAAAGGCATCACAGATGCTGGAACATTCACTTCAGCCATAGTATTCACAAATTCATCTAAACCTTTAGGTTTCTTCTTGGTAAGGGTACAGTGCTGGGTCACCCTGTTCACTAAGACTTGAATATTAGTACCAGGAATAGGCATATTGTTGTATAAGAAAGTACCATTATTGTTCCAGGTTGAAATGTCCTGATGCTCCTTCATTTTGTTCAGCAACAGTTCAGCTTTTTTCTGCAACGTCTGCTTATGCCACTTAGGATCTCTTGCAGTATCATGTCTATGCTGGTAGTGGTGATAGTTCTACAGGGGATGTTAGAGGTATCAGATGTGGTTAACTGGAGAGCATCTCTGGTTGGGAGGGGGATAAATGAGATTCAGTTTGCCATTTTCAGATTCATTTTGTCTGGTCAGTCTTAGAAACCTTTGCAGCACAGAACTGGAGAGTTTAATTTTGTCATCTTCAGACAAATCTGCTGTTCAAAGAATGGCACGCATCTCATTCAGTCGGCTAGTGGTCATTGTCCTATAGGAGGCACTCTATTGCATGGTTATTCCATCTGATGACATGGCACCAGATACATTTTCTCAGCATGGTCCATGGTTTGCCCAGTAAATAGACTGCTCGGCAGCTGAATAGCAGCATTAGTAAGGGCTCAATCAAGCCTCCAGTCTGCTTGTTGATCTGCTTCTTCTTTTTGAGTGAGGCCTTTCTATCACTCAACTTTTTAATGACCCATTTCTTTTGCTTTAAGATTTAGAACTGAGATGTTTCAGAGGAAGATTTCCTTTTAACATGCTCAGGGCTATTTCTGCTATTGCCTCCACCAGTTCGTTATTAGTATTGCATAAAATGGCCTTCCTCTGTTTGGTCCAGACTTTACAAACACTTCTGAAATCCCCCAGTTTCTCTGCACCCTCTTCAACAGTGAATGCATTCATAGTGTAAACAAATGGCCAGCCAGGTGGAAAGAGGCTGTTCTCAGTTCATAGGCTTCCAGGTCAGTGGCTGCCATATTTAACAAAAGGTAATTGTGGGGATTGTGGGTGGCATCTTGGAAAACTTCTAAAAAGTAGTGTTTGTGAGTGGGGTACACCTGTCACAGAGGCAACAGAACAAGTATTTGGAATTCAGAGTGACCAGTCTCATTTTCTTACCTTGGAAAAACAAGTTTTGAAGAATAATGCTCAGGTGTCTGTAATGTATATACTACGGAAAGGCCTTTTCCATTCGATTACTATCAAGGCTGAGGGCATGAGATCATCTACCACTGTTAATTCATTTCATTTGGTGGAAACAACTCATCTTCAAAAGAAGATAGAAGACCTTCCATAAACTTAATATATGGAAATATATTAAGCAGTTATTTAAACAAAGGTTGCAAACAACCATAAAACCATACAAAATTTTGAGGCTTTTGAGGCAACCCAGCATCACCATGTTCCATGTTGTTTGATTAAAAATAGTTTTCCAGAACTAGACAACCCACTTACAGTAGAAAGGATGTACGAACTGTACAGGTTTTACCATCATAGTTAATAAGGTAGCAGATAGTAGTCTTTGTCCTTTGGCACTCTTTATGGTATACCACCTTTAGAGTTTTTCAAAGTGCCCATATTTCTGGGTTGCTCCACCACTATCTTTTTCTTACCCTCCCTCCTCAGACAAGCAGTAACTATCCACCAAATCTTAATCTGTCACAATTAGCACCATTCAGTATAAGCCACCACTAGCACCACTTTCCATTTGATAAAGTTTCATGTAAGTTTTTGGACCTGCTTACACAGGCTTGGCGATCATGTTGTGTGTGAGATCTTGTTTGCCAGTTGTCCTAAATAATTTCCCAAGGGCCGTGTCCACACCCCTTCCCTGCTGATAAGGATGACTGAATTGATATTGTGATACAGATACCTCTTACCCAAACTGTTCAGGAGCCTGCACTTTTCCAACTATGTATGAGCTGTAGTAAAACAGGCAATGAATGCATTAGTACCCAAGGATTTGGTGGAGTGGTTTTTGGTTGTTTTCCATGACATGATATCTATCCCTGTGTCAAAAAACTCAACACGAAGACACTTCATAGTAGGGCATAAAAAGATATTCGAAAAATTATTCTGGGTTTGCCACTGTGGACATTGTTGCATTGCTGGTGTTCCATCTAAACTTTCCTCACAATAAGTTTAAAAATAATTTATCAATCTTTCTTTTGGCAGAGTTCACTTTGATACGCTCATGCCTAAGCAGGGCATTCCTTCTTTTTCTAATCTGGAATGTACCAGTCTTTATCCTGTTCAGTCTTGCACCCATCAGGGTACCCACTAGCTTCTTGCTTTCTCTGAGATATATGATGATATATTTTGAAAATAGTGTACTTGTCTTTCTTTCAAAATGCCAGACTTCATAGATTTCAGCAATGCAATACCTTTCTCTAAAGCAACAATCTGATCTATGGTATACCATGTTCCAAACAGGGACCTCACTTCACTGTGGCTACACAAAATGATCTGTTGTGTTTCTGTGCAGCGTACATGGAAAATAAACATAACTTAGACGCTCAGTTGGTGGATAAGGCTGGGAATTAGAGGCTCCTCAGCAGGTACACTTTAACTTTTAAACAGTCACTTTTATAATGTAGCAGAGTCACTTTCATAGTGAGATGGGCAGTGTATGAAAATAATAATAATAACAACAACAACAACAGCAGCAACTTTAGCAAGTACCCCAAAAAAGATGTATGTCCCCCAAATTTTGATAGATTATTCACAGATGACCAACCTCCTTTTTCTTGTACTCACTTGGATACAAACTGTGAGACTGAGATACAAGATTTGTTCTGGTTTTGGCATGTAGTATAGCCATGCAGCATTTGTTCTACTGCCAAAAAAGAGCATCTTATGGGTTCCAGGAGTTCGGAAGCTTCTTCCCAATTACAAACTGCTTCAAGGAAGCATCAGTCACCAACTTGGCACCCACTTTGTGTTTCCAGATGCTGTGAATGATATAACTCTGACAGTTGAGGTATTCTTTAACCCTACTGAGATTGTATGGAACCTCGTATGTTAAATCAAGCATGCCATGGAAGTCCTTTGCACAATAACAGATGGGGCAACTGTTGGGAGGGAAAAACCTGGTTAAAATCAAAAGCCATGGGAGTGCCATTGACAGAAAAACCATCCAAAAAATAATTACCTACTTGCTTTTCACCCCCTTACAATGCATGTGGAATATCCAGGTTCTCCTTTTGAGGCATGTACATCAATCATTGCATGGAAGAGGTGGAAAATCTTTTTGTGACTTTGTGGTAGCCATGCTAATGTGATTGTTTTTTCTCCAAATACCTGAAATGGTACTGGGCCATTCAGACAGATCCCAGTGTAACATACCTCAATATAGCAAATCTCAGTCTCCTTAGGAACTGCCTCTTCTGTGCCTGTGAGAAATTTGCACTATGTCATTTTCATCACTTGCTCCCTAAAATGATTACAGGCCTCTCTCAATATCTCCATATCTTAGCTGCAGTAATATGCCAAGGCCCTTTTCATTTAAACTCCGAGCCTGTGTTAGCAACGTATCACCTCAGAAATTCTCTTTCATCAGGCATCATGGTGTCAAGTCCATCATACCTGGCAACAGGGATTGGTCCCATATAATCTCAATTGGCCTTTGTGTTGAACTATGGGGGAAATACTCCTGGCTGCCTTGAAAACCTGTAGCCTTGGGGGGTTTGCTTAATTTAAGGGGCAAAAAACAGATGGTCAATAAACTGAATCTTCAGAATTGCAGTTTAATACATAATGGTTTCCCATCCCTGTGTCAAAAGTTCAACATGGACCTGTTCAAGGATCATCTTGAAGGATCTCGTCACCTCTTCGTCATCCTCTTTCTCCTGCATATCCATGGCATAGATGTAATTTCACCTGTGGACTCCTGTTAATGTTTAAAATTGTAACAATGCCCTACTTCTAGCTAATTCAGAAAACATAAATAAATGCACTGCCATGTTTTCAGCTTTTCAATAATACCTAGGCCCGCAACTAGGGTCTGTGTCACCTGGGGCAAACATGGATTCCCCGCCCATTTTGGCGCCCCCTCAGTGCTCATTTTGGCACCCCTCCCCAGGGCTCATTTTGGAGGCCACCAGCACATGCCCTGCTTGCCCTCCCCCCCAGTTGCGGCCCTGATAATACCTGCCCACTTTATTTTCTGACATATTTTGTGGGAGTTAGTCGCAGACCCTGCCTGTGTCACACTGTACCTTATCCTCACAAACCTTCCTTCGTCAGCTGTGTGTCTTTGGAGGCAGAACTTAGAATGGCAAAACAATGCCATTTATTGCATTTTGTTCCTTCCCCATCCACTACATGACACTTTTGCTTTGTTACCATGTACCACAGTGGTATTAGCAGCCACAGGTAGATGGTGTGACATAATTCACTGAAAGAGCATTCACTTAGGAAGCTCTTGATGTTTTGATTCCATAGTAATGATTATACAGCCCAAGGAACACCCGGGAAATCCTCCACCTCTCATTTGTGCTTTTGTGCATGATGGGTCTGGATGAAACAGCAGAAACTTACAGAACGTCAGTAAAATCATAGTAACACATTTACACACCTGGTTCCTTAAATCTGTTTGCAGTTGGATAAAACATGGCAGATATGTTTACCTTCTCATCTTCCATGTGTGCACTGAATGTAGGAATCTAGAGATCCCCACATAACATCCAATGCTGCAAAGATTGGATCATCCAAACAATCTAAAGAAAAAAAGAAAAGTGACATAAGAGAGGGCAGAGTTACTGCAGAAATACTTGAAAAGAACCTGAAGTTCTACCAATATTTACAGGCATATCTCATTTTATTATTGCGCTTCACTTTATTGCGATTCGCAGATATTGCTTTTTTAAAAAAATATTTTTACAAATTGAAGGTTTGGGGCAACCCTGCATCGAGCAAATCTATCGGTGCCATTTTTCCAACAGTAAAAGGCTCAGATGATGATTAGCATATTTAGCAATAAAGTATTTTTTAATTAAAGTATGGACATTTTTGTAGACATAATGCACACCTAATAGACTGCAGTATAGTATAAACATCTTCAGCAAAGGATCGTTACCTTGTCATGGTGCTGGAGCTTGAGCACCTCAGTGATGCCATGAGCTAAACCGTGAAGGGCCACCCAAGACGGGAAGGTCATGACAGAGAGGTCAGACTAAATGCGATCCCTGGGGAAGGTAATGGCAGCCCACCCCAGTATTACAACCAGAGATATGTCGGTATACCATCGGAAGATGAGACCCCCAGGTCGGAAGATGGTCAAAATGCTACTGGGGAGGAACAGAGGATGAGTTCAACTAGCCCCAGACGTGATGATGCAGCTAGCTCAAAGCCGAAAGGACAGCTAGCAGCCGACGGTGCTGGTGGTGAACGGCGAATCCGATGTTCTAAGGATCAACACACCACTGGAACCTGGAATGTAAGATCTATGAGCCAGGGCAAATTGGATGTGGTTATTGGTGAGATGTCAAGATTAAAGATAGACATTCTGGGCGTCAGTGAACTGAAATGGACTGGAATGGGCCACTTCACATCAAATGACCACCAGATCTACTACTGTGGACAAGAGGACCACAGAAGAAATGGAGTAGCCTTCATAATTAATCGTAAAGTGGCTAAAGCAGTGCTTGGATACAATCCAAAAAACGATAGAATGATCTCAATTCGAATTCAGGGCAAGCCATCTAACATCACAGTGATCCAAATATACACCCCAACCACAGACGCTGAAGAAGATGAAGTAGAGCAGTTCTATGAGGATCTGCAGCACCTACTGGACAACATGCCTAAAAGAGATGTTATTTTCATCACGGGAGACTGGAATGCTAAGGTGGGCAGTCAAATGACACCTGGAATTACAGGTAAGCATGGCCTGGGAGAACGAAACGAAGCAGGACATAGACTGATAGAATTTTGCCAAGACAAGTCACTCTGCATAACAAACACTCTCTTCCAACAACCTAAGAGACGGCTTTATACATGGACTTCACCAGATGGACAACACCGAAATCAGATTGACTACATCCTTTGCAGCCAAAGGTGGCGGACATCTATATAGTCGGTAAAAACAAGATCTGGAGCTGACTGTAGTTCGGATCACGAACTTCTTATTGCACAATTTAGGATCAGACTAAAGAGATAGGGAAGACCCACAGATCAGCTAGATATGAGCTCACTAATATTCCTAAGGAATATGCAGTGGAGGTGAAGAATAGATTTAAGGGACTGGACTTAGTAGATAGGGTCCCGGAAGAACTATGGACAGAAGTCCGCAACAAAATACATCCCAAAGAAAGAGAAAACCAAAAGAAGGCAAAATGGCTGTCTGCTGAGACACTAGAAGTAGCCCAAGAAAGAAGGAAAGCAAAAGGCAACAGTGATAGGGGGAGATATGCCCAATTAAATGCAAAATCCCAGAGGTTAGCCAGAAGAGATAAGGAATTATTTTTAAACAAGCAATGCGCGGAAGTGGAAGAAGACAATAGAATAGGAAGGACAAGAGACCTCTTCCAGAAAATTAGAAACATCGGAGGTAAATTCCAGGCAAAAATGGATATGATCAAAAACAAAGATGGCAAGGACCTAACAGAACAAGAAGAGATCAAGAAAAGGTGGCAAGAATATACAGAAGACCTGTATAGGAAGGATAACAATATTGGGGATAGCTTTGACAGTGTGGTCAGTGAGCTAGAGCCAGCCATCCTGAAGAGTGAGGTTGAATGGGCCTTAAGAAGCATTGCTAATAACAAGGCAGCAAGAGACGACGGCATCCCAGCTGAACTGTTCAGAATCTTGCAAGACGATGCTGTCAAGGTAATGCATGCTATATGCCAGCAAATTTGGAAAACACAAGAATGGCCATCAGACTGGAAAAAATCAACTTATATCCCCATACCAAAAAAGGGAAACACTAAAGAATGTTCAAACTATCAAACAGTGGCACTCATTTCACATGCCAGTAAGGTAATGCTCAAGATCCTGCAAGGAGCGAGAATTGCCAGATGTACAAGCTGGGTTTAGAAAAGGCAGAGGAACTAGGGACCAAATTGCCAATATCCGCTGGATAATGGAAAAAGTCAGGGAGTTTCAGAAAAACATCTATTTCTGTTTTATTGACTATTCTAAAGCCTTTGACTATGTGGACCATAACAAATTGTGGCAAGTTCTTAGTGGTATGGGGATACCAAGTCATCTTGTCTGCCTCCTGAAGAATCTGTATAACGACCAAGTAGCAACAGTAAGAACAGGCCACGAAGCAACGGACTGGTTTAAGATTGGGAAAGGAGTACGGCAGGGCTGTATACTCTCACCCTACCTATTCAACTTGTACGCAGAACACATCATGCAACGTGTTGGGCTTGAGGAATCCAAGGCTGGAGTTAAAATCGCTGGAAGAAACATTCACAATCTCAGATATGCAGATGATACCACTTTGATGGCTGAAAGCGAAGAGGAACTGAGGAGCCTTATGATGAAGGTGAAAGAAGGAAGTGCAAAAGCTGGCTTGCAGCTAAACCTCAAAAAAACCAAGATTATGGCAACCAGCTTGATTGATAACTGGCAAATAGAGGGAGAAAATGTAGAAGCAGTGAAAGACTTTGTATTTCTAGGTGTGAAGATTACTGCAGATGCTGACTGCAGTCAGGAAATCAGAAGACGCTTAATCCTTGGGAGAAGAGCAATGACAAATCTCGATAAAATAGTTAAGAGCAGAGACATCACACTGACAACAAAGGTCCGCATAGTTAAAGCAATGGTGTTCCCCATAGTAACATATGGCTGCGAGAGCTGGACCATAAAGAAGGCTGGGCGAAGGAAGATAGATGCTTTTGAACTGTGGTGTTGGAGGAAAATTCTGAGAGTGCCTTGGACTGCAAGAAGATCAAACCAGTCCATCCTCCAGGAAATAAAGCCAGACTGCTCACTGGAGGGAATGGTATTAAAGGCAAAACTGAAATACTTTGGCCACACAATGAGAAGACAAGACACCCTGGAGAAGATGCTGATGCTAGGGAGAGTGGAGGGCAAAAGGAAGAGGGGCCGACCAAGGGCAAGTTGGATGGATGATATTCTAGAGGTGACGGACTCGTCCCTGGGTGAGCTAGGGGTGTTGACGACCGACAGGAAGCTCTGGCGTGGGCTGGTCAAGGAAGTCACGAAGAGTCGGAAGTGACTGAACAAATAAACAACAAAGGAAGTATGAAGAAATGAATACAAAGAAAATAAAGATCAGCCATAATGTATGTACTGAGGAAAAAAAGTTGCAAAATATATAGTTAAAGAAGCAAAAAATTACTAAGATTGGATGAGGCATAAAAAATGCAGAGGAATTTTGATGAATATAAAAAAAAAACTAAAGAAGGCTAAAGAGAAAGCCTCCATCAGACCGCATGAAATTAAAAATATAAGTGATGAAATTATTTGAGATGAAATTGAAGGGACAGACTGCTGGAAGTTTGTATGGAGTAGCAGTGGAATTGCAATTAATGCTATAAATGTTGGGGTCCAAGAAAAAAATGAAGTCACAAATGCTGTGAGAAAGTTGAAAAACTATAATACTGCAGGTGTAGATAGTATAATTGGAGAAATGTTAAAATAAGGATGTGTTTTTATTATGAAATATTTGTGCAACTTATTTGATGTGTTTGTGAAGATTGCCTGGCAATTGAATGAAGGCTTTTATTGTTTCACTTTAGACAGGGAAAGATAGCCAGCATGAATATAGAAACCATAAGGGGATTAGTTTTGTAAATGCCAGGGAAGGTGTCTGACAGAATTCTGATTGAAAGGGTGCAAGAGATGACAATGGCCAAAATCTGGGAAGTGCTGTGTTGTTGAATGCCTAGCTTGGAGATGTGGACATTTTTGCTTTACAGTAAGTCGCTAATTGTATAAATGTATGAAAGAAGCATCATGGTATGTTTGTTGATTTAAAGAAAACTTATGAATTATGAAATGTTCGCAAGAATACACAGGTGAAGATTGGTTGCCAAATTTGCAGCAATTAGACTGTATGATACAATAAGAAGTACCTATCTGCAAAATTAATGTATCAAAGGAAAGCAAAAGGCAACAGTGATAGGGGGAGATATGCCCAATTAAATGCAAAATTCCAGAGGCTAGCCAGAAGAGATAAGGAATTATTTTTAAACAAGCAATGCGCGGAAGTGGAAGAAGACAATAGAATAGGAAGGACAAGAGACCTCTTCCAGAAAATTAGAAACATCGGAGGTAAATTCCAGGCAAAAATGGGTATGATCAAAAACAAAGATGGCAAGGACCTAACAGAAGAAGAAGAGATCAAGAAAAGGTGGCAAGAATATACAGAAGACCTGTATAGGAAGGATAACAACATCGGGGATAGCTTTGACGGTGTGGTCAGTGAGCTAGAGCCAGCCATCCTGAAGAGTGAGGTTGAATGGGCCTTAAGAAGCATTGCTAATAACAAGGCAGCAAGAGACGACGGCATCCCAGCTGAACTGTTCAAAATCTTGGAAGACGATGCTGTCAAGGTAATGCATGCTATATGCCAGCAAATTTGGAAAACACAAGAATGGCCATCAGACTGGAAAAAATCAGCTTACATCCCCATACCAAAAAAGGGAAACACTAAAGAATGTTCAAACTATCAAACAGTGGCACTCATTTCACATGCCAGTAAGGTAATGCTCAAGATCCTGCAAGGTAAACTTCAGCAATTCATGGAGCAAGAATTGCCAGATGTACAAGCTGGGTTTAGAAAAGGCAGAGGAACTAGGGACCAAATTGCCAATATCCGCTGGATAATGGAAAAAGCCAGGGATGGATGATATTCTAGAGGTGACGGACTCATCCCTGGGGGAGCTGGGGGTGTTGACGACCGACAGGAAGCTCTGGCGTGGGCTGGTCCATGAAGTCACGAAGAGTCGGAAGCGACTAAACGAATAAACAACACCTAGTATAAACATAACTTTTATATGCGCTGGGAAACCAAACAATTTGTGTGACTCGCTTTATTGCAATATTTGCTTTATTGAGGTGGTCTGGAACCGAACCCGCAATATCTCTGAGGTCTGCCTGTAATTCTGTGAAAATGGATTACCATCATAGGCTTTCTCACATTGTGAGTCAGATATTTCATTCTGTTAAAGGAAAAAAAAAGAAAGGTCACAAATACTATTTTGCTTCTAACAAAGTTACTTCTCAAAAAAAGTAGTCGTAAAATTTACTCATTTTATTTATATCCATCTCAAAAAAGTTCTTAGATGTGAAATGGTACAAGCAGCTGAATAAGACAAAATCTCCTACTGAAATATGTTCCTGCCTTTATACCTCCTGTGGACATCACAAAGTGGTCATATCAGACTAAATTCTTAACACCTTTGCCAAGCCAGTCAGATCCAGAAAGGCTGATTTGTATAATACCTTCCTTTGCTTTGATTAAATGGTATCTGTCTGCTTTACAGACTGTCACGGTTAAACCAGGTTAGCAAAAGAAATAAAACAGAATTTGATTTATATATAAATACATTTTATCATAAAATTCAATGAGAGAATGTTAACATCTTCTGGTAGTTGACAGGAATAACATTTGACGTACCAGCTTTTTCAAACTAACAACCAATTTGGCCCCAGTGCTTGACATTTCTGAAAACTGATTAGCATCCTCCTCAACACAGCCTATGAAGGTTGCCATTTCAACAAAAGTGTCCCATGTCAAATACAATTGATCCAGCTTGGTTGAAATATTGATGATGATCCAAAAGACCTCAGATCTAGAAAGTCTGCAGCAAAAGCTTTTCATGAGCTCTATTTCGGTGCAGCTGTCAACCTGTTCTTCTTAGTCACATAGCCAACCCATGAGGCAAAGACTAAGGACTTTTGTGATATAGGCTTTCGGAATCTGTGTCATGCTAATAGCTTGAGACCTCACTGTTTCCAAAAAGAACAATCAGGGTGTTGGGTTTAAGAACTAACCTGAAGTATTACCTTTCTTAAACTTTATACTTGCCATTTGCTGGTTTTCAGAACCTACAGGATAACTCCTACTCAAAGTGGCCTTGTGATTCAAGAGTGTGGAACCTCTTTCTTTTCCTATCCCTTTGCTTTGAAGGCTCAGCAGTCCATCCCACGTCAAACAAATCAGCTGCCATGGTCTTTGAAAAAAGGCCATGCTTCTGCCCAGACATGCCAGGATGTGCCACCAAGATCCCCTTTATTAAGTGACAGATGTTTATCCTTGCAGAATTTGTCTGGGCATGCCCAGAGTAGTAGTAAGAAGGATGCACTTTGCATATGCCCAGAGTACTTCCTTTGTCTGGGCATGTCCAGACAAACAAACATCCTGTTGCAGGATGTGCATGCACAAGTCTGCAGTCATCGTGAGGGTGTGTCTCTGCTCAGTTGCAGATCTGTAATTAAACCTGTTGCACACAGCAGTTTAACATTTTCACTAGCTCTGAATTTTGTTTAGAAAGACTCAAAATAGGGTTTGTTCTCTATGTTCAGTTTTTATTGCTTGCTGGAGGGTTGGAAGTATAGGTATTATTCCAGTTTTATATTTGCAAAAATATATGTATCTATTTAACTTTCAGGAAAAAAAATCAGGCAAGCAGGATGTAGCTTTGAAAAGTCCTTTTCCCCTGCATTTAAGGTGCTGATTTAAACAACTCAATAAAAATAAAATTTATTAGGCCTTTCTTTATTGTAAAATTGCTCAAACTGGCATTTGCTTCATAACATAGGTTTTCAATACAGCCGAGCTCCTAGGGTAACCAGAGATCAATGCAATCAGATAGAGGGCTAAGTTAATCATTATCTTTAGCCCCAACAAGCAGCATTTCCTGGTGGGATTTGGTAACAAGTCATATAACATTTGTGACCTGATGGCATGGATTTTTACTGTTTACTTTGATGATATCACTGATGAAAATGACTGATACATTTCCATTAGAAGTTAGTGTACACTATAACTCCAAAGCTTTTTTTTTTCAAGCAATGCCAACTGAATTTGTAAGAGGCATAGCTACGTGTTGAGGCACCTGCCGGTTACAAAGATCTTACAGGTAGGCATTTCTTCAAACACAGGGAATTAACATAGCTACACAGTACAGCAGCATGTAGGCAGTAGTAGGGACCATACTTATTGCCAGTTGTCCAACAGACAAAAGAGTACAGATTGCTGCAAGTATCAGGGAGAAGATAGCACCATCGCAGCTTCACTTGTTCCTGCAGAATTCTGATGCTCGGAGGAACTACTCCTTAAAATAGCCCTGTTTGCACCAGGGCTATTTTACTCTCTGGAAGTTCCCTACAGGCAAAATATTTCCAAGTTGTATTCTGGAATAATATTTGTTTATAGTGCTCCCTCCTCCTATTTTTCCCCATGGAAACAATAACAAAATGTTATGCCCGCAAACCTTTCTGCCAGTTCAAGACTATTGGATGGATAGCTTTTTAATGTGGCTGGCTGAGCCCAATCTCTCCCTCCTCCTTGCCCCGCCCTCCATCTCAATAAAATTGAAAAATTGTATGTTCAGAGCATGGGGGGAACCGCTTGAATGTAGAACTGCAATTAATATCTACTCATGCTTACACCAGACTGTAATCACATCTTATTCTACATCTCAGATCTTCACTGCTGACTGTTTCAGTACTTGGGGCATGTTTACCCCACAGGTGGCCTCTTCATTCTGCTGCAGCTGGCTCTGACTATTTGCAATTTGCTTGATCATCTACATTTAGCCTGCCCCCAACTAGGGCCCTTGCGGGTTTTGCAGGCATAAGATCCAGATACCTCAGAGATACGCTGGAATAGCTGTGTTACTGCAGAAATGCATCGGCAAGTTTTATATGTCTCCCACTGTTTTTTGTCATTGTTTTAAATAAAACCTTATAGGGGGAATTTTGCAGTTGTGTTCACAAAGCATTCTTACGAGTATTCCACAAATTTGCACATCTGCACAAGGGATGCTCAGGAAGTGAACAATCCTAAGCTGTAACACAATGCGAGAAATGGCACCCTATATGTAGCCTATATCATACTTTGTGCTATGGATTATAGATATAGGCTGTCACGGAAAGGGGAAACAGGCACAAGGGATTTTCTGGATCTTCAGTACAGCTGTCCAATGAGAACCAAAGTACCTATGACATGAAGCATGTTAATGCTTCATGTATTTTTATGATAAATAGCAGCTGCTGAGGCCTCCAGTGAAGAGGGGGTGACACTTCCCTTCTCTGCAACATTTCTGATGATCACCTGCTGTCAGGTTATTTTCTCATAACAGCAGAAGCTCTACAACTGAGCAATGACCCAAAAGAACAGGCTTATGATTGATAATTCTGTGATGCGGACAACAATTCTTACAGTATTTAATTCCCACTTAGCCAATCCAAGACATTTTGCACCTGTGATAGGAAATCCAAGCTAACTGTTGTAAAAGGCTTCCAACCATATGAGTCTAGAAGTTGAACAAGGGCCTGGTTCCCATCACACAGCTGTGTAGCCCTGCTTTAATTTCATGCTGGTGCTGGTAAAACTCCATGAAGCTTTCCATCAGGTTGCCCCCCAAATGCACCCTTGCCTTACCACTAGAAAGGATTTGCTGTGCATCCCCATCCACTCAGCCTTCGTGTGCCAGAGTCCAAGGTCTGTGACTGGCAGTCAGATTCCAACCCCCGGCCAGCATAAGCCATTGTGAACAAAGCCACCAACTGTCCTGTTCAGAATTAGTAATTATGTTTTCTCCACAGTGCTGTAGACACACATAGTGCTGCGGTGGATCATTGGATGCGCTGAGTGAGAAAATGACAACTGCAAGTGTTGTTCAATGTTATGTTATTGCTCCTCATGGGGCATTTATAAGGCAGGATCTCACCACAAAGCCCCTAAAATTATCCCTGGAACCCAAATTACAAACATGCACGCTGTCCCCTCCTGCTGAATGGTTGTGCCTGGGAATATAGTGGGACCACCAGCAGTGGCCCAGCCAGCCCAGGTAGGTCAACTTCTTCCTGGGTCTGCAGGTCAAATGCACAGTCATTTTAAAAACTGTTTACAAGTATATTAATGAAACGGGGGGAAAAAACGCTCACAGAGGAAGCCCTTGCAGTATGGCTATTTTGTTGACAGATTCTATAGACATGGTATCTGTAACAGGCTACTTAGTGCCTTTGGGTAAACTGGTAGTCTGGTTGACCACCCTGTTTATCAATGGAAGCTGCAAGAGCTGAGGGTTCAGCCACCCATGCAGCCAAAAGATGCAGTCAGGGACCAGAGGGAAAGGGATGATCCCATTGGAAACTGGCAGAACCAACTGCAGCCAAATATTCACCAGCACAGAAGCCATTGTTTTAGGCTGCCTCCCGCTCCTTTATCAACACATCTTATATTATCTGCACAAACAGTCAACATGGAAACCACAATCTCCAGGGCACAGCATGTATATCTGTTCGAAAATTGATCAATGAAAGTATTTGTTCTTTGGGGAAAAAACCCAATCATAAAACCTCTATAAATCAAGCAAAAACAGAATTAAAATAATCATAATACAATAGCCAAGGGCCTGTATAACAGATTCAACCCGATAAACAGTAGGGCAAAGAAGCTACGGTACATGGCCAAAGACTGTAGGTAGGATTCACACATAGCAAACTACCACCTATAATGTGATTTCTTTGGTTTTGACTTAGTGCAGTAGCAGGCAGGGCCGCAACTAGGGGGGGGGGCAAGCGGGGCATGTGCCCCGAGCACTGCGCTGGGGGGGTGCCAAAATGAATGCTAGGGGGGCACCAAAATGGGCGCGGAATGCTCTGGGTGACACAGACTGTAGTTGCAGCCCTGGTAGCAGACAATCTTATTTGGCCAGAGAAGCAGGGGCACATATTTAAAAAGAAAAAAAAATACCAAAGGCATCTTGGTAAGACTGTGGATGTTGTCCCTTTTGGGTGCAGTCAACAGGTTTAAGGTCGAAAGAAATGTGTTCATCCTTGCAAAAAAATAGAAAAAGGAACAAGGGCTAAAAAAAGGTGGCACTGAAAACTAGTCACTGTGCTGCGAAAGTTTGGCAGCACAATCTCAAGAATTAGATATTTAACAGCAAACCATGGTTAAGCAAACTATTTATTGAGGGTGTAATGTGAATCTCATCTCCTATCTCTTTCAAAGAAGGATAAATCAAAACCAAGAAATAGGAATTTGAGGAGACTCCATCCAGTTACTTTCAAGACCAGGGTCACTCATGAGTAAACCTGAGACCCCCCCCCCAATGTGGTATCTGTAGGTACTTGATACCCACCAGTGCCCCAGGCCTATAATTTTCAATTTTTTAAAAAAAGAAAATGTTAACACTGTGAAAAATTAGAAATGCCATTCTGCAAGGCAGCAGACATCAACCTCTACATTTTTCCTTTCTTTTCAAAAGCGCACTTGGATTCACAAGACCCATAGCAGAAAAGTTAATAACAGTAAAATAAAGGTTAATAATGAGATGCTGGCAGAGGCAACTTCACCGATTTGTCTTGTGGTTAATTTGGGTTTTATGATAGGCACATGTCCTGTCCTGTAGTACTGTAGCTATTTGAGGAACGGGCAAGGCCTCTTTTAAGCCCTACACAACTTAATGTGTCCACTGCAAAGACTCCAGGTTTGAACTGTATAAATACTGTGACTTTTGGAAAAAGTCCAGGTAGAGGTTCCTCTGTGTTAAATACATGGAAAACCACACAAAACAAAACCATGAACAGCTATTGTACAGCTTCCAGGATCATATCAATTTTCAAGACGCAACCTAGTGGGGTCTCTAAGGTCTGCTTCTCTCCCCCTTGCCCCCTCCCATATTAACAACCACCCTTGGCATGGTGCTGGTGGTAGCATCAGTGTCTGTGGGGCCCTCCACAAAGTGAAATCTGAGTCAGGTAATGGGAGGGCAAACCGCAGCAGCATCCATGGATCTTCTGCTGTTTGGCCAGAATGCAGAGGCAGCTCTGATTACTGGTTTTAGATTGTGGGCAGTCCTGTTCCTGTTTCTCTGTTCTGCTGCTGTTTGTTTTTTGATATTTGTTATTTGATTGGTGTAAACCCTCCTAAGATCATTAAATTCATACCCAGTCAGTAGCCTGCAAGAGTACTGCAGGTGGTGGTTGAAGAATATTTTATACCTACCTGCAAAGGGATTTGGGAATATTATTAGAAAGCATCAACTTTTCAATAATTTATCATTATGTGTTTATCACTGATGAGGAAAGGATTTTTTACCTCTAGACCAAGATTACAAATGAAAAGCCATGTATTTTTATATATATATGCTGGTGTGAGAGAACCCCCTAAATCACCCTCCTAAATCCTAGGTAGAACTAAGACTTAGGATAAATCCTTAGGGCTATGACTGCTCTCAGATCTGTTAAGGGAGGGATTAAAGAGGTGGACAGAATGATGTTCTTAAGCCACCTAAGATATTTTTTTTTATTAAAGCAGATGCCTATGAAGAAAGCATACTTATGGGGGCACTCTCTCCACACTCAAGTATCCAAAATGGTTTCTTCTCCACCTTCTCAGAAGCAAACCTTCTTTCCTTCTGCCCATTACAACACCCATGCTGCTCCCCTATTCTTTCTCATGTCTCTCCATTGACTGGTGCTCTCAACTACCAACCTGTTGCTGTTTTAACTTTTGCGAGATGATCTCTACCTTGCCTACCTCAATCAGAAGTGATACTTGGGAGTTATCTATTCCATTAAATAAACACCCCAAGCCCACCTTCCCTGATCCTGCCCCCTCTACCTACATACCTACCTACCTCTCTATTGCTCTGGCACAGCAGGCGATTCCTTCCTGCCTGTGCAAACATCTGCAGACAGTTGTGAGAAGCCAGAAAAATCTGCTTGTGGAGGGACGGCCAAGCCCACATCAGTTCTAAACAGCCCACCCCGTTGCTGCCAGGGCCAGCTCCTCCCTTCCTTTGGCAGGGAATCATGCTGAAACTCTTTTCTAGATGGAAAGACAAATTAAAGTGACTCTGTAATCCCTGTTCCCCTTGCCCCTCCTTGCATCCCCCTTTCCCCTCCCAAGCTGCTGTGTTTCTCAGAGGATGGCAGCCAGGGATCACAGCTGTCCCCTCCCCAGTTTAGTGCTGTTGCTAAGTGGTTGTTTGTCCTGAAGCCATCCCATCTGCCAGCCCAGAGAGACCACCACCGCTTGCCAGGCGCTGCTGCTGCCGCTGCTGCCACTCTTCCCCACTAGCTTCCCTTTTCCCCCAGCCACGAGGGCCTTGGATTCTGCTGATGTTTTTCCATCCCAGTCCCATTCTAGTCAGTAAAGTAGAAGGCAATTTTCTGTGTCCATCAATTCTCATCACTGAAAGGCAAACAGAACCTCCAAAACACCTGATGCCCTTTTGGTTCACACATGCCACTCTTGCCAAACTGAACAATCCCACAGTTCTCTGCACCCCCCTGCGTCTTGACCAGAAGGAGGGAGCAGAATTGGGTTTGCCTGGCAAGAGTGCCAGGTGGTTGTACTCTGTAGCAGGGTGGGCCATACAAATGAGGTAGGTTGGGGATCTCTGTTTCAAGGCCACATTTGCATACGATCCTGCAGAGGTGATTCTTGATCCATCCAGGTCTCCTGATGCCTTTTTAAAAAGCAGTCCAAAAAAGTGGGGAAGATGTGCTTTACTCTTCCTCTGCTTGCTCCCTTTTCTCCTAAATCTCCCTCCTCTTCCCAGCAATCCACAGCCTAAGTGAAAAGGGGAAAGAAGAAACAATGTGGGTATTGTGAGAACTGAGGCAAGGAATTAAACAGCATCTTCCCCAGATCTACAACCCTGGACTGATTAGCTTCCCAACCCAACTAAAGGTAAAGTCTGTTTTGAACTGCATTTCATTCCTGATGACTTCATGGACAAATCCATGTCATTTTCTTGGCAACCTCATGGAAGTGGTTTGCCAGTGCCTTCTTCCAGGATGTTTTTCCAACTGTCTAGTCTAGCCTAGAGCCTTGGGAATTCCCTGGGAGTCTCCTATCCAAGTATTGACCAGGGCCGATCATACTTAGCTCTCAAGCCAAGAAAGTCAGCTGGGTGCTGCCGTTGGCTGAGGCCAACACAACTTCTTTAAGTCTATTTTGGTCAGGAGGGCCTCAGGTCATACACAGTGTGGCCTTCAGTCACCAAATCCATTTGGTCATTATATTTCTTTATCTCAGCTATAATGGACGCAGCAGCTCCATCAGTCCCCCAAGATGGGATTTGCTAAGTTGGAGAACTTTAAAGAGCTGTACAATCTCCAGGCAAAAGGCTTCTTTTCCACCTCCAAATTAAGCAATGTGAAATTATCACCCTTCTCCCTACCCCCTCTTTGCCCCATATTTATAGGCGTATGTCTTCCGACAGAGGGTGAAGTCACTTCCCTTCCTTAACCCCATTGAACAAAAGGTTCTTGAGAAAAGGAAGCTATTTTGGTCTCTCTGAGATTTATTTATAGGCCCTTTCACAGCCTGAAAGGGAAAGTGATTCATCCCCCCCCCCCATATTTGCCAAGCAGCTTTCTTCCCCCTCTCCTGCATCCCCCCTACTCTGGCCTTTATGCTTGGTCGATAATAACATGGTTCCTAACCTTGGTGGTGTGTGATCATCACAGCACCTTTTTGCCTCATTATCGGGGAACGGGTCCCATTTGAGATTAAGTCCCTGCCAACTGCCAGCTTGTTAATAAATTACAAGGCCCAGCCCTCCTCCCAACGCATTCACTGAAGCAGTGTGGGAGATGGAGGGAGACGCCGGATCGCACGCTCACAAGAGCCAGAGCTGGCTAGGGCCCTGAGGGGGAAAGTCATCTCCTGAAAGGGCAAAGATTGCTACAAGGCAATATAAACAGTGGGAGCGAAGAGGAGGAAGGAGCAGGGGGCACTGTTGCAATGAAAGGAACTGGAGCAGCGTGTCACGTTGTTTCTACGTTATTGAGCAAAAGAGGTGTCATTCAGCCTCCCTTCCTCAAGGCCCAGGAGGTCCAGCCCCAACTCTGTTTTTGTACTTAGTGCTGGGTTTCTACTCCAGGACTTACTATTTATGTTTTGTCTTCACACTAGCTCTGCTCCCCAAGCTGTTCCTCGCATTTCCTCACACAGAGCACCCCTCTTTGGATGCTTTCATGGAGTGAGAGCTAAATGATGAATGATGATCAGTTGTATGTAGTTTGTCACTGGTTTTGTTTATTTGTTCTATAAATGGCAGCTATGGACTGCCAGTTGCAAAAAAAGAAGAGAAGTATCATATTGGCAGGTTTTTCTGCTGAAGATTATCCATCCCAAGTTGCCTTTTTTTTTGTTTAAGTGGGACAAAAAACAGCTGGGAACATTTACTGAAACAATGGCTGATGTTCTGCTTTCGTCTGAGCATCATGTATAGTTTGGAAGTCTTTCTTCCACCCCAACACATTCCTGAGGGCCCTGGAATGTCAGCCGTCCGATTGCAAAAGCTTGCAGAGCAGGCACGCGCGAGCATCCTGGGGTCCCCTCTGTTCAGACATCTGTTGATTCTGCAGAGGATTGTTGGCATGGTGTCATTCTCATGTTACAACTGTCATAAATTAAAAAGAGAACTTCCTTAATCCTTTGGGGTGGAGACAAACTAAGGCATGTTATTGGCTAGTGGTTTAAAAATAGTGGGACTCTTTCTTTGGAAGCTAATTGGAGCTTCTAAGTTACAAGATCAGTTAGTCTTTTCCCTGGTCTTGCTCATCATTACAGACCTTCTCCAGGAATTTTTTGGTGTAAGTGGTGAGATAGCAGATACTCCCATTTTACATGCAGTAATGAACTCCCAACCACACCCACTTAGCGATTGACATGAACTGTGTCTAAGAGAAGAAAATTTGACAACCACTATTCTGATCAACATAAGAAATGATGATAGCTATTGTATGTCAGTAAGAAAAAAAAGGCGAGACTTGTAGTAGAACAATATTCTTACCAGGACCACAAATTTGTGCTTATCAGAAATGGCACAAAAAGGGGTAGAAGCTTTGGAGTTTTCCAGAACATTCCATCACGTAAGATATTGCAAAGAGAAAATGCTGAGGAAGAAAGTCCAAAAATTAAATCCAGTGTTTCTGCCATGAAGTTTTGAGCTTAAAATCAGTCTCGAGATGGAGACTGAATAATGAAGTATTCTGGAAACCTCTAGAATGTGCATATTATTCCTTCATGCCATTTTATTTGTCTTAAGAAAACTATAAATACGTTGACTTCATTCTTTTCCTCCAAAATTCCTGAGCGATGCTTATACTGAAAGCAGGTTTTTGGGGGATGCTACAGCTGGATTATCCACAGTTACTTATGTGGGACTCATCATCAAATTATCCATCAGAAAGTGCAAATATGTTGGGAAAATGGTAGAAGCACCATGATGTTGTATATAATAATAATTGCCCCAAGCCATTTCACTGAGTCTTTACTAAAGCTTATTGTTTCCAGTTTCTTTCATGCCAAAACTATTTTCCTGTACGAAATTCAGCAGAATATTGTGAATTCTTTAAAATGGCTCTAACAAACTTCTTCCTTAAAGGAGACATTTAAACTGCACTGCATATCTGTACAGAATATGTTTAAAAAGCAGGAAGAGAATCCTGCATGGAGGAGATCAAAGGGCTCTTGGAAGGTGTTGATGAGCCAAGAAATAATTGGAGCAATCTAAATATTTGGGGGTTCAGGTCTTACTGGAACCATACGTACAGAAGTCCTGCCAGTTTTTTCCCCTTTTTTTCCAGGGGGAAGAAGACCCACTAGCAGGCGGAAAGCTAGGATCCAGGACTCCTGGGCTAGGATGCTTTGGACAGGAAAGACCTCGTGGGCTGAAGATTAGATCAAAGCCAGAGCTCCTGCGTTATGTATCTTCTCAATGTAGGAAGAGAGTTTACTTTAGTTAATAACCTAAGACTTTAGTATTTTCCAGATTCCTGTAGACATAATAGAACCCAGAAATCTGGCATTAGCCCAACTCCACATTCTCAGTGCTGCTTTTGAGCTGGATGTCTATGCTCAGAGTTTATTCATATCAACATGTATATTCCACTTTTTGGCTGCTACTCTGAACACTCCAGAATTCAGACCAGAAGTTAAGCAGTTACTGATGTTCTGAAAGCCTCATCCAGGGGGCCAATTCTCGGGCAGGATTGCTGCCGAGTCGGCTGGGGTGTAGGAAGTAAAACAAGGAGAGGTAGACAAGAAAGGGAGAGACTGTACCCTACGCCCCTCTCCCCTCAATTGATTCTGGTAAGTCCTCTGTCCACAGAGCTTTGCAAGCGAGCAGAACTGAAATGAGGATGACCCTGTGCAGGAGGCAAATCCTTTGTCTTCTGGTGGAAGCTTACAAACAAGCCCACTGATACTCTTTCCTGCTTCCCTGTGAAAGAGGTTGGGTGGTCTTTCTGATATAGAGAACAGGCAGTAACAGACCCTGATATAATATGAGATATCACAACAGTGAGATTCTTTCTTTGCCCGACATCCCCCAGATAAGTTTTACTACAACTCCTATGATCTTCAGCCAGTTGAGTAGTCCTGTTGAAGGCACAGCACACCCTGAGATCTGCCAGAAACCAAAGAAACGTAGGGACGTTAGGAAATGGCACCTGCTGTCTTTCAGGAACAGGGTCAGACAAGAGGGGCACGAAGCTAGCCTTCAGAGAAAAAACAGTTATGAGCGGATCGCTTCTCCTTCCCTGCCAGAAAGAGCACTGTATTCCAACTTCCCATGGAATTGCAGAAGCAAACATCTTTGGGCCTCATCTAAGGGAATGGGAGACACCAATGGCTTTCCTGCAAATGAAAATTGGTCCAGCTGGACTGGATATGTCCATTTTGCTCACTATTCTCTTCTGGTCTTCAGGTACTATTGCTTCTCTTTCCTTCCACTCCCTGACTTTTATGCACCTTTTTTCCTAGCATTATAGGTCTATAAAGGCAAGATGTGTCTTTTTTATTTTATTGCTATGAGATACTTTGAAAGACAATTATTGGGTAAAAAGCAGGATAAAAATGAACTGAATAGAAATGAAAATAAATAGATAATCTTGGACCAGACCAGTAAATGATCTTTGCTAGTGGAAGGGACCATGTATGACACGCCCAGTATGAAATTTTGGGGCAAATGTACAGTCTTTCCTGCAACCTTAGAATTTGCAGAGGTGACAGTTCTTTCAGTGCAGTAAGGTTATTTTGATAACTAGGGAATAGGACATTATTTAATTTAAATATATTGTTTGTCGTAAATCACACCCACCTTAATTTTTACTAAGTTGATTAACAGGGGAACTTGAAAGGATGCAAATACTGTACAATTAAAGAGGAGGTCTTGGGGTCAGAACACTGAATGATGGGAAAAGTAACTAGAAGGCAAAGATGTAGCAATGAACATCTCAACCTTTTCAAAATGTCCCATGACCATCTCACACCTCGGAAGAAGCAGCTTGGTTTGCCAAGACCAGCACTTGGGTCTAACCCCTCAGTGCTTTTGTGGAAAGATCAGTAGAGGGCAGCATAGATACAGCAGCATGCCTGGCCTGATGTCCTGAGTGGCAAAGGCATGGAGCAGGGATGGAGTGAGGAGCATTTCTAGATTGTCCTGCTGTTGCCACTTCAGTTCTTCTGATTTATTTATTTAGCCAGCCAGCCAGCCAGTCATCTGGAGGCTGAACATTCCTGGAAATATATTTGGTTGGCCCACAACATCTCAAAAAGCAGAGAGCAATGGAAAAGTATTTGTTGTGGGTCAAAATCCAGAAATCTTGACCCCACAATTCTGTTCATCTTAATCTATTAGAAACTCCTTTATTTCCAGAGCTGGACTGAGGGGTGAGGAAGAGAATCCAAAGACTTCTTTTAGTTGTAATCTCTTGCCACTCCAAAACACATATTCATATACACACTACAAAATGCAGTTGTGTCCCCACTTTCTCTCAGGGCCCTTCCCAGCTTTCAGCCCCTTGAAATTTGGAAATTTGGAAATATTCTGACATTTTATTGTGATAGAAATATGTCAACATCTGCTTTTTGTGGTAAGGGGTGTAAGCAAGGCTTTCTGGGCACTAAGGCAATCCCTTCAGATTATAACCCCAATGTAAGTTCTCCCCCATCTCTGTCACTCAAAATTCCTTGTTACATTTCATTTCCTGGAATTCTTGTTCCAACACTTCTTTGCCTGAATAGATACCACCCTGTTGTGTTTGGGCTGCTACCTCCCAGAGGAGAAGGCAGGGAAGGCAAGTAGGAAATTAAGGGTGGAAACGGTAGAATGTTGGGGCAGGGGGCAGGGGAGAGAAAGAGAAAAAAGAGGGCCCTGCACCAGAAAGGATTCAGGCATTCCTCTTTTTTTTCCTGGAACTAAATTTGGAAGCCAAAAACGAAGACTAGAATAGGGCAAAATAAGAATGTTCAAAGATCACCTTTCTATAAAACAAAGGCAGTGGCTGTGCCTGACTTCCTTCCACTCGGCTTCTTTTCTACAGCTCCTTTTGGCAGTAAAGAGATATAGAACCCCAAAACTCTTTGCTAACTTCCAGTGGTTGCTCCCATTCTGAAGCCTAGATCTGGTAGACCTTTTCAGAGTGACCAGGTTTGTTGAGGGCATGAGTTAAGGAGTGGGTGGCAAGGGAGAGCCTCCTAGGTGGTTTCCTCCCCTGCCTTCACTATGTTTAAAAGCATCAAGAGATTAATACATTTCCTCTTTCCCAAAAACAGAAGTTCTGTAACATCCAATAAGAAAAACACACTTTACGTGCAATAATGTCATCTGGAGATGAATGTATTTCTACCGAAATGTATGAAAGAATTCCTTTCATGCCATGAAGTTTCAAAGATCTTCAAAACATGAACTTTCGTTTTGGGGAATACAGGAGAAATTTCTCTCTCCAATTTTCCTTTCATTTTAAAAGGGAGGTCAGTGCACCCATCCACTGAAACAAGAATGGTTTATTGTGATACTGGAGACAGCAAAGCAAAGCTGGAAAGGGTAAAGATGCAGCCCCTCTATAAAGAATTGTGCAAATTAGAATATACATATGGTCAGATATACCAGCACATGGAGCCAGTTTGGTGTAGGGGTTAGGGCACCAGGCTAGAAACCAGGAATCCAGGAGTTCTAGTCCCGCCTTAGGCATGAAGCCAGCTGGGGGACCTTGGGCCAGTCACTTTCTCTCAGCCTGGGGAAGGAGGCAATGGCAAACCACTTCTGCAAGAATCTTGCCAAGAAAACTGCAGGGACTTGTCCAGGCAGTCTCCAAGAATTAGACACAATTGAATGGATTTTAAAAAAATGGTTGGTTACAGCAAAGTAATTGGTTGGATATACCAGCACACCATGTGTTTAGTGAGGTTACAAGGTAGAATTACAAAAACAATGATTTATTAAGAGAACAAAGACTGTTCTACAAATATGGTTTCTTTCTAGAGAGTTACTTGTATGGGTTTATCTTATATTGGACTTGCCTCACCTCCTAGCATTTTGCCCGGCTTTAGTTCTGTGGCCTTCTAAAGTTTTTATGGCTGAGCTGACAGGGTTTATTGTTTCTCAAGTCCCAGTAATTAGGGAGGGGGTGTTTTGCTTTGTGATTTTTATGCAACAATGCTGCATTCTGCTATGCTGTACAAAATAAATAAATAAATAACCAATACAATATTCTTCTACATGTGGTCCCTAGGTTTGGGACTGGGATTGCTGTTGCTAAGCAGTGCAGTTGTAAAGCACGACATCACATGCGATGACGCTCCTGGCAGTCCCAGTTGTAGTTGTAACCCCAAGACACGCAGATCATTAAAGGGAAGTGGTGGGAATCCTAGGTAAGGAATGTGGGAGTGCTGAGGCGAGGTGGAGGGATGCCACAGAGGGGTGGGAGAGGCTGGGGGACACTCTGGGGGCCCCCTCGCAGGTCATGTGTGAGTTGGGGTAGGCCAGGGGAGGGGATGCTGCAGCGCAGCATGTGTGCAGGAACGCCGAGGGTGGATGGCCTAGCAGGGTGAGTCGCAAGTGCAGGAAGGCCAGGGGGACTTACCAGAGCGACTTGCAACCTTCCCTGCTGGCTTCCATGTTGACTTTGCTTGTGGGAAGCCAGGAGGAAAGATCACAAATGGCAATCATGTAACTGTGGGGCACTGCAACCATCATTCCTGGACCAGGATGCTCTACTCACTGTCACTCATGCCCTCGTGACCTCCCATTTGGACTACTGCAATGCGGTCTACATGGGGCTGCCCTTGAAGAGCATTCAGAAGCTTCAGCTGGTACAGAATGCAGCTGCCCAGGTTGTAAACAGTATTGGCTACTCGGCACACGTAACACCTCTGCTTTGGGAGCTGCATTGGCTGCTGGTGTGCTTCCGGGTGCAATTCAAGGGGTTGGTTGTCACCTTTAAAACCCTTCATGGTTTGGACTGGGTTACCTGAGGGACTGTCTTCTCCCAGTTGTCTCTGCTGGTCCGATCCGGTCCGGCAGGGTGGGCATGCTACAGGTCCCGTCAGCCAAGGAATGTCAGCTGGTGGGGACCAGAAGGCGTGCCTTTTCTGCTGTGGCGCCCAGGCCCGCAACTAGGGTCTCTGTCACTCGGGGCAAACATGGATTCCGTGCCCATTTTGGCACCCCCCCAGTGCTCATTTTGGCACCCCCCCAATGCTCATTTTGGGGCCTCCCCAGCGCGGTGCCTGGGGCACATGCCCTGCTTGCTGCCCCCAAGTTGCGGCCCTGGTGGCGCCTGCCCTCTGGAACATCCTCCCTCCTGAGATTAGGATGGCCCCGACCCTTTTGGCTTTCCGGAAGGCCTTGAAGACCTGCCTGTGTGCCTGGGCCTGGGATCCCGAGTGTGCAAAGGGACCTGTTTCATGGTTGTGCTGACACCGATGGATTTGAAGATCTCTTGGCTGTATTTATATTTAATTTTCTGTGTTGTTTTAATTGTTTGATTGCTTTTATTATTGTTAGCCACCCAGAGTCACTGGTCTGAGATGGGCGGCTATATATATTGAATGAATGAATGAATGAATGAATGAATGAATGAGTACGAGCAGGTTGCCAAGTGCCCAAATCATGATCACGTGACCTCAGGAATACTGCGACGGCCAGAACTTTGAGGACCGGTCATAAGTACCACTTGTTCAGCACTGTCACAATTTCAAACAGTTGCTGAATGAATGGCCAGTAAGCAAGGACTACCTGTATAGAAAACTGAGTTTTCCAAGCACCCCTACTATGATCTGCATAATAAATTAACAACACAATGCTCTTATATTACACCATAAATGGATCACCTGATGAGACAGTCAGTAAAGTGGGGATGTTGGGTTGGGGAGGTTCAGGATAGGACAGGCACTTTCCTATCAGTGGTGAGAGCTATAGAGAGGGGTGGGGATAAGGGGTCCACCAGCCGAATTCATTCAGAGGCTGTAGTTGTCTGTCCCTCGGTTGGTCTCTCTCTCTCTCTCTCTCTCTCTCTCCCCCCCCCTTTATATTAAATCCAAATCATAATAAGGAAATACTTTTATTTAGCCATAAGATTTAGAAAATTATATCCAAGTCTTTGAGTTCCATCAAGCAAGATATACAACTCAAAAGCTTGCATACTATTTTGCAAATGTGGTTTACTTGATGGGTAACATAGTTGTTTTTGTTGTTTCTTCTTAAAGTACAGCTTTTCACAGTAGTGCCACACTTTACAAACCTCAGATACGAGGAATCCATACTTGAGAAACCTTGTGAAGATGTGGAGAGCTGTGTCTTAACCACTGCCCTCCTCTTGTCTTCTATAAATTAACTTGGGCAGACATCCTTATGTTGGATAGATAGTATCTGCACTCAAAACACTTGCCCTTTAGGTGCAGTGACTATCACAGGCAATGTCTAGCCCTCCATCAACTTTTGAGCCCTAGACTGCTCTCCAGGTAGAAAGATGCTTTTTTCCCCTCTCTCCTCACCTTGTGTTCAGAATAATACAATTTAGGAAATATATCAACCTTGAAAAATCAAGAAGCCAACAGATTGGAGGAAAAGTGCACGTGTCCTCATAAACGTATTTCAGTACTTACATTTATTCAAATAAAATTCAGAATGCTGGACCTCATCAAAAACAACTCATTGACTTATTGTAACTATAGTACCAGTCTAAACTATTATTTCTAGTCCGCCTTCATCCATTATGCAGCTCTCAGTTTCAATTTCTGCTTACAAGACATTGCTAACATCCAAGCCCAACCACAGCTTAAATGGATTTAGCAACATACATTTTAATTAACTGATAAAAAGATTTATAATATTTTAAAGGCTTTTGCTTTGATCTAGTTTTGCAAACAAATGGGTTTGCCTCAATTGCTCCTAGTATTATTGTAGGTGTTCTATTGGATGTTTGCCAGCAGGGCCATCACCTTGCTGTGCCCTGAAGCAATACCTGATCTTTAGCCTGACTTTTCTTTCAGTGACCAATCCCCAGAGAAGCCAAAAGGGCCCAGAGCAGATGGCTGACAATCTCAGATACTCAACTGGAGGGGTGGGGGGGACACGCCTTGAAGTTATGTTGAGATAGTGTTGACTTAATGGGGGGAAAACTACAGGCTCACACTACAGACTTCTTTGATGAAGAGTGGATAGGTTAGAAATGTGATATGAAGTAAGAGGTTAGACTTCTGGAGTGTGAGGTGATGGAGATCTAAACTACCCTCCAGGGCCCTGTGGAGCAGGTGTAAGAAATGAAGATTATACTGTCATCCCTGGAGGCTAGTCCGTAAGGCTAGTCCTGTCGTAAACCAGGGAAAAGAAGCCCTCTACTCAGCATAGCACTCTATGGAAGTAAGGTGTTAATTCTATAGAACGTGCCCAAAATGGCTCTGTTGCTCCTTGGTAGGCTCTTAACAAGGAGAAAGAGTTGAGAATGCACATTACTGCACAAGACGATTCCCACCCAGTTTGAGAGAATCCAGGATTACAGTCACATTTAAATGAGTAGCAAAGAAGGAGTTTTTATTACTGGTAATATCTTATCCATCAATCTACAAGGGAGGACCCAATACTTCACAATAGGAGATGCTCAGGCCAGGCTCATCTGCTCTGGAGCCCTTAGGTGTGTCCCAATGTTCCATATATTTGGGCAGGATTTTATAGATTAATTTTACTAAATGAAATGAACCCAGACCATGCGTTTTGCTTATAACCACTACTGTACTTAGGAGACACGACTACTCATCTAACACCTGCAGATTCTGACTTGACCATTCACTGTTTATACATGGGAATAGCTTGCTGTCAATCATCCTGGAATCTGCATTTCCCTGCCTAGTGGTGGGATTTAGGTTGACTCCTGGGTGAATCTGTAATCCCAGATGACACACAGAGCAGCTATTTTTTGTGTAACAAGTACACCCTTCCCGAAAGGTACAGATAAGTATGGTTGTGCTAGGCTGGGGAGCTGCTGTTCCTGCTTTTACTTTGATTTTTGCAAGAGAAGCAGTTTGTTTTTGCTGGGAAAAGTCCTGCTGCTACATCCTAATGAAGAGAGAGAAAAGGTAGAGGGGTTTTTTTTGTTGCAGCCACGAAGGTAAGAAATAAAGCTCAGTACCTGCGGAAGGGTTTTAATTTTTGTTTAAATGTTTAGTTGTGTGTGTGTGTGTCAGTCTGTGTACTTAATTTTGAGCCAACTGCAAGGAGTTGAGGCTCTTTATTTCTAAAAGGTTAAGCGCAAGCTATAATGGGGAGGAGAGACCATGAAACCTTCTTATAAGTCTTTGGATTTTTTTTAGATTTTTTTTTTATCCCGCCTTTGTTGTTTTTATAAATAACTCAAGGCACCGAACATACCAAATACTCCTTCCTCCTCCTCCTGTTTCCCCCACAACAACAACCCTGTGAGGTGAGTTGGGCTGAGAGAGAGTGACTGGACCAAGGTCACCTGGCCAGCTGTCATGCCTAAGGCAGCACTAGAACTCACAGACTCCTGGTTTCTAGCCCGGAGCCTTAACCACTAGACCAAACTGGCTCTTTTAATACCCCTCTTTAATGAGGGGTAAAATAAATTGAATATGCCCAACATAAGCCAGTCAGCAGAGAATCATAGCAGATTTCCAGGCCCAAAAGACAGTTCCTAGCTTAGAATTCTTGTCCTGGAGGAGAGCCTGGGTCATTAGCAGAAGCAGCAGTATATTCCCTATTCAGGATGCTCAAAGACTGCTTTTATTGGAATCTAGAAAAGTTTTCACAATATCTGGATGCCATAGATAAAGGGATTTCTCCCCCCCCACCCAACCCCAGAAATCTAAAACCTCTTTCAAGTTAGTTTCAGTTTTTTTCTTTATTGGAGTTTCCTCTGCACAGTAGCCCAGACCCTGTTCCTATTCCCCTCCAGACCTTTTTGCTGAAGCCATCTGGCATGGGAATTGCTTTGCTTCTCAAACTGAGATGAGAGGGAGACCAGAACAACAGTCACCCAATCCTGCACCTGATATGGCTAAGCAGGGGGGAAGCCATCACGCTGCACATTAAGCAACTAAGATAAAAACAGGGCATCCCCCTGACCAGTAAATGATTCTGAACGAAGTCCTCTCTTTCTCTGTCTCTCTCTGGGCCTGTGTGGAACGTGGATGCTGGCTGCCCCTGTCTCAGACCTGACCGTGCGCCCCTGGGACTGCCCTGGCCCCCGTTTTTTCTTGCTCTGGAGCAGAAGCATGAGTAGAATATGGAGGTGGTAAGAAAAGATGGTGAAAAAGCCAATTCCCCATTCCCACAATTCCTAGAATCAATTATGAGAGCATGAAAAGGTGTTGAACCAAAGGAAGAGACTCTTAATAAGTCCCCTTAGGCGACAGCAGTGCTCACGTGTCTTTGCCAGTGAAAAGGATCAGAACAAAACTAGAATCATTTGGCTCTGCTACTATTAGCAGGTCTTTCTTTTGCCCTAACGGTCCCAAGAGGCACAAGCCACCACTGACACTAATTAATAAGGAAATACTAGTTGGGTTGACTTTCCTCTATTTATTCTTTCTTGGAAATATCTAATTTAACTATTGTATTTTGACTTTAGCTCTGCTATTTTCAGCTGGCACTCCTAACTGTAAACTTTATCCTCTGCTACATCTCTCTCCCCCTCCTTTTGCCAGACCCAAAGCATCCCGGTCCTAGCGAGTATTCGCTCCTGCAAATGCTTCTGCCTGTAGAGTCAATACAAGAATGCTCCAACCTCAGCTATTTGTTTCAACACACATTTCCAGGAGATGGGGCTAATTTTTTGCTTAGCAGAGGAGGTCTAGGTTCCAGGGCCTTCCCTTCTGGAAGAAAGAAGCAAAACACCCGCCTGTTCTCTCATGGCAGCAGCTGAGGACTGCAGCTGCCCCGGGGTGTGTGGCTTGTGGAAATCCACTGGTTGCCCCAGCAGAGCAACATGGAAGCTCTGGAAATCAGCCCAGGACTCTTTCTTTAGGAACGTATTTGGTGCCAAGTGCTAGAGAAGAGCCGTTCTCTCTTCTAGATGGAGCCTATGCACAGTGTACTCTTCCACACCCCCTCTTTCCCTGCAGTCCGGAGGAATCCCTAGAAGAGGGGGTTGGCAAGGTCCCCTCCAACAGCAATTTGATCTCGTAGGCTTCCTTAAGATTTCGCCAGAGCCACTGGAATCCTCTCTCTTCTCTGCCATTCTGGAGATGCTTCTCATCCTGAGCTAGAAGCTATCAGAGATCCCTACCACGACTTTAAGGGTAAGTGCACCGATGCACCCAGAAAGCAGGGTAAAGACATAGCCATGATTTGATTTCTATGAAAAAGTGTAAAATGACTGAGAACTGACTTTAAAGCCCCAAGCCTTAAGCAGGCCTAGGCGCACCCCATGATTACATAAGCTAAATTGACACTGAACCCAGGGCCGCCTTGTAAGAACCTTGGCATTTTTTAAAAGTAGGTTTCTAGCCTTCATGGTTGCAGAGAGAGGGTGGAAACTGCATAGATAATACATGATGAAATCTCAGATAGCAGAGACAATCAGGTTGTGCGTGATATTCAATTCAATTGATTTTCTTACGGTCACTGACCAGTACAATTGTGCATGATATGAAGCATAAAGTTTCAGTGACCTTGCAAAAGTAGATTAAATGGTGCAAAATAAGCAGAATTACATTTTTCATGATTACATGATGATGAACAGCAGTTGATTCCAGGAATAATGTTTGAAGTACCATGAAAATGGTCTCTGTTGTGTTATTTCTGTGAAGATTCCCTTGCACAATCAATCCATCACTTGATTTTGCAATCCACAAATGAGGGACATGCATATATACAAACCCAAAGTTTAATATTAATTTCATGCTTAGGCAGCTGGGAGGAGAGTGTTAGACATTTCCATGACCACAGATAATTTGAATGGGTGGGGAGAGAGGCCACATTTTTGCAAATTGATCTATTTTCTGTTGCAAATGTTAGACTCAATAGTTAACATTGAGACTGAATTAAATTAACCCTTTTGTGGCTGAAACTGATGGGTTCTTCTCCCTCTCCCACCACTTGTCATATTGGTTTTAGATTATAGTAGATTCAAAATATCTACAGTGTGGAACAGAAACATATGAAGGCAAAAAAGCCAAGAGCCATGGCTAGAATTACAGATCTCTGTGTCTTGTTCTCCTTGGCACAGAAAAATAGTTTCAAGCAACACCATGATGTCCTAATATTTTTGTGATCAAGACACTACATTTCATCATTTTCTGAGTTCCTTGGAACTGTAAATCGTAAGATTCATGATAAAAGAATAAAATAAAACCTTTAAAACTTTTAATAACTTCTAGTCCTTGTGGTTGCTAAGTAATAAACCTCCTCTGATGAGATAATGGAAAAACCACATGTAGACTCCAATGATTGTTTTGAAGTCCTACTCATATTGGAATTTTAAGGGTGTTTATTATTTACACATTACAACACATGCTTAGGACTTCCAACTGTAACAGATAAGTACTCAGAAACAGGATATCATTCCAGGATTGCAAGCAAATATGTCAGGAGAAATGTTTCAGAACAGGTGCCCAGTTATTGTGGAAGGAGGTAACTGGGCCATGTCCTGTTATATATTCCACACTTTTCTCTTAACATCACCTTACCTTATTTTCTCTTCTGCATATACTAAGAACAAAACAGAACCTTAGGAGTTTTCTACCAGCCACCTCTCTGAATTATGTAATCAAAAACAACCATAGCATTACTTAACCCCCTCACTTGTGTCTTCCAGGTAGCATCCTGCACTGCCATCAGTCGAGGCAATGCTGTGCAGAAGATAAAGGCCATGAGCATTCTGGAAATAAGCCAAAGCACATGCCTTACAGAGGTGCAAGGGTGAGGAGGAAGCTGCGATTGTACACTGGTACGATTTGGAGGAGAATTCCTTCCCACATCTAGACAGACTTTGGGTATGAGGGCATGCCATTAAATAACTAATTTAAAAACGGGGGAGGGGGGGGTGAGCCCTCTTTTTTTTCACACGGCATTTTGGTTTTGGTCCTGAAAGAAGAAATGGGACAAAACGAAGTCACACAATAATTTGAGGACAAAGGGAAAAAGCCCTTCCCCAGCCTTTGAGAAGTAGCAGAAACCAAGGTAGAGTATCCCAGTGCACCCCAGTGCATGGGAACAGGAAGAAATGAAGAGTATATTGGGAATAGTCACTTTAACCATTAATGGAATAGGATGTTCACAGGCACTGATAATTTATCTTATGAACAGCAGTTAAAACACTAGGTTTAGGGAAAACTTTGCTAACTGGGAATCTCAGAGGCTCCCCATTAAAGATGGCTGTGGAAACAAGCACCAATTGCACAAATCTAGTTGAAGCAACTATGCCTGTGTGCTCCAGAGTCTGAAACCCCCGTCCAGAAATAGAATCAATAAGGCAAAACCTGTGTTGCTGGCCTTTCAGTATTGTAAACAGGTGGGTGACGAAGGCTGGCTTCCCAAAAGCTGCGTTATGACTTCGTGGCAACAAGAACTGAAGGACTAGGTCTTCCAATTTGCAGGTGCAGCACAAATCCACAATACAAGAGCCCGATGCAATCTTTCTTCCTGCTGGATCAAATCAGAGTTAGTTTCAGAAATTCTGCTACTTTCTGAAAGTTAGCCAAGCTATTAATATTAGCGTGGATTGAACTGTCTTCACAGACAACCTGGTGTGTCGTGCATATTATAGTCATACAGTCTTGACATTCAGGTAGCATGAATAACTGCCAATCACGTCCCTTTCATTTTAGACAAAGGGCAAATCAAATGTGTCCAATTGTCTCATCCACAGCACTTCTTCTTGGGAACAAAACAATATCCTCCAGAGTTTGCACTGGGTAGGCCCTAACAAGAGCAACAGAAGATTCCCCTTTGCCAGCACGGTTGCCCAAACCTTCCCCAAAGAAGGAAGCAAGGAGCTGGCTGATTTCCCTATCCATTCATGGTGGAAAAGGTTGTCGCAGAAGAAAAAGAAGAAAGAGATACAGTGAAGAATTAAACTCAGGATTTATCATACATTTCCTATCTGTTTGCATTACTTCATAAAAAGATGCTGCTCAAAAAATTGTGTATAAACCCACACATTTTTCTTTCTGAGGAAACAAATGATATTTGTGAAGTTTGATTTGGCTAAATGCCTTGCTACCTGATTGCAATTTTTAATTACAAAATTTGTACAGAAGGGTGCTGGTCCAGTAATGCCAACATGAAATTAAAAAATGGTTACAAGATGCACAAGAGCACAGTCCCACGCAAACAAATTCCAGGCATTGCAACACTGTTTTGAATTTCTTAATAGCTTGCCTGGTTCAAGTGTTCTTTAACAGACACACATGCACACAACAATCTAATACATCTATTATAGTTAATTATAGTAATGCTAAAGTGAGACTGGAATCTTAGGACTTGTGGATAGTTCCAAATTTTCAGTCCTAACTGAAAATTTAATATGATACAATAACTGCAAAAGGAGGTGGATTAAAAATAGCAGAACTGTTAAAGCCCCAAAGGTCACTGCAAATAAATTCAGATTAATCTATACCGATAAAAGCCCCTGAACTGATCTGGAAGATGGAGGATTGCTGTGAGGAAAAGCATTTGGGAGTTTTACTTTAGATATACTTCATCTGATAAAGGATGACTAATGATAGGTAGTAGAGCTTATGCAATTGTGAATAGCGTGGCAGGAAGGAAATGCCTTGCCATCTCTAAGTGCAGAATTCATGGCCATCTCCTGAAATAGTACCTGTAACCGGGCAAAGAAAAGAATGTGCTTCTTCTCACCACTCATCTTTTCTGGAACTGGCTGCTGCAAGATAATGTGTCAAAGCTGTATAGTTTTTAAAAAGAGAGAAAGAGATAACTTCATGAGTGATTATGTATATCAGGAGTTGTTAAGCAGAACTGCTAGGTGTTTGGCGTACGAATAGCCTGTAACATGGATAAACCATGAGAGAAAGCCGTGGTCTCCCTGTCCTACTTGTGGTCTTCTGGGAAGCATCAGAGCTACCGCTGGTGGGTAAACTTAGCATGCTGAGATAGATGCACCAATTGTCAGAGCAAGACTCTCTTTAGGTGGAAAGTAGTAATTAACAGAGTGCATAGTTATTTGCTGAAGAAGTATCTCCATTTGGGTATGAGTTCCCACTCATACAGCTCTGCAGTGCCCGCTTCTACTAAAGCAGCACGGTGGCTTTGGTGAGACTCAAGAGACGGAACCTGAATTTGTTACAGGTCTTGGACCACATCCTCCGTATTAAGATCAGAATGGCAGTGGGATGGTAAGACACTCTTTTATGGCTTGTCCAGTTCGGGGTTTTCACACCACCCATACTACTTCCTACATCTGAAAACCTCTGACTTCACACGGTGCAAATAATTCCAGACTATGTCATGGGACACTGTTTCTCCCGATGAAAGCTGAGTCGTGCTTTTTGCTTGGACTTGTGTACATTATTGTCTGACAATCAGGGTAGATGTGGTGATAGAGGTCCTGCCAGTATTACTTCAGGTTCTAGGTGGAAGTTAGCTGTTGCTTTTTTAATGCCCTCATTTTTAAAGACAATAGATCGTTTAAAGAAATCTAGTGCAAAAGGAAGAACTATTTAGTGTGGTTCTTCTCTCGGTAATCTGAATTGGAACTGTCCAGAATTCCTTCACTTCTTTCACTATAAGAGTCTTACCATCAAAACAGCCTATGAAGAAAAAAATCTAACTCAAGGGGGGGGGAGCTAAGTCAAGGACTTCTACCTGATTTCTCAAGCCATGATTTATAGCTTGAAGTAGTCTGTACCACTTTCTTTTGACCACAACCAGGATTGTGTAGGTAATCACTGTTGGAGCTGCAGGAGCTGTACCAGATTATGTCATTAAATGTCATGGAAGAGGGAAAAATATTTTGGCACAAAAAAGCTTGTTCCTCACAAACAAACCTTTGCCTATAAGGGAATTCTGAAATTTTCAGGGTGGTGTAGTGGTAAAGACATTTGGTGAGGATCTGGGATCATAGGTCACATCCACCCTTAACCATGAATGCTCGGTGGGCGACTTTGGGCCAGTCACTTTGCCTCAGCCCAGTTGACTCACAGGCTGGCGTGGGAAAAATATGGAGAAGGGAATTCTAGGCATCCTGTCCTTTGCTCCTGGAGGAAAGGTGGGATATAAATCAAATAAAGTGCTGCAACAAGAAAACCCATGTCTCTTGTTTCTGAAGAAGTCACAGTAAAAAAAATTAGGAGAAGGAGAAGCCTGAGATTTTCTCCTTGTCTTCTGTAATAGTGTTCAGCAGCGGTACGTCCTACTGTACGAGGATTCAGATTCTGAGCCAATGAAAGGCTGCAAACTTTCTCCCCCTTGGTCTCATAAGCAAACAGTCAACTTTCCATCTTCAGACATGAAAGTGAACTTGGTTTAATACTTGCCAGTATATTAAAGGAACTTTAGGGGCTAATTTGCACTGCTGCCTAGGGTGCACTCAAGACAAATATCCCATCACCGAATAGGGAGATTTTCCATCTTAGGACCCAGTTGACCACTGGAGAACTAAAAAGAGGATTAATATCCTCCTATCCACCCCTACAACCTTTCTGTATAGGTTCTGATAGAAGAACCAGAAGTTCAACAGGAAAAGCTTGTTGAGAGAGCTTAGTTGCTTACTTCTTTATTGGGCTTTTCCACACTTGCCCTTAATAATTGCACAGACTTGCCCTGGCAATCTCTCTTCTGTGCTGTATCCTCATGACTTTGCCTTCTCTCATTCCTAGCCCATACCAGAGGCAGCTTGTCATCCTTAGCTGTTCTGGGGTTAAAGGTTAAACAGATTTCACTAATCTTTCAGTCAGTTGAGTGACATTTAGAAGGTTGGATCACTTACTGGCCACTATATGCTGGTGTAGATGTGACCCCTCTCTGGTGCCAGGTACAATTTTTTAGGGCTATTCTGTTTGGGGCCAAGAGAGAGTACAGTTTTTTCAAACTGGGCTCTCCCCAGTTCTAAGACTGCATCAGCCAGGACAGAAACTGACCAGTGGTGGCAGCAGGGAGCTGAAGAGTATAGCAGGACAGAGAAAGAACCAGCTGTCCCCTGATGTTCAGGTTCTTTTTGAACATGGGCCTAACGTTCTTCTGGAATAGCGCTAAACCCATATATAAAAAGGAGTCCTTAAATGCACTCGCATAAAACACTTATGCAAAAACAGTAGATTTGGACACATAGCTAAATCCACTGGACTAGCCATTGGTCGAAACTCACCTCCTGCGCAGCACTATCCAACGTTAAGGAGGATAATTAATTAATGTTTCCCCACCATTGGTGATGTTTGGTGGGAGAAGAGGGAAGCAAAGCTGGGGGGATCCACCATTCCTTGTCCTTGTATATGCCCTGTACCCTGTAAATAAGGATAGTGCCATTGCCTGACAAGATAGAGATCATCAGTGGGGACAGCAAAATTTATGCTGGTATAGACTCCTTCCAGCTCCAAATGGATAGCAATTTAATTCAGCCATGAGGAAAAATCTCACTGTGTCATTTCCAACCATCAAGCACAGCTTGCTTACTTACCTCAAAACAGAACTAAGTAGTTTTGTATAAGATTATACTGCTAATAACTTAAATATAGATAAACACAATAAACATATGAGGAAAAATACTACAGCTACTTCTGAATTCTTTACTTGTGGGTCCAATCCTATGTCCTTAATACAGAGATACAGAGGGAGAAAGGCCAGTTTAGAGAAATATGAAAAAATAAGCCCTCTGGTTCAGCCACAATTCATGTCAACATTTTGGACTGGGGATATAGACTACCAAATATTAGTTTCTCAGCCATTAGGCTCACAATCAGGAACCAAATCCGTTATCTTGCTGATAACTGTGCCTATGTAGTATTGGGTCAAGGACTACTGTAGTCACTAGTAATGGTGACTAGTAAGGCTCATTTCATGCAAGAACTTTCCATTTGTAGGGGTCCCTCACTTCTTAAATGCTAAACTCTCTGAAGTATCCTACAAGGGTGATTGGCATTCTCCAGCCTGAGAATACTGGGCTCTGTGTTCCATAAATCTAATAGGCTTCCTGGGAGCTGTTAGCCATCCTTCCTCTAGCCAGCTATAAACCTAGGGCATAGGCATCTGCTAGAATCCACATCATGTGTGCCATGTGGTCAGTGTGCAAATGTGAATTACATATTTTCAATCATATCATGTCATAAATGGCACACAAGGTGCTTCTCTAGGCTGGATTTACATCTGAATTCCTATTCCCCCCCCCCCCCGAAGTATTTGGTTGCATCCACTCAACATACTTAACCCTGAAACTGAATTAACTCATTTTCTGGGTTCGCACTCTACATTGAACCATAAACTAACGCAACAGCCTGTATTTGCAAAACACGCTAAGTCATACACACACACACACATCATGCTTAGCCCTAAACAAGCTTAAACTGTTGCGCAAATGCAATTCATTGGCCTATTGGCCTTTAACCTGCATAGTTACGCATAGAGCTACTTGATCTGAGCTGTAAAAATTCGAATGACCACTAGATGGCAGGAAAGAGAATAAGCTTGAGCCGTTGCTGCCCTCTACGGGTCCTCCAAACTTCAGCAACTCAGAATAGATGGTCCTTGTTAAGTGTGTTATGTGAAGAAGGGGTAGCTTCAATCCAGGAATACTCAAATGTAACCTATCCCTAAGTGTTCTGGTGAGGATAAATGGCCTAATTGGAGGAAGGACAGGACAACCGTCACTGATACAGGTTTTTGATATTCCAGGATTTTACAGTAAACGCCTGCCTGATTTCCTTCCTCTCCCCTCTCTCAAAGACAAAAAAACAATGCAGATACCTTCCGGGGCTCCTCTGGCATTGCTGCCTTTGGGGCAATGACCCTCAGGATTTTGGCTCAGCGGCCACTCTCCGCGCCCCCTCTCCCCGCTGCCGGTTCCACTCTCCCTGCACCCCCTTTTTCCCGCATCACATCTAGGACCCAGCAAGTTCTCCTCGCCACGGTCAAGGCTGCCGGAGGCTAGTGGCCCTCTTTCTTTCCTCTTTGGACAAGCCCAGCCCGGCCGGAGCGGAGTCGTTTTCCGTCCCAGAGAAGAGGCCCTTTGGGAGAAGTGGCTCAAAGCAAACGCAAACGGAACAGCCCCTGTTTGCAGGTCAAGGCAGAAGGGCTGCCCGACGTTCCGCGTCCGGGGACGCCTGCTAGCTCTGGCTGAGATGGAAGGAGTGCTTCTGGGCCGCCGAAGGAGAGGGGGCGGGGGCGAGGCCGAAAGCAGCCGGGAAAGCGCTGCTGAGCGAATGGCCCCGGCGGCCTGTGCTCTTGGCCTGCAGCCCCCGGGAGTCATCTCAGCGCCCGGCTGCTGACGGCCCGCGCCGAAGGCTCCCAGCTGAAGCGCGGGGTGCTGGCTAGCGTCTCCCCGGGTCCTGTGCCTTTGAAGTCCCAGCTTCAGGCGTGCCGTCCAACAGCGGCCAACGGGTCGCTTTGCCGCCGGAGAGGCTGAGCTGGGTCTCATCCGGGCTGAGTTTTTCTTACTCGGTAGGCAGACGGGCCGGGAGGGTTTTAAAGCCGCTGGAATCTGCAGAAACGAGGCAGAGAAAGAGGCGGGCTTGTTGGACCCCTTTTGCGCCGCGCATTACCCTTTCACAACTTACTTTCCAAGTAGCGCCCATCCACCCCCTTCTTTCTTTTCCTTTCCTAATTATCACTTCTCTGGAAACGTTACCTGTGTCACCTTCAACCCGCTTCCTCAAAATAAACGCCAACCAAGTTGAGGCCCTTCGCGGCCTCTCTTTCCCACCCCCGTCCCGCGTCTTCTGTCTGTGGAGGTTTCGGGGCTTCCTTCTTAGAACCGGGAGCCCCCAGTTCATTCCACTCGGAGCAGCTAAAACCCAATGCCCTTTCGCCCCGTTGAGAGGGACAGCAACACCTTCACAATAAATAAACTGCTTTGCCGACGGGAACCAGGGGAGGCTTACTTGAAAATAAATCAAGCAAGGCAATGCCTCTCCATCCCCCTGTAAGCGTCCACCCAGCCACCCCACTTCCTCTTTTCGTCTAAGTGTTTAAACTTCATCGGAAAAAATAGAAAAAGGAGGATTTCGTTTTAAAAGAAATGACAGCGTCCAAGGAACGACGTGGGATGCACTGTTTGAAAAGGACATATGCATATTTGGGCAGAAAAACAAAGGTTCCGATAAAATATTGCTTCTTAATTTTGATTTAATTAGAGTATCACAGTTTTGTTAACATCGCCTTTGCTTTGAGAGGGGTGGGAAAAGGTAAGTATTTTCTCTGGAATCGGTGGCTTTCGATGGTTTGGAATTCCTAGACTAAATGCGGCGCTCAGAGATCCATTCTCTTACCAGGGACAATCGGGTTTCTTTGGGGTACTTTCTTCTGAAAAAGGTCCGCAGTCTCGTCACACCGACCACCCAATAATGCTATGTAAACTCTTCTCATGTGAACTTGAAATATTTAAAGCACACACAAAAATTCAAATTCAAAAGATTTGCAAGGGGCAACTGATTATTTATTTATTTATTTGGTTAGTTAGTTATGAGGTCTGATTTTTTGGGAGTTTGAGGACTCAGCAAAGGTACCTTTTCTTCAATTCGCACAAGTTTGTTTAACTCTTAGTTAAGGTTTGGAATTAATCGCCCAGGATCTTTTTCACGACAATCCTATTTTAATCGGGGGGGGGGGGAGAGTGACGGTGGAATTGGTCACCCTGAACTTTTCAAAGGCTCTGTTTTGGATTCTCACTTCAAACGTTGCTTGTCCAAAATGTTTTGTTGTAACGGAGATTATCTAGAGCTAATACATGGAAACAAGATGGGACTGCAATGTGGTCTTGCGTGGTTAAAAGCCCCACCAGGCAGAATCCAGGAGAGAGGTCTCTTCCGCCAGCCCGGCCGACGTTCAGCGAGGGCACGCAGGAGAGAGGCGCATCTCTTGGAAGTCGCCGCCTCCTGCAAGGCTTTTGGGAATGGGTCTCCGGGCCTCAACCCCCCAACGCCCTTGAAATGGAAGTTAAAACGGTTCCCTCTGTTGGTGCAATTACTGGTGGAAGAAAAAATAGAGGTCTGGAGCTGGCCAAGCGGAACCTCTTTTGAGCACCGTTGATTTCAGTGGGACAAGTAAATCTTACTTAGGTCTCTCAGCTGAGGTCAGCTGGACCTGAAATCTGCAATCTACAGTCTCAGTGCGGGACTAAACCCTATGGAGCATCGGGGATTTACTCCCAAGTAAGCAAACCTAAATTTGCTGAACTGCATCTAGACTGTTAATTCTTAACAAGGTGGGAGAAGCCGCTTTCCTGCTCCCCTGGGCCATCCCAGCCTCCATCAGTAGAAAAGGCAGCAGGAGATCCGAAATCAACAGGCTGAAATCGCCCCCTCCCCGCGCCGCGCCCGGTCTCCAGAAGAGGCGCGGGGAAGCTGTGTGAAGTCAGCTCTGACTATTTGGTTGGTCGCTTGAAGTTTTCTGCCTGCCCGTTTTTGTATGGACACCAGTACAAAATTATTTTAAATAGTTAAAACAACTCGAAGGAAGGCGGTGCGTCCTCTTTGCCAGAGGGAAGGGGCGCAGGCTCGCTTAGCGACTGGCAAGACTTGCGCGAAGCGCATCCTCGCCTTCAATCCAGACTAGAGTGCTTCACAGCCTGCAAAGCTGGTGCAAGTTTCGGGGCTCTAGAGGAGGCGCGGTCGCAGGAGAAGAAAATAGGCTCATCCGCCACTGCCGATTCATCCTTGCCCGAGTCTCTGATACTTCTCCGTTGACAGTCGTTCGCCCCGGCCCGATGCAGGCGGCGCCATCTTCAGCCTGGAACCTACCTTTGGGGAAAATCTGAAAGACCTAGATGAGGGTGATGGTGACGACGACAATAATACTAATAATACTAATAAGTGGTGGTGGTGGGTTCTTAAAGGCTCCATTTCAGGAACTGGAGTGGGCATACGGTTTGGGTTCTTTAGAGCCATTTGCTTAGAAATTCAAACCAAGAAGAGGGGAAATCAA
This sequence comes from Candoia aspera, assembly GCF_035149785.1. Taxonomy (NCBI): domain Eukaryota; kingdom Metazoa; phylum Chordata; class Lepidosauria; order Squamata; family Candoiidae; genus Candoia; species Candoia aspera. Next base: position 154,719,488 of record NC_086154.1, read on the forward strand.
GCGTCTGACCGTAAAATCAGCCGCCTTCGGCTCGAGGAGAGTTCTTTCCTCCAGAAAAGCTCATGAATAATACTTTGGTCTTTACTCAGCAAAAATACCCGTTTTCCTTCATTTAGGGTGGAGCATGAAAACGAGAAGAAAATAGGGATCCTGTCAGCAGTCGGCAGAATCCAGTCCTAGCACATCAGCACGTCGTGCGCGCATTCTAAATTCCACTCTTATTTTGCAAAGTTAAGCAAGGCAAGAACAATGAAAGGGAAATTATGTGTGTTTCTGGGTATGTGTATTTGGAAGGCTAAAAATAAACCTCCAAATATCTTTTACCAGGAAGATTCCGAGACCTTCCCAAACGCCGGAAAGTTTTTCTTTCTTTGCCTTCTCTTTCCATAAATCGTGGAAGTTACTCAGCGGGAGAAGCCCTCCCCTGCTCTCGTGACACATCCACCCACTAATTTCTCAGTCGAACGCAGGGGCCGATCCCCAGGGTCTTTCCTCGGGAAATAAGTCCCACTAAATTCAACGTGGCTTACTTCCCAGGAAATGCGCGAGGATTGAGGCTCTACCGCTCGAATCGACTTTCCCCGCCTCTGCAATCCGGAGGCGCAAAAGACCTTTCTAAGAGCGCATTCTCACGAGACGGAGGCGGGGGGGGGGGGGTATTGCGGCGAGCTCAGCCGAGCACATTCCCCCCTTCACCAACCTATGAGTCACCTGCCTCGATTAGCATAGTGTCCACGTGACGACTTCAAGCGCTCTTCAGCTGGCGGACGCGCGCTTTTTGGGGTGAGCGAGAACGGCGGCGAGTGGTAGGCACCGAGGGAAGCAGCAGGCGCTTCTTGTTCCGTCGGTCGGTCTCATTGCAAAATGTCACCCCCCGCCCTCAGTGGGGGCCCTCCCGTTCTCCGCCTGTAATCCTTGAGCCCCCAGCCCTCCACCTCAGTTGCAAGAAAGAAGCAGGCTGCTGGCGGGACAGAGCAGTCGGAGCAGCGCTTTGCTCCGTTCCCAGCCAGGCGAGGCGCACGGCCGGGAGTAAAAGAGGGTAGAAGGTACAAGCGAACGCTTGCCACCGGCCGCTCGAAATTCTCCTTGGCCCCAGACTTTTGCTCCGTGCTTGCCTTAGGGCCAGGGAATCCAGGATACAGATGGCGGGAGGATGTGAGGAAGAGGTCTGCGGCTTTAGTTTGCAATGCTTGAAGAGCAAAGGAAGAGCGGAGGAGAAGGCTTCATCTCCCCGAGGTCCAGCGCGCCCCCCCTTTCCCAGCCCCTCGGAGTTTCTCTTCATTGTTCGCTAGGAGGGGGCTCGTGGTACGGAATCTGCGCTCAGCAGCCCCCGCCCCCCGATATGGGCAGGCTCAGAGAGAAAGCAGGGGGTGCCTCATTAAACCCAAAACAAGCCAGATTATCCGGGATCGCAGAAGTATCCCCGCTCCAGCCACCTCCCGCCTCTTCCTTCGCGAAGGTGCCAAATCGGGGATTGGGCGGCAGTGGCAGCGGCGAGTCAAAGCCGGGCCGGCCTAGCTTTACGGTGGAGGGAATGAACGGATGGCGCTGGAGGAAGGGGCTGACTTACTTCTCTTGCGCCTGGTTTGGTCTGGCTCAAACTTTCTGACGGGCGACCTAATTATGAAATCCCACCCTCCTGCTCACACCACCCAAGGGGGGGGGACGCAAACCGCGAGTGAAGTTTTGGTGTCTGCCTTTCACTGTCTCAGGAGTGCACAAAGCAAGACCGGAGTGGGGGTGGGGAAACCTCCTTTTCTCCGACTTTTGCAGACCCTCGTGCTCCTCTCGCCGACATCCACCGAGGCGGCAGCCCGATCTTCGGTGGACTTTCCCGCTTTCCATTCCGTCTGCCCCCTTTCAGTTCGACTTTTCCCGGCTCTTTCTTTCCTCCTCTTTTAGTAGATCGTGCCCAATGGACGCCTCCGGTCTCCGATCCCTCGATCTGCAGTCACTCCCCAAGACCCGTATGCCAGCCCAGCCCCTCGTCTGCACAAGGCAGGCGCTGCTTCGACCGAACTTCGAAGGCGGTAGTAACGGGATTAGCAAACTCGTCCCAGAGCGCGGTTCATGCCCGCCCCTCTCAGCCCCCCCGCCCCCCGCTAGCGGTGTGCCACCCAGCAGTACTCCGAAACCGATCCCTGGGATTACGGATCGGCCGGGAGTAAAAGAGGGTAGAGGGTACAAGCGAACGCGAATGGAATAGCACAGCACAGGCCACGAAGGGCAGGAAACTCTTGGGAGCCCCCAAACTCACAGCAAGGCTCGATTTCCACGTCTCTCCCCCCCCCCCCGTTTCCCTCTCGCGCTCTCCCCCCTCCGCCTCTCTCTCTCTCTCTCTCCCTGCCACCCTCCCCTCCGCTAAAGTGCACTGCTCCAGCTTGGAAGTGTTGCAAATCCGGCGGCACAGAAGGTGGCATTTCTCCAGTCTTGGGAGGCCAATCTCCTTCCAAATCAAGCAGCCGCTCCAGTAAAACACGATCCAAGCGGGGAGGGAAGCTCGGCAAGCTAGACGCGGCCAGGTCGGTGCCGCGGTGCCTGCCTTCCCGTCTGCCCTCTCAGCGCCGGGCGAAGTTCTGGGGTCTTTGGGGGTCGTGCTTTACCAAGTTGCTCCCGCCTGCACCGCCACGGACTCTGCCGCCGCCTCCCTCCCGCTCCCTCGCTCGCTCGCTCGCTCTTCGGCTGCGGGCCTTTGCCGAGCTCCACGTGGTGCTTCTTTCGCCGCTGCCTCATCCACCGCCTCCTGCTCCGTTGCCGCCACAGCAAGAAGCCGAAGGGTTTGCGGAGAGAGGATTTCGCTGTCCTCCTGCTCCGGTGGTGCTTTGCTTTTCGCGTTTATTATTTTTATTTTTTTAACCCCGAGGAAAAAAATACAAATGTATCTATGTACGTGTATATATATGGGATTCTGATGGTTGGCCAAAATCTCTCCACCGTCACGGTACGTGCCGTGGAAATCAATAATTTCCTCTCTGATTAATACTTTCCCTCCAAAGCAGCGGCGGACAATCACGCCTTTGTGCTCGGCCTGCCAGAGCTGCCGCCGCCGCCGCCTCCTCCAGCGGTTTCGACTTTGAAAAGTAATAGACAAAATGAGAAGCTCATTCGGGGCTAGCCTCTAGATGAGGGCGTGGGCTTTAATTAATGTCTTAATTGTGGTGGTGGCAGAGAGGAGGTGGTGGTGGTAGCTGTGGAAAGGTGTGAGGGGCGCGCGGCCGGGTCGGGAAGCCGCTGTGCTCTTGGTTGGTCGGGCGCTGCTCTGCAACTGAGCGGGAAAAGGCAACCTCTTTGGGAAGGGGGTCGGGTCCCGGAGAGCCCCCTTTTCGCACAGCCACGATCCCGACCGGCGCCAGGCACACAAGCTAGCTAAACCTAAAGGTTCCGCCGTCCCACATGGTTCCTTGCCTGCCAGAGACTGGGTCTGTTCAAGCAGTCCTTAGGCGCCCTGCCTGCTTTGCCTTTCCCCGTCCCCCTTCCCCGCTTCTTTCTAAATCTGGCTTTGAGAACTGCGCTTTCTGCTGGGTTTTTTTCCCCCGCGGGGACAGTTCCCGACGCTTCAGTGTTCCGCGGCGGTAGTAGCCCAACTTTGCGAAAAGGATCCGTCCCTCTGTTCCTGGAGAAGCTTCCTTACTCAGAGTATACGCTGCCCAGGATTTAGGCATGTGCCGGGTTGGGGGGGCACCCATTCCCCCGTTGTTGTTTACTGTATATGCAACACTACACAGCCATTCATAGAGCTGTATCAAGGAAGAGCAAAGTCCCTGCCTGAAGGAGCTTACAATTCCTGTCCAGTCCGAGGAGCAGGAGAGAGCGGCCCAATGGATGGGGTGTGGACTCAGGCCTCCCTGGAGAGGGTGTGTCTGTGAGAAAAAGGACGGAGGGCTCCGTCGGCCAGAGTGTCTCCCCTGGAGTGCTGTGGGATTTCTGAGCCACCAACAATAGATTTAAATGAGGCAGAGGCGTGATTAACTCCCTTGAACTCATAAACAGGCTCCCCTTTGGAACCGGGCAGAGCGGCGGCCCGGGGATCTTTGCGAGCTTGGTTTGGCTTGCCTCGCGCCAGAAAATGAGGCAGCCTCGGGAGCGGGGCGGCAGTAAAGTCCGGAACTGTCTCCTGGGGCAAATCGAAGGTTTGACTTCTAATCGTTTGCGCGGCTCTTTGCGCCGAATGAAAAGTAAAGGCGTCTTTAAATAAAATGGAAGCGGAGAGGGCGGGGAGAGAAAACAGACGCGCGTTTGTTTGCGCACTGCACCTTGGACCTTTTAAGGCGAAATTGTGTGTGCGTTGAACGAGATCCGCCAAGAATCGACGCATCTCGAAAGAAGGAAGGGGTTCCCTAATTAGACAGGCTGGGAAATTTTCCTGCGCTCCACGCGATGAATGGGAAGCCGAAAGCACCAACGCTGGTACTGGAGAACCGAGGGCCCCACTTCGCGTTATGAAGAGGCTTTTCTTGGCTCTCCAGATCGGTGGCTGGTTCCTTCTGATCTGCAAGAGAGACTGGTTTGGTTGTGGCTGGTTTTGAGGGGCGCCTGGGAAAGATGTGCCTCCAAGCAGCCGTTTGAGGCTCTCTTTGTAGCCTCTTTTTCGGTAAAACTTTTATTCCATCCAAGGGTTGCAAGGTGGTAGAGGAGGTGGCTCCAAACTGGCGCTGCTTCTTGAGGGGAAAGGGGAAGGCCTGACTACGAGGACGGCTGAATTCAGATCTTCCTTACAGTATTCTCTCTTTGGAAGCGGAAAAGCAAACTGCGCTTCCCCGGACTCTGATGGAAGAGCTCAGCCAAGCTGCCACAGGCCGGCTTTGCTCGAGAGATTGATTGCGCCCGCAAAAGAGTGGGTGTTATTTCATGGACGCCGACCGAATGCGTCCAGGAAATGCTCCTGAGTATTTTGTGGGGCTCTGGGTCAACTAGAAGCTGGCAAAACATTTGTCCACGTTCTGCTAAAGGTCTCTTTCTCCTCTGCCGCCCCACTACGTAAAGACTCTCTGGGCCAGGTGAGCCGGAGCGGCTTTGCGGGGTGGGGGGGATGCCCTGCACAGGCCTGCACGCGGAGGAGGGCAAGAATATTTTTACGCGTTTATGCTGACATTTATTGTGTTGAAATTCAGATTGCAAGATAGGTTTATTTGCCTTTGTCATTTTATTTCTGAAGAGACATTCTCACTGGCTTGTACGGCCAGGAGGTCTGTTGAGGAGTCATGGACAATGGGGCCAGGCCATCAGTGGTGGCTTTCTGTTTGCTGTGCATGAAAAATGTCACAGCAGGATGAGCCCGCCTTCAACTTAAAGGCAGAAAGCACGTGGCTGTGGCCAAGCCATAGCCTTTTCCACTCTGAATAGTCAGCATATTTGGTAGTGGATTAAAAGATTATACAGAAGGAAACTAAATACGCTGGGAGTGAGTGGTTCCCATTTGAATGATTGAGTAAATACAGCACCTGATCTTACCCATCTTACCAGTGGAACAAGACTGTAAAAGTCTCTTGTATTTGAGCGAGATAGCTGATTGGCTGCTTTTTGGCTAGAAGTATGGCTACCTGAGCAATCCGTGAAGCCTGCAAAATAATGGTAAAGTGAACCTCACTGCTGTGTGAAACACTGTGGTAAGCTACAGCAGTTGAATGGTCAAATTATTTTATTGTTAATCATAACCCATAGCTATAGGCTTGGGTACTGACTGAAAACAGAACTTTTGCATTCACCTAGTATATCTTCATTCCCATTATTATTAATATCAACATCCTGATTTATTAATGATTGTTGGTAGTTAAACAGTGTGGCTACTTGCTAGTAAAAACACTGCCAACAAAATGCAGTTCAAATATAATGCACGAATTGCAGAAGGACTTGTCTGAAGTTCTACAGCAGTCGGTGCAAAAATGGAAGACGTTTACTCATTTTGCTGAATGTCAGTCAATAGGGAAAGACGGCAGACTTGTTGTGGAATTTGATTTATATTTTGGGAATAAACCATTTCTGTGAAATCTGATTTGTCCTGCAACCTTTTAAACCTGAGCAAAGGGTTTAGCTGAATGTTTAAAAAAAGAAGAAAAGAAAGAACATCACTGTAAGACCATGCCAAAAGAAGAGTTTTTCCTAAGTGCCTCATCTGTGCCCCATATTTGTTCATTCAGGGTTCATCTCAGACTGATTCTAGAAGGAACATTAACGTTTGGCTTCTGCTGAATCAAAGCTCATCGAAAGTTGGTGGGACAGGGCATGGTTATAATACCTTCAGTTTTAGTTACTGCTTACATTGTGAACATATACTGAACACTAGTGTGGTGGGAGTTTTCTTGTGTACCTGTATGCACACACATCATTCTGGGCCACTGGAAAGAGTTTGGATAGTATAGTGTTGTCTCTTTGGATGAAAAAAGCGATAGACTGTCTGTGGAGGATTGTGCTGTATAAGATAAAAGATACGAAATGTTTTTATGATGGGGATAGGTAAGCTGCATCATCTTTGATTACTAGTGGGGCTTATGGGAGTTGTAGTCCTGCAACACTGGGAGAGTAGCAGACTGCCCCTTCACCCACTGTTCTTTGGCAAGTTGATGCTCACTTAATTTTGTATATTTGTTCTATCTGCAGGGTACAGAGGAGCTCTTATAGTTCTTCGTTGTTTTAACTGGGAAATAGCCTTTTCACATTCAAAAATGCTTACCTCTCACTCATAAGGAAAAGTTAGATGCTCTTCTTGTGCTGATAGAAAGCAGTTGGGGATGATGTTGAGCAGAAAAAAATGGCTGGGAGAAGAGGAATTGAGCAGCCCCACCCTTGCTGCTAGTCATGCGGGTGGCCCTCAGTTCTTGGATTTCATGAAAAAATAAGATGGTCCTCAGCCATTCCACGTAGTAGCTAGTTGGGCCTACTATTGAGGTAGATGGGCTCTCGGTGCTGTTAATTGTTTTAGTCTGTCACTGTTAGGGCAGTGTTCTGCAGCCCTCACACAAGCAAGACTTGCTTGAAGTTCAGGAATAATAGTTGCCTGATGTCTCAGCTAGCAACAGCTTTGTGTACACTCTCCATTTCAACCTGCTGGTAAGTGAGGCAGCAAGGCTGGCCTGGGCAGAAGACAGTACTTTGAATTTAAGCCTGCAGATGAGTGTTTATTTCTATAGATTAGCTGCATGCTTCTTTGCAAGAAAAGACACCGTGGTGAAGAGCAGAAGAAAAGGGGTTAGAGGTGCAGATGGTGCCGGGGCCTGGCAGAGCTCAGAATCTCCCTGCCCAAAAGGGCCAGAAGGTCTTGCCAGCCGCAACAGCAGCGGCTCTGGTCCTGAGGAAGCATACAAAGGATTGCAGTTTTCCGGTCCTGTTTTACACAAAGTCACAACTAAGACTCATCAGGTTTAATGAGCTTATTTCTAAGCCAGTGCGCATGGGATTTTAAACCTGAGTGACACAAGATTGCTTATACGGGTGTGCAGGGTTTGGCTTGGAAGTGAGCAGATCTCACGGAGAGTGCTGGGAAAAAGCAGACCTGAGTCAGTGGATAGTTTCTCTGCCGCCAGGAATTTTAACTTAAAAACAGGAACATCTGAATTTAGTTTCTGTCTTATATATACATATAAGGGCTGGTTCTAAAGAAGGGAAAGCTTTGCCCTTCCAACAGACATGCAAGGACTTTATGTTTGCCATTTTCAGGGCAAGGAGCTTCCTGAGGAAGCCCCCCCCCCCCATGAGTCACAAACGTTTATTTTTGATCCCACCTCCCCTTTGGCAAGAATTAGTATTTTGTGTGCAGTCCAGTTCAAGAATGTAACTACCATACAAACTGCAAAAATTGTGTAGAAAAGAAGGTATTTGGAAATAGGTTAGGCTTAAGAAATAAGAAGGCAAGGTTGTCATTTGCTTTTCTTTTGAAAAGGTGGTAGTATTGTGGAAATACTTCATCCTTTATAGAAAGATGAGCAGGGCATTTAGTGACCACACAATAGGGACCAAGGAGGAGAAAAATTGATGGATGTGACTTGGGTGTTAATGGTTTCAAATGGATCACTAAGCAATCCTAGCAGTGGGTCACTTTCATTTTAAAAAAAACTATGTGTAGGGCATATCTCCATGAAGTAGGGGGGCCATGCAGGTTACATTAAAAAAACAATTATATGCAAACTCGCTATTGTCCATCAAAGCTCATGCATCAGTAAATTAGGGGGATTGCAAATAGAATACAGTCTTCTACATACTGTACTGGATGTAGTCAACCCAAAGCCTATGGGTGGATGGTTTACATCACCCGGTTGCCACAACCACCTCCCACTTTCTTCAGCACCAATGTTGATGTGAAGTGGGAATTCTGCTGCCAATAGGAGGTGCACCCGTGACAGAATCCTAAAAGTGGAGGAAAAGGTTAGGGTTAGGGTTACCCTTAGTACAATTAAATTCCTAAATTAAAATAAGGCCATCTTTAGAACTTTTATCAAATCTACTCCCACAAGTTCTTGATCTGATGATTCTTATCTGAGTCCACTTTTCCTTGATCTAAATACAGATACATACAATATGGTAAGCCTGCTCTCCAGATTCACGCATGTCAATTTTCAGCCTTCAGAGCCCTCTGATCATGTTGTTCTCCATGCTTCCACATTACATAGCCCCACTTCAATAATAATATACATAACCTCCCACTTTTTTGAACCTGAGTGCCTAATTTCATGCTTAAACTCGACTGCCGTTTTGCCTCTCTTACTGTCATGCTAGGGAGTTTCTGCATGTTGCGTGGCAGTCCTTCCAGGCTAAGGGGTTGCGTGTAGCCGTGCTTAGTTCTTTTGTGAAGGCAGGTCAGCAGGGCTGTTTTCTGGGTGGCATGTTCACCATGGCCCCTTTCCATGGCCATTGTCCTCATCTCATGTTATTACTCCTAATCTAGGGCCTATGGCGTATGTGTGATAGAGGGAGAAGAAGAGAAGGACATTGACAATAGTCAAGAATAAATTGCTTGGTAAGGCAGATGCCTACCAAGCCTACTAATTTATCGTGATGCAAATAATAATTATTAAACATTATTTCCTCTGATAGAAGTTGCATGCCATTTTGGGTAACTTGCTTGGAAATGTTGCTTCTCTTAGCATAACTGTTTGAATGGTTTTAAAATAAAATAGCTGAAGGGGTTTTTTTTGGTGGGGGCAGCTTTTGTCACCTGGCTGTTTAATATTTTTTTAGGTGTGGTCCCATTTTTCAGTATGATTAATTTCATATTTGTATGTTTGATTTCGTTAACGTACAAAAATATTAAATCAAAGAGCCTTTTCTTTTCCTGGAGAAGAGAGCAAGCATAGGTAGATGCAACAGGAGATTGGGCTCAAAGTGCTGAGGTGGTGAGGATTCAGTGAAGGAACGCAGTTGTTCCAAAGGGAAAATAATTGTGAAAACAATTGGCTTGAAGTCAGTTTGGTTCCCGTGAAACAATCTAGCGTGCTTGTTTGCCTATTCATTTCCAGAACTGAATTTTTTGAGAGCGCTTTTACTTGCTATGCATAAGAGTCTTCAAAAGACTTGCAGAGACCTGGACATTTAACACAGTAGAAAGCCTCCCCCCCTCCCACATCTCTTGGCAATATTTTAGCAACCAGCAGTTTGGAGAATACCAGCGACTTTTTGCGTAGCAGCTTCTGGACAGAAACAGCTTCTAGCAAACCCAGTCTTTGTTTTTGAACCATAACAGTGTGGTGGTGGTGGTGGTGGTGGTGGAGTCAGCTTTGGAAAAAAGGACTCTTTTAGCTCTGGTAAGAGAAGGTAGTCGATTTTCCATTTGTTTTCTAAAGTAAACCAACATTATGAATTTTGGAACTGATTCATGGCAGTGAAAAGTATTACTTCGACTTTATAGGAGAGGAAATGCTATTATTTTAAATAAGAAATACCTCATAACAAATCATTTTTGAAGTGTGAATAAAGTATGTTTGTGTGCGTGTGTGTGCGTGTGCGTGTGTGTATGCAGGTGTATATTTATTAACAAAATACTTTAATCTTAGGTTTATATATTTGTGTGGTTTATATAACATTATTCATTGCCATTTTTCCTCTTTTGATTTGAATATTTAAAAAGCTGCAAATGGATTTTTATAAAATAACTGATTTGTTCATTTCATAGTGGAATTTCTGGTTTGTACGGAGGACTTTGTTTCTGTTTTTTATTGATAGCATCCTAGATTTATTCTAGCAATAGTATACTGTACTCTCTTTCCAGTGTTCCCTATCACTTACAGGGATAACTCTCTCTGGCCAAGTATTTTGGTTTAGAATTATTCCAACTCCCTACCCCCTTGGGAAAAAAAAAGTTTTATAAAGAAAAGAAACACAGCATCAAGAATACATAAAAGCTTGGAAAACCAGAAACGGAAGGGCACAATCCACCAAGAAATACTCTTGTGCCCTTCCGGCCTTGTGGAAATAAAGGAGCAATTGGAAAGAGCGTATTGTGCAAACCATGTTCATTTCGTTGCAGGTGTGGAGGAACTTTCCAGCGTCTTGTGTAGTTAGACTTTTAATGGGTTGTGACTTAGAAAAGCAATTGTCTCATTTTAGGCGAACAGTCTACTAATAGCAAATATTGATACGAGTCACAAGTCGTTGGTTGAAATATTGAAAAGCCATTATAAATTAGATAGCTTAGCCATGCTCCATCAGTGGCATTTGTTTAGAGCAGGCGGGGACATCAAGCTTGCTGGAATGTGAGTAGTGAAGCTCTTAATGCTTAGAAAATTGTCCAGTTAATAATTTGTATGGCGTGAAGTGAACAATTCTTTTGAAAAAAAAAGCAGAAAGATTATTGATATGCGAGGTCTTGGGAACATTTGGATAAATACAGATAGGACTTGACTGCTACTGACCATGAGGTTTTCACTAGGGCAAAAATTATGTTTTGGGCATAATGTGAGAGGAAACACAGGTCTGCAGATCTAGTCAATAAACTTGTATTATTTGGATTATTTTTAAAAGTCTTACTTTTGGAGAATGGAAACATCTATTACCAGCCAAGTGATTAAAAAAAAACCCCTGAATTTAAATCTAAAACTAACAAATGGTATTCTTTTAAAATATTTTTGGATTCACTAAATAGGATCTGTTGGTCTCTAGCTCAGCCAGGGACTGGGGGTGGGGATGGGAGGTGATGAAAGGAAGAATAATGATTTCAGCAAACCCAATCTTTTAAACACAATCAGCAAGTATTGTTCAAAAAGTATTTGGATGATGAGGTCTTATAACATATTAGGCCAACTGCCACATTTCAATTGAAGCTCATAATAATAGAGATAGGCCCATTTCTTGTTCTTGAGCGCCATAGTTTTACTTCATGGTTAAATTGTTGCTTCTGTTCTCTGTTGCAAGTAAAAGGCAGGTGAATGATGGAATATATCAGCCTGAAATGCAGGGAAGGAAGAGGAAATGAATCTGCATGATTTTCAGCTAGGAAGTTCTTCTAAAAATGAAGGTTGGACTTGCAACCATAGGGTAGGGCTAAAAAAGGTACTATAAGTCAGTTTTGGCATTTTTCCATCCTTATACTTTTGCTGAATTCAGCGTTCTGATTCTCATGTAGCAAGCAAACATTTGAACAGAGGTGTTTTAGAAGCCAGCATGCTAACTAATTATAATTTAATTATAAATGTATAGTTTAATTGTAAAACTAAAATAATACCATTTTCAAAACCATCTGAGGCTTTATTAACAAAAAATGGAATTTAAATGTTTTTTTTTAAAAAAATAACATGAAGAACATTTATTTTAAACTCAGGCAATGTATCAGCAATTAGACTCAACTGACGTTACAAAGAAAACTTCATGGGTCATAATCCTGCCAACTCAAGTGCTTTTAAGTCTTTTGACTTCCACAGGAGAGGTTTAAATAAGTTATGATCTCTTTCTCACTGAGGTTTGTAAGACCTGAGAATATTTAACTGGTTGGATAATGCATATATCTTAAAAGTCATTGGACCAAAGCCAGAATCCAAATACCTGTCTTCATTCTTCCAAAAACTGAATTCTGTGAACTGTAATTGAGCCTGTTTGAATAACTTTGCGAGAGACTTTACAGCAGCTGGACTATGCAGCAAATTTGTATAATTCTTATATTATACGTATACCAGTTGGTGAACTTTATTTCATTACCTAGTTAAAAAAAAAAAAGAGGAAGAAATTATTTATTTTTTTCTATTTTTTTCAGAAGGTATAATTAGGACAGGAAACTGAAAGAAGTTGTTCCAGATACTATTTTTAGGGAAATATTGTTTCAAGAGTCAACGTAAGGGTGTATTGTTCAGTAGAACATTACAATAGGACTCCATTTTGTGCAGAGACCCATATAAATGTAATCCTGTACAATGTTGAAAATAACCAAATGAAGGAAATAAAACCCTGTCTGCAAGCATCAATATGCAATCTGTTTGCCTTAGCCATAGTAGAGGCATCTCTAATTATTAATCTAGGATGTTCACTGTAAAGTCAAGAACTTCCAGACTTTACTTCACAAATGTAGCAGATCAAACTATAGTCAAGTATGGGCATAAGCCTGTCTGACTTGCATTCCTGATTTTAACCTGATATTTGAAGTGTGCATCTTTAATGTTTTTTTGAGGAGGTAGAGATTGGATATATTACCTTTGAAAAAAAATGTAGCGGAATGCCTAAGAGAGTTAAGGGAGGGATTCCTAATTCTACAGGTTAGGAAGATCGGAGAGATATGTGGTTGCAAAGAGCGTTGGACCTCATCAGTGAGCCTTGTTGCCTTCAGCAGGAAATAAGTATCCACAGCCACAAAAGTTGGACATAAATCTTTTCGAAAAAGCAGTCAAACTTGGATCTCAGAGTCCAAATTCTGTTTCATTCCCATGCCAAATTTGCATGTATAGAATTATGTCAAATGTACTGGTCTGTGCCAAAGATCATTGCTGTATGATGAAATAGAATTTTTTTTTGTAAACATTTGATCACTTAAATGAACTACTTAAAATTTAGCAGAAGAGTCAGAGCTAGGTTTATGGGGAAAAATCCTGACAGTGCCCTGGTTCTTTAGGACTAGACAGATACATATTCTTAAACTCAATGTTACGAAAAATTAATCAATTACTGAAAGAATCCCTGCTCATCCCAGTATTTGAGCATTTCATACATGGGTCCTACATAGCTTTCAGGACACCCTCATGTTTGGGTTTTGTATGATTTTTGTGGGAAATACTGTTCCAAGTGCAAGTGTTAGGGAGAAGACTTTTGTTGTGCTCTCTTAATTGGTATTAAATATATAAAGAACTACTTTTAAAGGTCACTTGTAGAATTCCACTATTTCCATTTCCTAATCTTAAAAATAGTTTGAAGATGATTTGTGATCATTTGTACTGCTTACGATCTTGCAGTGGAGAGAATACAGAATAAAGAATCACAGTGCTGGCCTTCCCTAAGCTGTTGTAGATCTTGGAGAATCAAAAATTCCTTCATACCTCCTCCAAAAGGGAAATAAAGTCATTCCTTGTCCTTCTCCAAATCCTTACTCTGTGCTTTGTACGTTTGATCATCTGCCAAACAAAATTTTTTTAGGAAGGGGAGCTGCAAAGCTCTCAAGCACCTTTCCCTTTAAAAGGCCTTCTAGTCAGGACATTGGAGGCAGGATGAGGCAAGAGTTTGTGAAAATGGGGACCCAGGCCACCCACAGATTCAACAAAGCTTCCAATTTGTCAAAAGAATAGAAAGGCCTGCTTGGCTCCATTTTGAAATAAACTGCAGTGCAGCCCAGCAGGGGGAAAAAAATCATCTCAGTTCTCAAAACAAATTGGCAGCATGCAGTTGCACAGATCCAGAGCCAGTTCACAGGTTTCCTTAAATGGAAATGGACCAGTGGCTTGGACCAGTGGCTTATCCTATGAAAAATGAGCTGACTACCATGAGCTTCCTGACCCTGTGGTCAAGGATGCTAAGGTGCAACATTCTTTCCTGGTCCTCAGAAATGCTGCACTTTGTAAAGAACGTGGGGACTCCAGGCTCAATTCTGTGCTGCGTAGGATGTTCCTGTCAGTGTGCCATTTGAGCTCCCATCTGTACATTGAGCTGGTTCTTTGGGGTCTTACAGGCTCCTCATCACTGTAGTAATTGTAGAATCAGACTTCATCTTTCCACTGAGGCATTGGATAAGGTTCCATTTTAAAATCTTGTGTGGCTTCCTTTGTCTAGCTATTCCTTGTTCTGTTCTGATATTATTCCCTTACTCTCTCTGTCTTGCTCATGAAAGGTTTCCTAAAAATAACATTGGGAAGGGAGGTGGGGGAAAAAGGAGGGCTAGAGTGTTTTCCATATGCTGGGCTGTGGGGTGAGGCTGATTTCAGGTTCCCTTTTCAGTCCAGTATACCTGGTGCACACACACACACTCATTCTTTGGTGCTGCCAAGTGATAGACTGTAAAGTTGTGGATCAATGCTGTCTTTTAACATTTGAAATAGCAGTGATGTAATGTAGAAGAAGGGCATTCTTTTTCATAAATAGAATATCAGCAGATCCATGGTTTGTTTCTGGTGTCACTTCTCACACAAACCATTCTTAGTTTTACCCATTACATTCTTCCATTAACTATCTTGCTGAGAAAGTTGTGCAAAGCATGTGTGTGCTGGGATAGGTACAGCAGGCGGCCACTAATGAATGACAAAACTGAGTCTCTTTAGTGGAATTGGTTTTTATGAACCTTTTTCTCCTTTCTTAAATCTTTTGGGGAGCAATTAAAAAACAATTGAAACCTGTTCTCTTGCACCCTCACAGTTGTACAGTTGTATCTTTTATTCAGGGAGCCCCAAAACACAATCATGTGAAGCAATAAAATGTCTAGGGCTGGCCCTGTGATGAGAAGGGAATGGTTCCCGTTGGCAAGCCATGGGCAAGGTTACTCCCTTTCCTCTAAAGACTCAGGAAGTCTGATCCTGAACATTTTCCAGAATAAAATGTTTGTGTTTGAGCTGGCTTTTCTGATGGCAGCAGCTAAGCCATGTTGATGTGAGGGTGCTAATGTGCTGTGATTACGTTTCAATCTGATTACTTGTCTTAATTGGCTTTTTGGGTATTGTCATGTGTCCAGAACCTTTAGGATCATTCAAGCAAAGGGGAAAAAGGCAAGCAGAATGAAAATGTTCTTATTAGCATTTTGAGCAGGTTGTGGTTTTGCAGAAGATTTAGATGGCAGATTAATAAAGTAGAGAAGATGCTGATAGGTATCATAGCCAAGAATGCAAGCTCCATATTGTGACACTTGAGCAGAAACAAATTTGCTCCCCTAAAGTCCTGTGTAAATTTTTATTAACAAATTTTAATTCACTATCCTCTGAATGTTGTTATAGTTTTTGCTGAATATTAATCAGCTTTGTGAGCATGCACTTAAGTAATTGTAGATGCTAAGCCTAATTATTTTATGGGCATCTCCTTCCCTGCTTAGAAGATCTTGAGTAATATATAACATTCATATGTGGTAATCCAATTGGCTTGTGCAAAGTCTTGAAAAGGTGCAGAAGACGTTTCTGTCAGAGTGAAAGGGCGCATCTCAGGGCTTTGATTGGAGGCGTCTAGGTTGAGTCCATTGGGTTTTTTTGAGCTGAACCACCACATCAGTGATCTGAGATGAGGCAGCTGTGTGAAGTGGCACTGTTTCACACAGTATCATAATTCAGCCTTGCTGTAACTGTGCTAAGTTTGCCCCAGAGTCTCTTGCCTGTGACAGCACCACTGAATATTTCACGATCAGAGGCCAGGTTATTAGTGGTCCACATAATGTTTGTCTCCTACCTTTGTTGCACTTGGATGCTCTGAGATTTCTTTTGAAGTGCTGCGCAAGGCCCCAAAGAGTTGGAATAACAGTATAGGAAGCCATAGCAGGGTGGGTTCTGGGGATGAAATGTATACATTTACCTTGTTCAAGCATTTTCAGCAACAAATTAACAGACTGAAGGAACAGATACGGCTTATCTTTAACTGTGGGAATTTGATGGTAGAGAATGAAATGAACCATGACAGTCACTTGATGTGTACCAAAGTAAAACTAATTCTAACACATTTAGAAGGTAATTTCTAATTTGGAGGTAATTTCACATTTAAAATAAATTAAATGCTGCCTTCAAAATGTTGGTGCATTTCAGTCATTTGCAAAGTGTTATTTCAGAGGTGCCTGAAGCAACATTACTTAGTGGTGGCATAATTCTTGAACTGTGGTGTCTGAGTTTTGTACCTGTAAGGAAGTGCCACTGGAATCTTTTACAACTGAGTATTTCAGTTGCTTTTTCATTTCTAAAGTGATCACATCACTGGGAACCTCTCCATTAGGAAGGAGCTGGGTTTTGCATTTTTCTCATTCCCATCATCTTCTTTTCCTCCATTGTATAAAACAGTAACAACAAAAAGTCTTTCTTTTAGTTGCAATAAACCAATCAATTACGTTGTTGCCTTTCTGGCAGTTCTGTCCAAATGGCTATCTGCCATAGGCAGTGTACTCTTGATTAGCTCTAACTATTCATACTTAACATAGGCTGATACAGTGACAGAGGACCACCACTCTCAGCTGTCCTAAATCACTAACATGGGATCTGGATGGAGCGAATGGTTTAGAGCTGCTTATCAGTCTACAACTCAGGGATTTGACCTTGTCCCTACCAAGCTGAAATGACACACTCTTACAGATGTAGTTGTTTCCCTTAACTGTGCTACAAGAGATTGGAGCCAGTATGCATGGTATCCAGACTGCCTCAGATGAAAACTCCAATGACCCCTCAACTTACTACCTTAGCACTATCCATAGTACTGCCCTCCCAACCACTTACAGTATATCAGCAAAAGCTTCCACAAACCAGAACAGTAAAGTCTCACAAGCTACTTCCACATTAGAGCTGAGTTCATTCCCCTATAGAAGCCTGCAACAGAAACTGCAGAACAGTAAGTAGCTAATCATTTTATCAACCAATTGTGCAGATAGGCTGTTCTCCCTCAAAAAGGGAAGGTTTACAGCCAGAACCAGAAGATACTACTGGTCCTCAACGTCTTAAAAGTATCAATTGGTAGATCAGTCCAGAGGATCACTGAACTTAGCATCTTGCTAATGCTCTGGGCCTTCAGATGCAACAGATGCCAACTAACTAAAGAATAGAAAACTGATACAACTAATGGGGGGGGGGGAACCTAACCCTTTTTCAATACTATCCCCAGATTTATTGTAGTAGATGCAACCTAAAGAAAATCCTGTTCATGGAACCATACTGCTCCAGTTGATAGAGAGGGGTGATATTTAGATGCAACTGAATCTATACTATGAGACCCTTACTCTTTTGAATTGCAAACTATCAGGCCTATCTAGTAGGCAATCAGCTCTTTTTATGGGAGATGGTTGCTTTCTTTTTCTCTAATAAAAAAATTCTTCATGTCAGTATTTCAAGCCAGAGCTGTCTAAACAACAAATCAATACTGTATTGCCAAGTATATACTATGACTTTTATCATGCTTGTATGAAGAACCTTTCCTTTGGTGGGAAGATTTTTTTAGCCTTAAGAATGTGATTCAATGGACAGAATGCAAAAATGAAACAACTACATGCTATATGAGCATGAATCTGGGTCCACTTAAGCAATGCCAGTGATACAAACATTGACTTCGATGGGTCTCTGCACATTGTCATCTCCTTATGAGAAGCAACTTTCAGATCTTCCACAAAGCTTTGGGACTGAACTATGGTGCCTGTGACATCACAGCCAAGACAGTAGAACTTCTCCCTCTTTGGGCAGACTAGCCAAACACCTGAAGGCATGGAAGAATGTAACTGAACTTGACCATGGCAAAGATCTTTCTGCCAGGGCAACAGATATTCCTGGTGGTGAATGAGGACAGTCTTATGAGGCAGTGATGACTACTAAAAGTGGTTGCTGTCCAATGATTTTTTTGGCTTCACAGTTTGTAGTGGTCTTTTACTCTGAAACCAATTCACAACAGATGCGACTCAAAATTTCAGGAACTGCTAAATGGTGTATGGACTTGCAATGAACTATGAAGCAGAAGACTCTTCTCATCATTCTTTCCAGCTAGGAGAGTTCCTACAGATGCTTCCTGAACCAGATGGGTAGCTCATTCAGAATGGTTGACTATCAAAGGTACTGGATTCACCAAGAAGGCCAGGGGTATTCTGGGCTTTTAAAGCAGGCCACTCATTCCTGTGCTTCTTTCCAGAAAAGGTAGTTCTATGACTAGTTTTACTGCTTTACATATTATCTTTTACGATTGTATGTCACCCAGAGTCTTAGAGAGTTGGGTGGCTTTCTAAATCCAATAAACTAAGTAAATAAGCTACCTAGTCTTCTAAACCCAAAAATAAATAATAAACAAACAATAAATAGTTATTACTTTCCAACCAAAAGTGTCATCCAACTTTTACATAAATCTTTACTTCCTCTTATATTTTTGTCTTCCTCTCTACATTAGTTAGATATATTTAAAGCACTCACACTTTCTACTGTATACACAAAATCCCTTTACAGCTCTCTGCAGATATTTACTTGTTACTCAGGCCTGAAGAAAGACATACATATTTCGCCTCACAGATTTGCTAAAATGTTAAAGAAGTCATCTGTCTACGTTACCAACTGGCTAAGGTTGCCCCAGCAGCTTCTCTTCAGGGGCACACTGTGAAAGTGGTATCACTGCTACAGTGCTGCATAATCAAGCAGGTCATTCCAGGGACAGGGAATGACCTGCTTGATTATGCAGCTGTTCATGCAGTACTGCAGACTTGACATATATGCCTAGGTGGGTATTTTCTTTGGAAAAGCTTTGTTATCTACTGTGCTCATCTCCCGGAGCACCTGCCAACCTCCTAGAGGTAAACTTGCTACTCTCTTAGATTCGATGTTATATACCAATACTGTCATGAGCACTGAGGGTGAGCAGGAGGGGGCCCCTATCCAGGTGGAAAAACGCATGTGTAGTTTAGAGGCTTTGAACTTTCAAGGAAACTCAGAGCAGACCTGCCTTCAGTTTTGGGTATATCTGTGTGGGTTTCCCACGGTCCTTCAGTTTGGCAGGATTTTCTGTCTAGTAGAGTAGGACAGTAAACACTAGAGACCAAGTCACCGTCTCAGCGTGGTTCTTCACTCTAAGATAGGACAGATACCATGATGAAGGTTGCTTGCTTGTAACTGTGATTTTCTAAGCAGTTATCTTTGCGTTCACACTTCTAATTCATCTCTTCCTTTACAATTCCCTAATATGAGAAGTATTTTTATTCCAGGACTGCTGTATCAGTTTTGGGGAACTAAGGGGAAACTGGAAGCTTTATTTCTAGGCCTACACAGTGGAATATGTCAGCTATGGAAGACTGCAGTGTGTGTGTGTGTGCGTGCGCGTGTGCTTGCAGGTGCAAAGGCCAAATGTGAAATGTATAGATGACCACTTACCATGGTAATAGTTCAGCAGCTTGTTCTTCTCCCTGCTCTGCTTTAAACCTTCTTGGGGCATCTGATGGGCCAACGATATCTAGAAGATAGGATGTTGAGCAGAATAACCCCTCATCTCAGTAAGCAGAGCACTTTTCATGTGCTTGTTTTTATCACTTCATTTAGTGTGAAGTGTTCTGTCTCTACACCAGGACTTGTGTCTTTTCCCCCCGTTTCTTGGGTGATTTTTGTAGTTTTCCTTCTCCTCCAGCTGTGCAGATAGTTTTGAGTTACTTGGCCTGTATGTGACCATATTTGCTTTAGATGCTTAAAAAATCTAAAGAATCAACTAAAACATTGTTACCAATTTTGGGTTCTTCCAGTAAATTTGATGGCTCTTTATACTGATCTGGCAGAGGTTTCTTAGAATGGCTTACAGGCATTGTGATAGCTGATGTTTTTCAGGCAGTTACATCATTTCTTTACAAACAAGCTCATTTCTGGATGTGTGATAAACTTGTACACATGACCATAAACCACGATAATTGACACTGGATTATCAAAGGAACTGTCAAACTGGCTTAAAGGAAAATCCCTCTGGCAGGGCATTCCTATGCTCTGGTCAGAGCTTTCTTACATTTCCAAATGACCTGCCAACAACAGGTCACCATGGCAGAAACAGGAAGGAAACATGTTTGCTGCTCTTCCTGGTGTTTGTTTGTTTGTTTTAGAATTTTAAAAAATACCTTCCATTGTAAGTAATGGGAAAGAATAAATTTAGATCAGCTTGAGAGGAGGTCTAATTTTACCCAGTATTTAAAAGTGGGGCAGAACGCCAGAAAGGCTTAGATCCTCTGAATTGTGATCCTTGCCAGTTTTCTACCATGCCCCTTTGGGGTCTTTCAAAAGTTGGGACTTTTTGATGTCACATCTGAGAAAAATCTAAAGGTAGCCTAACAATCAGAGAGTTGAAGAAACGGATTTAGTCAAAGTAGGGACTGATGGGAGTTATAGGAATAAGATGGCAAAGAGAAAAGAGGCTTGATCTGTTAGTTTTCTTCTTTTCTGCCCATATAAACTCAGTTTAGTATTGTGAAAACAAGAAAAAAAAATATTTTCAAGATGATTCTTCTACTTGAACCAAAGTCTACCTATGCTTTCCCTGTGAAACAAAAAGTTTAAACGTCTTGCTGCATGCACCAATTTCTGCTTTCATTAAACTCCTTCAAAGTGCTGTCCCATGTAAGTGTCCCAAACTAACCGAGCTTTGCTTTCTTTCCATTTTTGCTGTGACATTTTACCATGGTATAAAACTTTTTTTAAACTGAGAAGCCTGAATAGAAATTGCTTGAGCCCACTAATAATTTTGGTTGCTACTTCTTACAACTTTTCCAGTATTCTTGTTGATAACTAGATGGCTTGAGCTGTACAGTATCAAAAGGATAGTTGTTCCATAGTTTTAGATATAATATTGGCACTATATATATATAATTGCCATCTTATTTCTATAACTTTCTTCAATTATAGGTATCATGGAAATTTTCATGCTGCATGGTGAGCTGACACTTTTGCTATAAGGCCCCAATATTTCTTTCCTGGATAGTAAATATTTAGGTGAAAATAGAGATTATGGTCCTTTAGATGAGGTATTGGAGCTGGTGGTCAGGAAGCCATCCTAGCTCTCTTAGTTGAAACTAATTATAGAAATCAGTTTTTATCTGGTTTCTCAAACAGCTTTGGGATAGAAACTGGCTTGCCTATATCAGGTAGAGATGAGTAACCTGCAGGCCAGATGTAGTCTAGATTCTGAACTCCAGGGACTGTACTGCTGAAACACAATCACATCAGCATGAATACCTACTGATTTTAACAAGGCAATCATGGAAAAAGGTGTATAAGCCTTTAGATGGCTTTACACTTCCAAAACACCATGAAAACCCAACTGCACTTATTTTTGCAATGCCATGATATCATCATTCCATTTCTTTCAGTCCCTAGTGCTGTTTTAAAGTGTGATTTTTTTTTCTGCCCTTGTGCTATTTTTGTGCTGGGGGGATATATGTGTGGAGTAGGAAACTCTCACTTTTCCTGGCACTCTCAGGGTTTTTGATACCATCGAAGGGGTGGGGAAAATGCTGAAATGGTTGTTGGGAGTCAACTGCTTCATGGGTCGATGCTAAATACCCTGAATAACAAGCCTAGAGCCTTCCTGGACCATTCATTGTCAAGAGCAGCTGCCTTCTTTAAAAGAGAAAGTGGCCATTTCAATCCACACCTATATAAAGCTAGCACAGGAGTAATGCCATGAGCCCTTGATAGGGATTCCTCTGAACAGCCAGGATTAATAGATTCCGTTCAGGAACCACGTGATTAATAATTTCTAGTCACAATTCAGACATTCAGTGCAACAAATTGGAGATGGGGAATCTGTGGCCTTCCCCATATCACTGAACCAGCACTGGCTAGTCACATATGGAGTGATGAGAGTTGGAACCCAGCAATGTCTGGAGGACAGAAGTTCCCCACCATAGCCCTAAGTGATGTGGATGATATTACTCGTCTGTGTTTTCCTGCATGCATGTAAAATAGTTTGAAGTAAACTTAGCCAGTCGAGAGCCTTCTTGGTTGTCGTATTTTTAGCCTTTAAAAATGCTAATGACCTTTAACGGAGGGGATGGCTTTACTGGTTTGGGCAGAGGCTGATAATTTACAGCATTGATTTTATGGATGCCATTATTAAAATGAAAGCAAGAAACCATGACTAATGTATTATGTGAAATAAAGTCCTAAATGTATTGCGTACCTGTCATATGTATACAGTGACTTGGTTCATTGTTGTCTTATATATGTTAGCTTCACCATGTGATAATATGTCCTAACTTGTTTTTTGCTTTCAATGGCAGTGCAAGTTTCAGGACTTGTCTTGGAGCTCCCTGTGAAGGATCTGAACCTTAATGAAAAAAGACTGAATAGGCAATCTAAAGGATTTTAAAAATCAGTCTAGAAAAAAAAGGCAAAATAATGTTTACTGAGAACCATTCTTCTGGATGGAAAACATGGAGAAGTCTCAGTAGGCCTATTTGGTTAGAAAATATGTATCATTGTGAATCAGATTGTTCCCAGGGCATCCTCTAGATGTATGGACTTCAATTCCCAGAATCCCCCAATCAGCATGGGCATTGTTGAGAATTCTAGGAGTTGAAGTCCACACATCTGGAGGGTGCCTAGAAAGCAGAATTAAACTTTTCAAGTACCTCCAGCTGTTTTGGAAATAGTCAACTTTTGAACCAAATGCCAAATGAAAGGAAATGATTAAAACCTTTGCTTATGTCATAGAGTCCTTTATCCTGAAACATATTAGTAATGAAAATTAGAGCAGTGCAGGAAATCCTAAGTCTAACATATGATAAATATTAATATTGCACTGTTCATTCAGTGACAGTTAACAAAGTTATGCATTTGTTGGCTAAAGGGCAGAGTGACACAAACTTTCCCCCATTGGTTAAAAAAAATAGATGCACTTGGAAAACAATATTTTGCAGTTTTGTCTTCCCTATCCTAGTATCTAGTATAGGGTCAAACTCAAAGATTTGTATTGCCCTCAGTGGGATGGACCAAGGATGTTCTAGCGTGAACCATGATGCTAGCAAGCTTGCTAGCTGCCTTTTCATTTAATGAAAGGAAACCTGGATCTCTTGAAGAAATACAGGGGAATGGACTCACATGTTGCTTCTGACACGTGAGGAATAATTGGAACTGTACCCATCTAGGCAGCTGCTGTAGCTCAGGGACTTTCATACCACCATTGTTTCCACTCCCCAATCTATCTAAAACAGTTTGAAAACGGTTTACTGTTATCTTCATTTATAAAAGGTGAGAAAAAGAAGCAAAAGCTATTGTCACGCTGCCTTGCCCTGTGCTGCTGCAGATCTTGCGTCAAGAAAAACATCTGTAAAACACCTCAGACAGGCCCATGCTTCCAGCTTCTCCCAACACAAGGCATCCAACATTCTGGATGGCAGGAATGTATGATGTCATCCTCAACCCACCCGCAGCCAACAGCTAATGCAACTTCTGCCCATGTTTTCTGGCCCTGCATCAAAAATAGACTTTCTCTGCTGTGCTTAAGTTCCCTGTGGGCAAACCCTTCCACTCCAGCTGGTTACTGAAGCCTGTGGTGGGAACACCTCTTCCCCCTCCGGTCACTGGTTGCTGCCCTGCCCTGCCCTGCCATCTTTTTTACAAGTTCACCAATGGAATGGTGAAAAGCTCTCTTTTTTCTTTACAACTATACTGAAATAGTGCAAGGATGGACCTGTCTTTTTTTAAAAAATGAAATTGGCAAGAATTCTGCAATTTTCTCTTCTAGACTAGGAAAAATGGTAAAACTGTGGTCCGTCCTTCCTTCCTCTCCTGGGGGAATTCCCCAGTCAGGGGCTGTAGTAAACCCGGTCAGACGGTCACCGTAGTCAAAGCAAAGCAAGAGGTTGAAATCCAGAAAGGGATTTCCTAAACTGGCTCCATTGCCAGCATGAGAGACAGGTAGCTAAAGGCTGCAGTGTGGGAAAGCCCCTAATGTGTAAATGCCCTCTATGGTAGAACACATATTTTACATGCAGAAAGTTCCAGGTTCTTACCCTGGCATGTCCAACTATGTTGAGAAATAAACTTAGGCCAGCCATTGCCAGTCAGTGAAGTTACCTTTGTCAAATTATCTAATTGAGGATAAAGCAACTTGCTATGTTCTCAGTCTGTCTGTATAGTTGGACTACCTCTCTCTGATTACTGGAATGATTTACATATGGCTTTTCACAGACTAGGAGGTTGCATGGTAAACCTCAGGCTGGAAAGAAAATTATATGAAGCAAACTAACCGTTCCATGATCACACGGCCTGTGGGTGCCTTATTAACACAGTGAATTTACATTCATTTCACTGTTGGCTTTATAGTTGAACTGTCCATATAACGGAACTGCCCCGGGTATGTTAAGACCTGGCTAAAAGCTATTTGAGGCTATTTGAGTGTGGTGCTGGCAGTATGAGCAGATCTATGGGGTTCTGAGCAGTCACAGTGCTGCTTAGCATACTTTTTTTCTAATTGGGGCAAGGAGATGTGCAGTAAGTTAAAGGTGACCTCGAGTAACTGGAAATCTTGTTCAGACCCTTCTCCAGCTTCGGGAGGCATTAGTCCAATGATAAGGGCTAGATACTAGCTTCATAAAAGTAACAGAGGTGTGACAGTCCCAGTACCAGGATCTTAACCTTAGAAATTCTCAAGACAATCCTTTAGGAAGCTTAAAGAATTCTTCATTAAAATCCGATTGACACAAGACAGTTGCAAAGCCCTGAATAAGGTTTTGGTGCCAGAACATTCAAAGTGATCCATTCCCTCTGATCTAACCCCTCCTCCCTGTCTTGCAAACAAGCTCTTTCTCACTCCTGAATTCCCCCCTCCCAGCTCGTTAGTTCGTTAGAGTGCTTTAGATTCCAGGTGTCTTATCAGCGCGGCTGGCTCAGCCTTGGCTGTAACAGCTCAAGAAGGAATGTGCTGAAGCCTTCTGTCTGTTTGTGAAGCTGCAAAGCTGACAGGTAAGCTGACATGTGTTTGCAGTGCTTTATGGCAGGTGAGCAAAGGGAGCCTGACAAGAAGAGCTCTAATTCCTAAGAACCGGAGTTCTTCTATAGCAGTTTGGCATTCTCAGAGAACCATAACATTCAGGTAGCTTTAACTAGTTTTGGCCAAAGTTTGTGGCTGGACTACAGCACCCAAGTTGTTTGGCGGGACAGACTGGGGGTTAACATGGGGCATTTTACTAGAAAGAAAAACGAAAAACAAAAACAAAAGTAAATTAAAAATCAAGCCAGATGTAGTCAGTTTATTGAAGACAGCCTATTCTACTGCTTGACTTAGCCAGGCCATTGGACTCACCTAGTTGGAACTTTAGGGGCAGAATTGATGAATATGCTGATACTGTATATCCCTAGAGGGGGCTACCGCTGCATTGCCGGCTATTTTCCTGGGAGACACTTGTCTGGGTTTGATAGGATCTTTTGAGGTTCTGGTTTTATTTATGTGTGTGTTTCTCCTGAACTCAAAGAAGTAATACAGTTTTCTATTACAACTACTACTGCTACTACTATTCTTTCCGTTTGTGTCTGAGAAGATGCCTGTGGTGGCTAACAATAAAATTATTTGCTTACCACGTTAGGAGTAAACTGAAATCATTTGTATCTTTAGAAAGGATTTTTGTTTTTTTTAAAAGTCATTATTTTAGAATCCTGCTTGCACAATACTGGAAACAGCAATAACATCTAAGGAAGCTAGAAAGATGGAATACATTACTGTTCTTGAATCTTTAAGAAATGCATGTGAACCTTTCACCTAGACTCTGTAATGAAAGAAGCGGGTTGGAACACAGTGTGTCTAGGTTAGCTTCTTTCTTTCTTCTTTCTTTCCCTTCCCTTCCCAAACAAGGGTCAAAATAGGTAGTTATTAAATAAATATCAGTGAGTGGAAATTTGGTGAAAGGTTCTGGATTTCCAAATAGTCTCAGAAAATAAAAATAGAAT
Organism: Candoia aspera; assembly: GCF_035149785.1. NCBI lineage: Eukaryota > Metazoa > Chordata > Lepidosauria > Squamata > Candoiidae > Candoia > Candoia aspera. The sequence continues at coordinate 154,745,446 of NC_086154.1, forward strand.
CTTTTTGCTCTGAACTTTTATTTTTTATGCACAGTAGATCATCAGCAAGATAGTGGTTTCACACAATCACTGTACACCATATGAAGCCTTCTCAAGGGCAGATCTCACAGAGCACATTTTCTGCATTTGTTGGAGTCTTCTGTCATTACCGTACTTCCCATACCTGATTTTATAGGTGTATTTGCTGTGTTTATGTATTTATTAGATGAAGAAGGTTGCCCAGCTCCATAAGACTCTGGGCAGCATACAAGATTAAAAGATAGTAAAACAATAGGAAACATGGCCATGTATATCTGTCCTATAAGGGGCTCACCACTTGCCCTAACCCAAGACCTGGGGGAACAGCTAGATTTTCAGGGACTTCTTAAATGTTGCTACAGTGGGAGACATAAGGATCTTATAAGACCTTGTGTCCTAATAGTCAGAAATCACGCTGAGACGAGGAGTAGGTCTCTAGTGTTTATTACTGCTACATTAAACAGAATCCTAACAAACTGAAGAAGCGTGGGAAAAACCCAGACAGATAAACCCCAAAAGTTAAGGCGGGTCTGATCTGTGTCTCTTTGAATGGCTGCTTAACTCCTCAGTACTACGCATGCGTTTTCCCCCCTGGATAGAGGCCCCCTCCTGCTCGCCATCAGTACTCATGACACCTTGGTTGTTTATTATTGTAGTCTTAATTTTGTTGTAAACCGCCCAGAGTCCCTCTTTTGGGGGAGATGGGCAGTAGCAAAATTTGAATAATAAATAAATAAATCTCTGCGAGCACCGGTGACAGAAAGGCAGGTTTCCTGGGTCCCGACAGTTGATATCGTTTACATGAAGGATCTGTAGCTCACCAACTCTGCCTGATCCTATTTATTTCTAGAGTTACTGCAAAGATACAGGCTTTATATAGAACATATATGACAAAAATAAAACATAGGTTCTGCCTTCAGCCTAATTACAAAAAGAGACAAGGAGAGGTGAACACGAGTGGAGAAGTATGTTTCACATACATTAGGTGAAAAATCTTAAAATCTGTATTTTAGATATGATCCAAAGTCAATTAAAAGAGATACAAAAGCATTAAGGGAGAATGGATGTAGTCAGGGAATGGAATCTTGGATATATAATTGACATAAATATCAGAAGAACAAAGAGAATGGGAGGAGGCTTAGGCAGAATGATAAAAGAGAATGAAATACTTTCAACAACTAATGGATGGATTTAAGTAGAATACGAGGAGGAGGAGGCAACAGAGTGTGAGAAAGACAAATAATATGATGGTAATCCTAGGTACAGCAGGCCAGAAGAGTTGAAAAAGTCAAGGCAAAGAGAGAGAGAGAAGCAGGAACATCAAGCAGCAGAGGACTGCAGGAGTGTGTGAGAAATCATGAATGAGCAGACTGGTTTTCAGTTGTGTCAAAAGAGACAGATGTACAACTTTATAGATCTTATAAAAGCAAAAGTGACAAGATCTAACAACAGAGAAGGGATGAGTCAAGGGTTAAAAAAAAATCCCAAATCTCTAAAATGGTGGAAAGAGGTTGAATAAATGAAGTAGATATATGCAAAAGAACAAAAACAACATACACACACACAGAAGAAAGGAAAAGAAAGGTAGAAAGTGTGACACTCTGCTTTACTAGAATTTGGCTTTAATAGTCAAGAAATAAACAGAAAGCATGAGGCTTTCTGTTGGGACAGGAAAAGATGATCAGAAAAGAAACTCTACTGGAAATTACCATAGGGAAAATAACGGAGGCAACCTCCTCCCTCTTAGGTATCTCCAGGAAACTTAAACGACAATTTCTGTTGTCATCTACCAATATGGGCATTGGGAAGAGAGTTTGAAGAGAAGACACTGGAAATTGTAGTCTGTCACACTTAGAGGGCATCATATGGGAGCCCTAACCCTAACTCTAATTTAAAATAAGAAGAACATTGGAGAATATTGACAAATGGTAAAATAAGAGAAAGGCAAGATCCACAGATAGCAACCTCAAAGTCTCAATTCCAGCAGAAAGTTTATCGTTGTTGGATAGAAGCATAAAATGATGGGGAAGGAATGGCAATCTGTGTCCTCAGAAGGTCCATGACAGCATAGGCATTTCAACGCCAGCCAACCCATTTCTTGACCAGCACAATCAACAAGATCACATCTACATGATCATTTGGGGGAAAATATTCAGTTGCCATGGAAACCACAAAATCCTGAGAACCCCAAAGTCTCAACATGTACACTGAAGTCCCCCAAGGTCATTGCTACTAGTTGATACATTAGCAACAGAATCTATAATTCTCTAATGAGCTTCCAACTAAGAAACATGTATTCCATATCCAATTACAGTACTTGGGAATTAGATGCCTTGAACAAGTCAAACTGTCTTTATAGGTAACAGTGACTCATCAGCACACTTGTTCCACTCATTTCTTGACTGCTGCTGAATAGATCACAGTCTGGATGAAAACTGATGGTATTCTCCAGCTAGGCCTTGATGCAGCAAGCATAGTAGAATAAGATCACAAATTGCTGGTGTGTTGCTGGTTGCCAGCCTTGTTTTCAGTGCAGATTAGAAGCATCTTTACTTGGCCCTCTAAGCATACCTTATAAACAAAATAAATCATTTTCTTCAGTGCAGTTTTACTTCTGAGTAAGCACAGTTAGAACCAGGTTGGAAAATTATTAAAGGTTCAGGTTCTGCTCTCTATTGCTCCAGATTCTGCAGGAGCAGAAAGCTGAAAAACTGTTCTCAGCCATGGGATATTGAGGATGGCTTCTCCAAGCACACCATGAGCTTCCTTCCTTTCTCCTTCTCAGCTGCATCTTATGAAGAAGAACCATCCAGTCTCAATCCCCTTTTCTTTTAAGATCATATTCCCTGTCACAGAGGAAATTTAGTTTTCCTCTTTCTCAGTGCTCTCTACCTTTCAGGTAAAGCCACCCACATTGCAGTTTTCCCTTCCAATGCAAAGACAAATCCTTCAGCACAAGGGTTCTGCCCCAGAGTTGTTTATAGCCTTCCAAGTTTCCAGAACCTTCCAAATGTTGCTGCTGAACTGGCACATTTGACAGAAGGACAAAATCATTAAGTACGTAGACACCTTTTTAAGTTGATTCAATTTAATGTATTTAAGTTTAATCACGATTTAATTAAAGCAACTCTCATTGCTGTCTTGTCAACCCACATACATACTATAGTGTGTCCTTGATGCACACCTCAGAGTCCAAGTGCAGCCCTTGACCAAAAAAGGTACCCACCCCTGCTTTGAGTCTAGATTGAAGATTGCTCTGCAGGACCTAATTTAGAGCAAAGCCATGGGTACTGGGTGGCTTGCAGATTCATAGTGAACAGAGGTTGTAACTTGTTCACCATTGATTTCTGCTGTGTTCAAGTGATGGGCCTAGCAAAGCCATATTCTTTCTTAGGGTATACTTGAGTTTCTCAGGGCTGAAGAAAGATGTCCAATGCCCTTTATCACCTCAGTTGGCTGCCTTGCATAACTTAAGTAAAGATACATCCTTCAAAGCAGGATCCCTTTGATGAGGAGATGGGACTGCACTTTTCAGTTTTTGTGGAAATGATCCAAGAAGCTCCATAGCTGCTGAGCCTAAAAGTATTACAACTCTGAGTTTTGTCTGTTGGTTGATCACAAATGGCTGAAATTGGTTCAATACTATTCCCCTCTGTCCCTCTGTATCTGTCTCAGCTAGTTCCTCCATTACCTGCATGCAAAAGACATCTGGAGGTGGGGAGGGGGACTTTTTCCCTCTCCCATCCTGCTGGTTCCACATATGAAATCTTCCATGGCACACCAGGGACAACCATTCTCTTTCTCTGGCTGGGCAGGTTGCCATAGCCTCAGTTTAAAATTTCCCCTACCTGGGAGTATGGCCACTGCTTTCTTGCTCTGCCACGTGGTGAGAAATGGCAACCATGTTCTGTGTAGGGAGCAATTCTGCTGGAATTGCAATGCCAAAGCCATCTCTTTCTCCCCACACCCTCCAACCCTTGCCAGCAACTTTGCTATGGCGAGAGCCCCACTTTGGCTCTGCCTCTCTCTTGCTTCATATGTGGCCAGCCTGTACTAAAATGGCTTCCTTCTTAGTGAGGCTGATTTTGTGTTGTGAGTGGTGGAGACAAGGGGAAGGGGTCAAGGGCTGGAACAGTGTGGAAGTGGGGTGGGGGCTGCGGGGAATTACGGCTCAGGATGAAGAGAATTGGCAAAGACATGTTTGTCTGACTACACTGACTCTGGGCCTTGCCAAATTTGCTTTCACGAGGGCTTTCGATTCATCCACCAAACCAAAAAAAAGATGAAATAAATAAAGGGGCCAAGGCCCCTCCTGCTGCAGCAAAACTGTGCTCAGGGAGCGGGGCGGAGATATGGCTCCAGTGGTGTCTGAGAGTGCAGCTTGAAGCTGGCAGGTCCAGGGACAATGAGGCAGACCTTGGCATCAGAGGTTTGGCAGAGAAATGAGCTTGGGTGGGGAGGAAGGGGGCTGCACAGATGGTCTTGCCTTTATTTCACCCCAAAGGAAAAGAAGATATGGGGGGGGGACTTGGAAAGGGGTTTCCAGGCTCCAGATGCACCCCACATGGTTGGGAGGGGTGTTCCTGACTGACCCTTCTATTTGGAAGCCAAGGTGTTTGGGGAGAGAACGATTGGATGCATAGCCTATGAAGAGCTGGGGTTAGGGGCATCCTACCTTCAGCATTTGGCGATACTGGGTTTAGGAGCCCTGCCTGGCATTACTGGGTGCCAGAGCCCAAGGGCTCTGGAAACAGTGGCTCTGTTTACAAGAGCCAACCAGTTGTGGTGAACAAGAATGTTGGTTTGCAGAGTCTCTGTATTAACATGTCCTTTCTTTCCCTTCCCTTGACATCGGGATTGGCATTCCAGAAAACAATTTTAGGAGGGAGAAGACATTTAGAAAAAAGTTCCAGTAAGTTAGGTTTCCAGGTGCAGATCTCATCAATGGATTCAAATGTTATTTATGGCAATAAAAAGCTTCCCTTCCCTTCCCTTCCCTTCCCTTCTAGCAAAGTGGCATCTGCCTCCCTTATTTGCTTGTCTCTTGCGCAGGTGACATAGAGTTGCCGCTCCAGCTAGGCAGAGCTAAATAAGTCCCATTTCCTCTTTAATAAGCAGCCACTGGATATTACGGAGTTCCAGAGGGAGGGAAATGCAAGCTGCCCATCTGCAACGTCTTTCTATTTGCCAGCTAAGGAAAGACTTCTTCCAAACTGCAAGATCAGGTGGGTGAAGTGGAGCAGGTTTGGAACTGAGCCCTTTTCTCTCCACCACGGGCATTGATCGTCATTTCTGTTGGCTAAGGAGGATGGGCTTTGTAATCCAGCACAGCTGGGGGGAACAGGTTAGGAAGGGCTCCTTTAAACGGTGGGTCCTGTATCACTGAACTTTTGCCAAGCCTTAGCTATGGCAGGCTGGCAGCAAAAACATTAATTTTCGGAAACCAGGCACAAGCCCTCATTAGCTGTCATTCAGTCATGGCATAGGTTATAAATGCTTATACTTGCATTTCTTTCTCCTATTCCTTCTTTAATCACCCACGGCCTTTCAGCATGTTCCATAGGTAATGTATGTCACATCCTAGTTAAGGAAATGTAACCAAGATTAAAGCCTACCTTATTGTATTCAAACTAGCATACTGCATAAATATAGGTGATGGGTCTAATTGACTCGGTGAAGTGAGTTGAGTGAACCCAGCCACTGACCTACCTCACAGGGTTGTGGGGACAATAAAATGGGCCAGGGAAAAACAGGGTACCCTGCCTTAGGCTCCACGGAGGGAAAACAAAATGTAAAGATAATCAATAACAATTTATTAACAAAATAAAATGTAAAGATAATAACAATAATTTATTATCTCAGATAACAGGGCTGATGTTGTCAAATGCCACTGCCAGAATAGGAAGTACTGGGCTAATAACCCAATGACCTGATCCGGGATGACAATTTTAACAGCTGATGGCAAAGGACCTACAGTTCAGCTTTGTGTTTGGCACCTGATATTCCAGGATGATGGGCAGAACTGTGCTTGTGAGCCACCATTCAAGAAAAGACCACTGCTATATAAAGATATGGGTATAACACCCTATTGAGTGTAGCAGGGCTGTAGTTACACTGTCAGGTTTTCATGCCCTAAAGCATGATAAACTGAGCCTTCATTCTATTCCAGTTTATTTGTAGCTTTCTTCTGATGTGTGTGGAAAATTTGGCCTTTTTAGTAGAAAGACAGCAATGACATAAACAACAACACAAATGCTATTTGGGCAGCAATATTGTTAGGTGCTCCAGAGAAGAGAATTGCAGTCTGACAAGTGCAGCCCAAGATCCCTTGTGGAGGAACACTTGGATTGCCTGCGGCTGTTTTCCATCCATCGTCTTCTGCTTACTTGCAGGTTAGCCCAGAGTCTAATTCTAGATTCTGTTGAACTGTCTGTGAGGGTGGCAAAAACAAACTCGGCTCTTGCAAGCAGCTCTGCTCTTATGAAAAGCGACATTGCTTTGACTGTATTATGTGTCCTGGGAACTTGAAATCCAACACTTCTGGAGGACACTAGGATGGAAAAACATGCTATATATAATGTTTTGTCTTTGAGGACAAGGCTGTCTATATCTTTATTTCTCTACTTCTCTGTCTAAAACTTAGCCTGTTACTCAAGATATACAGATAAAGACCAGCTCTTCCAATACAGTTGCCACATCATACAGCAGTTCACTAGCATATTTATGCCACTCTCAAAGTGCTGTACCTTCTTTCCTGGATTTGCCATCGCCATCCTTCCAGCGAAGTAAGACCCTGTAGGATAGCAGGGAGAGTAGGCATCCCTGTGAGGCACAGATTTTGCCTACAGCCAAGGAGAAAGTCACTGATGGTAGTGGGGTTTGAATTTATGTTTCATGGATCCATTTCTGGGATCTGCTTACTTACACCCCAACCAAACTTATCACCAACACTCACCAACATTTACTTTAACTGTGTGAAGCTCTAAACGACCTCCATGAAAGCAAATTGCAGGGTAGAAGATAAGGTCTTGTTTGGACAGGAGGGAAGGAGAGAGGGAGCCTATTATGGTAGCAGTCTATTGCTCAGAGAGGTAGAATTGGCTACTCTGCCCTCTTTCTGGCAGCAAGTTCTTGAGTAGTTATTTACTGGATCATCTCATGGCAAGGTGTGGGGAGGGGGGCAGGAAGGGATTGTTTGCAGTCCATTTGGAGGGGAATGGAGAGGAGATATCAGGGATAATTTGAATAGGAGGCTGTGCATTTCATAGACCAGCTTGGAATTGTGCCCTGGCATGGGTCTGCATTATATCTGCTGGTGATTGATGGCTCCCAGTAATGGAGTGGTAGACAGTTGTGTGGGGATGGAACTGAGGCTGCTGTCAAGCTGGCAAGAAGAGAATGCAGAGTAGTCTGTGGCGAATTACGTGTTTCTGTGGTCTTCAGAAGCAAGTGAATTGGTTCCTCAGGAGAGTTAAGACCTCCCAACATGGTGCCCTCCAGGTGACTTGAGCCTGCAAGGACCTGATGACTGGGAATTTGGGGAATTGTAGGCCCAGCACATCTCAAGGAGTGCAAGTTAATGAAGATGATTATAACACAATCTTTGCCGCTTTTTGAGTAGCTACCTGGTCTAATCTTTTGTCTCAAGCAACTTGACATGTTATTCCTCTAGTGTGAATTCTAAGGCATTTGAGGGACAATAAGGCAGTAGCAGAAGATATATAATTATTTGTCCTAAATTAAAAGCATTTAATTATATCTTTATAGAAGGCTTTTAGAGCCATCAGAAGCCAAACATACGACAGGGAATACTTCCTGCTGATCCTTCCTTCCCTCACATATATGAATGTTCCTGCATACATAAAAAAGTATCCCTGCTTACAGAAAGCAAACATACCAGACAGACTAGAACAAAATCCTTATCTCCGACATGGTACTTTTTAAAATGTAGGGGGGTGTCTTTGTATTGTTTTGTTTTGTTTCATTTCAGGGAATGTATAGCCACATTCATGGATTTAGCACAACCTGAGTATCCTTCCTTGTTCCCTCCTGTTGCCATCTCAGAGGCCATACAGGTACCATTTATGCCGAAATCCAGTTCAGCTGAGTCCCATCTCACATGCAGACAAGTTTTTGCATTAACTTTTAATTGCTATGTGATGCTTTGGTTTAGCTGAAAAGCAGAGCAGGATTAAAACTATTTTAAGGAAATGTTCAGTGTGGTCAACTCCAACTGCAGTTTCAAGTATACAAGCCACACACAAATTCATCATTTTAATAAATACATTAGTCGGATGTATTTTTAGTATAAATCTAACAATTTGTGCTCTAAACTGAAAACATGTGAATGTAAGAAATATGTGCTTTCATTCATGTGTGTCCTACAGATACCATGATCAGAGGATTACCTACAACTCCTGACCAATTTTATTTTTAATGGCAAATATGATTTAGTTGCTGTTTAATATTTGTATTTTCCTTAGTGGAAAGCAAATCAATGCTTTGGTTGGGAGAACATGTTGGGAGATCAGCCCTTTCCTAATGAGATATCCTCCAGATATGTTGAACTACAAATGATCGTGCTTGTGAATAATTCTGGAAGTTGTAGACCAACATGTGTGAAGGAGATGGCTTTGTGAACTCTACTGCTCTTAGGCTGGAATTATCTCCAAGGGATGGTTCCATATCATTTTGATATCATAGACTTTTTGTAGTAACCTGAGTAGTGAAATGCACCTTCTCCAGAAAAATTGTGCCAAGTAGAAGGGCATGTAGACCTTGAAGGATGAAAGTGAATATGCCAGAAGACCAAATCTGTTTAATTGAATATTCACCAGGGCTTTTAAAAAAAATAATTAATTGTCATTTTAATGAACAAAATTCATTTGTTGTTTTGAAAACGTGGAGTTCATATTCATTTCATTTCCCTCTCCCTCCCCAGCAAGGATTATCTTGACCCTTAATGGAGTTGTCCTTTTCTTCGGAGGTGGAGCCCAGGCTCAAAAGACTTAATAAGACTCCAGCATCTGTATAGTGACTCTTCACAGAATGGATGGAGAATGCCGAGAGCAGTATTTCTCAACCTTGGCAACCTTCAGACATGTGGACTTCAACTCCCAGAATTCCTCAGCCAGTTATTCTGGCTGGGGAATTCTGGGAGTTGAACTCCTCACGTCTTAAAGTTGCTATGGTTAAGAAACACTGGCTGGGAGAGATCTTTTGTCCTGTTAGTGATCTTGGAGTGCTAGTGCTAGTAATCTTGGGAGTGAAAGTGTTTTTGAGACAGATTCAAGCCCAATCTAAGTCCTTTTAGTGCTTATCTCTTTTCTATGCCATCTCCTTCAATCCTATGGTGACGGATGGGAGCAGCTTAGAATAAGTTCCTTGTGGCTCTACCCAGCAGTGGGAAGCTTGAATTAAAGACAAAGCATGCTCCCCAAAAGATCTGTAACAGCAGCAAAGAGCTAAATAAATAAAGGAATGGGAAGCCGGCAAGGCTGCAGTGACTGTAGAAACAGCCATGGGATGTGGGACTTGGCAGTGACGAGCATCTGCTGCTGTGTGAACAACTAGACTGCCTGCCACGTGGATGAACAGCAAGGGCTGTGAAACCAGGGAGAGAGCCAGGGCAGCTGAAGCACATAGCACGCTCTCTTGGACTGGGCTGGGATTGGGATCTTGTTGAATATTTGATGTCTGAGAAAAATATAATAATTGTTTGCTATGTCACTGCTTTCATCCTTACCAGCCAGGCGATTTTGCCCAGTCTAGAGAAAAGGGTAAAGACTATGCACCCACATCTGACTACCAAAGTAAAGATAGACAACTAAAGGCCTGAGGAACAAGCCTGGTCTCCCACATCAGTGTCAGGTCCCCAGCCTAGCCTTTGATCCCATGGACTCCCTCACTCTTCCTCCCACTGCATTTTAGCTGCATTTGCCAAAGTGGAGACCCAGCAAAGGCTCTAACCCCTTTCTCAAAAGGGAAGTGGACAGAACTCCTGCCTTTTGATGTTCCAGAACGTATTGCCCATTCTAGAGCACAGGACAAGACGTGAAGAAATGATTACTCAGCGAGAACTGTGGTCAACGCCTCTGTAGACAGGTGCACAAAGGAATTGACATGGAAGTTGGGCAGCCTAGAAATAAGAAAAACGAACAAATATTCCTCTTCCCATCTCTCACCTTTTGCATAAGTTAGTGGACAGAGGTTATGCTGCATCCATCTGCCTCCACTTGCTCAGTTGAGAATATGACTTCTTTTGTATCCAAACACATTTGTTATCCAGAAATGTAGAATGAGTATGTTATTCTTTTTAAAGGAGTGAATAGTTTCCTCCCATAATACTTAAGGTTCTCCTCTTCTCCATAATGGATATGTAATCAGCAGAGGATGTATTCTTCTGACGATCACACTGGAAATCTGATTGTAAAGTAGCAACTCAAGTTTCCCACAAAATAGCCCCACCCTAAGTGGCACAAAATGTGAGAACTAGCCCAACGCGTGGTGGTGTATTAGTGAAAAATGTAAGGTTTAGATGTGATCAAATTAAAGGATAGGTAAATCAACTCTATATATTGCAATGCGCTCTACATGAGGCTGCCCTTGAAGACCATTTGAGGGTTATAGCTGGTCCTGAATGCAGTGGTGTGGGCTGTGTTGGACATGCCTCAGTATGCACATGTGACACCTCTGCTGCATGAGCTGCACTAGGTGCCAGTGGACTTCCTGGTACAACTCAAGGCGCTGGCTATCACCCATAAAGCCCTTCATGGCATAAGGCTGGTTTACCTAAGAGACCATCTATTTCCCATGGTTTCTGCCCATCCAGTGAGATCAGAAAGAACCAGTGTGCTTGAAGGCCCCTCAATCAAACAATGCCTTCTATCGGGGTCCAGGAAGTGTGCCTTCTCTGGAATGATACCCCCCAAGAGATCCATGTCACCCCCACCCTGATGATGTTCCAGGATTGAAAAACTTGGGTGTTCTCTCGGGCCTCAGGATAGTGGGGTGGTAGAGCCCTGTTGGTGATGTTTTTGTGTGTTTGGCCAACACATGGGACTTCCTTGTGGTTTTTCTTATTGTTCATACTTGAAGTAAACTGCCCAGAGTCATTTCGGAGTCAAATGGCCTCTAAATCTCATAAATAATAAATGTCCACCAAATTTATTCTAGGCAGGTGGTTACCACACTATTCACATTTATCCATGCCTGTATTGTTTCCATACTAAAAAGACCCCCATAATCCCCATTCCTCTATGAAGTTACCTGTTAATCCAATTTCCTATGGAAATTGGCTCATATTCCTAGACATATCATTAGGTTTTAACCATTCTTAGGGCTCTTTCATATGTGGTATTTGGCAAGCAGCAAAATACAATTTAGGATAGGGACTACCTTTAACTCGTAGACCTGTGGATGAGCACATTTTATTTTATGGATTGGCAGGGGGTGGGGAAGGGAGGGTAAATTTGATCCATGCTGACTCAAGTAAATAATGGTTTGTTGGTTTTTTGATACAGAGCTTTGTTTTGTACAAAAAGCTTCTGGATTTTTTTCCCCCAAAGAGTATCAAGCTCCTGGTTTTTCTATAACTTGCATGGTAGACCTTTTCTACCCTCAGGTCCTTAACATTTTTTGCACTATTTTGTATTTCAATTTTGTTCCAGCCAAATAATTCTAATTTACTGTGACACCTTGAGTTCTAATCCTGCCCTTAAAAGGGTAAGCTATTTGTCCCAATTTTGTTTTGACTGAAGATGAGTAACTCCATTGCTAATTAGCAGGACTGTTAAAACAATAATGACTTGTAGAGGTTCTCTAAGGGCCATTCCCCACCGCAGAGTTATAGTGCTCTGTATGAACCTTGAGTTGACAGAAAAATTTACTGGCATGAAATGGCTGTCCCCACTACTGATCCACTGCCTGTTTTTCAAGTCACTGCAGTTCCCTGACTTCCCTCCAAGGTAACGTGTGACAAAGCCTAACAGTTTTTACCCATCTTGAGGTGCCCTTGGATGGTGTCCGAATAAAGGACAAAGTATTTTTAACACTGGTAAAGCTAGGGATATCCTTGGATTGATGAACTATTCTGGCATAGGGAAGGATTCTAGTATGGTTTTAATGGGGTGATCTTTAATTATATTTATGGTTTTATTGTCAGGCATCCACATGGAGTCAGCAGCATAGAAATAAACACATTCCCTATCCTGCTGCAGGTACAATACAAGTAGTCCTTGGTTAACAGCCATTCATTCAGTGACCATTTGAAGTTACGATGGTGCTGAACAAAACTTACAGCTGGTCCTTGAAGTTGCGGCCATCACAGCATCCTCACAGTCACGTGATTGCAATTTGGGTGCTTGGCAACCAGCTTGCAGTTACAACAGTTGCAGCATCCCGCGGTCACGTGATCGTCATTTATGACCTTCACTGCTGGCTTCCCACAAGCAAAGTCAATGGGGAAACTGGCAGGAAGTTGCCAATGCTGATCATGTGATGTCACACCTAACAACCATGTGGAATTTGCCTAACAACTGCCATTGGAACTGCCAAACTGCTGTCATATGTCGATGCAATCACATGACTCATGCTTTATAACCGCATTGCTTAGTGACAGAGTTCCTGATCCCAATTACCGTCATTAACCTAGGACTACCTGTACTAGCAAATGATGCTGCTGTTATTTATGTATACAGGACCCACTAAGGACTGGGTTTAATAGATTCCCCTGGCTTTGTTTCCATCCCCTCCTGCTAATGGTCACTGGTTGGCAGGAAAACCCCAATTCTCTCCTTAACATGATATGGTCTAGGGCTGGGAGAGGAGGTGTGTTTTGACAGATCACTAAACCAGTTGGTTTAGCAATTGGTTAAAACTTGTTCTGGTTTGGCACAGAATAGTCCTGTGTTGGAATAGTGCTAAACTTGTGACCAAAAGCAGCTCAAACAACAGTTGACAAGTGCTGGGAGAGTTGTGTTGTGAGAGAGAGAGACAGAGAGAGTACTCCTATGTGCAGCTCTGCCTGCCATTGCCACTACTGGTCAGTTGCTCTGCAGTACGATCCAAGTCTCTGAGCCTTGTATTGACCTAAAGACCTGGCAGGCATAGGGGAGGCTTGTTTGAAAGAACTAGGCCCTTCTACTGCTCCAAGCAGAATGGGCCTGAAGATAATGGTCAGGGACTGGAGGGGAAGGTGTGCCTGCCCAGCACCTCCCTAAACTAGACAACAGTGCCCTAAAGCTTACTTGATTGTGTCATGGCTGAAGAAGCACAAAAGATTTATTCACCACAAAACCTGTGTTGGGGTAAGGAGGAGAATACTATTCTAACACTGGCACAGCTAAGGACAGCCCACTATATGGTGGCAATCAAAGACAACATCATGAAATGGGGGTGGGGGTGGGGGTGGGGGTGGAAAGGTGGTTGGGTCATATTTGTGCTGAGGTTAGGCGCCCTGTGTAAAACTCACTAGCTTTTTACTGTATTTGGTGTCTAGACTGTTTTTAAATACAACGTTGCATTATAACTCTGCTTCCAATTTTTTGCTTTCAGCTTCAGTGTGAAAGAAAAGATTTCAGTAGGTGGGGCAAGGCTCACGTCAGGGCTGTAGAAAACTCAAGATTAAGGAGGCAATCCTGAACATAATTGTATTGTAAACCGCCTAGAGTCCCTCCGGTCGGAGGAGATGGACGGTGACAAATTTGATAAATAAATAAAAATAAACAAATAAATCAATAATTGCAGTGATCACATGGGACTTACATGCATGTTACAGGTTACATGTAACAACAACATTGCATTATAATAGCTTCAATGATGGTTAATTTATATATGACATCACCCAGAATTAGATGTGCTCTAGAGGAAGTGTCCTTGGAGAACTGTCCGAAGGTCAGTTCCTTTTCTCATGCATTTTCTGTCTATCCTGAAGAGAACTGGATTGAAAACACTGCTCCCTAGGGGTAGGAGAAGGCCTGTATGCCAGGGCTTTGTTCTGATTACAAATCAGTCCTAGGGACTTGATGGAGTTGTATTGGTGCCTTAAAGTCAGGCTTGACTGCCTGGACAAGTACCTGTAGTTTTCTTGGCAAGATTTTGGAAGTGGTTTCCCCTTGCCTGCTTCCTACGGCTGAGGGAGAGTGGCCAGCCGAAGGTCATCCACTTGGCTTCCTGCCTAAGGCGGGACTAGAACTCACGGTCTCCTGGTTCCTAGCCTGATGCCTTAGCCACTAGACCACTCTTCAGTTGGGTTGCCCCTGCAGTTCACATCCATGAATAAATAAATAAAATAAATGTTAGATGGAACACACCCCTCCCCCCAGTAACACTAGAGGCAGATGCATAGGCAAGAGCTGGGGTCTGAGCCTTCTTTCATAGCCATCTCTACACTGGGCCCTGAAGGCTAAACTGGTTTGGCTGCCATTTGTGGGCAGGGAGGAGGACGACTAAACATGTCAAACACAGCGGGATCCTCAACCTCAAAGCCCAGTTATAGGGGAAGTCCTGATAATTCAACTGGTATAAAAGCGATAGAAGGTTCATGGTGGGGTTCTCTCTGAAACTGTACCGTGTGTGTGTGTGTGTGTGTGTGTGTGTGTGTGTGTGTGTGTGTGTGTGTGTGTGTGTGAGAGAGAGAGGGGGGGGGAGAGGGGGGGGAGAGAGAATATCTTCTGCTATTTTCCCTCTTCCTGGTCCCGCTCCTGCCACGATCATCTGTGAAAGGTGCGGATGAGTCTCTAGCGGTTTGAACGCGCAGCCTGCTGTAAGTGAACCTGGAGGCCTGGCTCCCAAGGCAGCTTAGAGGCCCAGTGAAGCCGAACGAGTGGCCTTCCTCGATCTTGGCATGGCAACGGCAAACTAGCGCAAACTAGCGTTGAGAAAAATAGAGAGGACCGGGCTGTCTGGATCGCCCGCCTGTTGAAATCAAAGGCAAAAAAAAAAGGTTGCCCCTTTGAATCTTGGCACATTGGCTGCGATTCTGAAGAGGGCCATGATAGATCAGGATTGCGGTGGCGCTGGCGGGCCTTTCCTTCTTCCCCACCACCCCGCCTTCAAAATGAAGTGGAACGAAGGAAGGAAAACCATCCCTGAACTCCAACATGCACTTTTGAACCTGAAATGGCAGAACAGCCTCTTCCCCTCCCCTCCGAGGCAGATAGCTGGCGGACAAAGGAGGCCCTTTAAGCTGGCTTTTCCCAGGTGAAGCGTCGCTCAGTCCTGGTAATTCCAGCCTCCCTGCTCCCGCCCAAGGATTTTCAGGGGTTGCGGAGGAGAGCTGCCTGCAGCTGGCGAGGCGGGTGAGTGGACCTAAGGTTTTCCAGAGAATGGCTGGCAGAAGTAGCCGCCCTTTCCCCCACCGTCGCAGAGCGCTTCCGACGTGACTGCTGCTGGCGCATTCAGGCCTCCTTCCTCGGCCGCTTGCTCAGCCTCTGAGGAAAGGCCCCACGTTAAGATACAAAGCTGCTGCGGGGCCCTTGGGCGAGGGAGTGCCAGAAGACCCTGGGAGTTGGTGCTCGGAACCGGGCGACAGTTCAGCCAGAAAGCAAAAGGCTTCTCGGGAAAGCACAGCGGTCACTTGGCTGCCTGTTTCAAACCTTGAGTCGGTGAGGCTGAACAGTTTCCAGAACCCTGAAACTGCCTTCTCTGCCCAATATCCACACAGCCTTTCTATCCCGCTCCCTGTCAACCCCGGTGTAGACACCGTTTCAGGGCCCTCGAGGGAGCGGAATTTTTCCTGAGCTCTCCAGGTCTCGCCTGGGACAGACTTCGGTTCGGAGCCGTCAGGAATGCAGGCGGCCACGGGGCACATCCCGCTCCGGATCCTCATCAACTAGGCCGTCCTTGAAACTTCTTAGGAAACGGATTTTCCTTCATGCAGCCCGGGCTGCGGGGAACGGGGGTGGGGGCGCGCGCGGGCTGGGCGGCTGCCCGTCCCTTGGAATGTCATACAGAGCGCGAGTGACTTTCAGCACAATTGACTGGCACCACCTTCGCCCCACTGAAATACGGGGGTGGCATTTTGATGCCCAGTGAAAATCAATACCTTAAATCGGGCCGGGGTCTCAAGCTTCTATCTGCGGTGCCACGTTCTTCCTCCCCCCCCCCTTTTTAAATGCGTCTATTTAAACGTCCGTTAGACTCCCACCCCATCCCCTGCTAGCGCAGAATCCCCACCAAGGGAAGAGGTGGGCGGTGTGGGGTGAGAGATCCTGGCTAGATGGCATTCTTCGTCTTTGGAGATTATTAATATCAGCTTCAAAGGAATCTAAAACTTGCTAGCAAGCGAGAAGAGTTTCTGAATGCTGCGTGTGTGTGCGCGCGCGCGCGTGCATGGGCGGGAGGGGGTTGAGTGGGAGGGAGCTCAAAGGCTGAACATTTTTTTTTTCAAGGCAAAAGTGTTCTCCGTTCCAAACTTTGTCTAAACTTTCACTTTCAGAGCTCCAAGGCGGGGTTACAGACCAGCATGGAGTAGAGGCACCGCGAGAAGGAGCCGCAGCAGCCCGAGTTATGCAGCTGGTCGCCTTGTGAACACA
The DNA here is from genome assembly GCF_035149785.1 of Candoia aspera. Classification (NCBI taxonomy): domain Eukaryota; kingdom Metazoa; phylum Chordata; class Lepidosauria; order Squamata; family Candoiidae; genus Candoia; species Candoia aspera. Next base: position 154,761,999 of record NC_086154.1, read on the forward strand.
ATCCCGCAAAAGCAAAGTCCAAAAGTAACCATGTACTCCCCGTACTGCCTGACCCAGGTAACAACTAGCCGAGCTCGGCGATGGCCTGGCGTGGGAGGGCGGCGGCGGCGGCGGGCGTGGGGAGGGGGAGCGCGTCTCTCCCGCGGGGTTGCTCCCTTACGGGACGGACCCAAACTCTTTTGCTGTTTCTGTTTGTGTTTTGCTTTGCTTTTTATCTCTCTCTCTTCCTCCCCTTTTTCCTTTTGCCTTCTCAGTGCGCCCGTTCGCCTATTTGTTCAGTGTTGTTGCTGCCGCCGCCGCCACTGTTGTCGCCGCCGCCGCCTCTGGTTTGAGGGTTATTTCTGTCTTCTTGCGTGGTTTTGCTGGGGAAGAAAGAATTCCTCGCGCCTTTCCCTCTGCAAAGAGCAGGGAGAGGGAGGGAAGGTGGGGGGGAGAGAGGGAGAGAGAGGAAAGAGAGAGGTGGCATCTTTCCAAGCTCTTTGTTATATTCACTGCACATGGGTTTAGGAGATCAGAAAATGGCGCTTCCCCCAAATTTATTTCAAAAAAAAAATTAAGGGGGGGTGCGGAAGGAGAGAGAGTAGAAAACCAGGCTCGGTTGCCGGTGGCGCGGATGAGGCTATGGCTGGAGAGGTGGGGGGTGGGGGAGATAAAGGCGAGGTTGTTCTGTTAAGGGGGAGATGGGTGGGGGTACCTTGACGGGTTGGAGGAGGGGAGAAGTTTCTAAAGTTCAGGAGCGGTTTCAACGTTTGCTCCTTTCCGCTCCACATCAGAGGTTGTCCTGGGTGGGCACCGGGTCTTCTGGGGAAAGGAAAGAGATTAAAGAAAGGAGGGGGCCGCTCTGCGCTGGGAGGGGATTCCAGCCAAAGGCGGTGCGCTAACCGGGATAATAATGTTTTTGGTTTTAGCCCCCGTCTTGATGTGGTTCTCTCCCTTTTTCTGCCTCCCCTCCAGCAGCTTCTCTGATGAAAGTTAGAGACTCTTTATAATAAAAAATATATTTTTCTGTTTTTAAATAATTGCTCCTTTCTACCACCGTTATTTCTTGGACAGGCTCAGGTAGACAACGTGGGTTCTCTTTGCATACAAGTTTGTCACGCTTTTATATATTAAAAAAAATCGGCGCCTTTTCAGGTCTAAAGTAGCAACAGTCAGACACCCCCTTTTGAAGGGGGGAGCCCCCATTTCGGGGACCCTCTCTTATTTTTGCCCTGCGTGGTCTTGGGGCTGGCGGCGGTGGCGGCGGATTCCTCCCTTTCTGTGTTTCGCAAAAAAAGGTGGATTTGATGCAACCAAGTACCCTAACCTCCCGCCGAGGTCAGAGTTCCTGCAGGGACTTGCGGAGCGCTCTGGAGCTCTCCGCACTTGGGTCTGAGGACGGCGACGTTTGGGAGTGGAAGAGAGAGGGTGTCTGTCTTGGGGGAAGGGGAGAAATAAATCCCTTCCGAAGATTTCTATAATTCGGATATAGAGGTGGTGCTTTCTGGAGCCAACAGATTTGGTGACTGGGGAGTACTGAGACACACGAAGTGAGGACAAGAGTTGCGGGGGGGAAAAGAGATCAAATTAGAAATCGTATCACTCCAAGAATCCAAAGTATTAGATTAGCCGCCCCCTTTTCCCTCCCCAACGTCCCCGGAATCAGATCGGACCCAGTTGCTTGCAAACCAGTTGGCCCAACTCTTGCGACCACCTTTCCCCGTCAGCCGGCACCGCCTGCCCTCAACAATTCCCTCTTCCCCTGTCGGCAACTTTGGGGCTGGCGTGGCAGCTTTCTGGACATCCTTTCCGCGGGGATTTTCCGCCCGGGGCTATCGGTCGGATTCTGACAGATAATGGATAGGTAGCGGGGCTCGGGAGGAGACAGGCGGGGAGATGCGGCAGGGGCCACCGGCGTCTCTTTGCGCGCAACGTCCCTGGTTCCTCGAAAGGAGAGCGGAAAAAGGCGGCCACCGCGGAGGTTGTCTCCCGAGTGGGCGAAAAGTCTCCAGACGACCGTCCCATTACGTTTGGAGCGTGCTGGAATTGCCTCTCTGCCCTCCCCACCCCCCGCCCTAGCTTCGCCAGTAACTGCAGGCCAACCATTCACACGTGTATCGTTTGCCACACATGTATCGTTTCCTTTCATTGGAATGAAGGAAGGAGTGATTTTTGCAGCGCCCCAAACTATCTCTGAAAATCCTGCCTGCTTATGAGAAAGGTCTTATCCAGGACAAGTGGGGCGGCAAGGAGTAGCTGCCCCCCCCGCTCCTTTTTTTAGAAACGCATGCCGGTGCGCGCGTGTGAAGCGTCAGACTCGGGGCAGTTGGAAGAATTGGTGCCCTCTTGACGCTCCAGTCAGCGCCAGCCCCGGGCAGCCCTTTCAAGGTGCGGACCTGGGCAGAGCTGTGCCGTGCACGAGCTGCCGTGCCTGCGCGAGCCCTCGCGGGTGGGGGGTGGCTGGTGGGAGCGGGAAAAGGAGTTCCTTAGGTCCTCGCAGGGTCCAAGAACAGGAACGGTCTGGATTAGGTAGCCATAGCGCTGAAAGTTCACTTTTTGCTCTGGTGATTTTGTGGTGAAGATGGCTCACAATCTCTCTTGCAGCGAGAAGGAAAAATTAGTGTGATTTGAGCACGAAAAATATTTTTCCACTCTTGCTGAGCAGTGAAACGCAGGAGAATATTAGTTTTGAAAAGTGGGGTAGTTATTGTACCAGCAAAGTTTCTTGGGATTTTAGCCGCAGTTGCCATTTGTTGTTAATACAAGTACCCCTGTTCCTTGGAGCAATTGTATTACAGATGAAGCATAGTTTGTAAAATTTAATATGTGGCTGAAGCCTGAAGTTTGACCGGCTGAGTGTCAGAGTTTGTGGTCTGCCAACATTCTGCATATTGTGTTCATAATGCACATAAATATATTACGTTTATTTGCATTATGAACACATACAGTATATGTAATAAATTCCCCATATTTCTTTTAGTTCTATGTACATACACATAACATATACAGATGAATGAATATGTATGCACGGTCTTCCTTCTAGTGACTTGAATCCTGTACTGTTTTATACTTGATTTTATGTTTGTATTTTCTATTACAGAGTATTTAATATTACAAGTAATGCAGGTTTTATTTAGCTTTACCCAAATAATATTTGTAATGGTAGATCTATTAGATCTAAACACTTTTCGGTGTTTTCTGATGGATTTTTATTATTGTTAGCTGCCCAGACTCACGTTTGAGATGGGCGGCTATATACACTAAATAAATAAACAAACAAACAAACAAACAAATAATCTAATGATACAGGTACTCCTAAATTTCATGTGAATTAGTATGTGAATAATAAAATATGAATTTATAATTTAAATGATACAGTAACAAAATATTGTAAAATAAGTTGATATTTAAAAAGCTTGCAATTTAGGAACTGAGCTAAAAGTTTATGATAACTGCCTTTACAGATTATTTTTCTTTTTAAGTCCAAAAAAATAGAGGTACAGTCCTGAGCGTCTTACTTGACAGTAATGTGGAGCATTCGTAGCCTCTCCCCTTTCTAAGCCTCAGCCTGGCTACTTGTCTTTTATTCAGTTTATCGGTTTAACTTCTAAAAAAACTGAGGTGATTGGAGGCTATTTTTTGCAATTTATTAAATAATTCAATATGGGTTTTGTTCTGTTTAGCAGACTTAATTTTAGATACTATTTAGACATAGTGTTTAAACATATATGAAAGCCCCATATGGGAAAAAACTAGTTCTGGGAAAAAAAGTCTGAAGATCAATCACAGGTTAAAACCTATTACCCTAATAGTTCTTAATTTAAGGGAAGGATACATATTTTTGTGGTAGATGTGGCCTTCATATTGTGCTGCTTTATAAAGACCATCAACTTCCTTTCGTGATTTTTTAGCTTGCACTCTGGCTGACGGTAGACAAGAAAGTGCCTGCCTATATATCTTGCAAGGCCAGTGTTCGTGGTGGATTTCAGGAGGCATTTTTGGAAAGGGGCATCCTTGTGTGGCTTGGTGTTCAATTCTTTGTTTTTGTCTTGCCCTTGGGTTGATGCCAAAGTAGAGTCTAGTTTCATTCCTGCTTCTGAGAGGGAAAATCTTGTGCTCCTATAAAGAGTTGCCTTTTATTTGTGTCTGGTGAATTGAACAAACCTGGCTTGATCCATGGCAAATGCCCTCAGTAGATAACGGAAGCATTTTCCTTTTCACTCTTCGAACTAGATTGTTTTGTTGTTGCTACTACAATTCTTAGGCCTGGTATTTTGTTTCTATTGCGGGGACTCATGATAACCATCCAAATCGCCTATCCTCTTCTCCATCCTCCTGTGTGGCACCCACTTTTTCAGTGTTCCATGGGTTTGCAGGATGACTCTCCAACCAGAACAGGTTAATAAAAAGCTTGATCCTTTCTGCTCAGATTAAACATAACTCTCTCTTATACTGACAGGATCTGATTCTGATTCTGTTAAATGGCAAATTCGGTTCCATAGCCTTTGACTTGCCCTAGTGTCTCAGGCAGCCAGTCTTATATGCTGGCATCATTGCGTGATAGGAGTCACTTCTTGAAGTGGCCGTTGGTATGGAAATGGTTCGTTTATTCTGTGGTAAACACTGGACTCTGACACTTCCACTGCAGTCCATCATTAAACTTGATCTCTTTTGTATTCTTTTAAGAAGATTGTGGTCTTTTAGGGAAAAATAGTTGAAATTTTAGCTCTGCAATTACATCAGATTGCTTAGAACATCAAAGTAGGTTGTGGAGATAGGATCAACCATGGCATGTAGACTGTTGGGTTTGTGTGTGTGTGTGTGTGTGGAGAGAGGGAGAATTTTATGGTTGGTGTGTATGTAGCAAAGGAATGTAAATGGGTAGGAATTGGGCCTGCGTATTTAGTGTGCTTTTTGAAACATCTAAAATTATAGTATGTGTTCCTTCCTTTGTTTTCATTCAAAAAAACCTGAATGGGCCTTCAAGAGCACCACTTTAACTGTGATGTTTATATGTATATGTATACATGTATGTATAATAAAAAGAAACAAACGGGTTTCTTAAATCAGAATGAATGGTTAGGGAGTTGGTTTGATAAGATATATATTACATATTATTGCTGATGTTATGTTGCCTGTTGGCCATGAAACTTTTCAGTACGTAGGTCAGTAACTACAACCTGCATAGATACAATACTGCCTTGTGCAAATAGTTGATGAGTATTGTAATGGCAGAGTACACAGTTTGCAGGGTCAGCACCAAATCATTGCCACTTAAAGCGGTTGTGGTAGACAACCTGAGAGACACGGACAGCTGCTGTTCAAAGTCTGCTTGCAATTAATATTGTGGCACCTCTTTCTGATGGTATTTCAAGTGTTTGGCAGTCTTAAGCATTGTACAAACTTATCCCACTACAGTATTGTAGAACTATCTGGATGGGTGCAGGCCCACAAATATTTCATACTTAGGATAACGGGGCTCAGAAATAATACTGAGAAATTGACAGCCAGCTTTCTTTGTCCTTTGAACAATATTGGCATCTGTATGCAAGTTCCTAAGATGACATGAGTATACTTATTCCATATTTTAAAGTGACATTTTATCTATGCATTTCTATTTTTTGTGCAGATATCAACACATTAAAAATAAGGTATATATTATTTATTTAATGTAGGTGTCAGTTGTGCATATTGTACAAACATACACGATGTTCTCCATGAATAACTAAAGCGTGTAAGAAATGTATGTGAAAGACAGAATCAGGTGGAAAGTCATAATTACTTTTTATATACATTTCCTTTGGATCATATTGTATACATTTTTACTGCAATTCTGTATCCATGCCTGAAAGTAAGCACACTGAATTTATTGAGGTATATTTCTGAGGAGGCACATATAAAATGGCATTGGTATTCACATGTGTAATCTGCTTAATTTGAGCCCTTAAAAATATAGTACACACAGAAAATATATTGAAAAGTGTTCAGACACCTAAAACTAACATGTACTGGCATTTGCTCACCACCATTCCGATACTTCACTACTAAAAATTGATTGAAATACAGTGAAATTAACTTCTCTCTCTCTCTCTCTCTCCTTTCTCTTTCTGTCTCTCTCCCCCCCCCTGCCCCACCCCGCCACTTTTAAAGTTTTGGAAAGAAAAGACAGCATTTGTTTGCCAGCAAGGGACTTGAACAGTGAAAACAAATGAGTTAATACTCTCCAGCCGATTACTTTCCCTGGTTCTTATTCACGAGATGGCTTGTGATACAAAAATCTAAGATTTTCTGGCGTTGCTGGAGATACTTCAGCCTAACTACTTCTCAGGTTATCCGCAGCTGAGTATCAGAAAGGCCTGCATTAGACTGCCATAGGAAATATGGACACATCTAAATCTTCAATTCCTGAAAGTTGCAGTTAGCTGCTTTACCTTTGTAGCTGCTGAACAGATTTTGTGGGTGCTTTATTTGCTTTCTCTTGCTTGTGTCTGCAAACTCCGCTCGAAAGATCTCTGAATGATTACTTTTAAAATGCTTTTCACAGCTTCGAGGCCATGTAATGCCCTGGTGCAGCCTGACCAAATCTAGAAAATGATTCTATTGTAACCTCCAACATGGAAATGTTTTTCTTTCCCCCATTCCTTTGATGCTTTATACATCTAAGAATAATTTTTATACTGTCTTAGTAACCCATGAATTTTAGTCACTTGTGCAAGCTCTCACAGAGAGTTTTGCTAGAGATCCTTCTGGAAAAAGCAGAGAAAACTGGCTTAAATCTTTCGGTAAAAGGAAAAGATTCAAAAATAATTTTTGCATTTGTGTTATGTGTTGTAAGGAATTTTCCCTTAGGGAACATTGAAAGTATCAAGATGCACACAAATACAAAGCAAAACAGAACAATACACTAAGCAATAAAGAGTCTGAAATTAGGGAGGCTATAAATAAACATTTATGCAGTGTTGAGACGAGCATTCAGGTGAGTTTACAAACAATTCATTAAGATATTTATAAACTTTCACAGTTTAGGGCTATCAATAGACACTTAATTGTAAACTGTAAACAACTTCTTTTTATATGAATGATGAACCAAGGCTTCATAATTTTTAATAGATTTTTGTTTTTGTACAATGAATATCAGTAGCTTAGAATGAGTATTTCTGTGGAATATTTCCTGCTTACATTTGCACCTCCATTGTTAGCTATTTTCTCTTCTGAACGTTCCTGTTTCAACTCTCCCCCTGTATTTTCAATATTAAAACTCAGTGCCTGAATTTTTGGAGGAAAAAGTGAACAGCCCAGGGCAGTTATATCTCTTTGTGTAACCTATACACATAGCTAATAAATCAGTGTGCAGTTAACATTGCAGTATGCATGGCTCATGAACAATGTACTTAATTGTGCAATTTGTAGAAAACATGTATGAGTACTCAGTAATACATATTTACTTGGGGCCTTTACGGCACAAACCAGGTTTGGTGCAAACTGTGGGAGAAAAACAGATTTGAAGGTCCAAAGAACCAGGCTTTTCCAACTGTGTAGCTCCACTATAATGTTGCCTGTGACCCTTCTTGTTCATAGTATAATAAGCCCTGCTTGCTATATTTTTCATGGGTTTTTGCCATTTAAAACAACATAAACAAGGATTGTCACAATTCGTCTCCTACACAACTTGGAACTTGTTCGAGTTTTAATAGAATACCTCTAGAGGAAGTAAGACATGTGTACACAAAGAGCATCCATGTGCACTTGATAATATACCCATGAAGTGAAACTATATGGTGGCCTACATTTCCCCCTATTTTTATGTAGTTATATAAATAGAAGCTAATATCAAGGTATTTGTATAGCATGTGTATACAAATATGAAGCAAAGTTCACATATGGGAACATCATGGATAGCAACCCATGTTCCAACATTTAACCTTTTTATTGTTTTCCTTATTCATTATTTATTTACTTCTGTGGTTCCTAGAGCTGCTTCTAGCCAGATTTGCATCATTCATTAGGAAAATGTCAGTTTCCCAATACATTGAGGATAATGTTAATGTGTGAATCCTTAGAGTATAAGGCTTAAACTAATCAGAGTCCCCAGTCTCCCACCCGCAGCCCAAGATCTTAGTTTGTCACAACCTGAAGAATTATGTGCATCTGTGTATGATAGGGATCCTGTGTACTTCAGCCTTCTGAGTGGAGGATAAAAGAGTGCTGCTCCTAAACCCCGAAAAGCTGTTCATCCTTGCAATTTCCTACATCCCAGGCATCTGTGTATAACTTCCCGAATATGCACATGATGTATACATTTTTTGTGTAAAGGATTGTGTTGCCTTTTCTATCTGAGTTGGTTGCTGGCCTGGTGCAATAAGGAATTTCATACGTATTTTCATGGATGGATCCTGGTTTTTAGAGTAGCTTCCACAGAGTTGGTATTGGCTCTGGCAGGCAGAATGTGATCCCATATGCCTAAAAACTATGCATGGAGACTTGTTTATTTGAGCTCTGATTCTCCAAATAACTCATTTATGCAGCATGAGGTCATATTCCCAAGTGCATAGCAAATATGGCAAGAAGCTTTCGGCTTATCCCAGGCCCAAGTAATCTTCATTAAATTCATATCCTGTAAATTTATTTAGCTAACAATTCCTTGTCTTACAGTGACAGTTCGGCTGGATATCATATTGTCTTCTTGACATTCCATGTTCCTATTGTTCTCAAACTTCTCTTGTGTGTATTTTCTCTTTTTCCAAACTTTATTCCAAAACAAAGTTTGGTGATGTTCAAGCAGTCAATAGTTTCTTGATTGCCTCTAGTTTTGGAGGCTCAAAGTGATGGGGGACTTGTTCTGTTTCCATCCCTCTGTCTAAATTGTACTGTACTGAGGTTTGCCAAGAGAAAATGTTGCTGGATACATTGGGGAAGGAGGAAACCACTCTTAAGTCTGCAGCCGTCATCCATTATGCATTACTCTTCCATATGCTGCCATCATCAGGGGGACGATGAACCCTCCCATTTTAGGAGCTTCCACCTCAATGCCAAGGCAAGATATAAATCGGGGCCTTGAAAGCGAGCGTAGCTCTGAAATTCCTAATCACTGTTTTAGATTATTGTGATCATTGTCCTTGATTAGGCGCCTTTTGATACAGCAAAATATACAGGGCTGCCTTCCTGACTCCCAGTGAGAGAGTTCAGGACCCAAAATTAACAGCGTGGCATTTGTCCACATGGGCCAGGGGATGTCTAATCCTGATGTTTGGGTAAATGGATGGAAGATGTCTCCAGGATTTCAACAGACTGATTTCAGCTTACTGGGAGTTTGGAATAGATTTAAACCTGGGATAAAGAAAGAGTGTACTTGTTTGCTTATCACAGCCACAGAATCCTTTGTATCTCCTGACTTAGTTCTTTGGATCCTCAAAGTGTGATTCTGTATGTGTCTGTGTGTGTATATATTGGGGGAGCACACAATGTTGCTGAGAGTCTTAGGCAAGCTGGCCAGAAAAAGAGAGTGGGGGAGGGATGATTGGCATAATAAAAATATAATCTCTTTAGAGAGCAGATTAGTATACTTTTAAAATGAAATCAGCACCCATCATCTTGAAAAGTCATACTTACAATGTCTTAAAAGCATAATCTTTATATATAGCCTGCTAATTTTGACTAAAACTCATATTTAAAATTTTCCTTTTTCCAGCATCAATGTTTACCAATGATTAGATGATTTCAAATAGACTCTTTTCCTTGATGTGGCATATTCAGTCAGGTCATTCGTTCATCCAGCTTAGTGTTTAAAACAGCCTTTTTCTAATCTGGGGCTCTCTGAATGTCTTGAACTACAAACCCCATCTAATACAGCAATAGCTGTGGCTGCCAGTGCCCTCTCCAGATGGGGCAGTGCCAATGGCAACATTCCCTGTGAAGGACAACATTGTAGTTGGTACTAGGGTGTACAGGGTGCCACCTTCTCCAGGCTGCCATGCCAATATGGTGTTGGTTATTGCAATGGCTTCTCCCTGATGACTGCTTAGGGTCACTGGGCAGATTGGGACTTGTAGTCCAATCCATTTAAAGGGTTGGGGAAGACCGGTCTTTACTGACAGACAGCAGCTATTCCCAGTCCTGCTTAATAACTGACCCTTTTGTGTGCAAAAGAGTGTTCTGCCAGTGAGCCCTAACCCTCTCATAGCAGAGGTTCTGCACTAATTCAGGCAGAGCCTTTTGATGACCTTGCCTGGAGATGCCTGGGATTCATTTTGTGATTCTTGATTTGGAAAACCTGCCCATTCCTTTTTGGTGAGAGTTTTGTGTTGAGCAGACCCAGTGACCTATGCAGTTGCTCACAACTGAAAGAATGAACAGCACTTCAGGATTTATTTGTTTGGGCACAGACATGGTTTGGTTGACACGACCTCTCGTACTGTAGTCACAGATTGCACAAAGTGGCAAATAAGAATGTGTGGCAGGTGAGCAGGATCCACAGGGCTAGATCCTACATTGGTAGAATAACAACTTTTTGCCAACCCAAACAGAGCAACGCAAATGCACAAGACACATGGTCAACTTTTACTTTCTATTCTAAAAATTCTTCTTGAATCACTTTTACACAAGGACATCAGGGTTCCACCTAGGAGACAAAGAATATTTCTGTCAAAATCCTATATATTCAACAGTGTATTTAAAATAGAATTGTTAATCACTTAAGAATGTTTTTAAAAAACACTAATTAAAGTAATTACAAACAGGATACAAAAAGAGTTAAAGGATTTATGTTATGATGATAGTGGAGGCTTTCTTAATAAGATTCCTTCAGGAGAAAAGGAAATAATTCCTTTTTTTTTTAACACTGTTCCACATACCACCTCCACTTCATACCTATGCTTAGCAAATATTTAAAAACATAAAGTGCACTAAAAGCTGAAACTGGAAAGCTGTTGATTGCTATACATTTATAATCTGCTCCTAGCAGAATCTTTACTCAGTTAAGTTGTAGTAAATTCCCTCAGAATTGATGAATGTACACTGAAATGTCTAATCTTTGTTAGAATGCTCAGGTTTAATCCAATGTATGACAAAATCAAAACAATGAAAATATAAAGGAAACATTCAGTATATTATGGCATAAAATAAAAGGAAAGTATCTCCTGAGTCATTTTTCTTCTGAATATGGAATGGATATATGTTTGTAATCTGACAAAATCTCATATATTTAATCTCATCAGAGAAAGCACTTTTGAAATCCAAGAATGGTATGATTAATACTAAGAAATATATTGAAATAATAGTCTTTCAAATAAAAGATTATTCTGTGGATTATGCTCTAGATCTTGAGGATGTAAAATTGATTCTAAATAATATTAGCAATTTTATTTCTCTCTTTGTTTACATTATTAGTTTGTATGTACCTACTGCATATCTACCTATATTTATGACTTCACAGAAAGACTGTTGAGTGTGTTGCATAAATAAGTAAGTCTAAAGAACAGAAAATGTTTTGAGAAGTAAAATATTTGACGAACAATTGAGTTTTATACTGCATGTGTACAATTTTGCTCAAAGATGTTGCCTGCACCGAAAACTTTGTTACTGAATGTAAGAAGATAAAAATATTGTGGACCTAGCATTTAATGATTTTGGGATCTATTTCTTCCCTCCAGTGTCAGCATGTATTATTTTCTGACAATGCAGCCTCTTCAAACGGGTCTTGTTCCTACTGCATGTTCTACAGATGCCCAAGAGGCCTAATCTAAGAGGAAGCATGCCCACTGAAAGGAATGCATAATACTGATTTCTTATCAGTAGTTCTTTGTCCACTATAGAAGAAGTTGTACCTGCAAATGCTGGTGGATAACCAGAGTGATGTATAGATGTCTGAGGTTGGATCTTCCCACCCAAAGAAAGTGAAGCCACTGCTGCCTTTTGCCAATCCCTGCTTTATCCGTTCCTGGCATTTATCTGGCAAGCTTCGGGCAGAGTCTGCATCTGGGTGGGTGGAGGAGCATCGTGTGGAACTAATTTAAAGCTGCAGCTAAAACTGTTGGCTGATAATTAAGGCAGTGCAGCACATGGGCTTGCTTGAGAGAATGATCCCTCTTCTCTAATTAGTGGCACACACGGAGTATTCCATAGTTGACAAAGGAAGGGGATCGTCGATAGATGTATTTGTTAACAGCTCTTCTGATTCCAAAGCTCCAGCTGGACAAACTCAGCCCTCTCCTTCATTTGTTTTGACAGTGATTTCCCTTATTCCCATTTTACAGTTTGGAAACGGAGGCCAACATTTAACCAGTTCATCTTGAATTCAGAATTCCAAAATCCAGGACTCCATCTTCTGTTGGCTTGTGCTGTATTTTTGGATGAAGAATTGCAGCGCTTTACTTGGAGACTTAATTTATCAAGTGGGCTTATACAGGAGAATTATCACATAAACCCAGCTGTTGTGATGGACTGAAGCCTCTTGACTTCAAGTCCAAAACCATTATGTATAAAAAGAAATATTGGTTATGAGTGCAAGGTAAAGGGGGTAAACTGTGTTCAGGAGCACAATACTCTTTCTGTAATGAAAGGAATGGAGTGTGAGCGCATTTGCATGTATCTGTGTGCACCTATCCCTATGCACACAGCAAGGGACTTGTAGACTAGATAAGGCAGAGGATCATCCTACCCTCTGGGCCCATTTCTGCTGTCAGCTCATACTACTTTACTTTTCTCTTCATAAAATATTTTTCTTTGGGGCATATTCCTGTCTTGATTCTGAAGATAAATTGGAGGCCAAACACCAGAAGATATGGTTATTCCTGTAAGGTTTTGGGGGCTTTGTTTTAAATACATGGGGGAGGGTTAGGATGCCTGTGTACCAGCAAGGCCCCAGTGGATTGCTTGGACAGGATGGTTTGTTTGTTCCCCAGTTTTCCTAGTCTAATGACCAGACCCAGAAGAGTCCATGGGATTTCTAGCCAGATGGTTACAGACAGCAAAGCTCAGCTTTGCTAGAATGGAGATCACTTGAGGGCATGGGGAATCCCCTGGGGAGGAGGGAGACCCCATCCTTTCCAATCCCTTGGAGTCACATATACATTGTGGGAGAAGTCAGAGTACTTAAACATGCAGGAGGGCTGGATTTATGATTTTTTGATTTTATTAAGTTTATATGGATGGCCACTTACTAAGTGACTCTGGATGGCTGATATTTTTTTTTAAATACAGGTAAGAAAAATCCAAAAAAGCAAAAGCAAATAGCGTAAGAACCACAAATATGGCAAAGGTTGACTGGCCTAGCAGATGATGTGTTTGTGCGTGGCATGTAGGTATGCTTGTTGGCCTTCTTGATGATAGGAATGCTACATTCGTATCTAGCATAAATCTGGAGATATGTTTGGGGCCTTAAATTCAGTAAAGGAGCCAGCTTGGCAAGAATCACCCAACTAGAAAATACTGGAAATTACACAGTGGAGGAGTTCGATAAAAGGAGAAAGGTTTATGAAGCTGTAGTGGAAATTCAGACCTCTGATTCTTTTTCTAAAATAGGTGGTTCTTTTGTTGTTCAGCATCCCTATAGAAACTCCTGATCCACTGGAATTCAGCAGTAAATAAGTAGAATCCATCAGCACTAAAGAATGACAGTCCATGGAGTTCTACCTTCGACCCCCAATCACAAACCCTTAAACTATGTTTTTGGGTTTGTTTTTATATTGGATGATTTAAAAATACTTTAAAACTCCCACCTTTTAAAATAAATGGATGAGGTGTTGCTCCAGGTGCCTTGTCCTTTGAGAGAATGACATTCTTGAGTATGCCTCAACAGATTCAGTTTGTCTCAAAAACTCTCACCTACGTGAATGTTAGCAGGCGATATTCTTAAAACCTATTTTGACTGCTATTGATTTTTTAATGGTGTTGCCATTTTAGAGGTGAGGGTTGTTTCTAATGGGGATATGTGATTTTTAAATCATTCGTCACCAACTAATAATTGGACAGTAGTATAGAAAAATGTAAAAATGAACAAATTATTGTTTCAGATTCATGAGGTTGTCTGCAGCAGACGAGAGTCTGAATTCCTGAATTTTATTTTAATTTCAATATTGTCCAAATTAGCTTAAGAGCAAGTCATACATCTGTTTTGCTCTAATGCAAGAGAAAGGATTTGGCTGTAATCCTCTGCACATATACTAAGAAATCAGTTCCAGTGAATGCAGTGGTAGTTTTGAATAGACAAACACTAAAAATACATGAAAATAACAATAAAAATGAAACTTTCATTTTTCCCCTAAAGCTTATAATTATTCACATTTTAGAGATACAGATTTTCATGTTTTTTTTCCCCTAATGTAAAGTTTCTAAATAAATATCTATCGATTTGAAGATTTTCAAAGGAGTCTGTTGCTGATATTTGGTGGGAAGTGTTCACCATTAAAAAAAATAAATAAAACAAGAGAAAATTGAACACTATCCTCTTTTAATTGATTCTTTAAAGTATTTTATCTTTTTTAAAAAGTTAAGAAATTTTCTTTCAAAATTCAGCTATACTTTGATTTATGAAGGATCTGGTTATTGTTTCATTTTCTCTACCACTTTATTTAAAAATCCAGATTTTGATGAAATGTATATCTCCTTGGAAAACTGCTATTTATGCTACACAATGTTGATAGATTCTTGGAGAGGAGGCATCACCCTCTCATCCACTACGGATGGTATGTATATGACAGGATTTTGGAGTATCTTCCTGCTTGCTAATGCGCTGCCTTCTGCAGCAGGAGCAGAAATCACACTAAAGCATCAGAGAAAACAAGTCAGTATTTTGATTGTTCTCTGCCCTGCAGATCTCTTGTTCTGATATCCAGGAGGTATTGTTTCACTTGTATCTTGGATGGGGGTCTTCGAGGGCAGAGATATAGTAATAGGAATAATTACATACTTCCTTTTCCAAAACACATTATTCACAAAAAATAAAGCTATAACAATGTAATCAGCATATACCGCTACAGTAAACCATTGATTTAACAGACCCTTGGTTTAGCGGACTTCAAAATCTGCCTATGGAATGTATGCTGCTGCTGCTGCATAAGAATCCCATATACCACTGGCTAAAAATGAAAAATGCATTTATGTAAAATCCTGTTTACCATCTTAACGCATGCATAAAATCCCATTTGGATTTAACAGACATTTTGTTTTAACAGACACCTCTTCTCCCCATTAGCCCATTAAATTGAGAGTTTACTGTAACTTCCATAATTAGATTGGTCACGTTAATACAATCATAATTACTGTTCAGGCTTCTCACTCAATGGAAATAAAAAATACAGTCCTACCGTTTTGCCTTTATGTCAGAGTATGCAGGTAGCTTTGTAGAATTTTCCCAGATTTATTAGAGCCAGGTATTCTACAATTTCTGAGTGGACCCTTTTTAAAATGGATATCATCCTTTAATCCCTTTTGCTCAAGTACTGGTAGAAAAAAATGACTATGATTTTAAAAAAGTATGTGTACACACACACATATATACAGATACACACAAGTACCAAATCATAAAGTTGTGGTCCTGAGACAAGAATTTCAGTGTTAGGTATAATATTACCACCCCAAACAGCAAATACCATCAATGTTTAGAAGACCTATAGGCAACAAAGAAACTCTGTGGCAAGTCAATGCAAAACAGGGCTGGATGTGCCAGATAGCCTGTGTGTGCTCTGCCAGATTGCCTTGGGCAGGGGCTCAAGGAGGAAAAAGATAGGCACAGCTGTTTTTGGTCACTTACAACACCTTGCTCCTCTTTGTGGTTTTTCTCCCTATTTGGAGTGGAAAATCTCTCTCCCCCCCTCCCTATGGATAGTGTGCTCCCTAAAAGAGACAGTTGCAACCCCCCAAAATCCATCCTTCCTTCCCTCCTTCCTTCCCTGTTCTGCTGCCGACCACTTTTTGGCTCCTGATGAATATCTTCCTCTTTACTCCCACCCTTTGCATTTTGGCTCCAGCTTTGGCAGCATTCAGTTAGAGCCAATGTCCTGACCTCAAGGGGCAACACTTTGCAGGAAACTTTGCCATTCTCTTTTTTGGGGTGGTGGGCGGGGAAGGAGAGGGAAATTAAGCGCCTATTCTTTGTG
The DNA here is from genome assembly GCF_035149785.1 of Candoia aspera. Taxonomy (NCBI): domain Eukaryota; kingdom Metazoa; phylum Chordata; class Lepidosauria; order Squamata; family Candoiidae; genus Candoia; species Candoia aspera. The sequence continues at coordinate 154,778,072 of NC_086154.1, forward strand.
AAAAATGAGGCAATATTGGGAGGGTGTTGGCAGAAGTATGGATTTGGAGAGGGGCTGCTTTTAGTTTCCAATCTGCAGTCAACAAAAAGTGGGTGGCAGGGAAGAGGGGAAGGAGCGGGGAAGCGGTAAGCGTGTCTGTGTGCATGTCTGATGAGATGGGCAACATCTCAGTAGGTGCAAGAGGCTATGAAGGGGGTGGGCTTCAGCCTCTAGGAGTGGCAGAACATCATAGTCCTTCCGCAGTTGCGTCTTTGGCTTTCTGCCGGAAGGCTACAGCTGTGGATTCGGCAATGTGGCTCCGACTAATGCTGCAGTGTGAGGCAGCAATGCGGGCTGCTGGAGCCAATCAGGAAGCAGGGTTTAGTGGGGAACCTCACCCATATGGAGATGGGAATGGATGTAGGCCCTGTTGCTTGAATCTTGCACTTGCTCTGCAAGTAATGGAAAGGACAACGACTCCCGTTCAGAGGCAGCACGAACATACACGGTCTTCATTTTGTGGGCATCAACTTTTCCTTACGATGCTCTACTTTTGTTACATACATCTTATTCATCTATGTTCATGGCAGTGGGCCCATCTCTGCTGAATACATGTATGACTTCAGTAACAATCACTCTGCATTGATTTTCTGTGTGTAGACAGGAGCATGGGTAGGGAGATGGGCACTCAGTTCTTGAGTATAACATGTTAGACAGGATAATGCATTATTTCTACCATTTGAATGATTACAAGGAGCAAGGAATTGCTTTTGTCAGCTCTCACACCTCTCAAGTATACATAAACCCACGTTTCTGATTTTTGGTGTGTTCACTCTCAAGCAGAACATCAGCGAGGGTGAGATGTTAAGACTGTAGCAATTGAATAGATGGGGCGGAAGGCACTAAACATAGTCAGAGGATCTTCTCTGAAGTGAAATACTCTTAGGACTGATTTAGCAGAAAACTTGCACTTGTTTGACCTTGTCAGTTTTGCATTTCTTGCAGAAAGGAAGGAGAAGACATTGCCGAGCACAGACAGGCTTTGATACAAAATACTAGCTGAGAAACCTGAAATTGCTCCTTCCCTCCTTCCTTCCTTCCTTCCTTCCTTCCTTCCTTCCTTCCTTCTTCCTTCCTTCCTTCCTTCCTTCCTTCCTTTTTTGTAAACTTTTTTTCTTTTGCTATACTGAAATGAAATGGCCAGGTTTTTGTTCACTTCCCCTATATTTTTAAAGCAGGGTTAATATATTCTAAATACCCCTTTACATGACAGAAAATAAAATGCAAGACATTTCAGAATAAAAAAAAAGATATATTAAAAATCCCCTGATATTTTGTGTTTTTTTTTCTCCTCACTGTATGCTCTATATGCATAGCTTTGGTTTCAGTTTCATTCCCAATACTGCTAGTGACTAGTCTGGTCTTTTACTAGTTTGGTGTCAGTGAGCTGAACATTTTCATGCTGAATTATAGTCTACAAAGAAATGCATTTGCATTGAAACCAGTGCTTCCATGGGAAATAATTTATTTCAATTTGCTGGCAAGTCATGTTCAAATAAAACCTTCTGTTTTGAATCCACATTTCACAGCAAAATGACCTTGTGTTTTGGTTTGGTTTTGATTATGAAATGCCATTTTGTTCAAAACAAACAATAAATTCTGTTGAAATGCTGATCTGAGTTGAGGATGATTTAGACGGAAAGGAAGGGAAGGGAAGGGAAAGGAAAGGAAGGGAAAGCCTTTCTTTCCACAATTCTGAAGCTGAAACTTTTAAAGGTCTCTCTCTGCGCAGCTGGCTGCTGATTTTGCTCCCTAGTCAGGCTGTCTAGTATTCTGACACTCAACCACGCTGGCTGGGTGGAGACCTTGGCAGCTAAAATACGGGTTGTCCCGTTGTCCCAACTGTTTGGTTTCCCAGATGTCCAGGAAATTTTTCTCCCTCCTGCCCACTATGTAGGAATCAGTGTTGATAACTGCATGCAGTAGAACCCCCAGCATCTGTCTTTCGAACTCTGTTTTGCATTTCTCCTGTGAAGTGCCAAATATACTGTAAAGGTGAGCTCCATTTTAAGGGGGAGAAAGCCAGGCAGAGAGAAAATGGAGTGCCTTGGCCCTTCTCCCAATGTGAGCAACTGCCAGAGCAGGAAACACAGGCCGATGAGCTGCGCTCAGGAGTCTCTTAACTCAAAGCCATGGATCTTAGTTTTGCCTGGCTGGCTTTGGCAGGATGGCCCAAAGCATGCACAGGGCCTTTACCTGGAAAACGGCTGCAGGATGAAGAAGGCAGGGAGCCATAAGGGTAGGATTATTTTTGCTGGAGCACTCTCCCTGCTGACCACAAGTCAGGGCTGAGCATTTGTTAACAAGCTGTGGGCAGTTTTCCTTTCACCTAATTACTTCTCCATTACTTCATCTCATGGCTGCCCCTGAGCTGCCTTTTCTTCCTTTTCCCTTTTCTTTTTATCCCTTGTTAAAGTTGTAGTGACTCGAAGTCTGTTCGTAAAGGTCTCCTTATAAAGTTGCACACAAAAAAAGAGTCCTTATCAAGTGTCTAGACTCCATTTGGTAAAGAATAATTCAGCAGTTGGTCTTTCCGCTAATCTTTTGGTCTTTCTGCTACTCTTAAATGCATTTAGTCAGCATTATTAATTTAGGCTCCCACCCCACTCCTGTTTTGTGGGTTAAGTTCATAAAGGTTGGTCATGTCCCTTTTCTGTATTGTTGAGCTGGAGGTAGATTCTAAGGGAAAACCAGTGTCAGAACTGGAGAACCTATTCCCATAAACTCAACAGTAAGTTGTGAAGGTGGCATAAAATTATGGCCCTGTTGATTCCACACTCTTCCACACCTGTAGCCAAACAGTGACATGAAGGCACAGCTGTGTGTCCTGTCCAGTTCTTAGACTGCCACTGCCTAACACCTCAAACTCTGGATCATGTATATGGTGTGGTCCAGTTTATCTTAAGCTGACATCTTTTATTTTCAGCCACCAGAAGATTAAAGGTCATGAGAAATTTGAATATTCAGCAGGAATGGCTTGCTGGGCCCTTAATTATTGAATAGCTGCTTCCATGAAATATTATATAAGAGGTATTGATAGGTGAAGCCATGTAGTAGCCACCTAGGACCACATAATGGAGCAGAGTTTAACATAGCACAGGAAGCTGTGCACAGAAAAAGAATATTATCTTAAATAGCTTCAATGAGCATGTCAGAGAGACACAGGTTATTGATCTTACAGACTCAGCCCTCCCAAGCATAAAGAATCACATGCTTAGACATAATAGGTTTAAAGATAAGTAAAAACTGACTTCATTCATTGTTGTTACATCCATCTTCAGTGGAAAATGAAGTTCCTTGTATCTTCTGTTCTTTCTAAACTTAATACACCCTAAAGTCTCAGCCCTATTGCTGCAAAGAGCTGCGTGGAAGAAAAGGGGCAGCCACATGGCTTTTAGGCCCAAGATGGACAAAGCTGCAAAAGCATGCTGCTTCTCCCTCGGTGGAAGAAGGAGGAAGAGGAGAGAGAGAGGAATTGGCAACAAACAACTTCCTCAATAGCACGGAGAGTTTGCATCCTTGAGCACTATCCATATGCTAATGAGGCATGCTGGATTTGCCAGGACTTCCAACAATAGGAAGTAGAGATAAGTGTTGAAAACATTGATGAAGCATTAACTTGATAAGTTGAGCTTCTGAACGAAAGATGAGATAGAAGTCTAGCAATCCAATAATCAAGCAAACACAGGCTAATAAATTAATCTCTTATTTCTTCCTCATAAAATGACCTTGGTTTTTCATCTGATAGAACATTTATGTAGATGTTTTGAATTCCATTGCAAAATGGATCCTCAGGTTGTAAGTCTTTGGGAATGTAAGAATGGTGATCAGAAACAAGATGAGTGCTATGAAGGAATTATTTGGGCAAACTTCAGGGTGTTAACACTCCAGATTCATACTGGTTTGCTTAGATTTTTCAAAACCTCAAAGCCCAGTTACAGGAGTGCAGTGGACCAACCAAGAGTGACATTGAATTGTGAAGAATTGACTTAAGTAGTAGGTGAGGAGGACAGAGAAGGGTATATAAAAACTTCTAAGATCCCCCGTTTACGCTTAGACTGTTGGGGTTGCTGCAAGAAAATGCAGTTCCGCAGGCATGCCTAATTCTTGTCCATGGCCCTGTCATCTTCCCAGCTTGGTGCGAGCTTTATCAAGGAAGTCTACTACTTTTTGTTCCTACGGATTCACCATCTACACTGCTGCATGGCCTTGCCTCAGTGTTACGTTGTCTTCTGTTGTCCGGCCTTCTTGGTTTTTTCTTGCTGGATTTTTGTTTACTTTGGAACAATAGTGTGCATCCCATGTAACCATACAAAGATGATAAGTTGTAGTGACACAAACATTTCTGAAAGGGTAAAAGTCTTGAGAATGCTTTATTTCTGGCTCATTCAGTTGTGTATGATTTTGGTGTATTCTGGTAAAATATATACCTGCTTCTTAGGGACAGGGGAAAAATGGAAACACAAAAACGCTTCAAATAAATAAATACATCCATCTGTAAAATAGGGGATGTGACATATAGAATGAGGAATACGATAATGATAGTTACATTGTTTTATACCAGAATTGTGACAGAAATTAGTAACAACAATACTAATTTTGTGTTGCAGTCTACCAGCTCGAATATTAGAATGTTGTTCACAGACCTGGCAACCTTCACCCCAGATCGTTATACATAAAGCTCCCAATGCAAACCCTTAATGAGACTGCACCGTTTTCTTTTTTTAATACAAATGTAAAATTTTGATTTGCTAATAGGGTATTTCAGTTCCCACAATAATGCCTCTTTTCACTTTCTGTTCTGTATTAATAATTATAAGGTTTTAAAGAGAAATAATTGGGGGAGAAAATTTATTTGTACACAAGAAAATGAGGCTGCAATCCTCAATGCATGCCTACTTAAAAGTAACAGTAGTTTCCTCTGTAATTCCACATCTGCCTCTGGTTAATTTGCCTCCCACCTCACCAAATGTGGTTTGTACTTTTCCTCTCCATCTAAGAAAATGGAATTGTGTGGTCACCTCCCTCCCACAATCTGAAAAATATGTTTATCCTTCTCATTTCTAAGGGTACTGACATTTTTTGATTGGACACTGCCCTTGGATGGAAAAAGAAGCTGTTTAAGATCCACAGATAGTTTTGCTCCTTGCAAAGCTCACCTGGTGAACAGATGCTTGGCTGTGGGGTGCAGGAGGGATGATCAGCGTGCTGTGACTGGTTACAGTTCTGACCTCTAGTTAAAGCAGAATTTCCTGTGGTGACAACAGCTAGGTGCCAATTGGGAAAGCAGCCTCAGAGACAGTTGAATAAAGTATCTGAGATATATCAGAATTCTTATTAAAGGGTATTCAAATGCTGAGATACTGAATCCATAGATAAACCTCTCAGATTATTCATATCCAGACTGGCCCTTCAGATAAGTAACATATATGTCTATATTTCTGTCCCCCCACTTCTTTTTTCTACACTACCTACATCACAATAGTCTCTTTCTTTTTCAATACTGCCATAGGTCTCTTTGCAGCTGTAGTTCCATTGCCATTTTCTTCCTTCAGTCGCTGTCTCTGTCTCTTGTCTCTTGTCTCTTGTCTCTGTCTCTTTCTCTCTGTCTCTCTCTGTCTGTCTCTCTCTATCTGGAATTATGCCTTCTGGCTGAGCTGAATAGCAGCAATAGGCAAGTATTTTACTCTTCTGCCTTGGCAGGGACTCTGAGACAAGGGCGATGGGCATGGTTTGCTGAAATAGGCCAGAAAATGTGCGCTGACTCCCCCATGCACTTCTGAGTGCAGGAAGAAGGGCAGCATTACATATAAAAAGGCCAAGCCCTGGTGGAACCCAGTCCTTGCTGTTGCAATATAAATTGCTGCTGGGAGGGATAGTGAGGAGTTGCCCTCTCTGTTTTGAGATACGGCTCATAAGGTTGCATAAATCACGGCAATGGGATGAGGCAAGGCCAGTGTTGCAGGGACTGGGACTAAAACTGTGGTTGCCAGGCCATTCTGGTGATGCTGCCACTTATGAATGAAGACAGGTTCATGTGAGGGACTGCAGATATTTCTCCCCCTCCATATCTATTGAATCTATTGAATCTACTGAACATGAATCTGTTGAAAGAGGAAACAGGATTGTGCCTATTAGCCCTGCCCCGAATGTTCTTGTCTGTTGTATATATATAGATCTCCTTTCACTTGAACCCCAAAAACATTGATATTGAAAGAGAAGTCAGTGGGTACAACTTCATCCACCTTTGAGAATCTTTAGTTAAGTGGATATATACTCCATGTGTGTGTGTGTGTGTGTGTGTGTGTGCATCCATCCATCCATCCATCCATCCATCCATCGCAATATCAGCACGACTTTCCTAGAAGTTGCCCCCCTCCCTGGCTGGTGCAGTTAAAAGATGCAGTGTGAACAATTCAGTCAACTGGAATACAGTGAGGAATGGAGCCATGATCGTTCCAGTGCTGCTAGTGAACATAAGAGCATCATAAGGGGCGAAGTGAGATCTTTCTAGAAAGAGGTAGAAAGGACAGCAACAATGGGCACCTTAAATTTCCTCAGGAGACCACAAACAAGCAGCCATTTGTGCAGATGTGGTCTAGAAATAAGAGATATAAAAATCCTGAAATTCCAGCATCTGGACCTTTCTCGCTCTCTTTTTTAATGCCAGTAGTGGTAGATATTGCACCATGTTGCTACATGAATACATTCTTCCCCTCCATATTAATTGATCTGGAATAACTGTCTTCTATGAATTCAGGTGTATTTATTAAATTCATATCTTACCTTTCTACTTGATGGCAGGTAACTGCACAATCATATAATTTTGTAATTAAAACATCAAATGTATAAGGCAGTTAAAAGCATATGAAAAAAAGAGGAGCATCCACCACTTCAGGGAACAAGTTAGATGCCAGAAGTCTGTCTGAATAAAAATGTCTTTCCCTGCTGGTGGAAGGACAGCAGTCTAATTTCTACCTTCTCATCTTCTCCTTGGAAGACTGAAGCAATATACTCATTTGCCACTTTTAAAACATCTTACCGTACGTGTGACAGGGTAGACAAAGTGTATTAGAGTTTGTTAATTCACATCTGGTTACCTGGAACATTTTCTATCATCTATCTTTTTAAAGGCAAGATTGTTTCTAGATGTCTGTATGCCAAGAGACTGAGTTAGCCCAATCCATTTTGCTGCTCCACTCAGCTGCATTATTAGGGCGTAAAATTAGAGCCCTGATTGATCAGACAAATTCCATAGAAATTCTTGGTAGTCAGAGGGACATGGAAGTAAGACAAATAATTTAGTTAGCAAGACTAATGATTTTTTAATAATTTTTGAGGCACTATACCAAAGAGACGACATGGGGTTGATTGCTTCTGCCTAGAACAGAGTTTCTCAACCTTGGCAATCGTAAGATGTGTGGACTTCAACTCCCAGAATTCCCCAGCCAGCAAAGCTGTGGAGTTGAAGCCACTCATCTTATAATTGCCAAGGTTGAGAAACACTCTGCTGGCTGTGGAATTCTGGGAGTTGAAGCCACACATCTTACTGTTGCCAAGGTTGAGAAACGCTGGCCTAGAGTAAAAAGTAAATATCTATCTTCTATCTGCCTCTTCCTGTATCTCACACACCCTAGGCCTTTACCGAACCTAACCATCCCAGAAGACACCTCCATCACTCTCTTGCAAAAAAATCAGAGCCAGGCCATCTGAAAAAGACTATTGATACCTGCTTAAGAATGGCCTCTTTGATTGTATTGGCACATGCACAGATAAACTTCTGGGATGGTAGAGCTGTTTATTTACTTCAGTTACCCCCATGAAAAAATGAAATTACATTACCTATTCAGCACTTGGTAGGCAGTAAAAAATCAATGCTGCTGCTGTGGCTCCATCACAAAATGCACTGGTTCAAATCAAGATGAAATTTCAAATTTCATCTTGGCATAAGAGGCTTTTTTGTGTTTATGTCTTTCTATTTACCCTTGACTAGAATTACATAGGAGTCTGGAACCAAACTTACTCCATTAGAATGCCACTCCAAAACAGAGTATTTATTGAAATTCATAGAACCAAAGGAAGTAAGGCAACAGTGATAAGGAAAAAAGATGCTGATGAGCCTCTGAGATATTAATCCCTTTCCACTTGTGTGATAGCTCCTGCCAAGTACTTGGCCCCACCAGAAACCACAAGATTGATTAGGTGCTAGTTGGACATCCTTTCACTCATTTTAGGTTCAGTAGGTGTTTATTTTACTTAGTTTTATTATTGTTATTTATTTTTAATTAAATACTGTTACTACTACTACTACTACTACTACTACTAAGGACTATTATGAGAGGAGCTATTTCGCTTCATTACCAGTTAACACATTCCATGTTAGCTGGAATGGTTCAAAGAGAGGTTCAGATAGCATTATCTACCTAGAAGTTAACAGATGCTTCAGTCTATTTATATCTTGAATTGACAAAAATCCTCCAAACAATCAAAACAGAACCAAAAAAAAAAAAACCCCCACAGAAATCCAAGCAAATCTAACAAATATTGGCAATTCTGAAAATATGTTTTTTAATGTTTCTAAATGCTGGTTTTAGTTTTTTAGGAATTAGCATCATATTTATAGACAGCAGCTTTAGGCTAGCTAATATTTCAAATATTTCTCCATGCTTTATCAGGGTATCTTTGTTAGATTTTCCTTTCTAAACCTGATCACAGATGTCTAAATATTTATAGTTTTGTTCATTTTTGGTTATGTGGCTAAAGAGGAGATTTGACGTTAACCATACAACGTTGCACATGACATTGCAATGTTGACCATTTGTAGAGCATTGGTATTATTTGGATATATCATTTCAGCACCCATGTTTGCTCTCTTTATCTGAAAATGTACCTCAATTATAAAAATGTCAGGTAGTGCTGAAAATAACTGTGGCAGATACCAAATTGTGATGTTGGCAGTGAAGTTAGCAACTTCCACATCAAGTAACATAAAAATGACCTACAAATACTCAACATAAATCCCCAGTACAGTAGTTATCTCATAATATTTTCTGGCATTCTTTAGAATAAATTCAATCTCATCTTCCAGTTTCTTAAGCTTTTTTTCTGTAAGATTTCTACAAAAGTATATAATCAATGTTGCCTTTGGTCAGAATTGGTAATTAACTACTATGTTTAAGAGAAGTAATCCATGAACGTTACTTTCTGTGATGAATGTATATTAACATAAGATGTACATTGATCATTATAGTAGTAATTGCCAACCTACCCCTCCCTATTCTTCCAGCTGAGTCTTCTATTTGCAGCTCTAACTCCCATGGAAAAAAGTAATTTCAAAGCAGAATGTATATTCTACCTGACATTGATATTGCCTCCAGTTTTTTGATGCTGGAAAAGTAAAAGAGCGTTGCATGTGAAAAAAACCATGAATATTTTTCAGTTTTCAATAAAATGCACTAAATCCTACCTTTGGATTATGGTTGAAATGAAAAGTAGCTAATATATATTCAGCCTGTGCATATTTTCAAAACAATTCAACATATTTTCAAAATATTTCTGAAGGCTTTCAGAAAGCAATTGCGGAATCTCTTTAAAGCAGTTGCTTCTTTTTTCAGGCTTCCACATGAGTCTGTAAGCAGACTCCCTTGCTTTAAGGAGTCATGTTAGGGTTGTAGCTGCACAAACACAAGGACTTCTGAAAGCAACGGTGCCTTTTTCAGGCCTCTGTGGAAGTTGTGGAAGTCTGAATAAAAGATACAGCTGCTATAAAAGCATGCTGCACTAATGCTCCGCATGTTCCAAAGCAGCTCTCCCAAATCATTTGCAACCCTATTTTTTTTTACCCATGTACATGCACACATACATACATAGTACTGGGAGATCACATCATTGCATTGTAAAAAGCTCCCATAGATTGCATCCTATTGACTTACTCAACAATTGCCTTAAACTTTGTGTAACATGATTAGAAACCAGGCGGGGCAAGCATCTAAGAAGGAAAACTTCCTGTAAATAATGCAATTGTTTGGATTTTATTTTTACATTAGACTACAATGCACACATGCTGCATAAAATATAAACTTTCTGCCTCTATTTCTACTCATTCTATTACTATTCATCTCTGTCTAGTCCTGTTATTAGTTGAGTCTCACTAAAAACTTCCTGATTGTTTTGGGGCTTATGACTGAAAGGACATCTCTATCATATGGCATAGCTTCTGAGTGGGGTCAACAAATTGTTGAAGTCTATTTTGTGTGTATGTTTTAGCGGTGTAACGTGAGTACAAGGGAGACAAAGGAGAAGGCAGGGATTATAACTGGGGGAGCAGGACTGGCCCACTGGAGTCTACTGTTCTGTGTCTTTTTCCGGCTTTGTCTACACCAGGTTTGCTAGGTATTAATTCTGATTCTGCGTTGTCTGCTGTGAAAGACAGCTGGGAATTGGTGCTGGTATGGCATTACCACACTGAGAATTGAAGACAGACAAATGTCCCTGTTTCAGCTGGCTGCCCAGAAAGATTAGGTGGGGATGAAAACCCTGCAATTTGGAGCCAGTTGTGCTCTCCTGCTTTTTCTTTTCTGATTAGCATTTCTTCCATTTCTTGCTTTTGTGGACTGTGTATCCAAGGGCTGTGCAGTTTTGTAATAAGCAGACAATTATAAAAGATTTGCAAAACATTAAAATGATGGCAGGTATAGAAAGGGAGCAGATGAAGGTCAATCCAAGTATCCTGCCTTGTATTGCAGCTACAGCACACAGAACTTTTATTTGATAGGAGAGCAGAGAAAGACCAGACAAAGTAAAGCAAATGTAAATATAAGCAGAGTAAACCCCAAGAACCTAAAATGTGATGGTTGAGCAGCACTTTGAGTCTCATGTTCAAATGCTGTAGCCTCCTGTGTTCTCTGATTGGTTTGAGTCTGCCTAAGGAGAACAGGGTCTTGGTTCTCACACAGCTGTTGTACTGGAGTCACTGGGGATAGAGGCCACATAAACATTTTCTGCTTTTCTCTGGTGTGAGGCCAGATGCTTAATTTTTCCACAATACTATAATTCTTTTGGAATTGAGTTTTAGCAACTTTTGAATCTGTACTATTCTTAAGGCAAAAAACAAAACAAAACCCATGTTTACTTGTCTTCCATAGTATAGGTGCAAAATTCTTTCTAGTCAAGGTCATTGGCCATTTGCAGCTTTTTTTTGGATAATCAATCTTTGCTTACTAAACTTTGTTCTCAACTTCAATGTTTGCAATATTTTATATCCCTCTTATTTCTATGTATACAATAATGTGCATAAGTACATTAATTTTGCTAGTAGCAGGATTGGTATGTATATATGTATATATGTATGTATGTATATATTTATTTATATATAAATATCCCGCCTTTATTATTTTTATAAATAACTTAAGGCGGGGAACATACCTAATACTCCTTCCTCTTCCTATTTTCCCCACAACAACCACCCTGTGAGGTGGGTTGGGCTGAGAGAGGGTGACTGGCCCAAGGTCACCCAGCCGGCTTTCATGCCTAAGGTGGAACTAGAACCATGATATATATACCTGAGGTATATTTATTTAGATATTTGATATAATGTACCATTCATTCATTCATTCATTCATTCATTCATTCATTCATTCATTCATGTGTTATTTCTGGTCTGAAATTTAAAAAAAAACAAAACTTAAAACAGAAATTGCAGGTGGTCTGGAATCTACCCAGACCCAGCTCATCTGTAATTCTTCTCTAAACAGAAAAAAGTCAACAAAATGCTTACTTATAAATGTAGCCATACAGATAAATGATGAAGAGAAAGTTGATGTCACAGGAGTGAATGGACTAAAGGCTTAGACTGTGATCCCATCTCAGTTTTAAGTACATTAACCATGCTAGTTTACTATTCCTGCGCTAACTTCCACACCCAGGAGTAGATTAATCATACATCATGTGAGTGTTTAGGCCAGCTTTCTCAACCTTTTGACCCTGGGGGAACCCTTGAAATATTTTTCAGGCCTCTGGGAATCCCTGCACATTTAAGTTCAAGTATAGGCCACAAGTTACATTATTATACTTGTTTCATATGTAGGCTTGTATATATATACATATGCACTAACAGTGTTCTTAAACTAAAAATAAAGAATGAAATTTACCACTTTAATATGAAGTTGCCCGAATTTGAAATAATTTTTAAAATAAATTGTGATCTCCCAGGGAACCCTGGTTGAGAAACCCTGGTTTAGGCACTTTTTTATTTTAGGTAAGAATCAGACTGTTCTGTTACTGTAGGAAAAAAGCTCTACTGAAAATGGAGCAATAGCTCCATCTGTGGTCAATTAAAGACATAATTGTGCAATGCATTTCATTGTGTATCAGTGTTGTCCAGTTAATTCTTATTCACTCTGAATAAGGCAGATAGTGTTCAGCTTTCCATTGAAATCTTGTATCTCCATAAATGGCTATTGAAGAGATTTTAATCCGTGATATACAGAGAAGGTAGCGTAATAATGATGTGAGAAAGGGCAAAATATGGTTGTAATCGGACCGTTTTCATGTAATCTGTTGATATTCATGAAAGGAGGAGACAGAGGCTTTCTCACATCCTTTGCTTTGTTACTGTTTGGTTTTGCATTCTGTTTCAAGATGTTTTTTCCACAGTACCATCATTTTAAAGCACAGCATAAGGTTGTGCTGTTATTGGTAAAGATCCAATACTTTTATTCTCTCTCTGCCTGGCCGTTGTTCAGTCCTGCCCCTTTTCCCTCCTTCTTAAAGTGCCCCCCTCCCTCCTGCTTGCTTACATATGCTGATGCATTGCCATTATTGCAACTCTGTATCTATCCATCTTACCACCTTCTCAATTTTGCCTGTTACCAGAAGCTAAAAGCCTAAGAGAGTAATGGTTCCTCACCAGAGCTAATTCATAGTTCCCCAAAACGGGTATGATCGTGCACGATATTATCTCCTCTATTTTGGGGAGAACTTTGCTTCGTATTGATTAGGGTGAGTAAGGGTGCTTCAGTAAACAAGAGCATTTACTTGGGGTTATATTAATTTTGATAAAGCACATACATTAATGAAATGAGTAGGAAAGTACTGTAACCAGAAATGCTTGAAGACGTTTATCTTTGAAACTGACCTGAGATGCAAACTTGACTGTTCACAAGTGCTTGATCTGTTTCTCATGCCTATCAGTCTACTTAACTATACTAGGAATGCAAAAAGTGCAGCTCGCCAGTATTATTTTTGTGGTCTGCTGACCCCTGTTTCCTCACCCAACTAGACAGGCCATGATATATACCTTTTCTGCATAGGAGAGTTGGGCGTGGGAGGTAAAATTGACAAGGTAGGTGGGAGATTACAAGTTTGTATCGGTCTGGTTGAAATTATTCCTGAGTAATGCTCTGAGCCTGGTAACTCCTCTGTGAGGATCTGTATTGATGTTTGAATTATTTTTCATACTTATTACCCTCCCCAAAAGTAGTTACCAAAACAATTAGCAGATGCAGAACACCCTTCCTTCACAAAAGAGGCAAGCCTCCTTCCATCTATGTACAGGTAGTCTTCATTTAGCGACTGCCTCATTTAGCAACTGTTCACAGTTATGATGGTGATGAAAAAGTAACTTTACGACCAATCCCCGCATTTATGACCTTTGCAGGTCTGTAAAGCAAAGGAAAGCTGAAGTAAGATCATAAGCACAGTCATGGTTTCACTTAGCAACTGCTTTACTTAACCAAGTAGCTGGTCCCAATTGTGGTTAGTAAACAAGGACCACCAGTACAAGGGTTTTGCCACCATAAATTGCCTATATATATATATATATATGTATGTATGTATGTATGTATGTATAATATATATTCATATATGTGCCTCATTTGAAAGTGGGTACTTGCTGCAATTCTTATACTGCAATCTTAACCTTACTTCTAATAAATATTAGTAGTCAGAGCTTTTAAATTCTTGTACCGTGGATTATCTCTTTCTAGTTTATACAGCAAGGAGGGAAATCTGACAATTGAAGACAAAATTCTGATTTATATTGATTTTTCCCATGATGGTGCTGTAAAGATGGGAGAAACTGTAACATTGCAAATTCTGAGGGCTGAATTTGGCAAGCATCTCTCTGCATCCAGTTTCTTGAATCGGAATTACTGAGTTAGTGTCTGGAGGGCCAGTTCATTTCTGTAATGTGAAGCGGTTTAAGAAGAAGCTTTAATTTTTCATTGAATGCAGAGAAATACATTTTAAAGGATGAATATAATCCAACTCTCAGTTTTGTATATCATGGCATATCTGTGAGTAGTACTACTTTTTATGGAAGAAAGTATAAGGTGTTTTGCTTTCCAAGATGAAACTTACTTCAAGAATGGGAACCTGGCCCTCTAGATGCTGCTGAACTGCCCTCTGAGCAAGATTCACTGTTGGCTGTGGTGGTGGGGCTTCAGAGAACTCAGCCATATTTGGAAGGTTACAGGTCCACCACCCTTGCCTGAAGATTACTGTAGCTGAAGCTATTCCAATATGCTTTTATAAATATATTGTTAAATTGTGTTTTATGCCTATTTTAGATACTTTTATTATTAGCTTAATGTTTTATTCTTCTTCAGTGTAATATAAAGTATTCTCTGTCCTGAAACTCAAGATGGAGCAGAAATAACTCTATGTAAAATATGTAGTAATTCTGCACTGTAGAACTAACATTGATCAAGTTTATATAATGTTTAAATGAATTAGTTGTATAGTCTCCAAGAGGGTGGGTGAAGGCTCTATGTTGTTGTTCACCACTGTCTGTGAACCTCCCTGTTGGCCTGAAAGGCCCATCTTTTAGTGGACCAGCAAAGAGCTCCTCTGCTGTTGCTGTTATGACGACTATGGAGTCATGAATGAAGAATTGAGGATGCCCATGGTACAAAAGAAACCTTCCCCCTCCATTTTTCTAGCATCCCCCCTGCTCTAGTTCTCATTTCATTATGTCAGTAGGACATAATGTAATTTTTCAAGGTGGGATGAGGAGAGAAAAACTGGTGCCATACCTCAAGCTGGCAGGGCTTAGGAAATGTTGGTTCTTGCACCACACATATCTCCATATTCCCAGAGGATTACACTTCTTATATACAGTAGTATATAGTATTTTTTTTTTTAATCCATTCAGTTGTGTCCGATTCTTGGAGACTGCCTGGACAAGTCCCTGCAGTTTTCTTGGCAAGGTTTTTCAGAAGTGGTTTGCCATTGCTGAGAGAAAGTGACTGGCCCAAGGTCAGCCAGCTGGCTTTGCGCCTAAGGTAGGACTAGAACTCACAATCTCCCAGTTTCTAGCTGATGCCTTAACCACTACACCAAACTGGCTTTCTAGTAACTTATACATTTATCCAAGTGTCTGTCCCAAAGCATCCAAAACTCAGATTTTGGAGACTAGACTAAGTGGTTCTGAGTACTGTAGAGGCAAATAAATCTTTAGGATGGGAATGAAAAGACTGGTATCTCTGGCTTGAGGTTGTTGTCAAGCACTGTCCCAAGATTTCTTGATGGAAATACAGCTATACTGGTTCATTGTCTGGAGTTATCTGAACAACTGCTGAAAGTGAGGTATGGTATAATATGAGGCACAATGGAAATTGGATTGGCTTAGGTACTATTTTCAAGACTCTTCTCACTCTGAAACGGATACAGGTGGGAATATTGTACATAAGAAGCATTGTGTTGGACCAGTCCTATTTAGATCTGTGTTCCCTTTCTGACGGTAGCCAGCCAGATGTTTCCAAGAAGCCATATAAGCATGAAGGCAATGTATTTCTTACCATAACCTGTGCCCTACAACCTCAAATTTAAAAGTATCCTGGCTATTTATTTTCTATCCCTCCTTTATTATTTTTCTATATACCTCAAGGCGGCGAACATAACTAACACTCCTTCCTCCTCCTATTTTCCCCACAACAACCCTGTGAGGTGATTTGGGCTGAGTGAGAGTGACTGGCCCAAGGTCACCCAGCCGGCACTCATGCCTAAGGCAGAAGTAGAACTCTCAGTCTCCTGGTTTCTAGCCCGTTGCCTTAACTACTAGACCAAACTGGCTTAACTATCAACTTTGAATTCTATTTGACGGTTACAGGTAGTCCTCATTTAGCAACTGCCTCATTTAGCAACCGTTTGCAGTTACAGTAGTGATGAAAAAGGAAAGCTGAAGTAAGATCATAAGCACAGTCATTGTCATGAGTAAGGATGGCGAGCAGGGGGCTCCCATCCAGACTGTCAAGCGCATGCGTAGCACTGAGGAATTGGTCAGCCATTCAAAGAGACACAGATCGGGACCGCCTTAACCCTTGGGGGTTATATGTCTGGGTTTTCCCACGCTTCTTCAGTTTGTTAGGATTCCTGTTAAGTACTAGCAATAAATATTAGAGACCAGTTCCTTGTCTCAGTGTGTTTCCTGGCTGTTAGGACAGTCATGGTTTCACTTAGCAACTGCTTTGCTTAACAACCGAGTTGCCAGTCCCAATTGTGGTTGCTAAACGAGGATGACCTAACTTTGCTAAAGTTATTCTCTGTTCGCTCCCCTAAACTGCTTTTAATATCTGACTTCTTTTCAAGAGGTAAACCATATAGTGAAATTATTATTCTGTGTGCTAAATATACGTCTACACCTTTGCAGATATGTATATCAATAAGATGGGTGACTTGTGTGTGTTGCAGCAAAGCTCTTTCAATTACTTTTTTTTTTAAAATTAGCAATTTCAACAATCCATTTGTGCCAATAAGGCATTTCCACCTTGCTTTTTCATTGAAAATCCCTACTACACTACATTTCTTTCTAGAGCTAGAGAAAGGAGTACTGTATTATTTTTCCTCTTATCCGAAAATCCTACAATTCCCTCTTCCTCATTGCTTTTGGAGGATGAAATTTAGACTGACCTCTGACCTCCTGCTGTTAAATTTTTTACCTGAGCCTTGTCCTTATCTGATACAGTCTCTCTGTAAAAGGAAGCTTAAGCATCCTATTCACAAAGCCTGATAACAAGTTATATCCTTCCCTAGTTGATAGAATTTATTTATTTATTTAGTTATCAGATTTTTATCACCGCCCGTCTCCCCCACACATGGGACCCTGGGTAGTTCACAATAAAAACAATTTAAAATTCAATAAAATCATAAATAATGCCAGTAATCAATAAATACAAAATACGATGAAATCCAGGTAACAGCAGATCTAATTCAGCCCATAAGGGGATAAGACCAGTCCCAGCAGGACTAGGGAACCAGCCAGCCCCAAGAATGGCTCTTCTTTTCTCCACTCCAAGCCTGGTGGCAAAACCAGGTCTTCAGCTGTTTTCTGAAGTCCAGGAGGGAGGGGGCCAACCTCACTTCCGGGGGAAAGGATGTTCCAAGGGCTGGGGCTGCTGCAGAGAAGGCCAGTTACTGTCTTGTTTCCTCCTAGAATGGGGAAAGAATATCAAGACAAAGCTTTTTGTGAATTAATACCTCATTACCAAATACAGTATTTATAATTTGGTAAAATCAGATCTTGCCCTGGTCTAGCTCACACCCTGCCCCCCCACAGTTATATTGGTGTAAGAAAAGCCATATGTCATATTGTTCCCTATATAAGGATTCTAGATAGATCCTTATATATCCATTATTGAAGAAATTTCCAGACAGGGAGAGTGACTTCTCTCTAATGTTACTTCTTTTGGACAAGGACCCAAAAATACCCTCCCAGGTTGCCCAGTTTTGTGCTACCATCTGCACAATACGCCGCACCATCACTTAGATTTTGAATTTCTTAACATAGTATTTTATTTCAATTCATTTTAGTATTTTCATTCTTAATTAATTTTGGATTGTAGTATATTAATTGGTTTTGTTTGTATGTATGTATGTATGTATGTATTAATGTAAGATTGTTACTATTGTATAATTTTACTGTGTCTGGCCTTAGGGCTGTAACAGAGTTGGTGTAAGAAAATTGTATTTTATTTATGGTTAAGGCAACAGGCTAGAATCCAGGGGACTGAGAGTTCTAGTTCTGCCTGAGGCCTTAAAGGTGGCTGGGTGACCTTGGGCCAGTCCCTCTCACTCAGCCCAACTCACCTCACAGGGTGGTTGTTGTGGGGAAAATAGGAGGAGGAAGGAGTATTGGGTATGTTCACTGCCTTGAGTTATTTATAAAAATAATAAAGGTGGGATAGAAAATGAATGAATAAAATAAACTTAGTATACCATTTCAGTCTAAAAAAAACTGTGTAACTGATCTGTTGGAAGTCAAAATCAGTCCTGATACCTTTCCTTTTTTCTAAAGGAAAATCTCTATTAGTTATAATGACTTTTCTAAGAGTCTGTTAGAAAGTCAAGACATTGAATTGATTGGTTGTACGCTGCCCTGAGTCACTTCGTGTGAGATGGGCGGCCATATAAATTTACTAAATAAAATAAAATAAAATAAAATAAAATAAAATAAAATAAAATAAAATAAAATAAAATAAATAAATAAATAAAATTCCAGCTGAATCTGTCCAATGAGCAGAATCTTGCAGTTTGTGGGCTAAGCCTGACAATCAGTTGGAGCTCCCCCCAACCCTAGCCCTTCTATCAGGTTATTTCCATTCTGTGTTTCCAGTCTTCAGTGTTGTTTACTGGCCAAGGAGCAGTTTTACTTGGGACCCAGCTGGCAAAAGTAGTTCAGACAAGATTTTTAAACAGAAAACCAGAACAAGCCACTCAGTGGGTTTGGGTTTCTAACTTCTCAAAATGTGCAGATATAGCTATTGGCCATTCAATACGTGAAAGTTCTTTGCATTCTAACCAGAATGTTCAAATGTAGGCATTCTCTTAATGAGGAGGCAGTGGAGCATTTTCAGGGGCTGGGAGGTACCCTACATAAGCATTCATTCATCAGACTTGGTTCTGCCATCTTGCCTGGGGCGGGAAAGTGGGTAACCACTCTTGGGGGTGGCTCGCACCCTAGAGTCCCTCCCACCAGCTTGGAATTTTATAGCCTCTTGGATTTTATACTTATTTATTGCATTTTATAATAATTGTAATGTGTTTGATTTTTATGAGATTTTAACATTTATGACTGTAGTTTGATTTTATTGTAAACCGCCCAGAGTCCCTCTTTTGGGGGAGATGGGCGGTAATTAAATTTGAATAATAAATAAATAAATACATAAATAAATTCATTCCATGTGGTATCTCACAGTAAGACAGGTAGGTAAGACTTGTCTAACGGTAACTAATAGTTATATTAGTTGATGTTTTGGGCTGCAAACAAAAAGGAAAATTGGAAGAAATCGTCCCTGCTGAGAACAGCAGGTTAGAATACAAGCCCAGTATGTCACATGATGAGAATCATGAAATTAGGCAGTGAAAGCCGTGAGGAGCAAATCCCACTAAACAAAACATAAATAATTAATTCGAACTTGAAGAAGATACTTTCAAATGTAGGCACTTGCAGCAAACTGAGAGCATGTCAAAGATCTGTGCAGAGACATCATGAGGGAAACTCTGCCCTTACACAGTATGTAAATTGCACTTTTTGCAACATGGTCCATGGAACACATTTTGTCACTTGCCACCCTCTGGACATTTCTGCTTTTAAGAGATGTGAAAATGAATTTCTCACTTCTAAAAATGTTAGTTTCCTCATTCAAACAATTACATTTAATTTAAATTTCAGTGTCTTGATCTTCAATGCATTCATTGAAATGCATTGAAGTGGCAATCAGTAGTGGCAAGAAGCTCTGGTGGTTTTTTTGCAGAACAAACAAATATTTAAACAAATGAAGAATATTCAATTCAGACATGGTGGTATATGCAGGTATGACATCTGAAATAAATATGAACAGTCCCATTATTAAAGATGGAATATTCTTTCAAATCCCATAAATAAAGATACTACCATTTTTAAAAATTCAGTTACTTATATTTCCACAGTCAAGGCAGTTTATAACAGTTCCACATAACTAGGAAAAATAAATAATACATATGTTTGCTATTTCAACCATCAAAATAACGAAGTTCAGGATCTCTCTGAAATAATTTAGCTGTTTTTTTCTCTACTCAGAGATGAATAGTTTGTCCATAGAATCTATTGTCAAGAAAATGAGGAATGCATCATGGAATGCATCACGGAAAATTAATCAAAGGCTGTAGTTTTTTTTAAAAAAAACACAAGTATGATGGTCTGATTATTGGCATATAAATTCATCGCTGGAAGTATTTCTTTTTTTAAGGTATTGTTATGGGACAATCTAATGCAGACATAGAAATTTGACATATTAAATATAGCTGCATTTTTTCTTGTAAAATTTTCTTCTTGAAAGAATTTGGAGCCGCATATTTCCTTTCTCTCATCACCTAGGAATCTGGAATGTGTTTGCAGGATTCCCTCGATGTCTTTCTTTTTGATTTTTCCCTTAAATTTTCCTCAGGTAGGATAATAAAAAGAAAATTTTTAAAAAATGAAGATAAGTGCCTTCTAGCATCTTACTTTTAAATGTTCATAGATTTCATACTTGGGTATTTGGCTGTAAGGGAACAAGAAAAACAAAAATGGGAAAGGCTTTTCAGGCAGAAACCTGCAGGTCTTGGTTCCAGAAGCTGAACTGTGCCCTAAAGCGAAAGGATATGAAGATTAAATTCAACAAAAATAATTAATTCTGTTGTTGCAGTTGCTGCCACTTAGGCAGTGTTTAAATGTATCCAAGAAGCTTTGCCACTAGCAAATTTGTGGATCTCTCAAACATGAGGCATGGTAGTTTTGATTTTTTTTTTAATAGCTAAGAGGTCCCTTTTAAAGAGAACGTTGGCAAGCAGGAAAATAGGCATTCAAAGGAAAACAGTATGATACTTGGAGTTGAGGGCTCTTCAAATGTTGCCTGGCTTCAGTATGAACTAGGAGTAATCTCAGCATTTTGGGGAAAGCTTATGCCTTGCAGTCTGGAGAGAATAATATACTTCTTAAGTCTTAATGACAGGAAGTAGGATTTATCTCCCTTAAGTGAGAGGCATGTGGGAGGAGTAAACTTGCCCATGTTCAGGCAATGTAAGCAAATGACAAACCATCTACTAGGAGAGAGGTTCCTACTGTAGATACCTGAGTATCAGAGACAAACCCTAGTTTTTTTTTTACCCCTTCTCCTCTGGCTTCTGGCTCTCCTGCAGAAACATTCAGATATGCTTTGATGACCGAACACTCCTACTTGCATGCCAGTGCCTAGAATACTTATACTGGCTAGTTAAGCAGATTCACCGCTTTCAACTTTTTGATTGCTTTAGCTTTCCTGTTCTGCTTACCTTAAAACTGGGCTCATCCTTGTTCTCCATAGCACAAAAGTGTAATGCATACTGTTTGCTTCAGGAAAGCTCTTTCAGTACAGAATCAGAATCCAAAGCAAGAGTAGAGGGTGGTGATTGAGAAGACAATATTTGAATCTTATTCTGTTTCAGATAATTATTTTAAATATACCCAGAAGTACAAAAGGTTCCCCCTTTTTTAATGCTATAATGCACCTGACATTTTGTTTTGAGAGAAAAACGTTGGCTTTCTAGTGCCATGGAAATGACCTCAGATTTAGATGTGAGAGTTCAGTGTTGAAATTGCCATTCAGCAATGAAGCTCAGTGTTGAACTGGAAACGCATAGCAAGAGCTGAATAAACAGGATCTCCCTTTTTTTGGTTCAAAAAAGTATTTGATGATAGAATGTGGGTAGAGAGAACAGAATGTGGATTGGAATTGTCGGAGGTGGTGGGGAGGAATGCTTAGGCCTTTCCATACCATGCAGATAACTGTCCCCTGTGAGAAAGGAATTTATGTCAGGAAAATAGGAAGGAAAGGGTGAATCCTGAATGGGAATTTTGTTCATATTTATGAACTGGTGCCCTTCAAGTGGTTTAGACTACAGCTCCCATTATCATATTTTATCATGCTGGCTGGACCTAGATTGGAATTTCTGGAGGCTCCCAGATTAGAGAAAATGGTGTTACCTTTTCTTTTTGTCCTCAGCAGGTTTGGTAGAGCAAAGCAGAAACCACTGCCATATGTTCATGCTTTTATTTAAGCGTACAGTAGAGTTGTTTCTCTGGACAGTCTGATTGACAGGATTGCTAAGTTTTTAACAGCAACTTAATCTGCAGCAAGCGCTACTTCTTGGAAGTGACTGAGTCTAGGACTTCATCTGTGGTTTCATAAACCAGCTTTAGCTGTGCCCTCCTGCTTTCCTTCCACCCATTGACTCATCTCCCTTTGTGGCATTTTCAATGTGGCATTTCTGCCTAGTTCATTTCATCTAAACAGGGGAATTCTGGCTCCATATATGTCTTTAGGAAAGAAACCATGGCATTCATCTATAGGGGAATAAATTTAAACCAAAACATAGATTCATATATACAAATATATGAATGCAGTAAATCTTTAGCTACACAGAATTTTAAAAAAGACCTTAATCTGTTTACTTCCATATATACAACTTCTGTTAAATGCACAGAATCAGCCATGTTATCTGGAGTATTGGTAGGCCAGGGCAAATGAGCTTCAGGACTGAAATATAATTTCAGGTGCAACAACTACAGGGTGGTCTGCAGTGGGAGTGTCAAAAAAATCAAGATGGTGGCCTCAACCATATGATCAAAGCCCTTTTATGTGTGTTGTATGCAATATGTATAAAAAAAGGGTGGGGCTTCAATTGCATGCTTAGGGCCACCATTGGTATGATAAGTTTATGGTTTGTTACGTGTTGCAAATATAGCAAACTTTCACAATGGCATCCAAGATCAAAATAGCTGCCACAAGTTTACCGTGCATTTACTTTTTAGCAAGTGAATGGTACCTGGTGAACTTGTTTGTAGGACTGACAACTGGTGATGACTCCCTGTTTCTTATTTTATATATTGGCAATGCAGAACCAAGCAGCAGGATTCTTATATGAGTCAAAATTATTGAATCCCTGAGGCAAAACAGAATATTCTCAAGGAGAAGTTTAATTAGGGAAGCTAGAAGAAAAAAAAACATATATAAGAAAAGCAAAGGCAGCACACTTTGAAATACTCAATAAACTTTAAAGGCTACAGTTACTATAGCCAACACCAAGGTGATGGCAATCACTTTTCAGATGTGGGCATGCTCTGCAACCCCACTTTCTGTCTCACTGCAACAGATAGGAGGTTCACGGCACGCCTGTACAGTTTATGATTGTCTAAGCTGAATGCAGAGCAGCAGCTTCATACTAGCAGCTTGAAATTAAAAGCTGCTTGCTTTTACAGTGTGTTTAGACTTGCAAAAAGAGAACGGTTAAGGTTTTAACCCATGGCTGCTGGACTACATTTGGTCTCCTTGTAGAAGAATTGTTTTTAGAAAGAGCATTTGGGTTTCTAGTGCTGCTTTCTTCTACCATGGAAAGCTAGGACATCAATCTAGTTCCAGTTCCTTATTGTTAAAATATGATCAGCAGATGGGCTGTTTTGCCTCTGCAGATTTCTCCATTCAGCAACAGGGCTACCTTACATCCAATCATTATTTTGGAATAGGTGTTACAGCATTGATTGGTTTGCTGGTTTAATTGATATCCTGTCTTACCAGTGAAAATGATCCTCATGGCAACTAACAATAATAAACATCAAGACAGAAACACAGAGCTCTAACCACTCACAGAGTTATTAGGATGCAAGTAACATCAAGTAAAACTACATCAGTAAAAAAATACAAAGAACACCAATCAATTTCATATACACACAGATACCCAGCAGACAAGCCAATGTAAAGGCCAAATACCTGCCTGAATGAGAACATGCTGTATTTGCCTTTTAGAGAATGCTGCCTGCAAGGAGAGAAAGGCAATTGCCTGGCCCTTCTTTTTTTTTTTTTTAGTAAACTTTTTATTCGTTAAAATAGAATACAAAGTCATAAAACATTGTCGACATACATAACATTCTAGAATACACCTAACACCACACATACACATATAAACAAGTAAGACAATAAGAATAACAACATACTAAAACATGGTTTCCGACTTTCGTAGCTATAGATATACAAATAGTTATCTTTGTAACTCTCTTATCGTTATTTTTCCTTAAGTTACTATTATTTCTATTTATTTACTTCTTTAATATATAAATCCCATTATCTTCACTTTTTTCGATTGTATACAGGTAATCTAATATCGGTTGCCATATTTCTTTAAATCTCATATTTTTTTCTTTTATTAAAATTGTTAATTTCGCCATCTGTGCTAGCTCCAATATTTTCATCACCCACTCCTCTATTGTTGGTATGTTTTCCTTTTTCCGGTATTGTGCATATATAATCCTAGCTGCTGTGATCATATATAATAATAAATTACCATATTTTCTCTCTAAATCCTCTTCCATTATACCTAATAAAAATAATTCTGGTTTTTTTTACAATTTCTATCTTAAGAATTTTCTGAATCATCTCAAGTATTTGTGCCCAGAATTTTTCTGCTTTTTTACAGGTCCACCATAAATGGTAAATGCTCCTTCCTTTTGTGAACATTTCCAACATACATTAGAAATGTTTTTATACATTTTTGCTAATTTTTGTGGGGCTAGATACCATCTGTACATCATTTTATAAAAGTTTTCCTTACATTATAACACAAAGTAAATTTTAATCCCTTTGTCCACATTTTTTCCCAGTTCTCTAATAAAATATATCCAAAATTTCTTGCCCAATTAATCATACACTCTTTAACTTGTTCGACTTCTTGATTTAATTGTAATAACATTTAATACATTTTTGTAATAATATGCTCATTATTTTTATATATATATTTTTCAATCTCTGTTTTTTCTTTTTTAAATTCATAATTTTTTAAATCTAATTTAAATCATTCGTTTAACTGCATATATGTGAACCAATGACACCCGGTGTCCTTCTCCTTCTATTTCTTCTCTTGTTTTTAGCATAGGTGTATCTTGTTCATATTTTATTATATCTTTATATCTTAACCGTTTTATCTTATCATCTAAACTTTCCATCCTTGCAAAAGCTTCTTGTGGCGATATCCACATTGGTATATTTGGTAATAATCTACTTTTATATTTATCCCGAACCCTCAATAATACTTTTCTAATAGTATGATTTCTGAATTCTTTGTTCATTTTTACTTTTTCATACCAAATATATGCATGCCACCCAAATCTCAGTTCATGTCCCTCTAATTGTAAAAGTTTTGGATTTTCTAACGTTAACCATTCTCTTATCCACAGAAAGCAACAAGCTTCAAAATACAATTTAAGATCTGGTAACCCCCACCCTCCTCTTTCTTTAGCGTCTTGTAATAATTTAAATTTAATTCTTGGTCTTTTTCCTTGCCAAATGAAATTTGAGATATCTTTTTGCCATACTTTAAATATTTTTTCATTAATTAGAATTAATAATGTTTGGAAAAGAAATAGCATCTTCGGTAATACATTCATTTTGATTATGGATATCCTTCCTAGCAAAGATAGTTGTAATTTTCCCCATCTTTCCATATCAATTTTTATTTCCTTCCAAATTTTCCCATAATTATTTTGAAATAATATATTATTATTTGTTGATAATATTACTCCTAAGTATCTAATCTTTTTTTCTATTGTAAAACCTGATTTAGTTATTAAAATTTCTTGTTTTTGAGTCATGTTTTACTCAACATTTTCGTTTTTTGTTTATTTACCTTAAATCCTGCCACTTCTCCAAATTCCTTTAATTTCTTCGACAAATATTCTATAGAATCTAGGGGATTTTGCAATATAAATACTAGGTCATCTGCAAATGCTTTTAATTTATAAATTTGTTTTTTTAATTTTTACTCCTTTTATTTGACCATCCCCTCTTATATCTCTATTCAGGACTTCTAGGCCTAGAATAAATAAGAGAGGTGATAGGGGGCATCCCTGTCTCGTTCATTTTTCTATTTTGCAATTATCTGTCAATTCGTCATTCACTATAATCTTAGCTCTTTGTGTTGAGTATATTGCTTCAATCCCTTTCACAAATGATTTCCCAAATTCCATTTTCTCTAAAACTTTAATCATAAAAGACCAATTCAAATTGTCAAATGCTTTTTCAGCATCTAAAAATATTAAAGCTATTTGGCATTCGTTATGATGTTGTGCATATTCCAAAATGTCGATCATGGTTTATATATTATCTTTCAATTGTCTTTTTGGCAAAAAACCACTTTGATCTTGATCAATAATTTCTTGTAGGATTGTTTTTAATCTTTCTGCTAATATTGAAGTAAAAATTTTGTAGTCATTATTTAACAATGATACTGGTCTATAATTTTTGGTTAGAGTTGGGTCTTGTTCTTCTTTTGGTATAAGTGTTACATTAGCTTCAGTCCATGTCTCTGGTATTTTTGATCCATCTATAATCGAATTCAATAAGTCTCTAAATGGTTTTATAATTTGTTCTATAAAGTGTTTGTAGTATCCTGCTAATATACCATCACGTCCTGGTGTTTTTCCTATTTTGAATTTCTTTATAGCTTCTATTATTTCCTGATTTGATATTGGACTGTTAATTATTACTTGTTGAGTTTGTGAGAGTTTGGGAAGATTTTGCTTATTTAAGTATTCCTCAATTTTATCTAATGAAATTTCTTGCTTTTCATATAAATGTGGAAAAAAATTATAAAATGCTTTTTTGATTCTTTTATTATCAACTAAATCTTCATTATTTTCCCTGATTTTAATAATCATTTTCTTCTCCCTATCTTTCCTTATTTTATAAGCCAGCCATTTTCCTGGTTTAGTAGCAAATTCAAAGTGTCTTTACCAAAGTTTTTGGTAAAATTTCAGCTTTAGAGATTTTATTTGCTAAATCCTTTGAAATCCAGATCATGTCTAATCTTGAAAAAGATTTAAATCTTTCTGAATAGAATGTATAATCCTTCACTAATCCATTTTTATGTCTCCAGGAATCCACCAATGTTAAATTTTCCATTAATTCAAAAAATGATTTTGGGAGATTCCCTGTTTATTTTTAATTGGTTTTTCTGATTTCCTATCTAACAATGGTATTGTAACCCCATTCCAGTCCCCCATCAATATCCAACTTGTGTATGTGTACATTGATAGTTCCTCCATTAGTTTCACATAGAAATTATTTCTATTTTCATGTGGGGCATATACACCTACAATTGTTTTGATCCCTTGTATTTCTAAGTCAATCCCTATATATCTTCCTTGTTCGTCCGAAGATAATATATTTAGCTTCAAATAAGGTTTCACATATAATACAATTCCATTTATCTTCTTCTCATTAGCTGTTACAAATTCTTTTCCTAACTTTTTGTTCACTAAATATTTTACCTCTTTTTTTAATATGCGTTTCTTGCAAACAAATAACATCATGATTTAATTTTTTTAAATAATGATTTTTTTTCTTTTTTTGTGGAGCATTAGCTCCATTTATATTCCAAGTTGTATATTTTATTACCATCACGC
Source organism: Candoia aspera (assembly GCF_035149785.1). Classification (NCBI taxonomy): domain Eukaryota; kingdom Metazoa; phylum Chordata; class Lepidosauria; order Squamata; family Candoiidae; genus Candoia; species Candoia aspera. Next base: position 154,805,559 of record NC_086154.1, read on the forward strand.
CAGTAGCTCCTCGTATTCCTTAGAATTCATAGCTAACTCCTCTCTCTGTATCTTTTTCTCTTTTGTCTTATTTTGTTCTAGTTCCTTTCTGTGTCTTTCCAGGAAATCTTTTACTTTATGTATCGAATTTAATTTGTACCTTCTTTCTTGAAAAGTAAAACTCACCACCTCTAATTTTTCCCAACGGAATGAAATATTATTTATTTTCAGTATCTCTGTCAGACCTGCATAGTCTTTTCTTTTTCTCAATATTCGTATAGGTATCTCCTTAAGTACAATTATATCTTTCCCTTTAATTCTAATCCTATTTTCAAAATGTGCCTGCAAGATCATATCTTTTGTTTTTCTTCTGGAAAATTCAATTAGAACATCTCTAGGTTTTTGATGGATATGTATATATTTTGAATTTATGCGGAACATCTTTTCTATCTCTTCTGCCATCCTATCCTCTTCCCAATTTATTAAGTTTGCTAATGTTTGTATTATTGTTTCCTCCATTTCTTCTTCCTTCCCCTCTGGTATGCCTCTAAATCTTACGCTATGCTGTTTATCTCTTAATTCTAACAATGCTATTCTATCAAGTTCATCTTCTCTTACTATTTCTAGTTCTTCCACCCTTTCAGTCACTTTTTACATTTCTCCCTCCATTTTCTCATTCATCTTTTCTAATTTTTGTTCCAATTTCTTTTCAAAGTCCTCAAAACGTTTTTCCAACATTAGAGTCACATTTTGAAGAATTGTCTGGGAAGTCTTCAAAGAAAATTCTTCGAACATAGCACGTATTCCGTCGTTTTCTCCTGACCCTGAACCTCTTCTATTTTGCTTTCTAGTATTCATGTTTCCTTAAGTTCATACAATATTTAAGTCAAGTTTTTATATTTTGTATATCCTCCACGATGTAAGGAAAAAGTCAAATCAAGTCACTAGAAAATGGCTCCTTTATATTAATAAATAAATCCAATCCCTGTTTATTGTAGTAGTCCTTTAAATCCCTTCATAATTCTAGCAAATGTCTCGAAATAATGAAACTCACCAAGAGCCTCTGTGTCTCTATAGCTATGATTAGCCTCTTCTCCTCTTTAGTTCTGTAAATGATTCATTAAGGAGGTGAGGTGGTCTTGTAAATTAAGACGTTCAGTCACGGCTCCTACAGCTTGAAACTAACGCTTCCCAGTTGATTGCCTGGTTCACTAAAAACGTGAGCTGACCGCTGTCTTCATAAATCAGCTGTCCGGAAGACACGTTAGCCTTTCGTTCGCTTCTTCACCCAAGTCACTTTTTGCCCCTTTTAATTATCTGGAGCGACTTTTAACACCACGCTGAGAGTTTTAGCTGGCAGAGCTCCGCTAAAACTCAGCCTGTCGCCATTTTCTCCTCACCGGAACCCCACCAATTGCCTGGCCCTTCTTAGCCTAGGAATGGCTACCCCAGAGGGTATAACATTTCAGACTATTTTTAAAAGATGTGTTGTAGAGAAGAGTCAATACATGGTATCGGGAAGCTGAGTGTCGTAGAATCCTAACAAGAATATATACATGGCATGCCGTGAGGAAAATCATCATGTTCACAGGTCTTCAGTTATTGATGGAAATATCTACTAAGTATGAGGCTGTTTAGGAACATAAGCTTTCCTATAGCACCTTTAGCACCTGGAAAATGAATTTTACTACATAGATTTGTTAAACTTTGCAGACTGTCATAATTTGCCTTAATATGTACTTTTTTGTTGAGGTAACATTTCTGTATATTTGTGAGCTCATGAAGAACAGAGCATTGATGTCTTTCAGTGAAAGGTGGGATATAATTTTGATATGTTAACAAGCTTGAGGCTCCCCCCAAGATCTGGATGGCCCCCACCCTGCTGTTGTTTAGAAGAGCCATGAAGACCTGGCTCTTCACCCAGGCCTTCAATGAGGGAGAATGAGACCCCTCACTTCATTGCGCTTGCCATCTTTTATCTTTATTTTTAATTTTTATTGATTTTATTAAATTTCTTTGTTTGATTGTTGTGAGCCGCCAAGAGTCATTGAGAGTCAGGTGGCGTACAGATATATTAAATTATTATTGTTGTTGCCAATTCCTATGGTTACAGTGATTCAGATTTTTCAGTTAACATGGCCTGCTCTCATAACTGGATCCTTGGTGTCCAAGATGGCATCCATGATTCTGTTTGCAGGCAAATAAAATAAACCACTGTGATAATCTGGGGCAGGTAGTGGGGAGGCTCTATCAGTTGCTCTGGAAGTTGTAGAGAGTAAATTTAGGAGTTATAAGAGGATATGAAGGAGCAGGCCCAGCAATTCTGGGAGACATGTTTGGATTCTGGCCATAATATATTTCACCAATCTGAGCAGCTTTTCAGTTGAAGAAACCCCAGGAACTTTGTTACACACAATGATTTCATTCATTTTGTTCTTGACAGAGTTGTATTGGGTAATGAGTTGTATTTGAGAAGCAAGTTTTCGGTTCTGAGGAAAAAATGAGTAATTATAGGATTATCAGAGTAAGAATATATATAGAAGTTGGATTTCTGAGGGCATTCTTATAAGGCAAAAACTTACTTAAATCTGCTGGTAAGATTGTCTTGCAAAAAGATCTGGAAATGTCAGTGGAGAAATTGTCCTACTGTCCCAACAAATCAGTGTAGAGTCACATGTAACCTTCAAGACATATTTTATTTCTATCTGGCTTTTCTAGATTACAAGCCTCATCAGGTGCTTAACGAAAAGGTATTCATTATGCATATTGCTCAGTGTTTCAGTTCCCTTCCCAGCATACATTATATTATTGTCGTCATGAGATTAATTTTGAGACATTTCATATTTTATTATATTTTTGTCTTTTCTATTTGTTGTGGAGTTCAGTTGCCAAGATGCCTTTAGAAACATGTTATATCATTAAAACATTTTCTGATACCAAGCTGTTGCAGAATGTTGCAATAGTGGGTGCCTGATGTCTCGCCTCCCTTTTCATTCCCCTTTTAATGTAATCAGTAATTGGAATAAGAAACAGATATGGCATTTCTATCAGTTACCATTTGTACACAGAGTCTATATGCAGATTGGAGCATTTCAGAGGTTTGCAGGTGGGATTGTAAAACTGTTGTGAGTGCCTGCACAGTGATTTGTCAGCTGATACTGGTTTCTGTAGTTGTAATCTTGAAATGCTGAAACCAGCCCACATTTATATGTATGATCATTTGATACAATAGTTACAGATGCCAACTGGACAGTGATTATGACTCATCTGCTATCTGGAGCAGTTTCGCCTTTTTTTTAAAAAAGGTTACAAAACATATTATTTCCTTGTTATTCTATGTGAAAGAGCAAATAATATCCACATAGATGCACTTATTTATTTATTTATCATATTTGTATAGCCGCCCATCTCACAAAAAGTGACTAATTACCTTTTGAAAATGTTTAAACATGTAAATATCAAACAACCCCATAAAATACACTTTTTGGCCAATTTCAGTCTAAAAGAAAACATTTTTAAAAGGTTATTATTATGTGGATACTACCTACTTTTTCACAAAGAATAACAAGAGAATACATTTTGCAACCTCTTAAAAATTATGAAGTTTATGCTTACTGTGTGTAAACAGGCTCCTGAGATCTTCCCTCTGTTCTCCTCCAGAACATCTGCAAAAAGTAGATTGAAAGCATTTGTTTCTAATTTCAGTTAACTTCACTTTAGCTTTTTGGCCAAGTCCTAAACTGTGGTTAATCTTAACAATGGTATATTAAACCAGGCTTCTTTGATGAATCATGCTATGAAGTTTACTTTTTTCAGTAAACTGTAGTTGATGAACCACAATTTATTTAGGTTCAGTTATAATTGTAATCTATGATTAATTATAAATAGAAGCATTCTGTCCTTGCAGCAGTGTCAGAGCACAAAATGGAGAGGGTGAAACCAGTGAGCCTCATTCATGTGACAATAAGCCATAGTTTATCAATCCTGGTTTCATTTTCTCCATATGTCAGACTATAGTTCTGAACTTGAGACAGCATACCCATTGGTCATACTAATAGTGAAGAGTTGCAGGCACTATCAGTTGGATAAGTCCAATTAGTATTATATCTGAATGCTGCCAATGAATTGTATTGGTCTAGAAAGATCGCTGCAGTTAGAATTAGGAACTTGGAATGAACAGATGCTTCCATGCTCCATTTCTTTTTCTGTCAGCAGCCTGAATGTATCCAACTGGGACAGCTCTTTCTTCACCTTCTCAGTGACCACTTAAAGGCCTGTTTGCCTTGAAAGCAGCTGCAGAAGGATACAAGCTGAAACTGTCTCCTATTTGAAGGCCATCTGGGAACTGCTTGATGAGAGTCCAAAGGTTGAATGGTTGAGATAAGGAAAGTTGGTTGAATGGTGTGCTCTTCATGTGCATCAGAAAACATCATGGGGCATGAGGATGTGAAGGAATATTGTGGGAAGCTATTCTTAATTTTAGTGTTTTTCTCCCTCTTGTGTTTAAATATACTATGTTCCAGATATCCAGAACTTGTAGATTTGAGTTTGTGAAATATCAAAATCAGGTGTTCAAAACTGCAACTGTGTCTACTTTTACCATATTTGAATATAATTTTAGATTATATTTATACATTGATTACAGATATTAAGTTAAAATATTAAATAAATTAATGCTCAGAGATCATGCTATGAACAATAGTAAAAGGAAAATTGCACCTGTTGCTTCCAGTGAATAATTATTTGTCCATAGACAATGTTTGTAAAGATGTATGTATGTATGTATTTATTTACTGAAAATTAAGTTTATTTTCATTAAAAGTAGTTTCAGATGTGTGTTAAATAGCTGCATATATTGTTCTGACTTTTTTGTATATCTTTGATTATGTAATCATGCCCATTTTTAAAAATACACTTTCTGATATAAATCTTAATTCTTGTGGTGAAAAAAGAAATACAATATAGCCCTTAGATGTTTCCACTCTTACTAGGATGGAATTCTTTTGCTTTCTAAAACTGTATTATATATAACCTACTCCTCATGATCACCTGCAGGCCATGTTCACAAGTGAGTTAGTAGCTTCCCATCCAAGCCGTTACTTCTTAGTAAGACAATACTTTTCTGTCTGGTGTGCTCGTCTCATCCCAATCTTGGGCTCCTCCTGAGGGCCCGTCTGACTGAAAAAGCCGTTGCCATAAATGTTTCAGAGCTTCTAATGATATTGGCATCCAGAATAATATCTACAGGAAGCCCAGGAGGCTTATACGAGTGTTCAGTTGTACAGCCATAGATAAAAAGCTCTGTCTGCTTATTTAATTTCATTTGCGATTTTTGGTTGTGGTCTTTAGAAAACAGGCTCTGTTCAAGCCAAACTGTGCCACAAAAACAAAACAAGGGAAACAAACTCTATAATTTCACATACCACAAATTTACACACTGACCTGTTTTAGGCACCGAAGTAAGCCGCCACCTTTCACTGCAAAATGAATTAAGTTGTACTTGAATAAACAGTAAATGGGGGTGGGAGAAAAGGGGGAATACTACTGAATAATGAGAACATTTCCTATCATAAAATTAACGAGCACAAGATAAAGCTAAGCAAATACAATGATAGTTGGCTTTGCTTGCTGGTACTACCATGTTTTTCCTTCTTTCTTGCTGCGTGCCCAGTACTCTTTCAGTGCATGTGGCTGGGCTTACATTCTCAATTCTGTAGAATTTTATGTTGGTCTGATAATTGATAACTAGTGTTTCTACAATTTTATGTCAACCTCTGGGTATCTTACTTAAGCACAAACATTTAGGATTGCCACTGACACCAACACTGGTGTACTGTACTGGCATTATCAAATGTTTTTTAACTTTTGAATTAGTTTGGAATACTCATCTGCTGGAGAAGCCAGTCTTTAAATCACATTCTTAATTCTGCTGTAGTCATTGTGGGTTTATAGGGTTATACTGTAAATTAATTTTTATAAAATATACTTTTGCTGAACAGTCAAGCCCTCGTGGCTAAAGTTGAACGATTTTATTCAGTAAGTTTGTAATCAAAAATGCTTTCAATTTTGCATTCTTAATCCAGGTATTGAATGGGGATCTGGTTAAGTACGGAAGATAGGACTGGATTAATTACCTGGAAATTAAGAATCTACTTATTTTTATCTCTATTATTAGAACGATAGAAATGAGAAAAGGAAGGACAAATAGATTTTCCTGACTCCTACAATTTCTTCCATTAAGTCCACTTGCTTGGTTTAATATTAAATTATGGAACCTTTTATTAAACTTGCTTAATTCATTTATCCTTGCCCATTCCATTACTCATCCTTCTGCCTGTGTCTATAAGGTGAAACTATTGAGATAACTGTTCTTAGTATTTTTATAGCATGTTCTTGCATAGATTTATCCAGTACTGCTGTTCCTTCCTTTGCATTTTGTACATTGTTTATTTTCCCTGTTCAGACAGGGGAAAAATATTTGAATGCAATTCCCCCCTCACTTTTTTCTTTTTTGGGGGGGGGATAGAAAATTGAAAGGGGTAGTGAACCATGATTCAAGAGGCTGAGAGAGAGCTTCTTTCTTTCGCAGCGTTAATTAACTCAAGTTCGTTAGGACGTGGAGTCTACTGCAGTTTTTCCTTGTTTGTGCTAAATCAGGTCAGAGAGAGAAAAACTTTTCAAGCAGACTCTAAGTGTTAGCTCAGAAGAATGAAGAAGCAAAGCAACTGATATAACTATTATATGGATTAATATTGGTCTGGAGATTTTATTGTATAATATGCCAAAGGTCTGAGATGTACATAATAAATATTTCCTACAGTTGTGAAAATGAATTCTGTTAATATTGGAGAAACATAAGTAGGAGATATTTGATGATTAGTTTAAAAGAGCTGAACTGGCACTACTGAGAAGCTAGGTTGGATCATGCAAGCATTGTGCAATATACAGAACAATTTTTTAAAAAGAATGTATATTCGGAGACTATTTTGTCTATTGGGCAATAACAAAGCATAAGTTAATTGCCCCAACCCATGCTTGAGGTTGTTGTTTGCTTCTAGTGCATTTGTGTTACTTTAATCTGTGTTGTCTGTTTGTATATTTATATAACTCTGCTCCTAAATCATGGTATATATATATTGCAAAATACTGTATATCATAATTCTGGAAAGATGTATCCACCTTAAATTTTGTACCCCGATCTGGAGCCCAGCCAAGATGGACATAAAGTCCCACTGACTCATTGTTAGCAAAAGCTTTCTCATTTCTGCGCTGGGGGGGGGGGGGAAACGGCAGGAGCAAGCCACAGGCTAATATGTTGTAGATCTCGCTAGCCCTGTGGAGAGTGGAAATTTATGTGCTATTCATTCACGAAGGAAGTAGTTTGCCAGGGTGCTACTGACTGTTTCTATGACAACCCCAAGAAAGCTTTACAGTTGATCCTCTTGCTAGAAAAGAGTGAAAGTGAGAAGGAGGGAGGGAGGGAGGGAGGGAGAGCCTCCAAAAATGAAAAGACAAAAATAAACACACACACACACACACGGAGAAAATAGACAAAGAGTTGGAAAGTTTTATTTGAAGTAATTAGGTTCTACAGTTCTCTAGCTGCTCATCTAGGTACATGTCCTACTGAACTCAGATTTACTCCTGAGCAGACATATATAGAATTTTGGTATAAAAGTTCTCCCAGACTTTGCAGAATCCCCTACCCCCAGACCAGCATTTAAAACTATGTTTTGAAATAAACTCTTTCTTAGAAGATTCCCTTAAGAACTTCAGTTAATGCAGGTAGTAGTGATGATGATTTAAATTGTGATGGCAAAGATAAAAACATGTTTTGTTGTTGTTTTGGTGAAAGGACACAGGGAGACCCATTAAATTCTCTCTCATTTCAGGTATTAAGGCTAACTTTTCCTATTCAGCCTTCATCCTCAACAGCTTCCTCTAGTTTATCTATTTCTCCCCAGGATTTTAGAGTGGCTCCTTTTTTATATACACCCTTCTTTCTTCTTTCCCTTTAATATACGTGTTTCTACGGGCACCATGTATCTTCTAGTTGGGTTTATTCATTATTTTATTTCTCCTTGCTTGTTTATTGATTTATCAGATGGAGAAAGTGACACACACATTTTCTCTTCAGTCATATTGTTCCAGTTTATTATTCCACAGTATGCATAATTATGCAAGAAAAAATAATCTTCTTTACTAGACCTCAAGAGGACAACCTCTCCTGCATGGCTCCCTTCTCTTGCTTAATACTGGAAACTAGGGGATGATACAAGGAACTTCACTGATTTGAATAGAAGTTATAAAGCAACTATATATGATGGATTAAGTCCACAATAAGGTTTTATGATATTGGGTGAATTTCCCTAATATGGCTGTTCCAGAGTGAGCATTCTCTGTCACAAAATCCTTAAATAAGAGTAAATGTTTTCTAGTGTGAACATTCAACAGCTCCCTTTGTAATCACCAACAGTGGGTGCCGATGCTTGACGATGTTTCCATTGTTCCATCTGCAGCCTCTATTTCTGTTTTGATTAAATGACAACAAATACCACAGCGGTATTCAAACTAACCTGGATGTACTAGCAAAATAAAAGGTGCTGTTGTCACTTTTATCTCTCTCTTTTTTTTTTTATGAATAAAAAATGCTAGATATAACATTATGGCTTGCCTGTCCAGTATGGAATTCCATGTGCATCTTACCTCTGTAAATTCCATAGAAGTGTGATACTGATGCAAGATAATGATTAAATCACATGCAAATGTAACTTATGCATCGGAAAAGTAACGAAGAGTAAATCAGAGTTTTCGCTGTGACTGATTATCATCATATCATAGATTGATACTGTTAGGGCTAATTAATCCTATTATCAGTTCAGGTGATTGTTCAAGGTAAAAATGTTTGAAGGAGCCTCAGCACGGAATTCAAGCCTGGGTTGTTTGTACTTGCACTTGCATTTGTTTGTATTTGCACATGGCCAGCCCAAAAATTGAATAAAACGTGGATCTTGGTACTCCTATTCTGAGGGGGAAAAAAGACGATCAAGGATGAGATACTTTCAGCAGCGGTTAATATGGTAGCACGTTTGCTTTACTAGTTTTATTATTTCCTGGCTTTAACTACCTGAATATGAACTGACCTAGAATCAAGAAGCTGTAATTTTTTTACATCTATCTTGTGCTCAGTTGAGCTTCTCATCTGACTAGTTTTGGTCATAAGGAAGGAAATAATAAAGGTGGGATAAAAATAAAATAAATAAGTAAGTAAATTTGCGATGTTTGTTCTCTCAGTTTTCTTCATTTGGCTTAATATTTATCATTTGATCTTTGCAGCTTCTCCTATGTGTCCCTAAAGTTAGTTTTAAAATCTAATTTTGCACAGTGCCTTTCTTACAGGGAGGAATAGTATATTTCAGTTCCACATCAAATCTTATTTTAAATCAAAAATTATATTAGTTGCGTAGAAGTTAAAAGAAATACACTATTTTAAAGGAAGAATCTTGGGCCTATAAGAAGTTGGGAGTCTCTGCATTCCCAGGTAACAAGGAAGTGAGAGATCCAAATGAGTTTTAAATTTCACCAACTTATTTTGAAAATGTTTGAGGGGAGGGCTAGGGAGGAGAGAGAGAAAAGGGCAGGAGTTCATTTTTCCTTTATCTTCTTTATTCTACTTTCTTATGCTTCAACTTGCACATACACCCCCTCATGACACAGATACGGAAAATTAATCTCCAAGCTTTTGTGCCTGGATAGAAGTTTTCCACCTCAACTGTCTGCCTGCCTGCACACTCACCTTTAATCTGTGTGATGGAGAAGAAGGGGCAGGTTCTTCAGGTAGCTGGTCACAGTCCTCTGAGGTTTTGTTGCTAAGGTCACAGGGAGGTGTGGGGCGGCCTATGTTTTTCCTAAGCAAGCGATCTATTTATGAATGAGAAGAGGTTGGAGGGTCCTGTACCCTGCCCTAATGGACTTGCTAATGCCAGATTTGTGGGTGGGGGACAAAAATGAGAAGCAGCCATTTGTCCCATCCCCCCCCCATTTAGCTAAGCTGGGCAAACCTCCACTTATGATTTGCAGATGTAAATCTGGAGCTCTGATTTGGCCATCTACTTGGTTGCTGGAAAGCTGGCAGTGAGGCCTGGAACTGGCAGTGGGCATTACAAAAGGCTAAGCACAGGTCTGTCTTTCATGCCATCTCCAAGGACTACCTCTCACTAGCGCATTTGGTGCATCAGGGGCTGCACTCACACAAGCACAGTGAAGACTTAAAGTACTCAAGCTACGGCAGCACAGAGAGGAATGTATTCCCTTTGCTTTGGAATGAGTAATGCCCTGATTTGTTTATAAATTGATCTTCTCTGTTATCATTACCCTAGTTAGAAGATGGTAAGGTGCTAACAGGATGGATGGGCTGAACAAAAGAATAAGTGAGCCAGGTTCAGTTACAGTAAAGCAAAAATGATTTCCCAGTCTTCTCTTAAATGCTCCCATATAGAAAGTCCAGCAAAAGCTTTGGAGGGCTGATGATGATGATGATGATGATGATTGACTTTCCGCCCATATTTTAATTCATCGTTAAAGCTCTCCATTTTATCTTTTTGATTTCCTCTTCGAGTTGTTTTTCTCAATCTTCTTTTCATTACACGTTTTATTTTTATTTTCTTTCTTTGTACTTTTTTCTTTTTCCCCCCTGAGATCTTTATCTGAAATTAATTAATAGTATTTTTAATCAACTTTTCTGGTACTCTGTGTTTTAAACTTGCAACATAATCAAAAGTCAGGCAATAAAAAGAGTGTGTGTTGAGACAGAATATCTTAAAATAGCTGCTTTTGAAAAACTTTCAGGATAGTTCCATCTTTGCAATATGTTTAAGGTTTGTCATGTTTAATTTATTGATTTTGGGTTAGAGGGAATAAATCCATCTGGAATGCTGGTCCATTTACTGTGAATCGCAAATTGAATGGTTGATGACTAATGCTAAGGATTGAAGCTCTTGGAAAATGTTGAAATGAAATGGCAGAAGAAGGGGAAAGATACAGCAAGATATGGGGCTGCTACAATCCCCATTTTGCTAGGAAGACAGAGGCTGGCTGGCTGAGGTCTGTGATAGATAACAGGAACTTACAAAGAAATGTATTGGGGCAGAGGACAATGACTTTCCATCACTGCTTGAACTGAGAAAAAAGTAAGCTAAATCTAGTTGGATATTAAAGAGTATTATAGCTGAACAGATCTTTTTGTAGAAATAGTTGGGCTGAGAGGTGACAGAAGGAGAATAAGATGGAGAGAGAAAGACAGAACAGCTGCTTTTTCTGAGACCTGTGGGACTGTGTGTGTGTGTGGGGGGGGTGAGTTTGGGGTGTATCCTAGGAGATTTATTTATTTAAAATATTTTGCAGGTTGTATTCTAGCCAAAATCTGCTGGCCAATAAAAATGCCATTGCTGCTGGACTTTGCCTATTCGTGAGATACGAACTTGTCGATTTGGCAAATTGTTTTCAGTCTCTTAACTGCACAGTCTCTTTCTCTCTGTGTCTCTCTCTGCCACCCCCTCCCTGATTCCTTCTCTGCCAACCTCCCCCTCCACCTCCCTTCTCCTTTGATGCAGCCATTGGCTGCTCCACGATAGGTCTTCTTGCCAAATAGGTGGATCCTTCTTCTCTCTCTCTCTCTCTCTCTCTCTTTTTTCTGCTGGCATTGGCAAAGGCAAATGGTTGGGGACTGAGCATGAAAGGAGAAAGCAAGCAAGCCAGAGAGTTTAAGAGGAAAAAGGGAAAGGAAAAAAGGGGGGAAAACAACAACAACAAAATCCCCCATACCCCAGCAGTGGGGTTTTGCCAGCAGCCGATCACAGCTGATCCCAGAGCGGAGTCTGCCCCTTTTCCCCTAGACCTGCGATCCCCCCTATTCTCAGGCGGAGGGAGCCACATCTAAGTTGCATCTTTGCGTTTCTGCCAACGCTGAGAGAGATTCTTCCCCCGTCTCAGCTCCTCCGTCCGATTAGTTGTTGTTGTTCTTCCTATTTTTAAAATTTTGTTGCCTTCTTCCCTTTATCATTATTATTGCTGTTATTGTTGTTACTATTTTCTTCAACAGCCATTTGGCATTTTTAACCTATTTCGTGCATGTGGCACAGGCAGAGCGATGTTGATTTATTTCTGCCTTTGGCTGAGGTTTCCCTTCCTAGCTGCCTTCCTTCAATTTTTAATCCTTCCTTTTTGCTTCCCCACTCTTTTTATTAAACAAGATTTGAACATTTTGGTGAATGGTTTGTAGTGAAGAATGCAGCCCACAATTGTTTTCCACTTAATTTAAGAAATATCCAGCACTCTTTTGCGCACTTCCTTCGTACAGTTTTACTTTCCTCCTTTTTCTCCGCTCCTCACCTTCTACCCCACACACCCAAAATATCGTCCGCCTTCTGAGCCCAGAATTTCTGAATCGGGGGCTTAGCTTCGCCGGGATGAGACAGAGCAATGGTAATTATTTCCATTTTTGACTTTTTTTTCCTGGATGCTTTTATTTGTAGGGAAATTTTTATTTTTAAACTAAAGTTAGAAGGCCCACTAAAATTATTTGAATTTGTAGAAAATATTTAGAGCATTGGATTCAGAATGGGGGATCAGAACTGATTTTGTCTTTAATTCCTACATGGCTAAACAAACTTCAGTACTTTTATTTTTAAAGGAAGCCAAAATTTTACTTCCATAACTTTATGCTGATTGTTTTTTTTTAGATGTCCATTCTAATGGCATTGTTGAAACAATGTTAATTCCACTGTTTTCTCTCCCCCCCCCAAAAAAAATTCCTGCTTGTCATCCTTCTTCTATTATTGTGTTTATTTTGTAGCTGGGTTAATCACATTCTGAGCTTGCCTTTTTATGTGTTCTCACTTGGCTGGGTTTTTTTTTTTCCCATCCTATAAATTTCATGTTAAGAGTGATGCTCCCCCCTCCTGATTTCCTTATTCTAATGGATCTTCCCCTTCTTTGTTTTGCACCCTTTCTTCTCACCCTGCTCTCCCCAGGATGAATTCCACCCCTTCATTGAAGCTCTCCTTCCTCACGTCCGTGCCTTTTCCTACACATGGTTCAACCTGCAAGCTCGGAAGCGAAAGTACTTCAAGAAGCACGAGAAGCGAATGTCAAAGGATGAGGAACGTGCCGTGAAGGATGAATTACTTGGTGAAAAGCCTGAGATCAAGCAGAAATGGGCATCACGACTGCTGGCCAAGCTACGCAAGGACATCCGTCCAGAGTTTCGTGAGGACTTTGTCTTGACCATCACGGGCAAGAAAGCACCGTGTTGTGTCCTCTCCAACCCAGACCAGAAAGGCAAAATTCGCAGGATTGACTGCCTGAGGCAGGCTGACAAGGTTTGGAGGCTGGACCTAGTTATGGTCATCTTGTTCAAAGGGATCCCTCTTGAAAGTACTGACGGGGAGCGGCTATACAAGTCGCCGCAGTGCTCAAACCCGGGCCTTTGCGTCCAGCCACACCACATTGGAGTCACAATTAAAGAACTGGATCTTTACTTGGCGTATTTTGTTCACACTCCTGGTAGGTCCTACAAATAACACCGCTTACTGTTTTTGGTTTTTGTGTTTAATTTTATAGGCAGTTCTTTTTCTCCAAAATATTGCTTTTCTCTGTATGTTTTCTTTAATCCATAATTAGCAAATTGCTAACTGAAGAAATGCACTAGGATGACTCCACCATGCTTGGTTATTTGAAAAAGTCCTTCTGTCAAGTAGTCTTTCTTGATTTCCTGCTTCTTTCCTACCTGTGATGCCTGTAACTTCTTATGGTAAAGAAAACCCCTTTTGCTGAAAGCTGAGGATGGTGGGGTAGTGAGCATAGAATAAGAATATTTATGTAAATGTCAGAACAATAAAGAGGAAAAGGCTTTATTTAATTAGAAGGCAAACTGAGAAATTTATTTGGGGTGAGATTTTGTTTCTTTGCTTGATTTTCGCCCTTCTTCCTAATTCCTTTTGTTGGATCAGTTTAATGTATCAGCATGCCCACAGCTGGTAAACGGCAAATGTACAGATAGGCTCTCCTGGTCAAATAGTATGGCAGCATTAGAGCAATAAATGTATTTTTAGTGTCTGCCGTCCCACACAGGAACAAGTTTCTCCAGGGAGAGTAAGTGTGGAAGGGGTGGTTTGGAACCCTTTTCTTTTGTTTTCATGGCCTCATTTTTTTCAGCCTGACTTTACTGTGGGTATGTGTAGATGCACACATGCCCATGCTGCATTTAATTTTCATCTGTTTTTCCAGCTCTCTTTTAGTTTTGATTTCTTGCAATTGAAACAGAAACGCCAGGTTAATTTTTAGCCCTATGTCTAATTTGCTTCAGTCTTTGAAATCTAAATTGGTTGGCCGCAGAATATTTCTGATTTTATTTTTTGCTGTAATCAAAAGGATCTACTCCAAATTTCCCCTTCCTCCTTCTGTTGCTACTGTACTGTTTCTCGCTTCCTTTTCTTTTCCATTTGCTTTTAAGAGGTCAGGGGTCCAACAATAATCCAGCTTGCTTTCCTGGATGCTACTTCCATCTTTGTGACACTTTTCCTTCTATAATGAAAAACTCTTCTGTGTTAAATCCAGTTGTCTACCTTCTGGCCACCTTATGTGTCCCCACCAGTCTGTGTTTCTATAGCTTCAGTCTAATAATATTGTCAGGAGTCTTTTCTCCTTTTTTAGAATATGCCCACCCAGTGTGTGTCCTGCAGCCTCTGGACAATGTCAGGAGGTTCATCTCAGCGCCTGCGGATGGCATTACTGGCACACTCATATCATCTATTCTGCACAGCTCAGGGCACTTCCAGGCCTGGCAAGTAAAAAACAGTGTTCCTCTGTTCCTTTTCTTCAAGTGCTTTTCCTTTGCCTTTCCCACTCTAATTAAAGCAACAACAAAACTAGGCCCCATCACCTTCCCAGCCAAATTCACACAGATCCATTTTAAGCACAGAGCAATCCCTATTCTCCTCCTGCCTGGAATCAAATGCCATAACATGTACAAACCTACAAATTCTGTGCATGGCCCATAAAACTTCATTTTATTTTATTTTATTTTATTTTATTTTATTTTATTTTATTTTATTTTATTTTATTTTATTTTATTTTATTTTATTTTATTTTTTATACAAAACATTTTTGTATGTGGAGACACATTTGTGTAAATCGGAGTATGCACCTATCGGTTTGTATCCTCTTCCAGTCCAGAACAAGGTAGCACACACAAGCACAACTAAAAGTGTAGGAAAATGAATTTGAAAAAGTAGATTCTATCATGCTTTATAATATTAAGATAAATCCCAAGCATTACATATCCCAAGTCAAGTATGGAAAGGTTGGGCAAATTCTTGAGGTGAAGAAACTAAATCACCTCTGGCGATTAATCATTTATGTTTTAGTGATTAAATAGTTTCTCCAGATGTTGGCAAGTAAACCAAGCAAAACATTCTAAGATGTAATTTAATCTCTAAACGATCGATGTGTTAATAATCTTGCTTGCATTCTCATGGATGTGCATGTGTGTATGCACAGTGGAATTGTATAGGCCATATTCTTCACTCCCCTACTCCAGTGAAAAGCTTCAGAGTCAGGAAGGCCACCTAACCCTAAAGCTATTTACAGACTAATAGCTGTCTGTGTAAGCTGTTCTCTTCCAGTTTTAAATTTCTCTATGCATATATCATAGACTTCATCAAGAAATGGGTTGGTTACTTATATTTGATGGGATTAATAATATGCATGTTATTATTTTGCAAGTCAAGATTCTCTTAACACTGAATTTTAAGAAAAAGTGTTTAATCTTTTAAGTAAAATAATGAAGACTGAGAAAAGGTATGGTGCAACAAGAAATGTAATTCATGCCACTGAGAGAAGATGGGAGATAGAGATTTTATTAAAATTCCTTTTACCAGTGGAAGAAGCTAGATTTTACAGCCTATCAAACTTTAAAAATGGATTCTGTGTTTGGCCTTAGAATTCCAAGTTGAATAAAGTCTGAATGGTGCCTGCTCCACTATACTGCCTTTTTTATCCTAGCTTTATTCCTGTACAGCTCTTAAATAAAGATAGCAATAAGTAGCATAGGCAGTAAATAATATAGATTTTTGCAGACTGAAAGGGCAGAACTGCATGCTAGGAGAATAGTTCCTAATTCAGTGCTTTCCATAATATTTCATTTATTATTTGGCCTTTCTGTTTTTTAGAAAAAACCTCAAGGAGGTTCATATGGCAAATGTGAGAATGGGATGTGGGATATTTGTAGAGAAAAGTCACTGTGAGAGATTGCTATCACCCCTCCCCTGATTGCCTGTTTTGTATGTATGTATGTATTTTTTCCCTGCTCCTGGACCAGAAGTAAGTCCAGTTGTAGAGGAGAGGAGAACAACCTTGGGGCAGACTTGGAAAAATCAATGATGCAGGATAGGCTAAATTAATATTCCTCCTTTTCATCAACACTCTCTTTCTCTGGACAACACTTGGACTATCTGAGTGTATATCTGAGTCAATCATCAGATTATTGAGGAAAAAACATTAAATACTGTATGGGTCTGGGAAGACTTGTTGCCAAGATGGCATGAAGCTCAATTCTAAAAAGTGGCAGTATTATCTATGTCCTAATAAAAAATAACACTTTAAACAATAATAGCAGCAGTAGTATTAAATATTGTTGTGGGTCTTTGCTAAGAAAATATGTAAAATATGTAGAAAATCTTTCTATGATAAAATTTTAATGATTTATTAATGTCTCCTAGCTGTAAAAATAATGCATATTTTTACCTCTTGATCTATATGTTTTTCCTCATAGAATAAATAGCAATAGGACTGGAGAATGATTTTAAATGGGAAAGTGCAGTAGCCCCAATACAGTTCAGGGTCCTCCCATAGGTACTGCGGATTCTTTAAGAATAGATGGAAGATTCAGATCTCAGCTTTCCAATATCACATCATTAGGTTATGTGTATGTGCAAGTGATAGTCCTGCTCTTTCATTGGTGTCTTGTTAATTGTGCACAAGAGAATGAAAAAGGGAATAAGAGAACATCATTCCTATGGTGTGGAGGAGAGACTATTTACTCAGTTGCTTGATCTTAATTGCAGATGCATAACTTAGTAAAATAGTGCACTTTACTAGGATTTAGAGCAATTTGCTTTTGATTCAGTTGATCTTATTTGTAGGGGGACAATCATGTATAAACCTATAACCTGTATAACCTGTATAAACCTACAACTGTACCCCATTTGAAAACCATAACCAAAGTATTTACCCTTACAGATATGATCTCAATACCAATAGGCCAATTCATTTATCATCCCTGCCAGTCAGGATACTCGGGGGCATTGTTTTCACTTTCTTGGGTACATCTTGGTGGTATGAAAATTTATAAAATGTATTTGACAAAAGTTCGTACATTGAAACGCTAACTTGTATCATTGTTTTATTATAGGTCATGTTGGTTTCTAAGGATTTGTGTCCATTCCTTTATTTCCTTTAAAAAAACAACTTGCATTGTAACTCCCTTAGTGAAGGCATGCTTTGGAAAACAGCTAGGCACCTTTACTAGATCCAGAACTTAGTACGCTTCGCCAAGTACAATGCCAGATGTATATCCTATTCTTACCACTTTGGTGTTTTCTTTTCTTCTTTGTTACTTTATTTTGTTATGAAGAAGTCTGCCTTGAGTACATCAAATTTCCCCTAAAAGTGGAAGGCACCACCAATCTGGTGCTAGGTTACTTCTTGGCTACAAAAATAATCCTCTTCTAATATTTTATATGAACGGTAAACTTCATAAAGGCTGCCATGCCTTTTCCCACATTGTAGGCTGATGGTGAGTTACAACTTTGTCATAGCTAAGGAAGGATATCTCGCACTAGTGAGATTCTAGACATTAGAAATGTCTAATGAAGTTTATTGTTCAGCATTCAGGAAAACATGAGTATCTACCTTTCCAGCTAAGTATAGTGAGTGCATACTGTAGACTGTTCCAGCTGCCTGAAATCTGCTCTGAGAAGTTGTGTTTTTAAGATAGGGAAGTGACTGTTGTGTTTTAGCCTTGGCCGTCTAGCTCTGAAAAATTGGATTAAAATATTACAGATAATACAATGTTCAAAAATAGTACATTATTCACTTCACATACAGTGAATTTGAGGGTGGTGGAATACTGTAACCAGGATGTGATCGTCCTGTCTTTGTTTAAAAAAGAAAGATTGGTAAATTTTGCTTTAAAAGATGATGAAGTACAGCCTTCCAGGAGCAGAATTCACTCTGGAAAGAAGAAGCAAGTACAAGAATTAAAATTGCAGTAATTCTAGATTGAGCAGCATTAGGGCACCTTAAGATTGCATTCCAAGTTGTAATTGTTCTTCTAGTTAAGGAAAAACCAATTTAGTTTCCAGTATTAGTGTAAGTGCCAAGAAAGTGAAGTATCTCTACAACAGAAAAACAGATAATTCCTTGAGCAAATTCTGTTTTAAATAATGCCACTGAGGAAGGGCATTGCACTGCTGAATGGTAGTTATGAATCCCATCATTGTTGGGGTGGTGTTCCTATTTAATTTTAGGGAAACATGTGGAACTATCTGGACATGCCTTCATTCTTTTATATTTTATTACGAAAAACTTCCAAAAGTGCCCCAGTGTAGTAGTGATAAGGAATGTACAATTCAGGAGCCTTATCAAACAGACACACCAGAATGTACACATGAATGGAATAATGGAAGTGTGTATCCAGTTTGGCTTTAAACAGGTGCTGTTTTAGAACTGGGAAAACTAATTCGTCTAGAGATTATTATGAGGTAAAAAAAGTAAGTGTGTCCCAAACACAAAGATAGCTCTGCAGCGTCATCTTCAGCTCTCTGAAAAGCTCTTGACTGTACACAGAGAGGCAGTTAGAGGGGACCGAAGGATGGAAGACTTCTGGATTAAGTTCTGGGGAAATGGAGGTGATGAGATAATTCAACATATGAAAGCATAATAGAAACACACTAAAAATAATAACTGAAAAACTACAGTACAAATGTGAGTGCTGAATTAGGTCTGCTGAATGATATGCTACCTAATTACGACACTGAGGTTGAACAAACTTTTAAACAGTATCAGTTGAGAAAATCAATTGCAATTCATAATTTCCAGGAAAGCTACTGTGGGTGTCCATCCCTTTTGAAATCCGTGGATACTAATGTAGACTTAGAATCAGGAAAAATTAAGTTTGCAAAGAAATAGCTATGTCCATTTTTTGAAGTGCAGAAAAACAAAACTAAACAAGCCCACCATCAGATAAGTGGAGCACATGTCTCTAAGAAAGACTATACGTAGAGTCGTATGGGATGTGGCAAAAGGAAAGGAGAAAAGGGAATCAAGTGACAAAGAAACAAAGTAGCTTTGATAATGGTAATGAAGAAAATAGTCATATGTGGATAGACAGGTACTCTGATGAAGTGGGTTTGATCCACAAAAGCTTAAATATAACATTGGTTAGTCTTCTATGCAGTACGTCTCTCTCTCCCTCTTGTAGTCTTAATTTATTAACCTATTTTAAAAACTGTGTCAGTCCCTCAGGTGCAAAGAATTGTTTTCCATTCCTATGGCAAGCAGAGAGAGATTGGCTAGATTACCCGGGCATTTTTCCCATCCCCCATGCTTTGGGCACATTTTTCTCTGCCCCACCTATTTTCTGAAGTGTCAGTTCCTGGAAATGCTGCAGCTTGCATGTCTCCTCGCATAGATCTTGCTCTGAACCAGGTTGAGGCTTGTGAACTTCCATCCTGTTAGTTGTGACTAGCATCAGGTGCACAATGTCATCCGTGATTATCTGTATGCCCTACACAGGTATTAAGGAGATCAAGAACTCTTGATTATTCATCTCTCTCTCTCTCCCTCTGTTGTAAATGAAGGTTGTTCTCTTTCCTGGAGTTGGTGTTTAAATGTTTTGCAGAGTGATTGATCTTGGGAAAGAATGAATAGATCTTCTGTACTCTGTGCAATCTGTCTGAAGCCAAGGCATTAAAATGGTGAGTGAAGGAACCAAACTGCACTTTGAGCGGAACATGTCCATTTACACATAATACAGCATATTTTAGGAACACTGAAATAAGGTTGTAAATCCATCCTTTTCTGTGGCCATCAATTAGTTAAAAATGTAATACAAGTGCCTTTAAGTTTTATATCTATCCTATTATAGCGGCATACCAACAACAGAAAAGGGACTCCATGTTGTTTTAAGTGGTTGGTGAGAAATAAGACTGGTCCTCAGCAAGTACATCAAGATTCTTTCCCAGGCACCATGTATCAAATGAACTGGAGCTCTGCTCTGGTTTGATCTTCTGCTCTACAGGGTGCTCCTCAGACTTCCCTGCTCACCTTCTACCTCCTGTATCTAGTCCAATCTAGCCTCACATCTCATTCCCCCAAATGTTTCAGCAAGCTGGTTCATCTGGGGGCATGCTCTTCTTTTTCTCATGAGTAAACTCAGTTTTTATTGAATGCTTTAGCTTGACCCAGAATTTTCCAGCAATTGTTATGAAGCAATTCTGGATAGATATTACAGAGGTTAAAATATATATATTAACTTGCATTTCTTAAATGTTGTGGGATATGCAGCATGTTTCAGGCAGGGTCAAATGGGGGTGGGGAGGGAGAAAATAACCATGACATCTGGTGCAAAAATTCTCCAAGTCTGTTCAATTGCTAAGATTTATCCAGCAAAATTTCTCTTGTTTCTCCACTGAGCTGTCTGATTTGAAAGGTCCTTTCACGGACCCAGCAGTATAAACACCACACCATAAAAGCCTTATTTTAGTTCTTGTTTGCTTTCATTTTCCAAGGCAGGTGGAGGCGGGGAGAGTTGGCTCTGTGTGGATTCAGCTGAGCAGACCCAGTAGAGCGAGAGAGATGAGGCTTCATAGTGAGGGACGTAACTTTTTGCTGTCTTTGGATGCAGTATGACCCCTTGGGGAAGAGGGAGGGGGTGTAGCAGCATGGTTTGCTGTCTCTTCCCTTCCTGCTTCCTCCTCCTCCTAGCCCTATTCTGAGTTAGTACTGGAGGACTTACACCCACCCGGGTTGTGCCTGATGGCCTTTTCCTTTCGATGGTCAGGCAGAGTTCTCACAGGGAGCAGAAAAAGGGTTGGCTCCCCTCCTTCAGCACTGTACCCTCCTGGGCCAGTCATTCTTCCTCAGCTGAACCTACTTCTCAGGGTTGTTGGGGAAAAGATGAGGGGAGGCCTTTCTGTATTCTCTTGAGCTCCCAAGAGAAAAGGAATTACAAAGAAATAAATGTGCCTGAAATCTGGGGTGTGAGGGATGGGGTCTCAAACATCTAGCAACCAAGCTAACAATGTAATCTTGCAAAAGGAGGAGCTAATTAATTAGTCAATTTATTACTTTGTTTTGTTTTGTTATAAAGCTGCATCATTATCATTTGTTTAATGATCTAGCTGACCTTATCCTAAGGGAACAGTGCAGACAACAGTTTAATCATTTTGGAGGGGATGTGAAAGTGTAGGATATGCAGTTAAGCTTGCTGACATCTGAGAGAACTGAGGAGAGGAGATAATGCTGCTTGTCCTCCAACTTTAAGATGGTTCCTTTGGTTTAAAATGTAACTTGTTACATCACATTCTTATTCCAGATCAACCAGGGATAAAAAGTGGTTACTCTCTACTGTATCTTGTAATGTTGAGATACTTATTCTTGTAGTAATCAGTTTCTGCATCTGTGATGATGGTGTAGTTATACACATGCTCAGCACAACAATCTTCACAAATTTCAGTTTAAAAAGTCTGGGGCTGCCGGGGTGTATTGAGCAATAATAGCATGGCCGACTCTTACCCAGAGATATGGGGGATAGCTTGCAGGACCATACACACCCAGCTGGCTGGAGAGGCTAGAATATAATTCATATTTCCTTTATTAAAATGAAAATAATTGTTTAAAATATTTTATGACAATACCTCTTATAGGAATTAAGGGAACTTTCTTACCTTCTTGGTTGGTGAAACAGGTGTTTAGCTGGCACAGGCTCTTTGCAACTTTAGAGATTTAGTTTAGTGCGGGAGCTTCAGTGATAGCGATATTTATGTAGCCATGACTTCAAATCAGTCCAGATTTAAGACTAAACTCAGGAGATGTGAGAGTATACTGTATATGTATTTTACTTATTCGGTCAATGACCAGCAAAAGAGTAGCAGGTACTGTCTATTTCATGGTTTCACCTCGTTCACATATAAAAAAGAGATGCGGGGAGTGGGGAACAATAACTATAAAACTCTCCTGGTTGTTATTAACCTGGTTAATAACCTGGTTCCCTCTGTGTTTCTTATTAACCTTCTATCCTGTGACAAAGGACCTGAATGCAAGTTGTGCTTTTCCATGAGTGCAGGGATAGGCAACCTGTGGATATCATATGACTGACCCTTTGGAACCAATCTGGGGGTCATGCCTCTGAAATTTGACAGCTGGATTTTTGAAATGGCTGGATTTTTGACTTGCCCTAGATTTAAAAAAAAAAAGGCAAGTGGAAGAATATGAAAATGTGTTGAACTCCAGTTTTGTTTTGTTTTGTTTTGTTTTGTTTTGTTTATATATATATATATATATATATATATATATATAGGAGAGGAGGTCAGAAATTGGTTTTGAATCTTTAACAGTGAAAATAGTTAATATGTATTTTACATACTACAAACTAGCAGGCTGTTTTTCCTGTGATGTTTCATGTATCTTTAAAAAGATGACACCAAAGACCTCAGTTGCCATATTTGCCCAAAAGGAAAATGATCCTGAATTTAAGATGATACCCCCTCCCTCCTGCACAGAAGATCAGAAAAAAGTTCATCTGCCTTTATTACTATATTTCCAGAGCATCTAAGACAACCCTCCAGTTATAAAGGTAAAGTATTTTGTGGAAATGTAGTCTTCCTTTCAGGTAAATACACCGCATGTCATATACTGGATGGCTTAGATTAGTCTGTCTTCTGTTGAATGCTTCAGAAGTAAAACTACACTGCAGAGCATGGTGGCTTCTATGTCCAATATATTTAGTCTTCTTAAGTGCACAAATGTTGTGGGAATTCTTTTTCCCCTCCATATTAACGGTGATTGAATTGGAACAAAATCTTGGAATTTAATATTGGAGTAAACCAAAAAAGTAGGCGGCCCTAAATTTAATCACTACCATTTTTTCTATCAGACATTTTGATCCAAAAATAAAGGTTTGAAAAGCCAGCACCACCATGTTATGATTCTTGCAGAAGAGCAACTGCTGTAGAATTATAATGTCAGCAAACTCGTATGTGGAATCCAAATTCCAAAAACACTTCCCAAATATATGAGTTCCCTCTTTAAATCTTGGCATTGTTACAG
This sequence comes from Candoia aspera, assembly GCF_035149785.1. Classification (NCBI taxonomy): domain Eukaryota; kingdom Metazoa; phylum Chordata; class Lepidosauria; order Squamata; family Candoiidae; genus Candoia; species Candoia aspera. Next base: position 154,828,926 of record NC_086154.1, read on the forward strand.
GGGGAAAATAGGTTTTGACTTGGCTTCTCACTTTGAGACAGCTGTTTTGCATAGAGCTTAGAAAAAAATTGAAATCCTTATGCTCATATTAGAAAAATGCCATTACAAGAAGGAAAGGAAAGGAATTATCCACTCAGCTCCAAGTGCAAAAAAAGGGAATTTCCTTGGACTGCAGCTTGTTATTATGGTAATAATGGCAACAGCACCCTTCTGAAAATGGGTGAGGCTGCCCCACTACTTCCATGGGGGCTCAGTGGTTAAATGGAAGGTTGAGACTGCATCCCTTTTGCCCATAGCTCTATTCATTGTGCCATACTGGCTCTCCTGAGTTTTGTATGCTTGTTACTTCATGATTATCATCTACTCTGCCATTCATCAAATAGCAACTACCTCTGTGCAGATCACTGCTAGGTTACTTCTATACATTTAAACCCCTAGGCTCAGCACAACTGTTGCTATTTGCACTTAATTCCTGCATACACTCTCTCTTTCTTTCTTGCTCAATTGCTCTCTTGCTATCTTGAGAGATGCACAATCTTTAACAAGCATTTTATACATAAATGGCCCCAATTTTCTTATTAGACATTTTGAGGCTTCATTGACTGAATAGAGGATGTTGTTCCAGGTTTTCAGGCTATACTATAACGATTGGCAATAAAGGGAGCTTTCCCCCTCATGCAAGGAGCATTTCCATAGAGGCCAATTTGGATAGTGTAGGAGAGAAAGAGACTGAAGTCCAATTCTCCCATTGTACTTAGTGAACTTGTTGATGCTGCTCTTCAGTCTTTGTACTGCGGTTTAGAAAGATCAATTGAGACAGATCTCAGCCTGAAGGAGTATGAAGTGATTGCCAGTTACAAAGACAGTACTTGATTAGATTAATTCATCTACTTTTCTATAAGGTAGCTTCATATCTCATGAGAAAGATTTGACCTTGTCCTGTGGTTCTGTTTAAGGGGAGTTTCTTAGGATATAAATTACGAGTCAGTAGACTCAACCTGTACCTGGTACTGATGGGGAAATACAGATTTATAAGCAGACATTCTGCTAGTCAGCTAAGCCCATTAAGAATTACTTCTTTCCAAAGCAGGCAGGTTTTTTTCTCCCATCCATAAATTGGAAAAGTCAGTACACCACAAATGACTAATTAAAGAGTGTCCTGGCACACAGGCAAATACCAAACAAAGGAAACTCATTTTAAGAATGTGAAAAAAATGGTGAAAAAAAAGAAAAGAAAAGCCGTCCTTTCAGTTTCTTCAGCATGTTGGGAGACCATGCAAACTCCCTAAATAAAAGCAGGCAAGTTTTTTTTTTCTTTTTTGGGGGGTTGGGGAGGAGAAGCGGAGGCCAAGGGCCACAGGGGGATGAGGCAGTGCCACATTTACATTGCAGACAGAGCTGGGCCAGGGTTTTTAGCCTGTCTTTTTTTCATTTATGGGGCCTAATACATCTATGTTCTTTGGCTTTCCGCTCGCATAATCAGTAGTAACTTGCCCCTAAATCTTGGTGATTGGGTAGAATTTGAGAGCTGCAGGAGAAGGTTTTCAAGGCTGCTGGCTACCCAACATTGCTTCAAGAGCTGAATTAGCTTTTTTCTCATCTTTTCCTCTGGCATTAGGATTCAGAATATCAAATGATGAAGCTTCCATTCTTTTGTTAGCCTATTATTACCTTCATCAGTCTGAAGGCTCAGTTTGCCAACAGAGGCAGTTAAGTGTGAGGAGACAGCAATGAATGTCAACTTTTAACTGCTGTGATGCAGCTTTGGGAGATCTATATTCCTTCCTTCCTTCCTTCACTCCCTCCCTGTTGTGACTTACTGCTGGAATGCTGCACATACAGGGACCAGTCCCATCACCAAAAATGATGGGTTTTGTACAAAGCTGGTCCAGGAAAGCGTCCTTGACTGGGCTTCTCCCTATTAGGGCAATTCCTTGAAAGACTAGACGTTAGTTATTACTAGTAGCACAAGAGGGGCTTGGATTTTGTTTTTGTTTTACTTTTTTTTTGGTAAGAAATGAGTAAAAAGCTCCTAAGAAAGACCTTCCCTGAAATTGCCATTTTTCTTCTCCCACAGTGCACAGATCAGTGTATGTACCCTGCAAGAATGCGTGAGTGTCAACAGTTGCGAAAGGTTCTGTGTACTGATACTTCTGCTGTGCCAAGCTCCTGAAAGGGCTGTGCACAAAGCATGTGAACCACCCAGAGTCCCTCCTTGGGAGGGAGATGGGCGGTGATGAAATTTGATAGATAGATAGATAGATATTGCTGTATTCTGCAAAGCATTTGTGTTTGTAGCATTACAGCAGCTACATTGTCAGGGAGCTGCAGTGTGCTCCTTTGAAGGTCTGTTGTGGGGGCTGCTAGTGAAGCAGCTGTGCATGAATGTACACACACAAACAACTGGGGAAAGTCTTCAAAGCAGCCTTTGAAAGACATAGCTATTTTAATGCTCCAAAGAGGGAGGTTTTGCTAAAACTTTCTTTTTAAATGTTTTCCACAGCCCTAGTTACCACTAGGGGCCCTTCACAATTACTGAGTTATAGCAATATCCACCCATCCTTGAGCTGATAGAAAACAATACTTCACAATCCTGTTCTATCTTCTAGTGCCCCTGTTCCCATTCATTGCCTTCACTTGACTTCTGTCACAAATCTTAGCAGATTTTACATACCTTGAGGCTGTAATTGGGTGGTGTCAAAGGGGAAAATAATACTTCAGTACTGGTATGGCAATGCATACAATGATTTAAACACATTATGCAATTTCTCTGTGCATCTTTCTGGTAAATATTTAATTGATTACCTAGTGTTAAAAGCATGCAGTGACACATCTATTACCTTCATTCAAGTCTTGGAGAGATTTGGTGTAATGGCAGAATTGTGCCACAATCCTAACCAAGAAAGAACGTATTGCCATTGCTTATTCCCAGGTATAGCAACGTACCTACAAAGACAGTCATAGTTTTTACGTACATCTCAGAAAAAAAACCCTTCCAGCATTGTTTTTACAGACTTGTGGAACAGTGGAAAATACTGTCCCGAAAAACTAAAAATAGTAGAGTTGCATTGAAAACTTGATTTTTGAATGCTTGAATTCTCTATATAAACTTGGATCAGATATGACGCAATTGTGGTTTTGTCACTGTGAGTAAGCTTCATAGTCAAGTATACTCTATTCCTTTCATTTTCTCAGGATCTGTTTCTCATATGATTAGTGCAAACATTATCTCCCAATCAGAATTTAAAATTTATCAGATGTCATTGCAAGATTGCACAGGTCAGGATGTGAGGAAGGAAATTTATGTTTGTGAGGAAAATGGGCTTATGCAAGCAAAGAGCGTTTTCATGATGGCCAAACCATGACTTGATGGATCATGACACCTGATCTGTGCAATAACAACTTATATGCATGTATCTGACAGATACAGGGTTTATAAAATGATTTTCTTGCAGCATATCATTACTGCATTTCATAAAGGTCTCAGGTTTCATGTGATCTAGCTTATCTTGCCTTTTCTTTAAGTTTGCTACATTTCTACCAGGAGGAGGAATGTATTCTCCATGAAGAGGCAATGGGAGAAATGTGTAGACTATTGCTGGGCAAGAAATATATTGCTTCCACTATCACTCACCTAAGGCACTTGTGGTCACAGCTGATGGCAATGTCAGGTTAGCACTTAGGTCTGAGCCGGCGATTTTTTTGTTTTTTAAAAAAAGGTACTGAAGTGATGTTTACCATGAGAAGAACAAAAGGATTCTACCCTTTCTAATTGTTATTTCACTACACAGCATACACTACACGGTGCATGCTTTGAAAATATTGGAAGAAGTGCTTTTGACATGGTGTGAGCAGAGCACCTCTGTCTTGCCTAGGGACTCTTAAAGCAGCCACATATCTCCCGTGTGTGTTTGTGTGTGTGTGTGTGTGTTGAATAGAAGCCTGGAAAAAGACAGCTGCTATAATGAATAGCAGAGGTGCTATGATTAGGTGAAGTCTAATGTGCTAATTTTGAATAGTTTTCAAAGCGTGGACACCTATATTGTGATGTTCTTTTTAATGGCTTGTGATTTTTTAAAAAAAATCTGGCCTGAAGAATTTAATGTGAGTTACTCTGAGTGGCCCTTCAGGGAGAGGGACATGGTATATATGTTAAAGAAACGTAAGTGGGGAATCCAAGCCTTTTCTGTGTATTTTCTGCCAAGCACTTCTGCTAATACTAAAGTTCATACAAACTTTTCTTCATTCCAATAGGTCTGCATGAAGTTGCTGCATAAATTCCACTACAGTGATTCCATTGTAGGGCTCCCTTTTGCCTCTGATACATTCTAGTTCTAAGCATTTAAAGATAAGCTACAATCGGTTCAGTGGAATTTGTGTGTGTGATTAACAACTATTTTATATGTGTGATTAACAACTACTTTTAATTACTCTTGACAACATTTTAGTCCTATGAACAGTTTTCAATGGATGATGGATAAACTAACATGTGCTGGCACTTTTTTTTTTTTTTAACAAAAATTAGATTACATCCACCGTTAGAGAAGTGACATTTTTAGGGACTTACAATTATAGGCCAAATTACAGTGTACTAAACTAGAACTCCTGTCATCTCCTCAACTTCTAGAAGTCTGCCAAATTCACTTTTTAAAGAATGACTGAATCTCAATGAGTCTTGCTCCTGAATAAACTAAATTGTTATGTAAACTATGGATTACGCTGTAATAATACAGGTCCCTATGCTGTAATAATTATAGAGCTACATCTATAATGTTGCTTGTAAGTCTGATAAAGCTGCCAGCATGTAGAGATGCACACATATCAAATACATTTTAGGATGTATAGTGCCTGCACACACACAGTGTTTTCTAGCACATTGGGCTAAAAATAGATGTTTCAAAATGCTGGTAAAATAAGAATAAATTAATTTTCTTTAAAAGCAAATTTCATAGGACTATAAATGGTGGTTTCAGAACCTGTTCTAGTGGTGAGAGAGGATCTGAGTGGGAGAAAGTAAGGTGTTCCAACTAAGTCAGGACTTTTCTGACTCAGTTCTATTCAGCTCACATAGTCATAGGAGATATTTTGGGCTCTGCTAAATATGGGAGTTGCTGCATGCTAGGCAGAAATGACATTGCCACCTATAAGCCAAAAGTCCTGCCCATTCTTCTATGCATGGGCAAGGCTCTGGTTCAAAAAAGAAGAGCCTTGCAGAGTTTGGATCCCAACATTCCTTCCCGCTTTGACATAAGGGTAAAGAATTTGAGGCTGAGAGGATTGGTTTGGTCTGTGCTGATGGGGTATTTTCGGTTCATTCTCAGTTTTATATCAATGGTGTGTCGGGGAAGGGCCACAGCTCAGTAGTAAGCATATATTTTACATCTGTAACATCTCAGGTTTGCTCCTCAGCAGATAACTGCTAAATGGGAGAAGATAGATAGATTTTATTAGTTTAGGTCAGTGACCAGCATTAAAAAAGAAAGAAAGAGTACAATAAAATCAAATGTACAAATATGGTGTGAGCAAACAGAATAAAATAAATAATACAGCAGTGCATACTATTAAAGCTAACATTCCTGAATAAAATCAGTACCTAAATCTAAAAAGGGAAGTAAATATTCAACTTACAATAAAATAATTTGACAATATAGACATAAATCATTGTATAAAATTTAAAACTCTGAGGTATTAATCATAGATAACAGAAAAGAATTATTAAAATACAAATTAGAAAAGGAATCACTAATACGCACTGCTTACTAATGTAAGCTTAATTGTTTACATACATTCCATGCTGTTATGCAAAATTTGGCTACGTTATATATGATAGAATTAAAAAAAAAATCTGATAGAAGAAAGTAGAGACACAAGGACCCCTTACACTGAAGGTGTGGAGATGGAGGTGTTTATTTTATTGGGTAGAAAAAATGTAGGAAGTCTTGGAGAAATCTGAAACATATTCAGCATATTCTCTTGAGCTGTGAGTAGATGATTGAAAGCGACTTTGCTGCATATAGCCAATTTTACTACTATATTAGAAAACTCCAAAGTCAAGATTCAAAGAGACTAGTGGCAGAGATGACTGTTTTGCTTCTTTATTTTGCTTAAGTTGCTAAAGAAGCGATAGTGTGATGAGTTGATGCTGGAAAAGGTTTCAACAATTTGCCCTCCTGGGGCAGAGCAGTGCATCTTCCACCTGCTTTCTGAGATACATAAATACCCAAAGCCAACTAGGCTATTTTAAAATCTGATGCGAGAAAATCCTATTCACTTCTCTTTCTCCATGACAGTAAAAATATAGTAAGTTGGATCTAGACTTAATCATACTTATGGCAGGCCTCGTGAAATCAGTGAAAATTGAATTAGAGATCAGTGTATCCACCCTTAAGTATGACATATTTGGACCCAATCCAATAACAAACCCTTTGCAAGCATTCTCTGAAGAGCGTTTAGGGACACAGATGGTGCAAAAAATTCATTTTAAAGGGCTGAAACTACTTACAGATCTATTCAGAATTGGGACCTGGGATGAGATAGGTTCTTGAATACACTCTGGCCATTTGCATGAACAGGCAAACACCTGCATACAGTTGTAACCAATTACATAACCATTTTCTGCTGTTTCCTAACATGAAAAAGTGCTGCCAATGGCCAGTTCTCACTTTAGCTAATGGTGGACTGGCACAGGAGGTGTTCTCAAAGGTTCCAGAGTACAGAACACATTATTTGTGTGATTGATTTATATAGCTACCCACTCACGTGATCCCGGGTGACATACATAATCACTAAACAATTAAGTCCATATAAAAAAATGACACAATGAATAAATAGTTAAAAAAACACCATGAAAATATAAGGATATAAAGTATCATGAAAAATATCAGCCAATAAGATTGTGCCTCTCCTTGACCCAGTGCATGGGGAAAGAGACAGCTCTTTAATGCCTTTTGAACAGCAGGGAAGGTCAGGGCCAACCAATGACATTGCCTAAGTGACAGGACCCAAGCTGCTTTGGTCTAGACCAGTGTTTCTCAACCTTGGCAGCTTGAAGATGTGTGGACCTCAGGATGGCTGGCTGGGGAATTCTGGGAGTTGAGGTCCAGATCTAGACTCAGAGTCTGCCAGTCATACTAACCATTCAATATGGTGGCAGCAAAGCTTTTGAAAAGCCCACCTCTGGTTTCTCAAAGGAGAAAGAAAAGAGAGAGAGTAAATGAATTATTCAATAAAAAGAGAGTATACAGTATTTTGGAACTGGATCTGCAGAAAGGCTTTCATTTGGGTTCTACGTATGTGCTTCTCCCATTGTTCTAGGGGCCTCTGTGATGATGCAAAGTGTTTCATAAAGGTCTCAAGTTTCCAGTGAAGTCTACTAGCTGATGGAATAGCAGAGTTCAACTTTCACTCCTTTTAACTCACTGTTCCTTGAACGGTAGTAGTAGTAGTAGCTTTAATTATTATGTGCTTATAGACGTGGCGCTGCGGGCTAAACCGCTGAGCTGCCGATCAGAAGGTCGGCGGTTCGAAACCGCGCGGCGGAGTGAGCTCCCGTTGCTCGTCCCAGCTCCTGCTCACCTAGCAGTTCGAAAACATGCAAATGTGAGTAGATCAATAGGTACCGCTTCGGCGGGCAGGTAACGGCGTTCCGAGTCGTCATGCTGGCCACATGACCCGGAAAATGTCTACAGACAACGCCGGCTCTAAGGCTTAGAAACGGAGATGAGCACCGCCCCCTAGAGTCGGACACGACTGGACTTTACGTCAAGGGAAACCTTTACCTTTATAGACATAAAATAAAACAACAATTGATGTAATAATATACTACAATCAATTACAACATCATAATATAAAATAAGGAGCCTCTAAACTAAAAGGCCCATGACATCCAATAATACTAACCTGTATGCATTCAAAGTGTTAAGTAAGCATTTGTGTATTTTAAAACAACTTCACAGGGGGTCAAGGAAAATAAATGTTCTTAGGGTTTTGTTTTTTTTGAGTTAAGTGATCCAATTTCAAGTGTAATTCTGATGGAAATCTATGCCAAAGGACCGGAGTCAGGTGAGAAAAAACTCTTAACTCTGATGCAGCTATTTTATTATTCGATAGATCCAGATGACCCTGGTCTTGTAAGTGAGTCAAATAAATAGGTACATAAGTCATTAGCAAGTCTTTCAAATAACTGGGTGTGCTCATATTATTAGTATGTATACTGACATCTTTCTTGAATCTCCAACCAATTGGTAATAAAAAGAAGTGGGCAAAACAAGGAACATCCAGAATAGTACGAACAGCAGCATTCTGGACATGAATCAAAGGGCAGAGTGAGGTCTCAGGTTATCCAGCCAACAGGCCGTTACAATAATCCAAGTATAACATAACCAAGACGTGAACTAAGAGCCTGGCTGTCTTGATAAGGAGTTAAATTGTGTTTGGGGGCATGCTATGAAGTGTCCCTTCCAGTATTAATCATGTCTTGCCGAAGTGTCCATAGTTTTCAGTTGCATGTCAGGTCTTCTGAATAGCCAGTTCTCTGCCCCAATCATATCTCAAATCTGTATAACTGTATTGATCTACCAGCGTAATTTAGGTCCTGGGTTTTACTGGCTATGGATTTGTTTGGAATAAATTGAAGCGTAGTATAATATGTCTCAACTTTCATCTACCTAGCTCCCATAAATTTCAGTAAATCTGTGTACTCTGAGCTAAATCATGATTGGGCCAAAAGGGCTGTACTATTTCTCACTTTGCAGCTTCTCCATTGTTGCCTGCTCATTTGCCACTCAGAGGAATCCCTGGGTGGTAGAGGAAGGCCTTTGAAAGTCTACCTATGCTGCAGGGGAGAGAAAAAAAAACTAAGAGCAAAACAGGTCCATTTATTGGCACTCCTGGCCTTATCAGGGATGTGAAGTAGGCTTGATAGTAAAGGAGGTACCTTCTATGACTGTAGGTGACTCTCCTCTCCTCTTCTTTTTTCTTTTCTTTTTGTGACCATTTTGGATCAGCGGAACTGTCTCTCAGTGAAGCTCTTGTGGAAGACCCAGTTGGCCTTCCACAGAGCTGTAGACCTGGCTCTATGGTTCTCCCATGCACTAGAAGAGCCCATTCCAGGATGAGAAGCATTATTATTGCAGCCTTGATGATATGTTGATGATATGTTGTTTTTCTTCGCTTATTTTGGATTTGTATAGTATTTTTTTCTTTCCTGGTTTTGTTTTAAAATTTTTAATTGCTGTACACTGTCCAGAGTTACAAATTGTGAGAGGGACAGCTTTACAAATCTGATAAGATATTCTCATTGGTAGCTTCTTTTAACCCATTATTATTGTTTGATCAGTTACTGGGAATTGTAAGCATCTCTTTCTCTGCTTCTCATCAGGGCAAATTCTTTTAATTTAAATTACTTTTAGGGTTATGTTACCAAGTAACGATAATATTGCTTCCACAACTGGTTCAATTATTGAGCAATTTTCTTATTATATATTTATAATGCTTTGTTTTATGACAAATATTATTTAACATATAACTGAAAAATTTTGAAGTGGCATGTTCATTAAGTATAGCCAGAATTAAATGAAGTATTTTTCCTATGATTCTTTTCTCTAATTCAGTTTGTAAATAATAGTGTTCAAAATGCTTTATATATGTTCATCATTTAGTCGTCTTTGCAGCAACCGTGTAAACAATTACAGAGTTTGAAATCTGGATTACAGCAATGTTATTTTCTATATCGCTCCATATCGTTCTCTCTTGGCAAGCCATCCTTGCTTCCACTACATCTCTACAGAACTTAACATATTCTCTTTTGTTCTTCAGAGTCCTCACCTCTTTTTCTGGCTATTCCTCTTGCTGTTCAGTCGTCATTCTTTTTCTCCGTATGGTCAGACAATCCCAACATACCTTTTTCATACTGTTGTTCATTGGTTCTGTTACTTCCTACTTGTTGTACCCCAATGGATGTCATTTCACCAAAACTATTTTTCTGTAACTGCTTCTTGTATTCAATTTGCATTCATTTATTGCATACATTGCCTGCACGACTGCTTTGTTTCTCCTGACACACCATATAACAAAGTGGGCAGATTTTTAGGCATTTTAGCTTCTTTTGACGAACAGGCAAACAATCATTCTTTGCATACTACACATTACCTTTTTACTGGGGTTTACACGTCTTAAACTTTCTCCACCCATTTCCCCATCTTTGACAAATGTTTCAAAGTGCAGAAATTCATCCTTTTTTTTGCTGTTTTTTTCTGCCAGTTGTGAATAATTTCCAAATGTTCACTCCATTTTAACTGTGAAACACAAGTACCTTGATCTTTGATACATTAGTTTGCAGATCCATACTCTGTTGGATCATATAGTCCAGCATTTGCTGCAAATCGTTTGAGTTTTCAGCCAACAACATAGTATTGTCTCCATATAAAGAGTGTATGTGGAATCCTATCCCCAAAGCACTTCAACCATCACCCTTAGCATTCTTTATATATTTATCATAAATACCCGAAACATCACACATCTGTGTACATTGTACCATGCTTGCTGCTGAACCATTTGCTAAGCATTCCATTTATTCTCACACTTACTCGCCTTACTTTCATCATGTGTTGCTATCACTGCATTTAGTAGCCAAGCTTTAGTTACTTAGGAACACAGAACACTCCATAATTCAAATTTATTTGCTTTATCATACTTCCTTTAAGTAAAGATATATGCAATAAATTTTCTTATTTACTTTTATTTTTATTAGGCCCATAATGTAGATTGGGATTGAAATTAAAACTCAGAGTGTGGGTGGCAATGTATTGCTGATGGAACAAAATTTGAACTGAGCTTTTGTAATTTATGCAGCCCCAGGCATGCTTTCTCAGATACATGGTTCTTGATTGCAAAGGGACTTAGCATGGTATAACTATGTGTGAGATTGCAGCCCATTGTATTCAACAGTAATCTTCGTATAGTCTAAGATCACATTGCACTAAGCCACGCATTTCTCAATAAACTGCAATTGGATGAGTTTACATAGTACATTAAGCCTTCAGGCATATTTTACAATAAAGCATACAGTAGTGGTTGGATTTATATAATGTGCTATGTCCTATTTTGTGGTAGGGCAATAGACTTGCCGAATATAAAAGGACTCTCCTTCATCTTTTACCTTCCTCTATGCCATAGCAATCTGCTCTGTAAGGTCTCCATATTTTCAGAATATGTAGCCTGCCGGGGGGCAGTCACCCCTCTGTTGTGCTGACAGAAATCTTCTTTCAGCAGAAGGTCTTTAGTTGAATTTCATCCTAAAACTGCAACACCCTTTCTCTGGGGTAGACCTCTCTAAATTATTTGAGGTTTACTTCTGAACAGATAGGTATAGATTTAACCTGTGCTACCCTATTTCTCTAGTGTAACGATAACTGAGTAATATTTATATTTAACCATACAAATGTACAAAGTTTAATAGATGTATGTTCTTCCTGTTCTACTGGTTTTGCTATTTATAGAGTTTGTACCTCTTGTGTTAAATAATTTTAAGAAAAGTCATTGTCTTTTATGTGTGCATGTTTAATTCTCCATGAGAGTATACCATTTGGAGATTTTTGAGCAGTAACATGAATTTAAAAATCTTTTTTCAATGAATGTTGTATTTTAACCAGCTTGATTTTCCCCATTTTCATGAATGTCTCTTTACTGAGTTGAAAATATGCAGGCAGAAGACCGTGTCCTTGCGTAACATGGTTCCTAGCAGAGACGTTCATGAAAATGGGTGAAATGTTCTGCATGCTCTGCAGCATTGGAATCCTTTTAGAAAACTACACGGTTTGGGAGAAAGAACAGTAAAAGACTGGGCTTGGTTTTTCCTCCATTCCTTTCAGTAACCAGTTGGCCTGCTGCTTCTTTTACTGCATTGTTGAAAGTGCCAAATGCATATTGTATTGGTGACCCTCCAAAATAGTAACGTTTTCAATAGTTTGGAGAAAATTAAAGGAATGTTATAGGAGGCTGAGATTTTAGTGCCCAGTAACCATTTTCCCCCCCCTTCAGACCTGTGCAGATATGGGGCTTCAAAACTTCATTTCCTTTAAAATTTCTGTCTCTTAATTTCCTTAGTGGATCACTTCTACCTGTTAAGTATTACCACATGCAGGCTTCACTGTCTCTGTAACTAAAACTATGTTGCCTAGAGCTGCTTGGACAATTAAGGCAACTTATAAATTTGAATAAATAAGCCATTAGTAAGATGAACAGCATTTTCCTCTGATTCTGGAGTCTTCATTGATGCTCTGAGGTCTTTGGGTCTACAATAGTCATGACAACATTTAACATCCATTCTGGCCTGAAGGATGAATGCAGATGTTCCTTTTGACTTCTTATAATGGATTCATACATGGGATCATCATTTTAAGCAGTATAGATTTTTCTTTGCACTCTTGGCCCTTAAGGACAAATGAAAATATATACAAGGGGATTCTTTATAGCAGTGATACAATCCACAGAGCCACCAGGTGTATCGTGGAAACATTAGTGAACATTAGTCTGTGAATTTAAGTAGACTTTGTATATGTGAGTGAGTAGACAAAGTGTATACAAAGCATGGAAGTGCATTGGGGTCTCTGACTTAGGGTTGTGGCCCTGTCCATTGTGGACATGCAGTTCCTAGGATGCTTGTCCAGAGTTAATTTGATCCAAAGCACTATCCATACATGAGGCCAGTGGAAAACTGCAGATATTTAAACGGTATTGCATGCTTGGGCAGATTCATCCTTCAGGCCAGAATGGATGTTAAATGTTGTCATGACTATTGTGGGCCTGAAGACTTTTCAAAAAGAGTTAGGTATAGTTGATTTTGAGGAATTGGAAGAACAGAAGAAATACTGACCATGAGATGCTCCAAATCAACTCACTTTTTCCTTCTTGGGATTCCAAATCAAAACAGAAATGCAGACTCAGAGAAGATAGGGGAAACACAGGGTGTGATTCAAGAGGGCTGGGTCCAGATAGTGAAACTCATCTCCTCTGCTGACTGTCCCTCCAGTAATTTTTTCTGTTTGCAAAGGCTGCTGACACATGCCTGTGTAAAATCTCTCATTAGGCTCCTATGTTTATAGCCAGCCTGGGTACTCCTGGGCTTTTAAGGTGCACTCCTCTCTGAAGGGCCTGTGTAGCTGTAAGCAGGTGTTCACCACAGCTTTTTAATGGTGGCTCCCTTTCCCCAGGTTTCTTAGCTGCCAGTTGAGAGGTGAGCTGAGAACCGAACCTCGGGAGAGTTCTCAGTAGAGCAATTGCCTGCCCTCCGCCCTCCATGTATGCCTGATGCACCATCTGTGGCTTGAATATGATGGGTGCCCAAGTCCTTTGAGAAGCCTGGAGACCCTGGTCATTGCACCTAGACAGGCTGAGTGGGCTGAGGCATTTGGCTGCTGTCATTCATGCAAAAGTTCTCGGGTATATGAGGGACAAGTGAGAAAGTAAGCGAAGACTGGTGTGTTCATATGAGCTTCTCTGAATAAGTTCTGGTACAGACCAAGGATGTGACCATTTCAATAATAATACTGTGCTGTTTCCACTTCGTTCTTTGTTTTTGTTACCTGCCCAAACCGAAGCTATAAATAAACAGCAAATCCCACATAGGAGAAACTTTGGAGGGAGACCTTTGGGACTGATGCGCTCTGTTACATTCTACTTCTTAGAAGGTTAAGGAGGTGGAGTTTTCTCTGTGATCAGCCACAGTTTTACAGTCATTTTCTTAGCACATTGCACTAATTCAAAATCTAGTTGTTTGGTTCCAATAGTATGATGCTTGAATGTAGCCACTGAAGTTTGTGACCCATAATTTATGACTTAGTGTTATTTTTGAAGCATATTGAACAAACCAGAGCTAAGTGTGATATTTGAATCCATCTTGATGAATAGATCTTACAATTAGGAAAGTTTGCTATCTGCTCCACAGGGAAGATAACAGTCTTTCCCAGTCTTCTTTTTCTGATACTGTGTCATTCAAGTGTCTCAGCAAATGCTTTTTTAAAATCTATTCTTTTTTTTTTTTCTTTTTCTGCTGGCTATTCTTGGCTACCTTTAGCTTCTCCTTATGTTACATTCCATTTTCATAATTCTGAAATTTGATGTTTTGATATCTTTATAGTACATTATAATACTGTATTTTGTCTTTAAAAAAACAAAACAAAGTGGCTTTAAAAAAATTCAAGAAAAAAGTAAATTTAAACTTTTGATATTAAAAAATTACCAGAAATGTGGAGGGAAGGAGAAAAGAATCCTGAAGCATTAATACTGGGAAGACTGGGGGAACACATGAGCCATTAGCAGAAATCGGAAAGATATAAGAGTAGGTTCTTCCTGAAGTTTCAGGGGAGGGTGGGAGGAAGCATTTCAGGTTAGATACCACCACAAACAGGGTGTGCTTATGAGAAACCACAACATGAGTTATAAAATGTTAAGTCATGCCATAAGCAGCAAGACCTCTCTTATGATCTTGGTTAGCGTCCAAGTTTATAATGGAGAGAGCAACCTATCAGAGACCTGTTGCTTATATATTAAAAGCGTAATCTTTAATCAGCAGCCAGTGTAGTTTATTTTGTTTATTTATTTATTTATCCAATTTATATGGCTGCCCATCTCAACAGGTAACTCTGGGTGGTGAACAGAATTAAAATAGAATAAAAACAATAACAAACATTATAGAAATTAAAAATAAAGGCAGTCAAGAAACCACAACCCAAATCACTAACATAACCAAGAAGCAGGTCCCTGTACACACTTGGGGCCCCAGGCACAGAATCAGGTCTTTAGGGCCTTAGGAAAGGCCAGCAGAGTTGGGACCATCCTGATCTCTGGAGGGAGAATGTTCCATACGGTGGGCACGTCTTCTAGGCCCCACCAACTGGCATTCTTTGGTCATTGCGACCCAAAGTATTTCCATCCTGCCTGACCAGATGAGTAGAAACAACTGGGGATGGATGGTCCCTCAAGTAACCCAGTCCTGAGCCATGAAGGGCTTTAAAGGTGACAACCAGCACCATGAATTGTACCTGGAAGCACACTGGCAAGCAAAGTAGCTCATGGAGTAGTGCTGTTGCATGTGCTGAGTAACCAGCGCCATTTACTACCTGTACTGCTGCATTCTGCACCAGCTGAAGCTTAGGAATGCTCTTCAAGGGCAGCCCTTGAAGCAACAAAAGTAGTTGCTTCAATATTGGTGTGATATGTGCCTGGTCATCATATTTTTCATCAGCAGCATCTAGGCCAAGTACAGAGGTGGTCCTCATAGAAAACATGACAGTAATCTAAACGTGTAGCTACTGATACATTGACTGTAGTAGTCAGGCTTTCCCCTGCCTAGGAAAGGATGTGGCTGATATGCCAAATAAAGCTGGTAATAGGCATTTCTGGCCACATAAGTAACTTGGACCTCCATGGACAATAATGATGGTTTTGATTAGGTGCTACCAGGTCGGTGATGACTTCAGGAGAGAATAGGATAAACCTATTCTTTTTGAGCAAGTGCAAATTCATATAGAACACAAAATCTCCAGTTCCTCCAGTTCCCTGCTGTAAAGCCTTAGTTTTCTCTGAAATTAATTGGTTTCATCCACTACATTACAGTATCAAAATACTGATTAGAACATTCACAGTTTTTCCTGTTTCAGGTGTTGTGGAGAAATAGAATTGAATATAATCAGAATATTGATGATACCTCATTGCAAAACTCTTGATGATCACTGCAGTGGCTTTGTATAGACATTAAGTTGACCGGTACTACTCTCTGAATCCATCCCTGCAAGCAGGACTAATAAGCAGAAATAATTTAGAAGAATACCGCATTCGGCAGAATAAAAAGCTGCCAAAAAAAAAGAGAAGCAGAATCAAAAGAGATGGACTTCTCTGTTTCTTCCCAGAGAAGATCATATATCTGGGCAACCAAGGCTGAACACAGTATAAAGAGTTGGAGATAATCAATTTCATCCAAGAAGACATCTGGCTGCATAGATACCACTATTTTAAGCACCTCGCCTCCAGAGGGGGATATTTATGACTGGGCAATGATTGGCATACAACCTGAGTCCAGTTATCAATAATTTTTGACATATGGCTTGCAGAACTGAAAAATGTACTCCAGTTGAACGCTGAGTACAACACAGGGCAATTGTTTTATTGATGAATTTAAACAGTCTAAAATGACAGCAATCAATTAGCCCTGTAATATGGCACATCTGGTGACATAAATATGTTAGATGAAGTTGAATTGTGAACACTAGTCCCATCTACTGTGTAACGTTTGAATAAAGAGGATGTGTCTTGCTCCCCCACTTCCCATATTCATATCTCTAATTTTCAGATATAGCATGAACATGTGTTTTAGCTGTCCCTGAATTGCATCACTGATTAGGTTATCATAGGATTTGTTGAAACTCTAGCTCCTCAAAGCATGGAGTATCTGTGTCTGCAGCAGACAATAAATGGGAATTAAGGAGTTGATATTTTTATCTTGGACCTGATATTATCCTGAATAATTTCTGTTAGTTTAGCATTTACAAAAATAATTCCTGATTTCATTGTGTTAAGATACCTGGCTGCTAGCATAGACTGGACTGAACACATAAGAAGCTGTCAGCCATGTTTGTTATTGCAGCTGCTGTTTTGTAGCAAAGATGGCTACTGAGAATTCATACGTGTGACCTGGTCCTTCCACGTTATTTGTGTCTGCTAAGATCATGTTGAAGAATTCGTTACTGTGAACCTGCAAATCTGAATGTTTGCAGGATATGTGTTCAGCAGTTACAATTCTTTAAGTCCTTGTTCTCCCATCAAAACCTCCGATTAAAATAATTGTTTTTCAAGTTTAAAAAGCCATTTTATTGTCAGTTTTTCAGCTGACATTCAGTATAGCTGTTCTGAAAAGAGAAAATATACTTCATGACAAATAACAGTTAAAATAGTTTTTAATTCAAGATTGGTCTGAAAAATACAAAAGCTGAGAAAGAAAAACTATATAAATATGTTCTTAAGTTGGCTTTCTTTAAAATATATTAATGCAAAAGTTTTTGAAAAAATAAAATCCTAACTGTAATCCTAAAATTAATTATTCATTTGCTTCCTCCATTCTACAAAAAAACAGAAATACCCTATTAAAACAATATTTTAATAAAACATCAACACGAAATACATCTGGCATAAAACAAGGCAACGACATTGCAACAATTACTTTTTGTTTTTGATCCTGGAGAAATTATTACCCTATAAATGCCAAGGTGATTAAACATGTTTTTAGCTATTTTTTTAATGAGTTACGTTTTGTATAGATTAGCTTTTCTGTTGTGGGTGAGGAGTGCAGGCAAGGACTTTAGAAACAAATGGAATTCAGAGCAGTATGTTGAGCCACAGTCAACACAATAGAAAATTGTTCCTCTGAAACCACAAGTTTCTTTTCCAGTGGAAATCCATTTTACAAAATGGTGAACTGAGTACAGGGCTCAGTAACTAAGACTTGATTCTAAGTGCAAATCTGGGGGTTGGGGAGGGGGGAGAAGACAGATCTGATCCACACATTATTTTTTAAGGTAACATAACATCAGTTTCTGAGTCCATAATGTCTGTTTATTTTTGACTTGCAGCTATATCCAAACCCAGTCAGTATAATTTGTTCAGCGAACCTTTGTTTAAAAAATCATGATTTAACATTATGTTAAATAAACATAATGATTAAACATTATGTTAAATAAACATCCACTGAATAAATAAAAAAAGCAGGGTGCTCTGAGCAGGTGAGGGTGTAAGTTTTAAAGAAGCAAGCACCAGGGTTCACTAGGAGCATCTATCGCAGGCAATCTATTCATAAATAAATACTGTACCTAGTTTCTGCTTGGTTTGGGGGAACAAGTCACGCTGAAAATGGGGAATAATGCACAGCACTGCTCCCAAGTGCCTTGCTGTAGAGTCTGTGTGGCTTTGTTGTTCCTCCCCTGTGTGCATACTCCCCAGGATCACTGAGATATTGAGCCTCAGCAACAAAAATGTGCAGGTGTGTCACAGACTGGGAAGTATAGCTGCAGAAATGACTGAAGCCCAGTGCAAGGGAGTAGATTGGGTTGATTTGGGCCTCTGGACACAGAGAATGTGAAGTGTGTATTGATGCTGTCTAATAAAGATATACATGTTTTATATTCAGATATGTCTTGGGACACATCAAATGGCTCCCTTGTAGAGGCTACTTTGAAAGTTATCTCTTCCTTACTGGATGCTTATGTGCAAAATTATTCTGATGAAATAGCTTGCCACATTAATTTATTTTATATGTGAACATAATTAAAAAGAAAACAGTTTCAGTGGTCAGGAAAGTTTTTTAAACTACACAGCAACTTTTGTGGATGTGGTATCCTTCCAAGGTGTTTCCATGTGACAAGTTTCACATGCACGAACCTTACCTTATTAACAGCTTGATTTTGTACTGTTTACACCAGGGATTCACAATATTTTTCACTGGTGGGCACATTGGGAATTTCTGAAGACATGTTGTAGATGCTCTTGCAGAATGGATGTTGGGAGAGAAGATTTGCCAATTGACAAAATAGCTGCAATGAGGGATATAACTAGTTAGAAAGCACTGATTTACCTCAGTAATATTAGATCATAACTTCTAGACCTCTTCAAGCAGAATGCTCTATACTGTCTCTGCTTACCTTTGGGCTATTTGTGAACAGGTGAGTGTACTTTTGACTAAAGCACCAGGTTGCAACTATCCATCCTTTTTTCTAAGAAAGCCCATGAAACCCATTTGTAGACATTCTTGAAACTAATGATGCTGGAGGCTGATGAAATGCTGTGTTAGCATGCCTGATCCACACAGGCCCGAAACTAGGGTCTGTGTCACCTGGGGCAAACATGGATTCCCCACCCATTTTGGCACCCCCCCAGCACTCATTTTGGCGCCCCCCCCCCACGGTGCCTGGGGCACATGCCCCCCTCCCCCCCAGTTGCGGACCTGGATCCACATTTCTTAAATTAAAACACAAAAATCTAAACCGTAAAGTAGGGCAGGGAGGCTGGCAGGTGACATTGGATGTTTCTGTAGGCACGCGGGTTCCCCTGAATGCCACGTTTCAGATTGTAGGGTTATAACATTATGATTCTGGCCATTTAATTATTCCTGTTTTCTCCTTCCCCCTCCATAGTGCTCTGTAAAAATTTCATTCTAAAAAATACAGTTGGCACTACCCCAGACACACTTGCATGACTGTATTTTGTGAAATTTGAGATAGCTGTAATTTCCAACAATGCATCTTTCTGGAAATCTGATATCTACAAGTCCTGCTTCTTAGTGACATTGGTAACAACATGTTTAGGTTAACAAGGAGTTGTTAATTATTAGGGATTTTACAAATACATTAACCATAAAAGGTTGTCAAGAAAGAGGGAGAGGTTACAGTATTTGTTCCTCAGAAAATGAAAGAAAGAACTAAAGCATTTCTTCTTTGTAATTAAAAGAAAAAGCAAAGAAACAGGCTTGTTATTCCATTAGGTATTTTTACATGGGAACATCTACTCTTTAATATAAAATATGACACCTGTACCAGTGAATTGTAGATATGAAATTCAGTGCTGCTGGCACAGTACATAGCCACAGCTGCATAAATACTTATGTAAATAATGTGTTCTAAATTATTTTTTAAATGCATATATGTGCAGGGCTAGTTCATGGATAATAATAATACATGAGTATATTTGCTAATATATGTATATGATGCTGTATCCTGTACCTGCCCTGCAGTCCTCTTAAATAATGGGCATATTTAACTCAATTTGGCACAGAATTCTGTTTGTAACTTTTCTTTAACACTCACTGTTCAGAAGCAGTGCTAAAAACAGTGCTATGTATTCCCACTGGCATTTATATATGCGCACACAGACACAAACCTTGAAACTTATGGATTAGTTTACAGAGTTTAGTGCCTGATTGGTGTGTCCTTGATAATGCCTCATTTTCTGTATTTATTTACTGCTAGCTAACTCTATATAAAATGAATATGCATGCACCTGGATTCCAATCGGTGATGCTTTTTGTTTTGGGAAAGCTATTTTCTGAGGGAGGGAGGAGAAAAGCTGAAGGGCTTTACCCCACCCCCTTGAAAGACGTCATCAAGGGGGGTTTTCCATTCCTCACCCCTCCCCAAGATTTCAAGCACATTTTTGAGTAAGCACTGACAGCCCAAACCTAGAGCTCTCTTTTTATTTAGAATGGGAAAATACTAAATTCTAGGTGTGCCTTTTCTCATTCCTACACCTCTCCCTCTCTTTTTAATGTTATGCTCCCTCTAGGACTGTAATCTCCTTGTTAGGAGCAGAATGCTGTGGTGAAGTAATTACAAGGCTGGTGAGGAGGACTGTATGAAAGGGAGTGAGGTGCAGAAAGGAACCACCAGTCAAGCTGAAAGTGGTTATTATGAGTCTTGTGTTTCTCTGTGGCTTAGGACGGATGCTCTGCTCCATAAGCAACGTGGCGATTAGGCGTTTAAAACGCACTGCTAGGCAGTGCTCATCCAAAGCCCAATTCCTCTTTGCGTCCCTTCAAATTTCCTTTTTAAAAGGGTATTTTTCTTGTTTGAAAAGACAATGTGTATAAATGGTGGTGAAGGGTGTTTTTTCATCTTCGCTTTCTCTCTCTCTTTTGGAACATATGTTAACCAACTAGTGCAAAATGTGCTAAATTTTCCATCTAGGGAGCAGGCTGAGGATAAATAATGCATAGTTCTCACAGTCACTCTTTCCCAAAATGTACTGGTCAGTTTTTTTTCTGTGATAGAAATGGTTGGAGCCATTTACTTGAGTCATGCCAGGTGTTCACTCATGTTTGTGGGTGCACGTCTGTGTGGAAGGCAATTTTGTGCTTTTGTTATTGCCCCCCCCCCTCCTAATAATAATGTTAATCTTTGTCATGCTTGTTTGCTGCCATTGTTCTCTCAAGCCTGTGGCTGCATTTTATTTGACTTATTTTCTTTTGATTCATTTTCTTTTTTCTAGGATGATTTTTTAATTTTCTCTTTGCTTTAACATACAGAAAGGAACAAAAACAAACAGAAAAAAGAAAAAGCATATATCATGCATTTGGAAAACAGCTCAGTTTTTACCACAGGGGGTAATATTGATCAAGTCTTTCCATAATATTGAGTCAGTTCCTAAATACAGATGGAACACGTATAATCAAACCAAATTTTTAAATCTGGGGTGGCACCATTGTTCCATTAAAAAATAATAATCTTTTTTGGTTTCGCCCATCTTGGAAAATCCAGAGTTTTTTATATAAAGATGTATTCCAAACTTCACCTTTAAATCTTTATATCATATTACTTTTCCTAAAACTGTATTAACAATTAACAAATTGGCACATACTGTACCAAAATCATAGACGTAAGTATCCTTTTCATCACTTTACAATTCTAGCACAATGAAGTTGATAGCCATTTTTTAAAAAAAATAATTAAAAGGTGTGTGCAATACACTTTTCAGGGAGTTAATCTTATAATCCCATAAGATTGTAAGAAGTGTACTTAATGTACTTTAAGACAGTTAGCCATTGATTTGCTATTTGAAATGCCTTGAAGGTATTAACATGGGAATTAGAAAATTCCTAATAAATCAGGGCCCAGATACAGCAGGGGTGGGTAATCTTGGGCTGTAAGGGAGTATGCAGTGCAGAGCGCTCTCTGATCACACAGTTTCCTGAATAAGTCGACATTCTCTCTTCTTTCACTTCCGTGAAAATATTCACCCAAGTCACATACCCTACACCATCCTTTACCCAAGTTCTAGAAAGTATTCTTATTCCTGTTGTAAGTTTCCTTATATTTTTGGTTTTTTTTTTTTTTTTTACTACACTGGTCCTTTGACAGTAAAGAAGCAGCTTCAAATTTATTGTTAAAACTATTGGTTTTACCTATTGGCAGCTAATGGTTTGAGCTAGCACTGTAGAAAGGGAAAAGGTGTGGGTTTAAAAGTAAGTGGTGGTTGGCTATGTAGCCCTTCTCTAGGTAGCCTGCCAAAGAATATTCTCTACTTTTCTGCCAAAATGCAAGTGGGAGTCATCCTACTAGGGAATAGGGTGTGATGCAAGCATCTGTACAATACTTAACAGATATTTTCAGACTCAGTCTACACATAATATGGAAGATATGATAATCTCCCAGCATTTTAATTATTTTTTATTTGTGGGATTCAGAGTGTATGCGACTTGTGATATTTGGGACCCTATCCTCTCTGCTATTAACTCTGCAACAGGAGAAAATATAAATGCCTTTATTTTTCTTCCAATAATGCAAATAGCAGCTGGGGCTGTCTTGAGTGCGAAAATGGTACTGATTCTCTCCGTTTTCCAGCTACCATTGCATTGAGTAGCATCTTCTCCCTTTCTCTCTCCCAGTTTTATGTTTCAATATAAATAAAAAAATAACAATGAAGAAATCTGAGCATTAATTTCCTATGCCACTTCTCTGTTGACTTTCATTAGCAACAGATTCAGTGAATTAGTTGTATTGTTTGGTGCATATGACATTTTGGAGCAGACATTCCTGTTCCCCTACTTTTAAATACATTCTTTTTCAGGTTCGGTGTATCTGTATTCTCAGCCGAGTCACCACATTGACAACCAAGTAGTATATTTGTGTGAAAAAGACACTATTCTATTCTGGTGTGGTTTTCATTAGGTGGCATTTTATTAGCATCGGAGTCTTTGCAGCCTAGCTTTGTGTTATCTTTCTGCTCCTTGCCTCCTCTGTTCAGCGGCACGTGGGTTACCTCAGGCCGTCCACATTTTATTGCACAGCCATTCGTTCATCACTCCTCTTACCACTCCTTCATCTCTGATCTCCACATGCTCCTCTGCTTTGCCAAACCTCCAAGCAGCAGCTGTTGGGCTCAGCCACAGGCCATCTGTGAGCCTGGTGACTCCAAAGAGGATGACAACAGCAAAGGCAGTGTATGCAGGGAGGGGCAGTACCACATCCTTGGCACTGGTCTCTGTACAGATGGAGGTAGCAAAGAATCCCAGATGCATCCCCCTCTGGAGGTGGAGCAGCTTAGAGCTCATTGGCAGGTGCCACTGCCTCCAACTAAAAGCATTATGTTCCATCACCACTAAGAACCCAGACCACAGTGGAAGTTGGGGATGGATGCTAGTAGATTCCATTGGACAAATAAGATTGCTTTTTAAGGAGAGGGATTACTGAACAGATGTTGCTTTTCTTTGGAGTCAGTGTTAACCCATAATAGCTGGCTTGCATTTAGTAATTCTCAGTATGGCACACAGGAGCAGTGGATAGCATAGGGTGACCCTACATTTCTGAGTAGTTCCAGAATAATTCTGGTACATGCTTTGATTAAATTAAGAGGTGATATGGTTGTGTCTTCCAACTGCTTCCAGACAGATACATTAAGAAGGTCTTCTGTCCCCAGGCAGACATGATCCAGAGGGAATGCACATTCCTGTCTTCCAGGACTACATAAAAGGCTTAGAGACAGCCGTTCTCAACCCTTTGAACCTGGAGGAACCCTTGAAATATTATTCAGGCCTCGGGGAACCCCTGCATATTCCGGCTCAAATATAGGCCACAAGTTACAAAATTATCGTATTTGTTTCACGTGTAGGCCTATATATATGCATTAACAGAATTCTTATACTAAAAGTAGAGAATGAAATCTCTTTAATGTGAACTTGCCTGAATTTGAAATAATTTTTTCAATAAATTGTGATCTCCCAGGGAACTTCTAGTGACCTCTCGCCGAAGCCTAGGGTTCCACGGAACTCTGAGAAACTCTGCTTAGAGGGACCCTAACCTTAACCCTAACCCTAACCCTGAATCTTTTCTTTCATTGGAATCTCTAGCCAATCATATTCATCATCTCATACCTATTTGCAAAATTTATACCATTGCACTCCAATGTTGACAAACATTCCAAAGCTGCTGAATCAAAAAGTTGCTTAGCAACCATCAGGGCATATTCTCATCTTTTCTGTAGTTGAAGAAATGTCATTCTCTTTGGTCAAAAAGTTACAAGATGAGCAAAACCAGGCAATTAAACTATTACTTAAGTTGTTCTTCAGCACATATGGAGTGACCCAACCAATGAGTGCTAATCACCATGTTGATAAATGAGAGGAATGAAACAGGGAAACAAACAATTGTGCTTCAAGGGCCCTTGACATGAACACTTGACATAGAAATGGGTTGCAAATGATTGTGAGCAGATAGAAAAGAGCCAAAATCAGGGCAGCTGCTGTTCCGACATAAAACTGAGCGACAGGAGTTGAGAAACAATTGGTGTATATTATCAAAAGTTTCACCAAACAGTGGAAAAAACAAGTAAGAAATTTGCTCATTGCATAAGGACACATCCATTTGGAATATGAGCTATGGAACGAATGGATCAGTGGGCCAAGGAAAGGAGGCAAAAGAAGACATGAAGCAAGCAGGATCTGAGGAACAGTTAATTAGAACAATGGGAAGCAGGATCACCTGCCCCTTCCGTATAGCACATCTTTATGGTGCAATTCTCATATATATTCCCACAATTCAGAGCAATTTATGAGCATTTGCTTAATAATGCCTGGCAGTGCTACTAGACTGAAAACAAAGTTGCAGCATGTTAGCATTGCAATGGGTCCATTTTTGCCTGCAGGTTTGGCAAAAAAATGAGACTACCAGCTGAGCCACCAGCTTATGTATTGTTATGAGTTTGGCTGCCTTGATTAGCATGAAAACTTATGCTGTGGTTTTGCCTGACAAACTTGATGGGTAATCAGAGACACAACAAAAAGGGCTGAATGTTTCTTGATGGCTCTCTAGCCTTGGAATTTCACACCCATCAGAATTGTGGGAGGGATAGAGAGGCAGCCGAGGAGCTGTTTCACTTTGAATTGGGCAGACACAGAGAAGCAAAAGAAAGGTTTGTATGCATATTTAACATGTACCTATAAAGCATTTGTGGGGGTCTATTTTTTTTTTATATCAAAGGAACATCAAAGGGAGGGAAATGAAAGTCACTTGCTGTTGCCCATGCAACCTATTTACTCTGCTCATCAGCTATAAGCAGTTTCTTAGCTCTGCACATTTTTAGTATCTGAATTTAGTGCACCCAGCAAGTCGTATGCAGGAGTTAGTAGTCTTTCAGCAGACCTGGTGTTTTGAGAGTGAAAGAGCCATTTGTTTATTTTATGTATTTGTTTTTCTCTCTCATTTCCTCCAAGAGCTCAAGGCAGCTTACAGGAGATCTCCCTTCATTTTATCCCCACAATAACTTGCAACTCCATTGTCATGATGAGTTTTAGATTGGCCTGCTGTAAACCTCTGCAGGGGCGGAAGTTCAGGTACAATGGCCTGACTCAGGAGCTGATGGATCTGAATAGTTTCCTGAATGCTCTTGGGGAATTTTCTGCCTATGTATGTATGTATGTATGCACTTATAATTTTGATTTCTACAACTGCCCATTCATACATGACTGTCAGGGCATTCTTAAAAAGTGGTTCTGGGGAACTGTTGTTTCACTTGTAGATCATTGTGCTAAAGCAGAGGTTCCCAAAGTTTCTCGGTTCACCGTGCGCACCCCTAGCAGTTCCCAAACACTTAAGACAGTTCCATTTATGGAGTAATAAAATATCCTGTGGTACCCCTGTGAGTTTGCTGTGATGCCCTGTTTGGGAACAGCAGTCCTAGAGTCTAGCGTTCCACTGGAGTCTATGTTGTCCCCTATTCTGTTTAATATTTGCATGAAACTACCAAATGGGGTCATTCAGAGTGAAGAAATGGGCTGCCATTAGTATACTGATGACATCCAGCTCTACTGCTTCTTATTTCAAGTATTGCTTAAGTCTGATAATGGGCTGGATAATGAAGAACAAGATGAAATTAAATCTAAATAAGATGGAAGTACTGTTGTTAAAGAAAAGGCGTGACATGGAGATTGAGATGAAGCCTGTTCTGGATGGGGTTGCACTCCTCCAGAAAGAGCAGGTTCACCAGGAGGACTGTTCCTTGATCTACAGCTGTCACTAGACTTGCAAGTAATAGCAGTAGCAAAGACAGTGTTTGCACAACTGTGGTTGGTGAGCAGAATGCAAATGTCTTGAGCTGCTTAGGATTACCAGCAATTATCCATGCCTAGGTTACAACCCACTTTGACTACTGCATCCAGAAATTGTAGCTGGTAGAAAATGCAGTGGCTAGGCTGCTAACTTGCACAAGATACAACAATACTATGGTCCCTGTACTGAAAGATGTGTACCAGTTGCCAGTTGCCCATCAGGCATAATTTAAGGTGCTGATATTAACCTTTAAATCTGGAATCAGCTTACATCTGGACTATGAGACTACCTGTCCTGTTATAAACCTGTCTGGTTACTTGTATCAGTGGGGACATCCTTTAAGATCCCTCTATTGCTAGATCTCATCTGTCTAGAGTGTGGGAAGGGGCCTTCTCCTGTGTGGCTCCCCAAGGAGATGTGTTTAGACCCACTCTCCCTATATTCAGGATAATAGCAAAAATTCATCTCTTCCACCATGGTTTTAATTAATTGATTTTAATTACACTGATTTTAATTTTACTTATTTTAATTGTCTTGGTTTTATGTTTCATTATTTTTATTTTTAATTGTTGTAAGCCACCATGAATATCATATGGACAGAAAAGCAGGATTTAATGAATATATAAAATGGTAATATTTGTTTTTAATAAATATGCAAAGATATCATAAGTCATCAGTATTTTCTTACTAGATGGAATGAAATGCTTTCCTGTGGAATGACTCACTGCTTAAAAAGTGATCACATGATGGTAATGATTTGAACAGAAAGTGTATTCAGTTTCAGAGCATTTTTTATATCTTCATATTTATTACTACACTTTCAGCTATACTCAGCTTCAAAACTCTTCAGCTACAGGCTGTATCATTGAAGATACAACTTTTCTAAAAAGTTTACTTTGACAAAAGAATGATATGCTTTGCACAATTAGAAAATTCTTCTCAGAGATAGACAAGAACTAGGTGGGATCATGCTTCAGTGGGTGGAACAATACATGTTGAATATGTACATATATGTATATATCCATTATGCTATTCCCTTTCAGGGTAATAAGCGTTATGCAAAGCACAGAAAACAAAAAATAGCAAGCCAAAGAAATCACAGGTAGTCCTTGACCTACAACCATTTGTTCAGCGACTGTTTCCTGAATGAATGGTGGTTATGACCGGTCCTCAGAGTTCTGGCTGTTCCAGCACCCCTGTAGTCATGTGTTCATGATCTGGATGCTTGGCAATCGGTTCCCACTTACGACTGGTTACAGTGCCCTGTGATCATGTGATCACCATTTGTAACCTTCCCTGCCGGCTTCCCCAGAAAGACTTTGGGGAAGCCAGCCAGGAAGGTCACAAGTCTCTGGAGTAAGTCTCCCCTACTCACGAACCCCCTCACACCCTCACGCACCCTCCCCAACCCTTGCTGCACCCCCCCACACCCTCCCTGACCCATGCCACACCCTTACACACCCTCCCCGACCCATGTCTCTCATGCACACCCTCACACTCTCTCACACCTTCCCCGATCCACATGTCTCTTGCATCCCCTTGCACCCTTGCGAACCCTCCCTGTCCCTTGCTGCACCTCCCCCACACCCCCACGCACCCCCTCGCTCCCTCCCCACCTGGCAGCAGCCACTTACCTGCTTGCTGGCCTGGGACTTGCAACTTCCTGCTGGCTTCCCTACTGACTTTGGTTGTGGGAAGCCGGCAGGAAGTTGCCTTGACTAACGACGTGGGATTCGTTTAATGACAGAAACCAGGACTTGCTGTTGCTAAGCAACGTAGTTGCACTTTACAACTGCATCACTTAGTGATGGAAATTCTGGTTCCAGTTGCCATTGTAAGTTGAGGACTACTTGTAAATATATAAGAAAAGGAAAGGAAACATAGTTAACTCTAGCAATATGAAACCATTCAATATGCCTCTCCATGCCATTATATCTTTGTAAACCATCCTTGCTTCTACTATTTCCCTAAACTGTTTAAAGAACCATTTGTTCTAGGGCTTGGAAGACTTACGTATGGAGGAGTAAGAGGGAAGAATGAATGAGCAACGGACGTTGTTTAAGCAGTTCCCCTTAACTGTCCAATGCTGTCCGTCTTCCAAACAGCATGCTGCTTGAATGGTGGTGCACAGGGCAGGGCAGCGGGAGGGAATGAGAGGGCCTCCCCGTTGCTTGAACAAAATGCAGTATAGTGTTGTTAAGGATATATTTATTCAGGAAATTCCCTATGAGATGTCAAGTCAACACCTGTGGCACCCCTGAGGGAACAGTGACGTGTGTCTGGTTGACAGCATTTGCTGGTCTTCCATAAAATGAAAGCAGAAGAGAGGGCAAGACCTGCTGGGCCTAAAAAAAGAAGAGGTTTTGAACTGACTAGTTAGAATCGGGTTTTAGACAGCTAGTACAAGATTTATTTTCTGTGCTGTTACCCTGAGAAATAATTCCTAAAACCAAGGCAGGGATAATAGAAGAGTACTGAGGATCTAGGATTTCTTCCAGTAGGACTGAGGCATACCAATTTGGTCCATGGCTATATGTCATTATAAAATGGATTCAGTGCTAAATACAAGGTGAAACAGTAGTGTGAAATGCGGGAAAGAAACAGTGGAAATTAAGCGTTGGACTTCTGTAGATTTCTTACATTCTCTTCCACAATATTATTTGACATACTCAATGGGCCAACACCAAGGGAGTCTGTGGTTGGATACAGAACTAGATATCACAAGCTAACAGAGATGGCTGCCACGATAAAGTAGTGATTCTGAGGCAGCATCTTCCCATAATGAATGGAAAGTGGCAACTGGTGGAGATTCCACACTGCACTGGACCATCTGACAGTTCTTTCTCCCACTATCAACCTTCCATGATAGGACTTATTCATTAATAATTTTTATCCATGTGACAGCATTTTAAAGAAGTGGCTGAAACCAGGAATCATTGTTAAATTAAGAACTTTTTACCATCCATCTCTTGGAATATATTATTTATTAAGAGGGCTGTTTTTATGGTATTGTTTTATTTATTTATTTATTTTCTATCCCGCCTTTATTATTTTTATAAATAACTCAAGGCAGCAAACATACCTAACATTCCTTCCTCCTCCTATTTTCCCCACAACAGCAACCCTGTAAGGGGGATTGGGCTGAGAGAGGGTGACTAGCCCAGGGTCACCCAGCCGGCTTTCATGCCTAAGGCGGGACTAGAACTCTCAGTCTCCTGGTTTCTAGCCCAGCACCTTAACCACTAGACCAAACTGGCTCTTTTATTGTTTTATTGTATTTTACTAATATTTTATTCCTGTTTTATTGTAAACCACCCAGAGTCACTCTCTGAGTGAGATGGGCGGTGACTAAATTTGATATATAAATATAAATAAGTAAATAAACAGTGCAGTGAGACTTTTTAAAATGCTGACCCTTGAGGAGGGGTAGAAAGGGGATTTCATTTTTCTGCTCCAGGCAACATAAGCTGTTTTGCCTCATAATACTTTATTTTCATTTTCAGTTAGGATAATATTTTGCTATAGAAAAAAAAGCTCTAAGAAATTATTAATTCAGTCTTCCCTAGGCTGACTATATTTCCTTGAGACAAAAATAGGACATTGGGATGGCAAAATGGGATGGGGTTAAAAATGGGACATTGGGATGGCAAAACGGGGCAGGGCTGGATGATGGGCTGGATTGGCAGGCAGGAACTTCTCTGGTTTTCTCGTGCTGGGAATCTCCGGATTCCTTTGTTTGCAAGAGGCAAGGCTGGGCTGGAGAGTCTAGTGAATGGTTGTCCCCGACAAGCCGTTCCTCCTCTGGGTGTGCTTTTATGTTCTTTTCTTCCCGCCGTTTCAAGGCAGGAGCCAATCAGCTCACCCTTTGATCACCGCCTATCAGCTGATCCTGTTTTTTTCTTTTTAGGTTTCCCGCCGGGTTCAGCTCTGCAGCTTTTTTCCCGCCATTTCTGCTGAGCTCCCCCTCCTTCCACTCAAAGTCAGACTGCATTCTGACATGTTTGCGGGAACTTTCAAATTTTTAAGTAAGGTTTTTAAGAAAACGGGACAAAATGGACATTTATATTAAAACAATGGGACAGTCTAGAAATGTTAAAAAAACAGGACCCTCCCATTCAAAACGGGATGTATGGTCAGCCTAGTCTTCCCATACAACATCACTTTCCCCACCCCATATGCTAGGCTGGGTTTGCAAGCAAAGTTTTAATTAAATGCATAAGAACTGCAAAAAGAGTCTATCCTCCTTGGTCGGCTGTTGCTGTGTTTCTTATTTCTAATAGGTGGCAAGTTTGGCCACCTATTGTGAAAAAAAGGATACCGAAGGCAACACAGAAAACACTGGACTTGGACTATAAAAACGAGATGTCTAGATTCTGTATAAAAAGTAAATAATGCCAAATCCAGAGAAAGGGACTACCAGGTAAGCATCTGCAGGGAGTGGAAAGTACCAAAAAACTCTTAATCCAAATCCAAAATGAGTTATAAACCACCATTTCACAGAAGAGACTGGGTGTCAGCTCCAGTGCTGAAATGTAGAGGAATATGATCTATTCATCTTAATATTAACAGAAGCAGCGTGCAATTTTCCATCACAGTTTATTGAGCAGAACCCATATCTGATCCTGGGAAAGGTAAAAAATTGGGGGAGTTATACTTATATTGTACAGTCATTAATTAAAAGAATGAAATTTTGGCCAAAGTAGACATGACGGTGACAGATGCATTTTTCTTTTCACGTTTCTGCCTTTTCCACATACAAAGCACAGGTTTTACATCAGTAAAAGGACCCCACCAAAGAGGCTGCCCAAGCCACAGGGCACCCACAGCACTGTCAGCACTGTCAGGGTCTTGCTGCTACCACCCCCCTATCATTAAACAGGACGGCAGGGATAGCTGAAGGAGTTTCCATCTGCTGCTTGCTCCCTGCTGCCACCATGCTGAATTTGCCAGTATCGGAGGATTCATTAGATCTACCGGGATATCCAGAGAGCTCAATTTCTAGATTTGACTACATCTGATCAGAGGCCTATGACTTTAGAGAGGTCTAGTTCTTCCTAGCGTTGCTGTTGCAGGGTGTTGTGACCTGCCCAGAATGATTGAGAGTTGGGTGGCATACAAGTTTAATAAATTGTTATTATTTAGTATGTGCCTAGAATATGTTGTAGATAATTTGATGAGGATGCAGACAAGGATTTGGACACCCCTCCTTTCTTTGGGTAAAATGCTACTCCAGACACTTTTGGATTAAGTTGAATTTCTAGTTTCATTTTCACTGGCCTTTTAAGTACAGGTAGTCCTCACTTACTGACCACAATTATGACTGGAATTTTGGTTGCTAAGCAAATTGGTCATTAAGTGAATCTGACCCAATTTTATGACCTTTTTGTGGCAGTCATTAAGCAAATCACAGTGGTCATTAAGTGAACCACATGGTTGTTAAGTGAATCATGTTCCCCATTGATTTTGCATGCCAGAAGCTGGCCAGGAAGGTCAAAAATGGTGATCATATGACCACAGGATGCTGCAACAGTCATACATGTGAACCAGTTGCCAAGCACCCAAATTGTGATCACATGACCACAGGGACGCTGCGACAGTTGTTAAGTGAGAGCACCAGTTGTAAGTTGGTTTTTTCAGCACCGTCATAAGTCTGAACCATCACTAAACAAATGGTCATTAAATGAGGACTACCTCTATTGGGTTTCTGACAAGAAATTTCTTGGTTGACCTCTAACACAAAGAGGAAGTGCAACCCTCTTGATTTTCTTGTACCTCTTAGCCCATCACTATGCTTTTTAATAGTTTAACATAATAAGTAAATTTCTTGATAAAAAGAGTCTTGCATCATCTATATACTCTGTTAACCTTTGAATGTAGTTCCAATTTAGTCCAAATTAGATAGTGAGATTACTAATTGAGACTGGTCAAATATCATACCAATTTTTTTCTGGCAATTATTCAGAATTATTGATGCTGATCTCTAAAGCCCTGAGTATTTTCCTTCCATATGTGCCTGCCTTAAGTCATCCAAAGAGGATCTCCTCTAGATGCCCCCACAAATGAAGTTAGGTTGGTGGTTACAAGAGAGAATACCTTTGCCAACTGGAGCCCACTTTTTCGTTTTCTCAGTGCCAGCCTAGGAGAAGTAATTGGTTGGCTTAAAAACAATAGGTACATTTCAAAGAGTGGGCGTTCAACAGGATGGAAAAGTAGGAAGATGGAGCAGGGATAGCCTGTCACCTGTTGAAGCTGGGGAAAAGGAGGCACTGATGTATATTTTTATAGCAACAACTTATTCTTCCAGAGCTAGTAAAATAAATTTTGATGCTGAGAGGGCTTTGGTAGTAGAATGTCTTTTGAGATTTAGGATTAGAAAAGCAAAACCCAGATGCCCTTCATAAAAGTGCTAGGCAAGGAAATATAGTTTACAGAACAGTAGAAACTTTGATTCAATACAAAAGTAGAACAGAGATGCGATCCTGGAAATGCCTAGATCACAGCCCTTTTCTCTGAAGTTGTGACTGATTTTAAGTCAGGATATAACAACTCTGTCCCTCGGAATATTGTTTCAGTTCCCATCAGTACTAGTCTGCATTACCAATGGTTAGAGATGATGGAAGTTGTAGTCTGCTAGCATCTGTGTTATTCCTACCTGTTTCACATCAGAGGCTCTGTCCCCACAAGTGCCTGTATCCAGGACTTGTGCAGAAGGGGAAGCCTCACTAAAACCAAGTACGGAAATGGAGCATGTGGAAACATTTAAGAGAAAGCTCTGAGGAAAATATGTATGTTGGGGTGAGGTGGAAGGAGAAAAACAGATTTTTTTCCTGCCCTAGTTTGTAAGGAAGTTACCAACCTTATATTTTCACAGAAAAATGGAAGGCGGGTGTTCTGTCCCTGCTGTCCCCTCTGCCATCTTTTGCAGCTCAGAATTATGCCCACAATTTTCAGAGTTTAGAAAATGATGAGGGGGAAGGAACTGTGATGGTCAGAAAGTTGGGGCCTGAATTCCTTACTATAGGCAAGGTGTAGTTTGACAGTCAAGGGTGGTGGTAGAGCAATTGATAAATCTAATTAATCCTGAATTATCTGGGAAGATATTTAGAAGGGCCCAAAGCTGCTTACATATACAAAACCTGCAGTGGGTGGGTCAGAGATAAGTGGGAATACTGAAAAGAGAAAAACATAAGTATGAGGTAGCATTTAGGAACTGACTTTCTGTGGGAGGAACCCTAGGGTGAGCATTATAAGAGCAGATGAATCAACATCTGTGGAATTTGGAAATCACTGCCTTAAAAAATGTGCAGCAGAGAAAAGGAATTGGGAGTTTCAGATAACTAGGAGTGCCATGACAGGTATTTATGATAAGAGCTTTTCACTGGAGCAGGGGGAATGAATGAAATTTGGTCAAGAAATGAGATTCTGTACACTAATATTTGGTTGGTTGATTGAAATCAATATGTGAAATTCAGTTTTGTTCCTCCCTTCAGTGTGACAAGTCTCCTTGCTGGCATTTTTTCCTGCTAATACACCCTCATGTCCATAGGACTTAAGTAATGATGGTATGGTTGGGGGATGAATCCTGTTTCTCCTAGAAATCTGCTTTTTTCTTCTACTGTCCACTCCTTTCAGCCTGCCTTTACCCATCCTTTATCCATCCTTCAGTTAGTTTCTTAGTCTTATTCTCCCTTACAGAAGAACTTAAGAACATGAGATAAATCCAGCTAAATCAGACCAAAACCCACCTACTACACCATTATATAATATTCCAGGTATGGTTACAGTAAATAAAATACAGGTATTGGTTCTGATACTGCCCGACAAAATGAAATGTTGTTTATTGTTTATTACAACTAGCCCTATGTTTTGTGCAGTTATTCCCTGGAACTCCAAGAAACCTTTCCTGATTATTAATTGCCAGCTGAGACCCCCACCAATGTATATATGAAGTTAGAAGTTTTGTTCCACTGTGCATCACACTTCACACTTGCATACAGTGAAATGCATTTGCCATGTAGTGCTCATTTCCACTGTGAAGGTATCCTTTTGAAATGCTTTACTGCTTCTTATTGGTTTAAACACTAAATCGTTTGGGGTCACTGGCAAACTACAAAAATCGGCAAACCTGAAGCACTGGTTCCAGTACAAATCTTTGGGTCTTCTGTGTTTGCATCCCTCAAATTCAAGAACTGACCCTTTTTACTCTATCATGCTTTCTGTTCTTTAACCACTTACCAATCAATTATAATCCCATGACTACTAAATTTGCTCAGAATTCTGCTCAGGAGGGACTTTGGCAGTCTGAGGAAACATTAGTCACTAGATCACCCTTATCTATATAGTTTTTGAAATCTTCAAAGATCTCCAAAATCCAAATATTTGTAAGTTAGGATTTAGCTTTGCAGAAATCATGTTGCTTCTTCAAGATTTGACTATACCTAGAAGAACAATTTTGTTGTTGTTGTTGTTGTTGTTGTTGAAGCTGATGTTCCCTTGGAAGTAATTTGTGGAGGGTTCTTTTTTAATGCACATAGTAACAGAGCATCAGCAAATAATCTGGACAGAGCGAAAAGTGGTTGGGGCTATCCATTTATTCTCTTTCTAATATCCACGTCTCTCTCTCTCTCTCTCTTGCCTCCTTTTTTTTCATCCCGTGTAGGACAGATTGTTCTTGCTAGATATCTGAACTGATTACTTCAAGAGGAGTTTGGTAACCAGGCTGTGGCCTTCATGAGATTAGGCAGAGCGGGTGGAGAAGAACTGGGCTAGGTTGTAGAGTATTGATAGAATGCCTGTGGGCTTGGCAGGATGACTGTGTGAACCGAGGGGTAATGCTGCACCTGTTACATTTTGTCAAAGTTTGTTTGCCTTTGTGTTGCTTGTAGACCAGCATAAAACAAATAACATAACAATCATTCCAAAACAGAAGTAGAAAGAGTAAAATATCATATAAATTAAATTAAATTAAATTAAATTAAAATAAAAGCATAGAATTACAAACTATAAAATATAAAACCAGGGAAAAACCCATAAAAGTATTGTCTGTAGTCTAAATGCTGTAAGTAATTATGCTAAATAAGTATAGATAAATACATATTTAATACTAGGATCTATAAGACACTATAACAATTTAAAACTATCCTAACTTGTGATGAGCCTGCTGTTTGCAGTAGTCCTAGTAGGATTGGATCTAATTATTGCAATATAATTCAACCAACTAGAAGCAAGATACTGTAATAACAAGATAAAACATGGTGGAACTGAAGTGGTATATGTATATATATTTTAAAAAGGGAAGGAAGAACTATGACATATATTGAGTTACGGTAACTAGATGGGGCTAAGCATCAATTCAGTCATAGTTCGGATACTGAACCGGGCTACACTATCTGAAATTCCGCCTCCTGGTCTGCTAGCAAGAAGCTAAGGTAATCAGCGTCTGTCCCGCCTGGATATTGGGTTATGAATTGCAAAATAATGGAGAAACAGTGTGTCATGGGATGTGTTTTCTATGCAGTCTTTCACTTGCATGTGTGTGTGTTTGTGTGTGTGTTTAATGTATCTGCACTTTGTATGTTGTGTGTGTGTGTGTGTTTAGGGGAAATCGATGATTTTCTGACTTTGGGCTTAGACCTCACTACTGGCATGGAGCAACATGTTGTTTAGCCTCACCAGTTTAGTTTATGTGAGATGAATATTTTGTGACTAGCCACTCATCATAACCATTTTGTGAATGACCGCATACTGCATGGCAGCCGTTTTGTCCTGGCAACCAAACAGCTCTCTCAAAATTTTATGTGCCTAGGTTGGAGAGCTGTGATCAATGCAATGAGACAAGAGGCATCTGAATCTTTTAGAAAAATTCTGAAGACCTTTTAGTGTCTGGCTAAAGTATACCGAGCATTCATTCATTCATTTATTCATTCATGCTGGGAATAGAAGTAAAGATAGCTTTCTGTTTATACTTTTTGAATCCCTATCTCCATCCTTTCCTGGACTTTAAGTGTAGTTTAAGTAACTGAGAAAGTCAGAGAATTCATGAACATACACCTTACTGAGTGCTACCAACTTTACTGTTCTGCTGGAGTTATGTGTCCATCCAGTATCAGTGCTCTCAATTATCTTGATAAGAAGGAAGTTTACAGCAACATTTTCCATATTATTGCTCTTGACAGATCCCTCCTCCCCTACAGCACAGGAAAATGAGCAGACCGAGAATCAGTTTAAATAGGAGAGAAGAGGTAGACAAATAATAGAGGATACTAACTGGGTAGTCAGCTTTCCCCACCCTCCAAGATAATACACATAAGATTGTCATGGGGCAATCTTCAATCTATTTTGTAAAAAAAAAAATCATAAAAGAACAACAGAAGTAATTTATAATTCAAAGTCTCAGTTTTCCAACTTCACTTATTTAAGAATGTTTCCTATCACTGTGACAATGAAGGGTCATGTACTTATGTTCTTATTTCAGTAAATACATGTCAGCTGTTATATATTTTCCTTGCTTTTCCTGTACCTCATGATATGGCATGTCCTCAGTAATCTTGCTCTGGTATGTGCACTTGTTCTTTCTTAATTGCTGATTTCATGCATCATTATTACTAACTGCACAGCAGTTAGTTGAATCCATGTTATGAAATCTGCTGAATTAAATAGTACAAATATTTTAAGGCAGATGCTTGAATTAGGGAGGGGATGGGGAGGCACAGCCAGGGAAATCAGTGTTTTCTTGTGTTTTATCTTAACATATGAGTGGCAACAACTTGTCAAAGTCAGATGCAGACATTCTGTTATCTGAAATTCTACTAGGAATCTTGATAAGCATGTGATATGCCACCATTGCAAGGGCAGCCGGTTTAATACAGCAGTCTTTTCTGCTTATTTTTTCCATAAATATAATTTATATAAATTAAAATTATTAATAATATTAAATTAAATATTATAGTCCTTCAAGGGAAAAAACCTATAAGGATTAAGTATAGTAATAATGCTAGGAAATGAGCCCACAATCCCTGCGTGCAAAGTTTTTGTTCTTCCATTCCACTATACCCCTTTTTTCAGAAATGTGTGCCAGTAGCTTATTGCATTTACTCAATAAATATCACTCCTTGTTTGGTGAATATAGTTTCATTTACCACAGTCTGAACAATTATGCTTACAGCTGTGCCCATATCTCTAAAACTTTGGGAACAGATGCCCCTTAATATATTATCTTGAACAGTGAGTATGTGTTTAATCTGTGGCTATTATAACAGCCACAGATTTGTTCAGGACATGCCCTTCACAACTTACCAAGATTTGTCCAGTCTGAAAGATTTGGGGGGAGGGGGTTGGTTAGAGGTGGTTTTGCTCCAGTACACCCAACTGAATTTAATTTTGAATTAAATTCAGTTAACTATTAATGATCTACATTCACTTATATTTAGAGCTATCACAATAACGTTAAAAAGAAGTTTATAAAAATGCCTTAAAAAGAACCCACACCAATTACTAAAGTGTTGCTCTACCTGTATCTAATTAAAAAAAAAAGTCAGCCAACAGTACCTTTACCCATATGAAAAAGTTCCTGTATATGGTTAAAGAGTGCGTTATGTGACTTAAACTGTTAGTTCCGTCTGTTCAAACTATGATTGCCGGCACTGCCAATCTCAAGCAGAGAGTTTTTATCCCCAAGCCGTGCAACTTAGGATGCTTCCAACCAACTGGAGATATCAGGAAACAAAATGTGCCCTCTGCTACAGACATAAGGCATCCCAGCAAAACTCAGAAGAGCTTCTTACTGATGAAGAGGTAGCTGCAACATGTATGTGCTTTATGTGGTCAAAGCCAGAGCATGAACAAACAGAGTGTCCTTTCCTCTCCAGCAAGATATTCTTTTCCAAATCTTACTTCTTTGTTTTTAATGAAGCAGGTAGGGATGTTCGGAGCCAGTTTTTCTCTTTAATTTCTGTTAGAAATGTTGCAAACAGTTTATAATGAGATGACTGAAATACAAAGAGAACATGATCTACAGTACAAGTAAATGGGTACAAATAATAGAAATTCCAAGTGAAACAAAATATTTTGTTCAAGAAAGAAACACACCTAAGGGTCCACTTTTGTCATGCTGATACTTCAGAATAAGCAATTTATTTATTTATTTATTTATTTGTGTATTTGTGTATTTATTTATTTATTTATTATTCACATTTCTATCACCGCCCATCTTCCCCTAAAAGGAATAGACCATAATTACTTGGTCTATTCATTTTAGAAAGGTAATTTATGCATCTTCATGATGAAGTAGGATTTAATGAGCTAAAGATGATTGTGTGTGTATGTGTATGCATTCTTCCAGTGAAAGACACCAATTCCTTTGCATGAATTTGCCTAATTTTCCTTTGAAAGTCTAAGCTGAGGACTATCAGCATACCTGATCTCCTGGATTCAATATTTAATATGGTTGTATTGTTGTTTATTCATTTAGTCGCTTCCGACTCTTTGTGACTTCATGGACCAGCCCACGCCAGAGCTTCCTGTCAGTCGTCAACACCCCCAGCTCCCCCAGGGATGAGTCCGTCACCTCTAGAATATCATCCATCCACCTTGCCCTTGGTCGGCCCCTCTTCCTTTTGCCCTCCACTCTCCCTAGCATCAGCATCTTCTCCAGGGTGTCCTGTCTTCTCATTATGTGGCCAAAGTATTTCAGTTTTGCCTTTAATATCATTCCCTCAAGTGAACAGTCTGGCTTTATTTCCTGGAGGATGGACTGGTTTGATCTTCTTGCAGTCCAAGGCACTCTCAGAATTTTCCTCCAACACCACAGTTCCAAAGCATCTATCTTCCTTCTCTCAGCCTTCCTTATGGTCCAGCTCTCGCAGCCATATATTACTACGGGGAACACCATTGCTTTAACTATGCGGACCTTTGTTGTCAGTGTGATGTCTTCACTCTTAACTATTTTATCGAGATTTGTCATTGCTCTTCTCCCAAAGATTAAGCGTCTTCTGATTTCCTGACTGCAGTCAGCATCTGCAGTAATCTTTGCACCTAGAAATACAAAGTCTTTCACTGCTTCTACATTTTCTCCCTCTATTTGCCAGTTATCAATCAAGCTGATTGCCATAATCTTGGTTTTTTTGAGGTTTAGCCAGCTTTTGCACTTTCTTCTTTCACCTTCATCATAAGGCTCCTTAGTTCCTCTTCGCTTTCAGCCATCAAAGTGGTATCATCTGCATATCTGAGTTTGTTAATGTTTCTTCCAGCGATTTTAACTCCAGCCTTGGATTCCTCAAGCCCAGCATGTCGCATGATGTGTTCTGCATACAAGTTGAATAGGTAGGGTGAGAGTATACAGCCCTGCCGTACTCCTTTCCCAATCTTAAACCAGTCCGTTGTTCCGTGGTCTGTTCTTACTGTTGCTACTTGGTCGTTATACAGATTCTTCAGGAGGCAGACAAGATGACTTGGTATCCCCATACCGCTAAGAACATTCCACAATTTGTTATGGTCCACACAGTCAAAGGCATGGTTGTATGGTTGTATACTATGGTGCAAAGCTCTGATTAGATTCATAATGTATTAGTATTAGTTTTTGAAGAAAAAAATACGCATTTTTTTTATCTTAACATTTTTGGACATTTCTTTGAGATTCTCAATTGCATGCCACTCAGTTCCTCCTTTCTTATCTATGTACTGAACCACCAGTATAGACACAGAATGTTTAACTTGATTATCTTGCTAATTTAGTTTCAGAGCAAACCATAAATAAATTTTTAAGATTTTAATTAGACATATCACCAATATTTTAAGTAAAAGATTTTTGCTGTCCTCATGAACAAAGAACTAATTTATTTTTTCATATTAATGGAGATTGCTTGCTCTTTTGATGTTAGCCCCCGAATCTCTGACTATATCGGGAATTTTGCATTTGTTTTAAATTAATGAATCCTTTTATTAACTACATTTGGGAAAGAATTGTATAACAATCTTGTTAGCTTAACTTTCCAGTTCTGCTTGGTGCTGTTATCTGGATAGTTCTTCAGTGGGGGAGCACCAGGAAATCCCAAGGAAGACCAGGAAGTCAAAAGTATATCATTGAGGAATGCAACGGTAAAGCATTTCCGTAACAAGAAGACTACGTATCCATGAAATCATCCAAAATTGTCTCAACTTAGAGGAGAATTTACTTGTGTACAACAACATGGAAAGAAATTGCTGAATTAGTTTCAATCATTCCATGGTAATATGGATGCCCTTGAGTTGAATTTGACATCTCATCCATTCTGATTTCTTGTCAGCATTACAAAAGTAGTTTCCTTTTCCTTCCTTTTGGGTTGATTTTATCCAGTTTATCCACTATCCAGCCATCCTGGAATTCCGGGTGGTTCCCCATCCAATCCCTCAGCAGTCTAACTTTGCTTTGCTTCCAATATCAGCCTGGGCCAGCTAGCACTGTCACCTCCTAAGGCCTCAGTAAGGAATCATTGAATAAGGTGCTTTTAAAACGCAGGAGGACCATGTCCACAGTACTTTAGAATCAGCCCTGGATCTGTCTGATCTCATGCCAGTTGTGTCTTCAAGCTTTGTTGATTTATTGCTGGCTTAGCCATGGGGTATCTGAAAGCACAGGAAAGTTAGTCTTTTTGATTGAAGCACCGCAGACATTATCAAGTTTGTAGGTGGTCCATTTTCCCATTGGTAGAAATAAGCCTGTCTTCCAGCTTGTTTCTCTCCTAGTTTACTGTAGTGTTTCAGCTGTTACAGCATTGCTTCCCAAGGTGGGAAGTTTCTGCAGTGCAAAATGGCCACAAATTGGCTTTTAACTGTTTTTGAGAAATTGGGCGGTGGAAACAGTGACAGAGTGGAGGTGCCCTATTTTAATGCATGATACTTAAGTATATTCTTAACTCTCCTCTTGAAATGAATGGATTTTATTTTGATTGAATTGGACCCAGAATTTTTTTAAAGCAGACTCACATGTCTATTATTTCTTCTGTGTCATTCCATGGGACAGAATCATAAAACGAGCTGATCAGTTATTCTATTTCTTCCCTTAATCATGGACCTTGACTAAATAGATATATACATACATCATTTTGCTAGAATTAGTTCCTTATTTAATCTGCCAAGAATAACTTGAGCTTCCTGCATTTGAATATTTATTTAATTATCAATATTACTCATCTTAAAGGCAAACTCACCTGTTCCCAGTCTGGATTCAAATCATTATTACCAGTCTTTTATTAATTATTTACTAATTATCTTATTTTTTACCAAAACGTCTTCTGCTATATCCTAATTGACTAATCTTTGATATCTTTTAAAAGTTAAAATTAATGTTTCTTCCTACCAAAATATTTCCGAGTAGATATTTTAACATTTCAATTTTGTATGCAATTAAACTTTCATGTTAAACATTTTCTTGAACCACTGATATTGGATAAATTATTAGACTTCTGACTTTTTAAATAGATATTGTTAGTATGCTATGAGACTAAAAACTAGTAAGTTTATCATTTTATTAAGGCTACTAAGGCTTTTATTAAGGATCATGGCTGCAAAGATTAACCAATATTGATTAAAGAATTTGAGTTGTAATTATGTTAACATCAATTTGTCATTCAGGTTTTTGCAGCTCAGATTTGGTAGCTTTAGTTATAACTTATTTGTTTCAGACTAAATCAAGAATACAATCTGGTTTCAGATTCTGGCTAGACTGAGGTTGAAAAAACATCCCAGAAGAAGACAGTGGCAAACCACTTCTTACAGTTGTCAGTTACAGGATATGTCCATGAAAACTTCCATCAAGACTTGAGCTCAGCTTGAAAGAGATTTTATTTTATAATAAGAGTAGGATGTTTTGTCAGTTTCATTTATCTGGTTGTGTCCCACTTAATGGCCAGGATAATGTTGCCCTGTTCATGGAGAGTTACAGGCATGTGGTTTTCCAGGTCTTCCATTCAGCTGCACAGATGGCCAACACACACATATCCCACTGCTAAATTCCCTATATTCTCTACTGCTATCAAATGTGGTTGACTAGTTTGCAGTTCAATTTATCATGTCAGCACAGCCCCAGTCTCTTTGTTTCTTGCTGGGCTAGAAACCAGGAGGCTGTGAGTTCTAGTCCCGCCTTAGGCATGAAAGCCGGCTGGGTGACCTTGGGCCAGTTACTCCCCCTCAGCCCAACTCACCTCAGAGGGTTGTTGTGGGGAAAATAGGAGGAGGAAGGAGTATTTGGTATGTTTGCCACCTTGAGTTATTTATAAAAACAATAAAGGCGGGACAATAAAATAAATTCCCCCACTACTGCAAGAATAAGGAATGTATATTTCTATATGAATGAATGGGATGCCTTGTGTGTCTGTGTATATGGCTGTTTACAAAAAATGGGGGAAGGGGGCTGTGTTATTTGTCATTATTTCATCTACCAGTTTTTTCACGAAGCTCAGTATTGTACATACCTACCCCACTGAAATTCTCACAGGACTCTTATGTACTGGTTGAATAAGAAAGACAATTTGACCAAGATCACTTAGCACGTTTCACAACTGAGAATTTGAACTCAGATTTTCCCAGTCCATTGGAGCGTGTTTTGTGATTTCACAACCACTGTGGAATAACACCCATGTGTTTTTTGTTTTCATTATTTATTTAGTTATTTATTTCTTACAGACCCTGACCAGAATTGCAAACAAAAACACATTAAAAAAATAAAAATAAAGTAAAAACAAAACAAGATAAAACATTATAATTGGTGGTGGTTTGTCACTGGATCATCAAAGTCTGCCTAATTTTACAGGCAGCATAACAAAACTTAGCTATGTTCCAGGAGACTGAATCCCCATGTGTGTATTGGATTCTGT
Organism: Candoia aspera; assembly: GCF_035149785.1. NCBI lineage: Eukaryota > Metazoa > Chordata > Lepidosauria > Squamata > Candoiidae > Candoia > Candoia aspera. Next base: position 154,871,857 of record NC_086154.1, read on the forward strand.
ACCTGTGCAGAATGCTGCGTTAGCTGGAGGAACAATCCTGTTGCCCACCTGAGTCTAGGAAGCTGTAAGTTTCCATATTAGAAGGGCTTCATTTTGCTGGATTATACGAAATATCTCTGCATGGAGAAAATTCAGCTGGAAAGGCATGGTAATGCCATCAAAGAATGCCAGCTCAGCTGACCCACAGAAGACATAAGCATGAGTGGGGATTTCACCCCCGCTTCCCCTGTGCCATGTAGGTGAGGGCGGAAGCAAGAGGTGCTAAGCAGGGATCAGCGGGAGAGGAGCCCCGTGCCTCAGGAGCTCTGTTCAGGCGGCCTGCTCTCTGCCCTCACCCCCGCTCTCCCCCTTGGCTGCCTTGCCACGTGCCTCATTATTGCTGGGATTGTTGAGGTCATGACCCCTGCCTCGTTCTCTATTGACCCCTGACCTCCCGAGACTAATCTGTGTCAACAGGCCCCCAGGGATGGAGAAACAGCCGCTCTGCAGGTGGAGGGGGAGGAGGGGCCTGGACTTTACCCCCTCTGGCTGCAGGAATGTGGTGGAGGAAGCAAAGAGACAGGATGATAAAAGGCGATCCAAGACAAGTGGATGCATTGAAATCAGGCTGATCTAATCCCTTCTCCCAGCAACCTGCCAGTCTTGGCTTTTGTCTCTCTCCTTCCTCGACCTGTCTCTTCCCTTCGCAGCCCTTGGCCTCTGTCTCTTTGTCTTTTCCTCTCCCTCTTTTTGCACTGGGCTTCTCCTGCATCCTTTCCTCAGTCCTGATTCCTTCCCTACACCCCCCCCCCCCCCCGCTCCCACTCCTCCCTTCTTCTCCAAGTGCCTTTGCCCCACCTCTCCCTGGTGAGAGGACAGAGAGTGCCCTCTTGTGGTAGGATAATTTTGCTGGCTTCTTCCTAAAACGTTGCTGCCATTTTCCAGGGCAGTACCTGCCAAAAAAGAAACTGCTGTGTCATCAACTCATACCACACACACACACACACACACACAACACATAAAGGGAGGGTTTTGCCAGCAGCATGGATAAGTACTCCAGAGGTATGCTGATAAAATAAGAGTGTTACTCTCTGTTGGATCAACTTAGAAGTTGCTTATTATTCAGTGTAGTGTACAGAACTCTGGAGTCCTTGGTGTTCTCTGCGCCTTGTTGTTTTCTTGCAGACGTTTCATTGCCAGACTAGGCAACATCTTCAGTGCCATTCAGTGGCACTGAAGATGTTGCCTAGTCTGGCAGTGAAATGTCTGCAAGAAAACAACAAGGCGCAGAGAGCACCAAGGACTCCAGAGTTCAACCCTGAACTACAAATATTCGCTTCGATTGGTACAGAACTCTGTTGTGAGTCACTAGGTCAGTTCAGGCGGGTCTAAAAAGATCCTGCTTCAGTGACGTTTGTGGGCAAAATATTCACCCTTCTGCATTGGACAACGTAGAAAAAAGTCCCAGCACACCTCTTCAGAGGTATGAACCAAACCTGTTTAGTCAGAGGGATTTTGTAACGATAAAGGCTTTACTGGTAACTGCATGGACAGGTATTTTTCCTAGCAACAATAAGGAATTTCCCAGTCCACCCTATGGCTCTGGGATCTGCTAGTGGTCTCCATCCAGATACCATCCAGATCCAATCACGTTGTTTCAAGATCAGCCAAGATCCACTAGGTGCAGGCAAGTTCTATTTAATCGACAGTGCCGTTCCAAAAGATGAAATGGCTTCTGGACATGGCTTCAACAAGGCCGCAATTGAAATGCGTGTATGTGAGTGTGAACATATGTGTTGTGAACTGAGGATCTTTTAAAATAAATGTCTAGAAAAACAGCTAACTAGAGTAAGCTTTCATTTCAAAATGATTTGTCCCTGCCACTTTTTTCTATCAGTGCGTGAACCACTGCAGGAGGGAATAGTTCCTTACTGGAAAATATACAGAGAAAGGTTAGCTCACATTTTTGTAATATAAGAACGCTGATCATCCCTTAAAACTAAATACAGGAGGTTCAGAAAAGGAAGTACTTTTTAAAGCAGCCCATTGTTAATTCAGTGCTGGCAAACACAGTAATAATCATCAGTTTGGATGGTGGCAACTGTAGGCTAAGCTAATTCATGGACGATATCAATGTCTGCTGGTATTGATAGCTGTTACTCCTCCTAAATCATAAACACCATGCATTACATAGCAGTTGCTAGAAAGTGTTTGTGGAAGAAATCTATTTTCTTCCTGTACATTCTTGTGAACTTTCTAGATACATTTGAGGCAGAATTCTGAAATACATAGGTTAAACTTTTGCCTGATCTAGCAGGGTTTCTCAAAAGTTCTTATGTTAATGCTTCCATCCCCTTCTGTCTGAAACAAGAATCCATTTTTCAAACTGCCCTGCAATAAAATTAACAAAGCCCACTTTGCTCTAGCAGCTGGCCAATTATCCTGTCACCATCGCTGACCAGCCTGCACTATAAGAATGGGCACAAGCACAGTTAGCCACAGAGAGAAAAATGAGAATGTGAGGAAAAAAATAAAATGGGGAAGAGTTAACTGAAGTATTTCATAATAAGGGAATATGTCAGATCCTTGCCTAACTCCAGTTGTACTTAAAAATGCCCCGTCAAACTTAATACTGATGACTGCATCCATGCAGTTCTCTCGGTGGTGTTACAGAAAGCTTTGTCAATGCTGTCTTCCTTCCCAGGCTAGACAACAGACCTGGGATCCCTACTACTTACAGTACCAGGGCCATTCCTTCTTAGGCTCTGGTTAGCCAGGTTGCTAAGGCCCCCAAAGGAGTGAAAATAAAACTTAATTTGAGTCAAGCTCTTGTAACTTCATGGACATTCAGTTCTCTTAACAATATGGGAGAGGTTTGCCATTACCTTCTGCTAGGATGCCTTGGTTTCCCTTTTTAGCCTGGGATTTTCTGGTCCCAAGTACTACCCAGATCTGACCTGGCTTATCTTACTGAGATCAGCCACGTGCTGCCACCTACCTGGGTTTCAGTAAAGAACATCTCTCTGTATTGAATAGCATTCTAGCAGAAGGAGGGTTGGCTTCTCCAGGTAGGACTGGATAGTGGGGTTCCACTCCTCATTTCTGCTATTGCAAAGTGGCAGAAAGATTATCACCATGATTTATGCGGCTAGGACCACCAACTATAGATCCATTTTAAAGTTCTAGTCAGAATAAAATTAATTTGGTAGATGAAGGAGGAATAGAGATTTCATAATGGGCACAGGTTTAGGTTACAGTATTTAGGTTTAACCAAGTAAAGCCTTGATTTTTTTTTTTTATTTAGAGAGCATTCTTGGGTTCTTTTTCTAGTTTTAATGAAAGGTGTTTGTTTGGGGCTTCATTCAGTACATTTTCCACTTCTGTGTGTGCAGCTATATATTTCAGAATGCTTTCCTTCGAAATAATTATTGTTTCAGTATAGCAAAAAAGGATGGGAAAATTCAAGGAAATTCATTCACAAAGATGGTGCTGGACTTGAGTTAAGGTTGCTGTACAAACCAAGCCAAACCGCAACATACCATTAATGTTTCCACAATTTCTGCCAGTAGCCTCACTAGGAGCACTTCCCCCTTCTAATACTGATAATCGGGTGGAATAGGACCTGCCTCTCAGCCCTTTAGTAGCAGATATTCTCTTATTCAGCATGTTTATATTAAACCAGAACTTTGCAAAATGTTCCTTGAAATGTAGACATATGACTCCAGAGAAGCTTGTGTTCATACCCTATGCCAGTGTTTCTCAAGCCAACCATGCTGGCTGGAGGATTCTGGGAGTTGAAGTCCACACATCTTCAAGTTGCCAAGGTTGGCTAAATAGCAAACACTGCCCTATGCTATTTAGGCAATCAGTGTAACTGAGGGCTCCTTAGGTCTACAAATGACAGGAGTGTTTCACATAAAGTCCCTGAAAACATCCCTGAAAAGGGGAAAAAGCTAAAAGTAGAGAATCCCCATATATACTCCATATATTACTCCCCATATATAACCCACAACAATTATCTACATTTATATTAAGTTTAATATAAATGTCAGACAGCAAGTTCTTCAACAAGTCTTTGTCCGCCTTCACACAGGTAACACATCGTGCAAAGCCAGCGTAACACTGGTTTAACTTGACACCTGTGGATGCTTCTCGCCACCTCTGCCCCAATCAATGCATAAACTTTGAACTTCAGTAATTTCCAGTGATATGAGAACCACTGCAGGAAACTGCCTTTCTGTGACAGCATCATGTAAATCATAGGCTTTTTTTGAAAAGTTGCAGTATATAATGAAGTGCTGACATACTGTAGAAGGGGTTAGTAGGTAAATAGTAGAAAAATCAATGCGTGGAACTTTCAGAGCTGGTAAATGACTTATCTCTAGTTCCAGAGGTGTGGGCTTGGAGCCTGGACTCTCACTCTGTACAACCTTGGTGAAATAATTTGGGTTGCCAGAAGAGTGAATTCAGCTAAGAGACCATTTCTGCCCAGGATGTACAAATGAACACCTAAAGGATTTTCTGTCCAAGAATGAATTCACACAACTGATTGATCTCTTTTTTTTTCCCCCACAAGTCAAAACCTTTCACCCCTTTGAGAATCAAACGTGTCGCTAAGAAGTTTTGGAAAAAAGTTTTAAATACTTGTATGAGCTGGAGTGGAATGCACTAAGGTGACAGGTAGAAAATAATTGCATTGTAGGAATGGCAGATGGCTCTGTGTGGAGTTAAATACTTCATCTTTTGTCATCTTCACCCAATAGGGACTAAGGCTATCTGAAGTCTGCCCTTGCCATTCCCTGCTGGGATTTCTCCTGCTGGATGCAGGAGAGATAGGACTTTTTTTTCTTGGAGGATCAGGAAGTTTGAGGCTCAGCTCCTTTTTTATTAGCAAATTAGTAGTGGTAGAACAAGTTGCCCTGGGTCAAAAGTCAGGGGTGGTTTCTTTTGGCACTCTGTTGTTCCTGCCCAGCAGTCACGTGCCTATCAGTTACCAGTGCTATCAGTGACAAAATAGAGCAGAGGCACTCTGCTTCTCTTTCTGCCACATCAGTACCCTCTTAGCCTTCCCTTCCTAAACTGGCAGCGTTAAAGAAGATACGGCTTCCCTCAGTGATCTCTGGCTCTGCATTGGGCAGCGGGTGGGGCAGGAACTTTCTGAAATCATGTGGCAAATTTTTATTGGCCAATGAAAGGCAACTCCAAAAGGTCACACGCATGCTGATGCAGAATAACCCCCTTGCCTCCCCACCCCACCCCACCCCAAGAATCTCAGGATCTGATTGGCATCCTGGGCCTGATGATTTGAGATCCTTTCCTGCTTTCCAAAAGTTTCAGTATGGCTCAAAGCTATTGGTTGGAAAATGCCACCAGCTGGCCACAGGTCAGTTTGAACATGGAGTTTTTTAAACCTCAGTTTCTCAGAGCTGCAAGCCTTTCATATTAATTGCCACAAGAGATAAGTGGGTCATTGAAAACTCTGATCTGCACCAACTATAGCCTAGGTGGAAGAGATTATTTGTATCCTATTTCTCAGTCTTTGGAGCAAATCACTTCCCCCCTCCAACTGTTTAATTATATACTCATTACCATATAATTATAGATTAAATATACATTATTATGTCCTTTAAACCAGAGGGCAGGTTACATGATAATTAGCACTGGATGTGATGAAGGTGCTAATTGTACTTCCCCAAACTCTTGAATCTCTGGGTGGCCAGTATAAAGCCTGCAAGAATTGCCCACTGTTGTTCTGCCTGGCCTTTGCTTTCGTCCCTCTGGGACTGACATCCTAACAGCCACTTGAAGTTGCTCAGCTAGGCAAGTGCTGAGATCTCCTAGGGTTTCAGAAAAGCCAGCCTACTTTCTGCAGAATTGTGAGGCATAGTCATGCTTTGCCTCTTAAGAATTTGCCAATTTTAACCAAATCTCCTTGTATCCCAAAAGTACACAGAGCAGAACTATACTGATATGGTTACAGTTCTGCTCCCTGTACGTTTTTGGATTAAAAAATTAACCCAGAGAAGTGCTCTTAAAAGTACAGCCCCACTCTCTTCTAGTGCCTAGTTGCTTCAAATAGATCATGTGACAAAGGTGGATATGGACCACAAGCTAGGTGATACAACTGTCCACAGAATTTGGAATCTACAGGGCCTTCCTCATATGCTCAGGACCAATTTAGATCTGATGCAGAAGCTTCATTATTGTTTTTCCTCCCATTGTTGTCATTTTCTATTTGGAATGTCTGTTTTTACTGCTAATCCTTCCTTCATTCTTTTTTTCCATTATGGATAGCTTTGTAATGCCCTTTGTAAGTGTTAGGAACCTTTTCTCTGACTTCTAGAGCTGTAGGGAGAAACATTAATGTCCTCTCCTCCACCCAGGACCAAGCCTTGATGCGCTTGCTGTCCCTCAGCTACTTTTAGAGCTACAAAAAGACACCAAGTGATCCAGTCTTCCATTTTATACCCATCTCCTGCCTTTGTTTTTCAGTCCCTCAAAAAACATATAATAAAACAGTGTGGTAGCATCCAGAAGTGGTATGTATGGGCATTTTTCTATAGGGGTATCTCTGAAAATGTTACCTCCCACCTTTAGTTTGAACCCAGCCGCTGCACTGTCATATAATTTTTCTGCATGCACAAGTCAGACTTTAGTTGCTCACACCTTGTAGAGGTCAGTAACCAGCTACATTGCACATAGCTTGTATATAATAAAGCTGTAGCTTTAATGCTCCCAATCAAGAATACCTTGTGCTCTTCCTTGTGTGATATGTCTGCAATATGTCCCTGTTTCACAGATATTGAATAGACCCATGAGCAGGCATTTGTATTTTGCCATGATCTTCTTTGGAATGGCCTTCCCTGTTGAACTCTAGATGGGTATATGGGCAGCAAAACAGAAGCAAGGTGCTCAGCTGGCATAGACTACTGCTAGTCTACAGCACCTTCATTCCATTTCTGCCTCCTCTTTAATTCACAACCTGTGGTAACTCTCACTATGTCAGTAGGCAATAAACATGAGGAAAGCAAGCTTTGGGGCAATAAACCCAAGCTGAACATTTATCTCACCCAAGGGCTTTGTGCCATTGCCGGCTGCAGGGAACAGTAGTGAAAACAGGAATTTCGTACTTCAGATTTTAAGTATTGTGGGAATGAGGACTGTTGGGGAACCTACAGAGCAAGGAGATGACAAGCAAGGCTTTAAACTCTAATGTGGTGGCAGTGGCAGCAGCAGCAGAGTGGCTGCCAAGCACTTTGAGAAGGAGAAGCCTTGTTTAGACTCTCCATTATATGAGAATTATGACACTTTGCCATAATAATAATAATAATAATAATTCCTATGAAGGTGAAAACTCCGTTTAATTTAAGTTGATCCCATTTTGGAACTCTGTGGCTTGGAATGAACAACTCCAGATTTTGCTTCCATCTTTCCTGACCTCAGGCAATTGTTCCTGGATGTGGCACACCCTTATGCCAGAAGCAGAGTTACATAAGTAGCCTGCTCATCCTTTGCTGAGCCTGAGACTGCCTATTTTAGCTGTCCAGGATAGCTAATTCAGAAAGGGAAGAGTCACAGAGGATGTGCATTGGCGGATGATAGAGGGGTAATGGGATAACCCTTTGTGAAAAGTGCTGATGAAATGGATTCTGGAATGTACTTTGTAGCCCGCTTCCTTTTATTGCAATGTTTCTCTAACTACAAACAGAGGGTAAAAGCAGGAATTGCCATGATGATGGGAAGATCCAAGTGCATTTATCAGCAATGAAGCAAATGTGGCTCTGGTGTCTTTAAAAGTTCTCCAGCTCCTTGGCTGGGCCTCCCCTGTTCCAGCCTGAGGCCCCCAGATGTCTTGCATTGCACACATCTGTTTGACAGCTTATTTTCTGTGGTGGAGAAAGCGGCTGTGGCTATGGGTTTGGGGAGGGAATCTGTCTGCTAGCAGAGGGAGAGAGAAAACAATTGTGGAGAGAAGGTTGGGAGAGCCAGCTCAAGAAATGGATTTGTGGTTGGGGGAGAGGGGAGTGGGACACAGTGCAGAGGTGTCTGGGGTTTGGGACGGGCCTGCAGCAGAGTCCACTGTGTGGCTTTCTTATAGGGAGGCAGAGTCTGCACTTCTTTTTGGCTGTGCACATGGGGGAAGATGATTAGCCCCGTGTGTGTGTGAAGGGGGTGCAGAAACCTATCCCTTTTGTCGGGGGGAGACTGTATGAGGGAATTATTTGGTTCTCCTCCCCAAAGGGGCTTGTGCTGTTGGGCTTGGGAAGCTGCCCTGTGCTGTATGCGCCTCATGGTACCTCCTGGGATCCAATATAAACAATAAAGTCTTTGTTACTTTGACCTGCTGGCCAAGAGCCAAGCAAATTCTTTGCGTATTTCCTCTGCTCAATTCCCTCCTGCTACCCACCCCCCCAGACTTTTCCAAATCTGCTCCTGAGTACATAAGGAAATGCAATGTGCTGCAGCAGCCAGAGATTCATCCGAAGCCACCCCTGCCCCCCTCCCCAATGCCTTGGCTGCCCATCAACTCTGGCTTCCAAAAGAGCCCTATTCCAGCCTTTAGGCGAAGAAGGGAACAGGAAACTGTAGCAGAAGACTGGTCTTGAAATGTGTGTGCAAGTGTGGAGATAGGTGAGCTGTGTGCTCTGTACGGGGACCTTGAGTGGCAGCAGATGGCTCAGGTTTAATACTGTGAAAGAATTGGGCATTGGAAAGCAATGAACATTGCAGGAAGACCACAGGTGCAGGATGAGGACAAGCAGACAAGGCTTAATTTGTGCAAGAATACTTTCCTCCCTTTCTTTGCAATTAAGTCAGGCAATTAAGTTTATTTTAGTGCTGGTGTTTAGTTCTCAAACATACAGTATTAATGCAGAGCTTTTGAGCGTGTGCAGAGCATCTTTCTCTCAGCAATGAACAACTGTAAGCTTCCCCATGTGCAATGATGAAGTCGCCAAGGGATGTAAGATGCAGTTAGATGAAGTTTTGGCTAATGTAGGTGAGGAGAGGGTAGCAGAAGGTTGAAAATTTCAGATTGTTTCTTTCATACAGTTTTCAGCCCACCTAAACAGCAAGCCTCAGTGGAACCCGAGGGCAGATATATTCATCCGATGAGCTCAGCCAATCCAGTAGTAATTTTAGTTCTCTTTTAATTCTTCAAGTAAAAGAGCCAGAAAACATGGGGTGATGTTTCACTGCTGCAAATAGGAGCTCTGTATCATAACGTTAGGGCAATAGCTTCCCTGCTAAGAATGGGGAGGCATGAAACTTGGTAGGAAATGCAAGCAGTCCTTTGCAAGGTGGTGGTCTTCCTGGGGGAAACTGGGATCTTGAGCTGTAGAGATGACAGTGGAGCAAACAGTAACGTAAAGCAAATTCTCTGAATGGAATCTTTAAAGCTTATTACAATGTTATTTAGTCACATGTGCTATCTTGAATTGGACCACTGTGTTTTTCTTAAAGGATCCATCTCTGTTTTGATGTTTCTGTAATACATAGGTGAAAAGTCATCTGTGGGTGAAATGTACCCTTTGGTGAACCTAGCAATGGTATCTCTATAATTATCCATGGAGGCCACAGCAGGACCATGGCAGTGTGACACAGCTGCCTCTTTCCCTGCCATTAAGGGCAGGTTAGTGGTTGCAGGGCTGAGATCTTCTGAACTTGCTTCTAAGCAAACAGACACTCACTTTTAGGAACAGGATAGAAATGCAGACCCTTCTGTTAGAGAGAGGCTGAAAGAACAACAGGACCAGGCTGTCTCTGGTGGCAAGGGTAGGGATGACACAGAAAGGATTTCTCAATATCTTGCTAGTATCCTTGGGTTTGAGTTCAATTTAAGGGGTGTGGAGAAGAATGGGACACAGCAGGGAAATGGGGAGAAGGGAAATGGGAGATGAAAAATGATGGGTGAGCCTAGGGATTCTAATAAGAAAATTGCTTCCAGTCCTAAAGTCTGCAATTGTGGGTTAAAATTACAACCATTCCCCAAACTACATCTCCTCGTAAATCTCCACATCTCGTCCAGTTCACCCCGACAACAGGAAAAGCAAAGCCACTGTCGGGGGAGATGTTATTTATTTATGTGAGTAGAAATATATGGAGGGGTTTGTTCAGGGTTGGGGTTTGAAAAAAATAGCAAGAATTGGATCATTAGGCCAGAAAGATGATCAGTCTGTTAGCAAATTCTGCTCACTCTTCTAGATTTGTTCCACTGTAGAGCTGTTGTCTTCATCCTTAATTAGAATGGCCACAAAAAGTTAGCAAAGTACAAAGTAAATAGTGCACGCAGGCATAAACTGAGGAATTAATCCCTAATAATCCGTATGCTACTAAATCATATTGTATGAACAAGCTACTTATTACATCTTACTAGGAAGAAACAAACTATCATTCGTTGCCTCTCCCCTTCCATTTTGACGCTATGGAGATCCCTCCATTCTACAATCTTATTCATGTAAGCAGATGGGCTTGTGCAGATGCAGCTAGGTTGCCCCACTGCTGTGCACATAACTGCATGAAGTTCTTGCTGTGCTCCACTGCAGCCACTAAACCTCTTCAAGATTTCTGGCTAGGTTTCTCAACCTGATGCAAAACCTGAAATGCCTGGAGTGTTTGGCTGGAAAATTTGTCCAAGGTATGGCTGACTAAATAAATAATCATAATGTCTGAACTCCTCATGCTCCATGTGTTTGTCTTTCTCTGTTTCTCCAAAAACCCCTTTGACTCTAAATGCTTTAACCATGTGGCGGAGTAGTAAACTTTTATTCAGAAGCATTTCTGAATGGTTGGGGGTAGGGGAAAAATGAAGGAAGATCAGCAATAAAAATGCCCAAACACCTGGGCACTGGAAGCTCCATGCACACACTAACCTTTTATGTGGGGAAGGGAGGAAAGATTGAATGTGGAGGCAGATGTTACAGTATTTGCCCTGGTCTGAGATAGAAATAAGACCTTGAAGCAGAACATAGGAACTGCAAGGCGGGGGCTGTGGCGAGATATCCAAGAACTGCAGAAGCATTGAAGAATATTCCCCGTGGTAGAAGAATGGCTATAATGTTAGCTTATACATTTAAAAAAAAGGCTTTTCTTTAAGCAAGGGAAAGCAGAAGAAATTCAAGATTAGAAATGGGATCGCTCTGAAGTTATAACATTGGCCAGTGGGTGGGACAATCTGCAGGTAAAAAGCTGCCTAGAAGAGCTGCTTGTCTTCCCCTCTTTACATTTCTACCAATACAAATGTCCCAAAAGCTGACAGTGGTCATGCCCACTGACAAGTATAGTCATCATCCCAAGTCCATTTTATACAATCCAAATGAAGAAGAAAAGCGTATCATTCCAAACTGAAAAATATATGATTGAACACTCCCCAGATGAAAAGACCACATCCTGAAACGTAATATATCTTGGAGAAATCAAGGCTATACCTCTATCCCTCATGCCAGTAGTTTTTAACACAGAGAGGCACTGAAGCATCTCCTCTTCTGTATGAAATTTCAACATGATACAATGCAAGGAAATCTATCGTCATGTATGTTTAGAGGCGTAGACTGCCAAATCCTGAAGATTCCAGATAAGGATAGTACAATCCACAGTAAAACAGAATTAAAATTCATTTGAAACCTCCCACCTTTTCCTGGCTTAGGGCACTTCCGCAAGAAACTGTTTCTACTTCCCCCCTCTTTCAAAGCATTTTGAAACTGGTTGTGTGACATTCTTTCCTCCTGTGGATCTTGGAAAGCTGAAAACAGGCACAAGTCCATCACTTTCCCTCCAGCAGAAATCATCATTAAGAAAGTGCCTTGCTTCCTTAGCTGTGGTAACTCTTGGCATAACAAAATTTCATTATCCCAACTCCACACCGAAAGAGGAAAAATTACTTGCTACATCCCCTCCTGTGTTTTTGATTGTGTGAGCTTAGCTGCCTGTTTCACAAAGCCAAACCAAACCCAAACCCAAACCTGAACTCTTGTTGTGAGGGAAAAGCTGCCTGTCAGGATGTCAGTCTTCCTGGATATCTGTTCCTGCTGAAAGGAGTGAGGATGGCATAACACTTGTTTTGTAGCTAGCCATTTTCCCCAAGTCTGCAACCATGATTACTGTATGTGTTGCAGCGTAGGGCCTTTCTTTGTGTGGGGAGGGGAGGGGAGCTTACCTGAGCACCTTGGCTGTGAGGGCAGATGAGGCAAGAGTTTGGTGTATATTGATTCAATTAGCAGGGGAAATCAAGTCTGGCAGTTTTTGCATGGACTGTGAAACTGATGAGAAATGGATTAGAAGAATTAGGTCTGGGGTCTTGGGTAGGGTTGCTATGAAACTGACAGCTCCAGATTCAGGAGGCATGGAAGGCAACTGGCCTAAAGCACCGGAAAATGGTCAGTCCCCCAGGTTCTGTGGCACTCCAGCATCGTCAGTGAAAGAACAGGCGGAGCCAGAGAAAAGGAAGCCCATGGGCAGGCCCGCAACTAGGGTCTGTGTCACCTGGGGCAAACATGGATTCCATGTCCATTTTGGCGCCCCCCCAGTGCTCATTTTGGTGCCCCCCACAGCATGGCGCCCGGGGCACATGCCCTGCTTGTCCCCCCCGCCCCCCAGTTGCGACCCTGCCCACGGAGAATTACACTGTGGGACCCAGAGTTCCAAAGGTCACCCCAAACAGAAAGTTCTTGCAGCAGGTTCAAAGGCTGCTCGGGCTTACCCTTTGGGGAACCTGGCCAAGTGTCGTATAGCTAAAGGGAAACCTCCCCAAGTCACCTGTCTCTGCACCTGGACCTAGTAAAAGGTCCAGGTGCAGTAAGAGGATATCCCTCTGCAGATCTCACAGAATATAATGAGAAATCAGGGATACAGGATTCTGTTGAAGTTTTAATCTGTCCTGCAGGCAGTTCAGAGATCAGTGCAGCTTGGGACACAAGTTTCCTGCTGGTGGTCTTATCTCTGCGTATCCCTGTGCCCACACAGACATTCACTTCCTCGGGTTCGTGGTTCTGTGCTACAGTGCATTTTCTCTTTGTGGATGATCTGTTTGGCAGCTTCTGCTCTCTGCTTTGTCCTGCCACCTTTTCTTTCTACATTTCTTTTTCTACTTTGAACAGCTCTGACTTTCCACTGTGCAGCTATCTGCTAATGGGAATTTACTGGGCCCTGTCTGGTTAGGTCCTAACTTTCTGAGCTTGGATTAATCGCTAATGGTCCAATATGGGATGGGTAATTTGGAATAGGACTTTGTTATTTTGTATCCCAGCTCTGAGTTCAAGGGCACAACCCGGCTAAGGAACTAAGCATAACTTTGCAGAAATCAAGCAGAAAAGGGAGGGGGAAAACTGTGCCCCTGAAATTATTGCCTTAGGATGTCAGGGGAGGTGGCAGAGCTGTTCTTGCTTACTTAATTAAGAGCAAACAACAATTTGAGTCTGCCACCCTCCTATTAGCTATGCCAAGGGCTGTTATCTGGGAGCTCCCTACTCACATCACAGGCCTGCCACGGACTTTCAAGAGCTGAATGTTCTTTGCCTTCTTTCGTACATGCTTTCATTCAGTTGTGCACTACAAAGAGCTATCGCGGAAGAATCCTCGTTCTTTCTAGTGTCTAGTTTGCAAGATTGAAGAGTGCAAAAGTGTGGAGTCTAATATGATCCCACTATGTGCTCCATTCACACGCAAACATATACACACACTGTTTTGAATTCTTGTGGAATGCAGGAGCAGCCTTCATTCATTCATTCATACATACATACATACATACATACATACATACATACATACATACATACATATCAAAATAGCAGACAGGATTACTAATGGTGAATTCAGCAAGGAAGGGAGTGAGATGCTGCTGAATTTGAAAGAAAGGAGAAATCAGGAATAATACAGTTACAATAAAATGATTCCCGAAAGAGTGACTTTTCAAGTATGGTAGAAAAAGAAACCAGGTACCTTCCTCAAGATCCTCTGGGAAAGTTGGATGGTAGCTTCTAGGGCTCCACTGTTCCCCAGACTTCTACCCAGCTTCCCCCATGTGTATTTCTTGCATCTACTCCTTATACACAAGGCCCCCTTCATCTGAATCCCAAGTGCTTTTATGGGTTTATAAAAATAATCCAGTCTCCTTGGCTGATTTCCCAGAACATCAGAGCAGCAATTCCTTCAGGATGTAGCTGGGGAGGACCCCCCCACCCAAGATATCAGGTACTTGAAGTGCTTATGGGTGTTTCCCCCCACTCTTCTCTTCCTTTCTGAAAACTAAGGTTGCTGTGCAACTGTTACATAAGCCATCTTTTGAGCCTGAAATCATGTCTGGAAAGGCTGTACTGCTCAGAGAATCAACAGATGCCTCTGCTTCCACCTTTTGTCCTTTTTACTGTACTTACTTAATTCAGTATTTTTTAAAGTTATATTTATGTGATTCTGGAATAATAAACTTTGAAAGCTCTGCCTTCTAAATCAGTGCAGGATTGGTTCAAATAATAGAACAGAAAACTATTTTAATGTTATTGCATCTCAGGGAATGTTTAATAAGGGTTGTGATTCCCTTGCTGCTGGAGATGAAATGTTAACTCTAATGGTTTGCACTTGGGCTGAAATCAATATGATTTTTAATATTACTCTAGATTGATTAAACTCAGAAGGAATCTGGTAGCAACTTTTCTGGCAAACAAATTTTATTAAAAGGCATAAGCTTTCATGAGCTGCAGCTCATTATATCAAATATCAAGAGTGGCTTGACTGATGTAGGTGTGAAAGTAGGATGAGTCAGGAGATGAAGGCAGGTTGGTTATGCAGATGTGAGACAAATTACAAGTATCTTATCAATTAACAATTGTAATGTGTTAAAAAGCCATTTTAACCCACCTAATCCCAATTTAAATCTTACATCAATCAAAAATTATTATGTGTCCAATACACACAAATCAATTTTGTTGTTGCTGTATTAACCTTATTTTAAGAGAATAAAAAAAAGAGAATTTAATGTGATTTTAAGCAATCCTCCACTGATTTAGAAGGCAGGACGTTCAAAGTTCAATATTCCAGAGTCATACAAATATACATTACGTATTTATACACATAAATACACATTTTGGCTTCCTAACACAGCTCTCTTCCTATAATGTCTGGATTGATTACTGCATGTTAAAGATACATATGATCTTGACTGTAACACTAATACAGTGGATTTGGAGGGGCATACAGACAGAATTACCATACAACACTGGAAGGAGAAATCTATACCTGATTTGCTGCAATGGTGTGTGTGGCTTGTCAACAATTGAATTAGATTTTAAAAAAAACAAACAAAGGGCAGGGAAGAAGACTTTAGACCAACAATTTGGTCAACATTTTTAGAATTGTTTCGCCTATAACATAATTTCCCAGGCCTTTTTCCTTTTTTTAATTATCACAATTATTAATGCTGGGGTCACACTATGTTATTAATAGTATGATATTATCATTAACTTTTAGATATGATAGCTAACCAGAACTCAGTGTTCAGTGCTGACCGAACTCTGAATACCAAATACTGGGGACAAGTGTTGTTGTGGAGGGGGAGGCAGGTGAGCTGTTGATTTCATGCCCTGGATACAGGCTTCCCGGAAGCATCTGGCTAGCACTATTGGAAACAGGATGTGGGACTTAGTGGACATTTCATCTGACCCAGCAGAGCTCTTCTTACGGTCAGACATGGGTGGTTGTGAGGTTAAGCGCCATCCGTTCTCCTGCATCCTTCTGAATGACGAGAAAGGAAGAAAAAGGTAGAACATATGCAGTTATGAAAACATGTGCTGATTGTCTAGTGAGTGCAGGAGCTCTGTTTGAACCAAAATGATGTGCGCCTTTGTTCATCCTCTCTTTCAGTGGATCTGTTTCATCGATCAGCTCTGTCACTTCTCCAGTCACAGTAATATGATAAAGGCAAGCATTGGAGGGAACATTTCTTTCCATTTCTCTTCATTTCTTGGGGGTTGGGAAAAAAATAGGAAACTTCACTGGCACTTTCAGATTAGAGACTTACCATTGGAACTTGCCATTTTGTTTATACAGTCAACTATAATTGAATAACTGGATTAATTTTAATATCACACATATATTTCTTTTACTTATTCAGTAGATTTCTATTTGGCCTTTTTTTCAGGCATTCCAAGTGGCTTACATACTCTCCTATTTTAGTCCCAAACAACTCTGTGAAGTTATGCTGCTTCTGTGTATGGGTAACTAATCACTAATGTTAACTATACTGAAATGAGCAGACAGCCACATATAAGATCCTATTTTTTGTGTGTTTTACAAAATCCTATTTCTGTGCTAGACATGCTGCAAGCAAGATGTATGTACATACATAGACTCTTCACTGGATTTCACATTTGAAGCCATTTTCACTCAGCTATTAAAGCTGTTTGGTTGTAGTTTACTGACTAGCAGCAACACTACTAAATTAGTATTTTAGTTCTACTTTGTATATGAAATAAAGACTATTTAGAAAATTTTAAAAATTGAAATAATATTTGTGCAGAGACAACTAAAAGAGAAAATGAACCTGCAGGTTTGAATTTGAATACAATTTAAATAAAATAATAATTTAAAAGATTTCTGGAAAGGGCTAGGCAGCAATAGTCTGGATGGTGTCCTTTAGAGAGAAAGTTTACTTTAAGCTTAGCATCATTTGAGAAGAATCCAATGGAAGAAATCATGATTTATTTTCGGTCAGCAGATACCAAAGTAATACCATAGTTTGCTGTTCATTTATAAATCATGACCATGGCTTAAGTCGTATTTCTTCCTTGGCTTACTCCTAGACTATTTTTTTTTTTGCTTTGCCTTCCTTCTTTTCCTTAGTACTAGCAAAAAAATGGAAAAACCATGGGTTGCCATAACAAGCTCATCAGCAATGTTACTGCCCTCTTTATGGCATGTTCAACAAATCATAGTGTGGGTTAGTGTAATGTATGAACACAGCCATCTCCATGTTAAGAACCAAGAAGGTATTGGCTACATTGATGAGATTTCTGTAGTTTTCTGGGTTGCAGTATTGTTACATGCTCTAGAAATAGTTTTTGAGACTATTTTTCCTCTGTAGGTTACCTCTATTTTGTGAGAGGAAAACTGAATTCTACAACCCTTATATGCTATGCAAATCAAGCAGAGATCCTTCTTTTACATAATATTATTCTGCATCTGTTACTCATAGGTGTAAACCAACTATGAAAGTAGCAAAGGAACTACGGTATGCAGGACTTGAAACCCTCCTAAATGTTAAATAACTTGCTCGGCTTCTAAGATGTCACCAGCTATCCATGGAGGCTTAAGGGCTAGAAAACATGCTTTCTTTAAAAAAGAAGAAATGTTAGATCCTTCTGCAGTTTTTCTGTCCTTTGGCAATATCACCAGCCATTCATAACTACAGTTATTCCTTTCCATCATTTCATCACTCAAGCAAGACAGAAGAATTTGGAGGGTGAAGCATCCTATGTTTCTTGTCTCAGAATGGTGGGAAACTGTCCTGCTGGGTTTTAGCAGTCATGACTGGAGGGGATTCTGGGATCTGCAAAATGCAGGCCTGAGGGTTTCCTATAGTTCTGTGGTTGCAGGTTGCCCACCCCTGTTGTAGAGTCTATATTTTGTGACTCATAAGATGACTCAGCCTGTTTTTAGATGTACATACACAACATTCCCAGCTCTGTTTTTCATGCAGCCTTTGGGATTGCTTGCCCTTCTAGTCTGCAGCTTTATCTTCATCCCCCCTGCATTCTATAGAACTGTTCTTTTCATCCACCTGCTCCAAATAAAGAGAGAAGCAGCAATACCGAAAACAACACAAACTCCATAAGATACACAAGTCCTGGTGATGTCACTTAGGATATGAGGGGAGCAAAAGGAATCTGGGAAGTTTCTTCCCACATAATTGAATTAGTAGGGAAATGTTTTGGCAGAACATTTTGTATCCACAGTGTTTTGTCACCCGGACAACATCTTGGTGGGGAATTTCAGGCAGCTGCCTATGTTGGGTGTGGGAATAGGATCCCATCTCACACTTTAACTCCTTCACATGGAATTAAAGAGACAGTGCTGTCCACATCACACCAGGGCTGGAAATCATCTTATGAAAAGAAACCTCTGACAGGCCTAAGCAGGTTGAAATTAAGGTAACCCACAGATGACCCATGGGAGTGCTGTTTTATTATAAGGATTACTAACCTCCACAATGACTGGACAAATTTGCGGGAATCAGAAATAGAAAAAGCGTTTGGTTCATATGCTCAGATTCCCCTAGTGCAAGCATGTGGGTAGTGGTAGATCCAGTTTTCAGAACAATGTTAGCACTGTTGCTTTCATCAAGAAGAACAACTTTGGAGTGGTTTCCTAAGGTAGATGATTCAAAAGCTGTCATGGGTAACTTCTGGTGAGAATCAATACAACATCTCCAGGTTATCCCTTCCAAGGCTCTGGCCCATGTTCTACTCATCCTTTATAATGTCTACAGATTCTTGCTCAAGTAACTCTTTCTTCCCTTTTTAACACATTTCTCTTGTCCTTTTATCTCTTTGATTCTCCAAAGCTTTTGTACATGATATTCAACTTTTATTTTATTTTTTTACATATAGGGATCTGTACTTCTATGTTCCCAGTCTTCCTACTCTTCTCTTATTCAATCCAAAGTTTTTCTTTTTCTCCCCTTTTGCAGATATCCTTTTCTTTCTTCTACTCTCCCTTGAGTCCATATTTTGTAACATGATACATCTTACAACAATGTATTCAATTCATCATTCAGAAAATACAGAGCTGTTGGTTCAAACTCTTCCATGGACTTCTGTACTTTTTGTGATCTTTTTTAATTACACTAGTCAAAATCCCTCCCCCCCAGTAAAAACACTTCTTAAGGCCAACTTCTATATAGGCTAGATCCATCTCTCTCCACTATTTTGTAGAATATCAATGTTCAAGGAATGTTATTGTATTCAATAATTTGCCCTTGAAACCCAATAGTGTGTTCTTTAGAAGTGTAGCAGATGCCATAAACAATCTACTTTTGTGTTCACCTTCCCAAAGTTAGAGATGCATGGATACTAACTAAAATTCATTAATTGTTCATCATAATGAATCATTACTTACCATGAATTTATGGGACATGAAAAAACTAACCATTGATTTCTGTAACATTCTGTGGCAATGCTCATTGCATTCCATAGACGTGATGCAATAATGCAATGAATATTTGTTTCCTTTTCCCTACCATCTTCCAAAAAAGAAGATCAAAACTGAATAAGACAATACACTCTAGGGGCCAAAGGGAACATAGCTGAAACCAAAGAGACCCTCAGATTATACTGTGTTTTGCTGTTACAAGTACACAGTCATAAAAAAGATAATATCTTTGAAATATGAGAGGGAACTCCCTGAGGACACTCAGTTTAGAGATATGCAATTTCTAATTTATGTAATAAGGTAACCTAAATAACCTAAATCAATACTGTGTTAAGGACAAATGTGAATTAAACCAAGAAATCTTGACGTCCTTCTGTACAGAGTTCCTTCCTTCTGATCGACCACTATACTGTAGGTGTGGATCCCCTTTTCATTCTCCAGTTGAACTTACACATACTGAGAGAATTGGCAACAACAAGAATCATAATGTCTGCATGACTTTGTGCCATGCTTAGAGATAAAAAAGGATTTCACTATAGATCTTTTACGGAACAAATCTGGGTTTTTCATTTCCACCTTGCTTTTTTTGGGGGGGCACCCCCAAAATTTCACACATGATATTGTGTGATCACCTATGATCCCATGAAGTATTACAAAAGAGAGGTACACTCTGAAGTGAGCCCCATACTGTTGTGTGTGTACAGAGCATATTTATTGTAAAAAATGAACAAAAAGTGGAATTACAATTGCCCATCTCTTCATACATTTCCTAAAGTAAGGAGGAAGTACTTCCTGCTTAATCCCTAAACCAACTAGCAAATTTATTTCTGGCAATTTTTTTTTTTAATGAATTGAGGTAGCAGAGGTGATCTAAGGAAATTGCTGTGACTCAGACATTCTTGGTAAACTATGGTCTCAACAATGTTTGTTGAATAAACCACATACTGAATCCATATACAGTACTGTAAAGCGATTCATGAACCAGATTCACAAATTGCACAAACACCAAACCAACCACTTTGCAGCTTAGAACAGGAGTGGGTAACTGACAAACTTAGGGCTGGATGTGACCCACAAACTGCTTTTCAGCAGCAACCAGGACCTCCCCAAAATTCAACAGTAAGATTACTGAACATTGGTAATACAATTTGGCATTAGTCTGAAGTGGAGTACAAGACACATGAAGTACAAGACACATGACTCACAAATCACTGGAAAAAGAAGTAGAAAATGTCACCCCTAATCATACGATGTGGCCACATTCATTTTGCATCATAATCCCACTCAATATGATCTTCACTCCCACCAAACCATTTGGCATGAAATGGCTAGAAAACATGGCTAATACTGTGCTTATCTATCTATCTATCTATCTATCTATCTATCTATCTATCTATCTATCTATGTGTTAGATTTATATCCTGCCTTTTGTTCAGGAGCTCAAGGAGACATACAGAGTGCTCTCTCCTCTCACTTTTTCCCCATAGCAACAACCTTGTGTGGAGAGAGAGCAACTGGCCAGAGTCACTCAGTCAGCTTCCGTGACTGAGGGTGGACATGGTCTGGTCTTTCTGGTGCTAGTCCAACACCTTAATCTCTATGCCACAATGACTTATATTGAGATATAAACCCAGTCAGTGGCCTTGTTCTCATAATATTGTAAGGCCAGAATTCACAGAACTCCATGTGAGTTTACACAACACACTAAACTATAATGTAGTGTACATAGTTGTGGCTTATCTTGTCGTATGAATGTAACTAGTAAATCAGTGTGGTTCCCTTTAAGCTTGGGATCCCTGGAGGCAAGAATTCTACACTGTTCTTTCAATCTTCTAAGGCAGCGTTTGTGCAAACTTAGGAATACTCTGATTCCTCCCAAAATGATACATGAATTCGTGTGACCCCTCCATGAATAAAAGTAATTGTTTCCCTGGGGCTAGGGTTGGGCAAGAAATATAACTCTGTGTGTGTGTGTGTGCGCGCTGTACTGTTTTTTATCAATTACTTGCTCTTTACAGCAGCAACTGTAGAAAAGCTTGATTCACACAAATAAGATGTTGCAAACTTTTATCAGCCCTTCAGTGCTGCTGGTAGATTGGTCATCTTTAGCTTTTCTATTATCACCGAATAAAATCCTTGAAAAACTAGAAACCTAAAATAATGGATAGAAATACTGGAGTTCACTAACATGCAAGACTATTCCGTGTCATGCCTGCAGAGAGATGCTGGAAACTGAACAAATATTTCCAAGAGAAGCTGAACAAAATAACATTCTATAATATAAAGAATAATGTAAAGAATACAGTATTTTTGGTGTTCCATAGAACCCTTATGCCTCTGTTCAAAAAAGAAACAGATGGAAAACCAATTTGTAAGTTTAGCAGTACACAAAAGTCTGAATTTGGTTACTATGCCTGAGGCAAATAAGATTAAAAAAAAACTGTGCCCCCTCAAGCAGCTCATGTCCCACACAGGAGATCATGGCCCACAAGTTGAAGGAATTGTAGGTTGTGTTTTCTGCCTGGGTCCTCAGAGTCACATCTCCTTACTCTATAAAATTGCCTCTTTATCATGTGAATTTCCCATGGGGGCTACTCAGAGATGTTTATTTTACTGTTCATACAGTCCCTGCTTTTCTGTTTGGCAGCATCTGAAGTTGTCTCTGATACTATGGTGACCCCCCCTCTGCCCCTCTTCAAAGAATCTGGAAGTCCCATTCACTTTAAGAGAACACAAATCACCCTTTTGGGCCTGAGCTAATGAAGAGTCAGTATAACGGCTGCTCCAGGTAGAAGAGGTCCAGCCCAAACTCTGTTGCAAGCACACTCTAGTTCAGGAAGGGCATGTAGGTAATTCAGGCTGAGAAAGGAGAATGTAAGTGCATTTTTTCTTGAATTTTAGACTCTTTTTTTTCCCAGTACAGACCCCCCACCCCACCCCAATTAAATATAAAAACACAGTTCCTCCAGATCCCAGACAAATCTAATCTTTCAGTTATGGGCAAGAGAATGACTCCTTTTCTTACCTTGCATAGGAACAAACTACTCATTTGGTTAGAACAAATGTATATAATGGGATCCTGACAACTGCTTTGGAATTGGAAAAACACTTCGGGAAAAGACACTTGGGAGCAGAGATGGAACAGAGTGGGTATTTGACATTTCTCTCTGCCCATCATTTCTCTCCTTTAAATAACCCACAAAAACTATTCCCTCTGTGAGATTACAGGAATGAAAAACACATATTTGAAAACCTGGGGAAAAAGAAAATGGCAGGGAAAGGATTAAATATTCTTCATTCTCCACAAAACTATTGTGTCAAATATTTTTAAAAACAGTTAAAGATGGGTTTATTAGCTATGTTTATGTGCAGTGTGTGGTCATGCCATGTAGCCTGACTGAATACACATATAGCCTGAGCTGATAGACTGTGTATTTAATATGTCTTACTCCCAAATTAGCATGCATAGGATTGCAGCCACTGGCAGGAAATTGGAGCCTGTTTTACATTTTACAGTCTGTGGTTAATGGAGTTGTCAAAGGCAAATACATAGTAGCATCAGGAACGCATCAAGAAAACGGGGGGGAAAGGAAATTTTACTGCATATATTGATGTTGGACCTTTATTTCAAATTTGGGTTCAAATCATACAGGCAGATGCTTATAGACTCTGGGATGTTGGCACCTGACAGCAAATGGCCTGGATTCTGTTTTCCAAATCTTCACTCTCACAGGGCAGGAGATAAGATCATCAGAGGAAATTTTAGTGCCTTGTATGAAATAGAGAAGCCCAGGATACCAGAAAGGTTTTCCTTCTGGTTGTACAAGACAGAAATCCACATCCACATATTTGGCCTTACAAGTGTTGTTACAGATTCTCAGAGGATGGGAAGCTTGAACTTAAGAATTAGAAATAGAGGAGAAAAGGGAAAGTGATCCAAAGCTCTGAATTCTATTTCTAGAAATGAGAAGCTGTAAAGGAATGGGAAAGCTAGATCAGATCAGACGTGATGCTGAGTGACTTAGCATGCTGCCATTTAGGATTCCTGAGTGGCTACCCTCAATATATATATGTATTTCTGTCCCATGGCCTGACTTAAACCTGATGGCTAAGGTTCCAGATAATCTGCTTCTTCCAACCAAGCCCAAATCACATTCTCCAAAGCTTCTCCCCCAGAAGATTGGAGATCGGGAAGTTTTCCAGTACTGCTGAAGTGATGAATGGCTGTTTTAGGAATGGGAATACCATCCCCTTCTTGAAGACAGCTGGTACCCCCCATAGCCATTTACAGCACCCCAAATCCAGTTTCCAGTTCCCTCTCTTGCAGTTCAAGCTAGAAGGGGCAGGGCTCCAGCTACAGGTGGCCAAGCTCATGCTGCCAGGGGTCTTGTCTACATCCTTGGAGTCCACCAGGTCAAAAGAATCCCTCATAATGCTTCAATGTATTGCCCAGCCATTTCATCAGACTCTGTCCAGGAGTCATCTAATGCCAATTGGGTATGAGCAATTTTGTCTGCAAAATGCTTTGCAGAAAGATTCAGTGGCCTAAAGGCCATTCAAGTGGCCATTCAAGTCATCTTGAACAAGACCATTGAATGGCATGCCACCAACACAAGAAAGGCAGACAAGTACCTGCACAAAGATGGAAAAATACTGAAATACCCACAATGGAAGAATGGATTGTGAAGACGATGGAATTTGCGGAAATGGCAAATTTGACCTGTTTGATCAGGGATAAGACAACAAGTACTTTTATTAAAGACTGGAAACCTCTTACAGAGTTTTTTCTGAAAATGCAAAAAAATGAACTGGTGATTTATGGATTTGCTGATTAAAAAGGGTCAAATATTGGAAGAAGGGAATTATGATTTAACTTTAAAGAGGGAGGAGAGATAATAAGTTCACTTGTAACTGCTGTAAAAAAAGATAAGAAGTCGCTTCTTTATATATCTTTTCTTTTTTTAATTTGTACTACTTTGCACACTTTTCTTATCTTTTCTTTTCTTCTTTTCTTTTCCTTAATCTTACTTCATATTATTTCATGTTTAACTTTTACTTCTGTGAAAGTCCTTAATAAAAATTATAAAAGAAATGCAGAGAAGTACCAATGCTTTGCTGCTCTTTGGCCCAAACATGGACTTGTACCTGTGATTGGCCATGCTTGCTCTTCTGGTTTTGCCCCTGCTGTTTTAGGCATCTCTTCTGCTGCTTCATCTCCTTGAGCTTCTCACTAGACCAAGAGACCAGCAGGCAAGCAGAGGCCTCTTGGCAGCAAATACATCCAACATCCAGTGACCTCCCAATTGTGAATTCTAGTACAGCAATTGACAAGATACGCTGTGAAACTGCCCACCAGGTCACTGGGAAAAGTGCCACGTATTCTTTGCCAGAAATCCTCACTTCTGGGTCTTGGTATTCCTAGTCCTTTAAGTGTGTGGAAATACTGGCTTTGGGCACCTGAGTATCCAGGGTTGCATCCCCTTACATGGTACAGCTGTGAGCTCATTGGAATCCCAGCCACCGCTGCCTGACCAGCATGGACGGTTATTGTCTGTTGTCACAAGAGCAGTGAGGGCCCTGTTTGCAGCTTCCTGCTCTATTATTACAGCAGAAAGTAGGTCACTGTTGGGAAAGTTTAAACACTGTGAGAGTGGTGTGGGACAGCTGGCTGGGCTGGGCTGGGCTGAGCTGGGCTCTCTCTCTCTCTCTCTCTCTCTCTCAAACCGGGCTAACTCTTAAAAATGACTCCAGTGTGGAACAGAAGGTCAGGCATGATTCTGAGACTACCTAAGATAACCTCGCCAAAGCAGACAAAGGGCCTTTCAGCCTACCCAGGCCTCCTGGGCCTTTGCACTGAGCCTCCCAGCTCTCCCATTTCCCCCTCCCATTCCCTTGTCCCCTTCGTCTGGTGGGACAGATGTACAATGGGCTATTGCATGCTGTGAGTGCGTGCAGCTTTCTGAAATAGCTGTTTCAGGCTCCTTGCTAAAGTAAGTAAATACAGCATGCATCGTGTAAAGGAGACCAGGATTCCTGAAACAGTTAGTGTTCTGAAGAAGAGCGGATGGCAGGATGCGAGGAGAGTATCATAAAGGGAGGAGAGGAAATAAGCTATTCTCTTGAAATTCCATATTCTGTCCTCTTAAAGGTACAGGAGCTCTGCCTTTTCTGAGGACTGTCCTGACGTTGCATCGCCTATTTGCATGTTTTGCAAATGTGTTGAGGGACCAGTCTGGAAATGGTCACAGAGTCCTTATGCAGATAAGGACATAGGATGAATGTAAGCAGGACACCTACAGTATATCTTGTAAGGCTCCTCCAGACTTTATGTGGCATGTACACATGCATGAGCAAAGGTCTGCAATGCTGGGCTGGTTTCAAAATGCAAATGCTTAGTAGCACTAAAAAATGTTGTTCCTTCTCACACTAGGGTACATGCCCACAGCTTGATGCTTGATCTGATTGGAAATTTGTCCAGGTAGCGGAAGAGGAGGAAACAGAGAAAACAGCCAGGAAGAATCTCTCTCTCTCTCTCTCTCTCTCTCTCTCTCTCTCTCTCTCTCTCTCTCTCTCTCTGTGTGTGTGTGTGTGTGTGACAAAGCTACCTCCTATTGCTGGGTCTTGCCTCTCCCCTCCTTGTCTCAGCACAAAGTAAATTGCATCCCCCAGCAGCATTCAGTGTGCGGGTGAGACTCCCTCTCCTGCTTCCCTCCCCGCCAAGAGCCAGTTTTCAGAGCTCTCTGCAGGAATAGGCCCCTCCTGTGCTCAGGGTAACCTTAACCCCGCTGGGCTCCTGCCAAACAGATGCAGGGGACTGGAACAGGCCCAAGCAGAGCTCAGCGCTTGTGAGTATTTTAGGAAAGCTCAGCTCTCTCTCTCTCTGTATTAAAGGGCCACTTCTCTCTTTTCTTTGTGTTAATTCCTTTTCTTTCTTTGTAGTTCCATTCCCTGTCTTTTCCCCCTCTTCTTGCTTGCTTGCTTGCTTGCATGTGGGAGAGGACACAGTCAACATTTGAGAAATGGATTCCTTGCATTTGCAGAACCTTTCCTTCACACCCTTCCTTGATTTTTCCCTTTGCTCCCTCACCTACCCCCCTCCAGCCCAAAGCCGAGAGCTCACATTTCTGTTTATTGATTGATTCATTTTCTGAGAGAAACCACATTTTAAAATAACTTTTATTAAAGCTGAGAGACAAAGAAGGAGGTGCTGTCCAAGCCCAGGATAGTTGGCAGCCTTGATGCTTTAAGAGGCCCAGCTGGGGTAGGAGAGGATCTCCTGCTTTGTCCAGGCAGAATAACATTCACTGCACCATCCGCCCGGCCTTGTTAAAACAAGGAGTCCAATCTTGAATAGTTGCTGGCAGATACTGTGTTGGCGATGCCCCAGTGATATAGCGGCTCGGGTGAAGGTTTGAAGAGGTGTTACAGATTACCTTACACCCTGCAGATACACCCCAGTCTGAAAACCACATTTCACCTTGAAGAGGGTGGAACCAAATTGGGAAAAACACTCCATGCAATTTAGGTACCATGCTGGGAAAAAATGAACTAAGATGACAACTGAATAAAGTTAATTGGGGGGGCAGTGGGGAAGGGATGTCCAGGAGTAAATAAAGAACATGAATGAAAACCAATTACTGTACTCACTCTGTGAAGGGAGAACTTGGGGGGGGGGGGATACTTGATGTCCAGAAGAGCAGGTAGCAAGTAGTACCCAAAAGAGAAAATATTTTTTGTAGAGTCATTAAACCTCAATGACTCAACATGCTTTAGTATGTTGTGATTACTAGGAGAATAACAATTGGGGATTTTCAATTAATTTGGGGAACTTTAGCCCAGTCTTACCTATTTATCAAGCTAATTCACAATACACAGCTACAGACTATGAACATTTGAAATATACAGAACAAATAAATGATCCTGGAACTGTTCTTAATGCCCACTACTGGAGACAGAGCAGCATGGCAAGCAGGTGACTGGCTTTCTGACCCATTCTTTGATCCCTCCTAACGTGAATGTATAGATTCGAGTATTATAATACATTACAGATCTTTCAGTTTAGAGGGTCCTTTATATTGTGTTGTTATAATTGACTGTAGTGTGTTATAGTATTGTTGTTTTATCTTACTTTTATGTACAGCACTTAGCTGTAATGATAAACAAAATTCTTCTTCCTTTTCTGATACTCCTCAGCTTGCCTTCCTGCCATGATGAGATGCTGTGTTCAGTCTACTGCTCCTGTATTTCATGATAGAGGAACTTGGACCCAAGGTCTGAGTCACTTTTCCCCATCTCAATAACTTTCAGAGGTGCTGGACTATAACTCTCATCATCTCCAAACCACAGGGGTAAACCCTGAGGATGATAGGATGTGCGTCCAATGCCTTTGGAGAGTACCAGATTGCAGAAAAACAATGCAAAGAGTTCTGTAATAATAATCAACGAACCTGCCAGTGGATAAAACTTGAGCAATTCAAGGAGCACTAACTTTGACATGGTTGGAGGAATACCTGTTTAAAGAGTTAAGGTTTGGAAGGTTTAAGACAGACCGGAAGAGTACTTTGTAGGAGCAGCATTATTTTACAACATGAAAATGATCAAACTATTGTGGTTTTCTGATGCTGCTGCAACAGATTTCCATTGTGTTTATGAGGTTCATGCTACAGTTAGTATCAAACATTCCTTCCAAATATTGCGAGAAAGATGTGAAAATTCTTATATTCTGATAGGGACTTATTTATTTATTTATTTAATTTTTATCCTGCCTTTATTATTTTTATAAATAACTCAAGGCGGTGAACATACCTAATACTCCTTCCTCCTCCTATTTTCCCCACAACAACAGCCCCGTGAGATGAATTGGGCTGAGAGAGAGTGCCTAACCGAAGGTCACCCAGCTGGCTGCATGCCTAAGGCGGGACTAGAACTTACAGACTCCTGGTTTCTAGCCCAGCACCTTAACCACTAGACCAAACTTATATATTGCATGATGAATATTTCCTGAATCTGTTTTGCTATAAAACCTTCGGTTGACAGGCATGCATTCTCTTTGTTATTCTTCTGAAAAACAGTTGGGGTTTTTGGTGGCAAATCTGTTGACCCTTGACCTTCAAGTCTCAATTTCTAAATTCTGTGTCAGATGTGTCCAGGCTGCAGATCTACCCCACCCCACCCATATGGACCATTGTGAATAAATAGTGTTAGAGGAAAAGTGACTGCATGGATGAGCAACCATGATTCAGACCTGAAAGGCTTTTGTAATTACCTGTTTCCACAATTCAGACAAGGCTCTAAGGCACTTACAGAAATGCCTGCTGCTTCTGTAATTCTGTTACTTCTTCTCAAGTACAACTATGCATTCTAGAACATGATCTTGCTCCATGCAGTTCAAAGATGGGACCACAGACAGTGGCAGTACCTAACCAAACGTGTACTCTAGAATATGCCCTCACATCCTCTGCAATGTGCCAAGGTTCCTTATCATCGTAAAAAGGGTTTCCTTCCTGCAAGTAGAAAGTTTAAAAATCACTCCTGGTCAGAAAGTAGGGAGCCTTTGGAATTCATCTTCAGCTTAGTGTAGTTCTTTGATTAGTCTATAAACATAGGAAATTCCAGTTTTAGAATCATGTGTGAAACCTTTTCTGAGCATGCTGACAGTCATCAGCTTCTTCCAAGCTGGTAGTTGCCAGACTGATATTTGTACAAGGAAAAAGTAATTGGCTATGTCTCCCTGAAAAATGCAGAAATATACTTTGAGACACCCCCCTCCCAAAATTGAAACAGTGGCTGAGAGACATTACATAGCCTCTCTACCCTAATATCTTTTGAGGATAGGGTTGACAGTTTGCCAATAGATTGAACTATTTGTTCTTTCCTTTTATCTACTTCTCTGTTGAATGGATTTTGGCTTTTACATCCAGTGGTGTGCCTTTCAATCTGTACACCCATTGAATGGACTTCTGATTTTTATTACCAAATTTTTTTGGGGGGGGAGGGAGGGGTTCTTAGGATGTTGGGGGTCTTTCCATCCTGTTGCTATGCCGCCATTTTAGGGGAACACACGGTTGGCAGTATGTTCCCATCTCACTCCTATTTCTGTCTCCTTCGCCTTCGTCAAATGGCTGCAGCAAGCACAGGCTGCTCGTAAAACCTGGCTGCCAACGGGCACCGGGGCAGTGCCAAGTCTTCTCTTAAAGAGACAAATACCTTTTTCTTCTTTTGCGATTAACTGTCCAGCTATGATTAGGCAGCAAAGAAGGCTAGGTTTCAGTATGAAAGTATTTTTTGCACCACCCATAGAATGGGTTACGTTTTTTCTTTCTTTCTCCATCTTCTTCATGGCAATTTTAGATCTCATAGGAACGTGTAATGGAGGATTGATTCTTGTTTCTCTTACAACTTCTGCTGTCATCACTAGATCTTACTTGCCAATAATTCTTATCCAAGTTATTTATTATTATTATTTCATTATTATTTATTCATAATTATTTTCCTAAATGTTATAACATTCCTAGAATTAGAGACGCAATCCAGAAGATGCTGCTTCCTCTATTTTCCCTTCTGCTTCTTGTCTCAAATTCTGGGGAACATTTTTCCCCTTCGGCCCCAGTCTAGTATTATTGTTAATTTGTGCTCGCTTGATCTATTATTTTTGAGCTTTAAGCTGTGGTGCAATTTTAGTTCAGATTTGATTAAGAAATACAGAGCAAAGGAAGGTACTATATTCGGATTAAATAACAGCCAGTGTAATACTTTATTTGGATCAATCAACCAATTGGCTATTAAAGAGATTAGTACAACAGTGTTGGAAATTACAGTTGAACTAATAAAGCTATCCAATCCCTTGTTAGGTGTAATAGAGTCCCCCTTCCTCCTTCTCTGCTCTGGCCATATACAGTGACCAAGGATTTGACCCAGTTTGATTATATTCAAGGCACCATTCAAAGCCATTTCTTAAAACTCAGATTGGATTGGCTCTTCTCTGGGTTCATGGTTCCATTATGAGACTTTCCTGACAGGGAGTGATGCCATCTAGTGGCAGGAGAGCATACTGTAAGACAGCTTTTCTCCAGTACAGTACTGTAGCTGTTTGCAACAGTGGCCCCAGGATTACAGCACTTTGTAATTTCCCCCAAACTTAATTCCACTAATTTTTTTTCTGTCTTACACCAACACATATGTGCACAAATATTTCATTGCCCCTCTTTTTTATGTCAAGATGTTTTATGTATTTGCAGCTTTTATTTTACAATGTGCTTCACCCAGGATTGAAGGGATAGGATTCAGGGGTGGGTGAGTCTGTTAAATCCAATTGTCCTTGATTTCTCATTTTTCCTGCCTTAAGTTTATTTCATCCCCTTTATGCATCCCATGATAAATGGTTTTGTTCACATTTTCTGAATTGTGAATATAACAATAAAAAATTAAGTGCTATTTTCAGAATATCTTTGTTTTTTTCTATATACATGTAGGCTTAAGAAGTTCTCGTTGAATATATTTGCACTAAAATACAATGATTTTTTTCTCTTAAATGCCTACTGAATAATGGCATCATTTTAAGAGACTTAATAGTATGAAAATTCATTGCTCTGTATGTGGTATCTTTCCAGTACTTCTCTCTCTCCTTCTCTTTCCCTTTCTCTCATCCTCTCTCTCTCTCTCTCTCTCTCACACACACACACACACCTACTGCCATATGAAATTGAAATTCTTTGGGGAAAAAATTTTGAGCATCCAGTTTAGTTTTTTTAGTGCAGAAATGTATCTGGCTTTTCTTTTTTCTTTTTACTTGCCTTTACCTGCTTTAACTTTCTCTCCTGGAATCAATCTCTCCTTTTTTTCCCCCTGCCTTTTTCCCACTACCTCTTTGCCATGTCTTGCAGTTGCCATTGCATTCTTTCCAGAGTTTGCCATTCTCTGACTAGCAGAGAACAGCACTTGCTCCAGAATCCCTGACTGGGTTGGGGACCAGGAAGTCTTTCTCTAGGTTTGGAGAAGTTACTGGGCAGGGAATGTTGCCAGTATTGTCTAGAAAGCATACATACCCCTCCTCCTTTTTTCTGTCCCCTTGCCAATCAGAGGCCTCCAAATCATCACTGTCCCAACCAGAATGGTTGGGTAGATGCAAAGCGCCAGCAGCTTCCTTTGGCTGTGGAGGACTTGGCACTGAGCCAACACAGGCATTTTTGTCTTCTTGTTCTTTATGTGCCCTGAGAAAGATGGGCAAAGGGGTTTTAGCAGCAAAGAAAAAACAGCGCTTTCTTTTAGTAAAAGATCTCTTTCATCTTGCCAGAACAAGACAGTTTGGTAGAAAAAGGGGTAAGGGGTGGGGCAAGAGTATTGAGATTTTCTATAGAACAGCTTTCCTAATTCTACAGGATAAGAATCCAGATAAAAATATAATGCAGTAATAATAGTAAATACCAGTGTTTCTTTATCCCAGTAGATGGGATTGGATAAGCATTACCTCTGAAGGTCGTAATCTTTCTCCCAATTGCCCCGTTAATACACAAACCTCATGGGGTTGTGCGAGACACAAAGAGATAATATTGCTATGGTTCTGCAGAATGCATCACAACCAGCTTGGACAATCAGTTCTGGGGACCCAAGCATGATGGCCTTCTGCCAGATGATCCTTCTGTGTCCTGAATCCAGAATGAGCCCTGCTGCTATTGGCTCCTTCCCATCCCAGCAAAAAGAACTTACTTTACCTTGCTTGGGCATCAGAATCCTGAGCTCTGCTGTTCCAAAATATTTATCAACCTTGTCTTCAGTCCTTGGGGATCCCAAATTCCAAATTCAGTTTTACAAGAGAATTAGAACTCTGTAGGGAAGTTATTTCCATCTTAGTGATTTCTAGATATGTTGGGATTATGACTCCTGGACTTTAGCACATTGTGGCAATGGTCATAGAGCACTGTATCCTAAATTAATTTAGCTCAGCTTTGCAGCTGCAGTTCCTCAGCTTTTCTTCCATCCACTGGAAAAACACTGGACAGAAGAGCATGCGTGTGCACATATGGTGGTATGGGTTTAGAGTCAGTCATGAGAATATTGTTTTAGCTCCAAAACCCAATTTAGCCCAGATGGATCATTAAGCTGGCCTTTGAGCTGGCATGATCAGTTATGAGAGTTTCTTGCCCAAGAAAAGAAGAGATTTAATTCAGCCATTGGGAATGGAAATATTGTACCCCTAAGCCTCTTGTTTATTTAATTGTTAGAATTATACCCTGTCTTTTTTCTGGGTGCTCAGCATAGTGTGCATCATAATCCTTCCTCTGTTTTTCCCCTAAAAATAACCTTGTGGGATAGGTTTGGCTAGAGAAGGAAAGTCACCCAAAAAGCTTCCAGAGCTAAGGATGGATTTGAACCTGAATCTCCCTGGTCCTAGAAGAGTCCTAGAAATGTTCTGAGTCATGTCTGGCTAGAAAAGATAGGAGGAAAAAAACTAATTAAAATATTTTCCAAACAGAAAACCTTTATAGCAGGGATAATTTGAGATTAAAGCAAGGGAACAGAAGAAACCGGTTTATGGCAAAGATAGTAACTTAGCAAGGATATTCCTTAGTGCCAAATGTTATATTGGTTAAATATTCTGTGATGGTGCTGCAAAATATAATTGTTTTGTTTTAGCTTGTTGTGATAGGATCTTAGTCTTTATGTTCATGCTCAATTCACAGGCTTTCCTCTGATATTGAAGGACAGTCTTCCCAACTGCTTGTCCTCAAATGTGACTGGGAATTATAAGAAATATAATCAACTGTCTAGCGGGTGCTCTTGTATAATTGCTAGTGTGATCTGACTAGAATGTAAAAGTTTATTATTCTGGGATTTCATAATCACTAGCTATATGTTTTGAGTTAGGTACTCTAAAACTAACCATTTATTGGGCACCAATATATGGTTTATACTCCTAGGTGATAGATATAGAAAACATGACAAAAGCATAAGGCTTTCTAGAAAGTTCATAGTTAAGATAAGTAAAACCAAGGAGGGTAGAATAGGATTAAAATAGGTTGCACCTTTATAAGAATTTGACAGAGTGTTATATTTATAGAGTTTGCAAGTCTAGTCTAGTGATTGGGGTAGAGAAAATACTTGCCTTTTCAGACAATGAATGAGTATCTTGTCAAAATCCAGATTTAGATATTACCTTAAAAAGCATTTAAATTGTTTAGATCTTAGATACTGATAGTAGGAGAGAATCAACAGTGTGGGCCTTGACCTAACACTTGACCTAACCAAGACACAGACATGCCCTGGCAACATCCTTTTTCTGTTATGTCACAGGGTGTTGCCTTCTTCTCATCACCAGCTCATGAGTGAAAGAGCTGCTTAGCTGCACCAGTATTAAAATAGTATTTTCCCTCTTATTTCAACACAGTTAAAGGACAGCATCAAGCTGTATACATGCCGATAGGATTCCTCATTCGTAAAGGTGGACAGGAGGCAAGTGCCTGCACTGACCTGAAACAGGGACAATAGAGGCAGGATAGGGATCTGCAATGGGGAGAGCAGAATTCATGCTGGTATTGCTTTTTGCTGATTCAAGGATGGGTCTGGGAGAGACCACATTAATACTACTGTGTTAACTTTGACTTACATTCCTTCTTTTAGAAAAGTGAAACCTTGCTTGATTTTGTTTTAATGTAGCCTTTTATTGCTGTAGGAGTGATGGAATGAGTAGATAGCATTCCAACACAGGAGTGAGAAGGCCCAGAATAAGATGGTGGACAAAGGGTTAGACAAGCCCAAGTTTCAATTCCCATTTAGCCATAAAGCTGACAGCGACTTCAAATCAAATTTGATAGATTGCTGTAGTAATATCACAGTACAGAGGGGCCATTTAAACCATTTGTAGTTTTACCACCATCTGAATGTGGTCCTTGGCTGGGGAAAAGAGACCAAGTGCAGCCCCATGTTGGACAGCAACTATGTCCCATCTACTGGTTTGGGCAGAACATACTGGAATGTACAAAATGCGAAAGCATAATATTTGCGTTATTTATCAGCTGCAATTCCATTTGTAGTTACAATGGTAGTCTATCATTGGGACCTGGATAACTATAAAAAGAAGGTCTGGCCGGGATCATTAAACATCAGCAAAAATCCTCCTTAGACTTCAAAACAGTATTGCTCTTTAAAAAATGTCACAGGTGCTTATGTAAAGCACCCTGTTGAATTCTAGCAGCACAGTGAGGGTTCTGCAGGGCACACAGGTGTGGTATGGAAGCAGTAAGTGGCCTGTAAGTTGCTCATTCCTGCATGATTAGCTTGTGAAGAGCAGTGCAGGGACTGCATAACTAGAAGCTGCTTTAGTTACCATGTCAACTTTCATGTCAACTAATACTTTATTTATGCATTTACAAATTTACATGTTTTGAAAAGACAATGTGTAGAAGGGAGACGAACTAGAGGAAGCAAAGCACAGAAAAGAAGGCAAGGACATATCCTTCAAGGCATAAAATGAATACATTGGAGATTCAAGTCTTGCAATATAAAAAGTGAGACAAGCCTCAATTTAATCTCCTTTCCCAAGGGATAACTCCCTAACTGCCTTATTCTTGCATGTTCCTAACCATGCCTGGAATTTTTGTGATAAGAAAGAAAAGCAGAATGAGGAAAGGCAGTGGAAAAGCAGAAAAAGTGTACAACTCAGTGAAGGTATCTTCTAGATACCCCATAAAATTCTGTGAATTAGACAAGACAAGTTCATTATAGCAGCATGGTCTGGAAGCATCACTTGGATATCAGAAGGATGCAGGATCCAGAGACTCTTGGTGAGAAGGGGTCATCTTCCCTCGAAAGACTACCCTCTTATAAAATTTACTGCACAGGGTTAGGTTGCTAGATTGATCTGCAAGTACAAGGTAAGTAAAACAGGAGAATTATAAATAATTATAGACTCCTCCTCACTCTCAAATCATGCCAGAACCTTTAGCATTGAAGAGTGGTGGCAGCTGAGCTTACCAGACAGTAACAGGGAAGGGTTTCAGGCTGCGCCATGCTTGGGTGGATTATAGGGCTTGGCCTCACACCACCCATCTGTTGCATTGTTATTCATACCCTTTATATGTGCCTTAGCAGGAGAAGGGGCAGGCAGAGGCTTAGCAGCCAGGCAATGACTGGGCGGTCTTCCAATTACCTTCCATGCATGACTTCAAGAAGCAGAGCAGGGCAAGGGTAAGGCAAAGCTGTCTGTTAGGTAGTGCCATCCCATACTACAGGCTGTTCAGTTGAAAGCAGCTGGGAGAGGTGAGCTTCCAGAAAGTTGGCCAAGCAGAATTTGTCATAGAGTACAATAGGCCCATGACTTGGTTGCCCTTTGCCATACCTAACTGCATCCAATCCAAAAACTTGACCTAAAAAAACATAACATAGAGAGAGAGTTCCAATTGGTTTTGTAGCTGATATTTTACAGCATCTTAGTATTTCACAGACTTTGTTTAAAACATTGAACCCATTGAACTCATATTATGCTTCCTGTCTTGTGTTCTGGTGAGGAAGCAAATGGAGCACTATAGTGCTAAATGTGCTGATCCGAATGTGCCATGGTTAAGAATGGAAAATGAATCAGCCATCTACTTCTGTAATTGCAAAATGGCATGATCCACTTATACTGATCCTATGCCTAAAATTTGCATAAAGAAACATATATTTACAAAAGTTGTGCACAAAACTGCGTGTCTGAAATGGATGGAAGTGAGCATATTGCATCTGATGTGTTCCTCCACCTTCTGACTGTAATTCAGGCACTGGGTGTACGCCACTCGGTTCTGATTTATTGAGTGTCCAGCCCGTAGAGTGCAGTTTTCTATAAGAAGGGAATCAAGAAGCTGCAGCCTTAGTAAGTAGGATGAGGCAATGGGAGCCATAAATCTAGCACTATAAGTATCCATGAGAGAAAATTCACCAAACATGCCAGTAATCTAGGCTTTATGTTCAGCATAACCCCTTTCAGTAACATAGGAACCTATCCTGTGCACTGTTCTTATGAGAGCTAGACTATGTGCATACATGTAGCATGTAAATATTACATGCTTATCAAGGCGTTCTCTGTGCACAATTGATCTGTGTAGGTATGTGCATATCACACAGTTTGTTAGTGGAAATCATGAAAAATGATAACCTTTTTCGAAGGATGTTTTGGAGTCTATATTGTCTCGCAATCAACCCCATTCTTTCCCAACTTCCACTCCCCCCAAAATGCTCAAAAACACCACTGAGAAGAATCTTCTGGCCTGGATAGTGTAACAAAAGCCTTTGGGATTTTGCACCTTCATCCCAACAAAGGGTAAATGTGGCCTAATCCATTAACCAGAGAGAGAGCAGCTGCAATCAGATTACATCCTCTGCACTAGGAGTGCTTCCGGGGAAGACTTTTATTCTGCAATCATCCTCTCTATCTGAAATTTTAACAGAGTCCAGACAATACTGTGTTTCATTTGTAACTCTACAGTGTTTTCCCACCATCTCTGTCTTTTTCCTTTTCATTTAAAAAAAATCTGTTTAACAGGAAAACACAGAATGGCTACACAGTGTCTTTTGACTGCTAGTATTTAGGAACTGTCCATGTGGGAGCATACCAATTATTACTTACCTTGGGACAATAGAAATGAAGGAAAAACCCATCAGCCAGAGGAACAAGAGCTGCGGGTTGGTTTCAGATTTTGAATCTGTTGCGAACTGTCCAGGAGATAATGTGAGTTTATAAATTTATAAATAAATAAATAAAAAGTCAAGTATAAATCATTAAAACAAATCAAAGTCCATTAAGCTCAGAGAATAAAAATATATAGTCCTCTGTAATTTTTCTATTGTGGGGCAAATCGCTATTTTATAGGGAAAACTTTTTAAAACAAATACAATAATTATAACTAAAAGAAAAAAGCAACTGAAGGTCAGCATTCATAAGTTCACATTCTCACTTCAATCTGCAACAGTCTTGAAAAACAGAATACTGTAGTTTTATTCCCATATTATATATGAGATGTGCTAAGGCTGAGGGCATAATGCAGAATGTTTTTTTGAATTTGTAGAAGAGAGAGATGCTTGTATCAAGTTATTTCTAATTCACAACTTAGTTTCCCATGTGTTACAAGAATCTTCCAGAGGTATTATCTTATGAAACGAAGTGAAGACAAATGGATATGATTCTGCAGTTGTGACCTTATAGTGCTTGTGGCATGCTTGTCTTCCTGCCAGAGAACAGTCTAGAAAGTATCTGAAGCAAGTGCAAGTTATATAGCATGACTTGAAGGAGAAATAAACCAAACAAACAGAAGATTTGAATCACTTTAGTGATATCAGCTCAAAGAAAGGAGGTGTTACAGTAGGATTTGATGGAGGACAAAACTCCATAAGGACAGTCAAACAAAGGGGCAAACCTAGTATGCAAGAGAGAAGATAATCTGCATTTCTAAAATTCAGGAACACCCTTCAATTCTTTTTGGAAGAATCAGTTTTCAGGTGAAGAAAAAGAGATTGCAGAACAGGAGGCAGAATATATAGCCTGAAGGGCAGATGGGATGCAGCTGTGCCCTGCCAGGACAGAAAGTGTTGTGGTAAGCTCACTTCTTCAGGGAACTGAAACAAATGTGAATTGACTGGACCATTGCTTCATGAAATGAGCTATCTGCCAAGAGCAAGGACCAGGGATATAACAGAATAACTTCCGGAAGTTCTCAAATCCATTGATAATTATATTTTTTTGGCTAATCCACGAGGGACAAATGTTACTGCAAAGAACAATTACTGAGGACTTTAAAGATCTAGGAAGACTCTAGAGTATCAGACGATTGTGCTGACAGCAGAAAATTGGTTTTGGGGACCATTATCTGACTGACCTGTATCAGGGGTTTTCAAAAATTTTCAGGCTCTTCCAGAACCCCTGATCAAGAGGCAAAGGTCTAGTGACAGAAAATTGGCTGTGTCTGAGTAAACTCCTCCCTCCTTAGACTCTCATGGAATCCCAGTTTGAAAAACACTGAACTATATGATAGACTACTGAGGCAGGATGTGTTGCATTTCACAAGGAGTTGTAAAATGTGTTTGGATGAGCATGGTGTTACAGACCAGGAAGGGGATACTTTAAAATCACCTTTTTCCAAGGGTCCTTTAGTAAAAGATAATTATGATATATTGCTACCAGTCAAGATGAACTTCCTGACATCCTCTGGTTTGTCCAGCTGGGGAATTCCTAGTCCTTCTACCCAGGGCATCTTCCAACAGTACAGCTGTAGGAAAATAGAGATGATGATGATGATGATGATCCCAGAAATACAGAACTTAATAAACTTTGTGCCAATCCTGAAATCATGGTTAGCTCTGTAATCATGTGGTCTTGCACATGGGGAAGTTTTAAATGAGAAATTTCTTGAGAAAACATCAAAGTGAAATCTATAGGTATAAAAAAGTTTTTTTGTGGAAAGGGAAATATTAAGAAAGTAAGGGAAGGTAGCAATCACACACTGTGATGAAATGTCTGGTATTTTGGGAATGTGGAAGAGGGAGCAGAATTGTGGAAAAGATTCCTTAGTCCAGGGGAGAAGGAAAATCTGAGAAGATGCTCAGAATAATTGTTTCTTAGTTACTCTAGGAATAATGGACCTGGAGAATTGCTTTGGCAGGCTTTCAAGATTCTGTTATATTACCCTACTAGCAATAAAGATCATTCCAGAAATCCAAGTGGTCCTTGTTTCCTGAGTTTGCCAGCCATAAAGGGCTTGACACACACACAGAATTCCAAATAAAATCATTACAATCTACCTAGGTTAGTTACTTATTATCTCCTTGAACAGGGTCCTGAGTTTCAGCATATGTTTCTTGCTGAAAAAGATTGTTAGAGATAAATTTGGTGGGGGGAGGCATCATGTGTCAATGTTCTTGTTTCCTTGTTTGGGTACCATCCCAAAACTAGAGACTTATCATATATGGTGAGATTGATGAGGAACATTTTAAACAGAAATAGCAAGTGAGGCTGGTCACAAAGGAAGAATATATAGATTGCCCAGAATTGTAGAGATGCTATCAGGAAAGGTAAAAATTATGGTGAGCTGAGTTTGAGAAAGAATGTTAAGACCAAAAAGGACTTCTTCAGATGTGTTGAAAAGAAATGGAAAAGGAAAGAAGTAGTACCCCAGGTTCTCAGTAAAGGTGGCAAAATGCTAACAGATAAAAGAAACATTTCATTCCTATTATGGCTGACTGTTCTCTGAGAAGAAGCTATTGTGAGACCTCTTTTAAAGAACAGGTTGAAGGGGCAAGATTGAAGACTGAGGCTGGCCATGTTTCTATTTACTTGGTGGATGCTGTGTTGTCAACCCCTTTCTCTGTTGCAGTTATTAGCCTATTTCTCATTTCCCTTGAAAAAGCTTAAATATCCAGGACCAGATGAATTGCATCCTGAGTGCTGAAAGAACTTGTTGATGGCCTGCCCAAATTATGTATTAGCCTCTGTAAATCCCAGAAAAGGGATAAAGTGCCTGATTAGTTTAGTTTAGTTTAGTTTAGTTTAGTTTAGTTTAGTTTAGTTTAGTTTAGTTTAGTTTAGTTTAGTTTAGTTTTTACTGGATTTATAAGGCCACCCAACTCAAACAATGTGATTCTGGGTGGCATACAACAGAAAAGTAAACAATAAACCAAAATAACCAAATAATAGAAACAACCAAAATGTCTGGAGGAGGGCAAATTTTGTCTCTGTCTTCAAAAACAGGAAAAAGGAAGACTGAGAGAACTACAGAGCAGTGAGTCTAACATCAATATCCGGGAAGGCTCTAGAGCAAATAATAAAAAAGTTTGATTTGTAAGCACTTTGAAAACAATGATATTATTACCCGAGGTGAGCACAGATATGTCAAGAATAGAGAAGCCTTAATCTCATTTTTTATTAACTTTGTTTAGCAAATTATGGGAATGCTATAGTTGTTATAGCTTTACTTCAGTAAAGCATTTGAAAGAGTGCCCCATAATATTTTGATTAGAGATCTAATTAATCTACCTAGTGTAGTGTAGGATGGATGACATGACATGACATGACATGACAATTAAGTGCATTCATATTAGAATGTAGTCAAATTAGAATGTAGTATTAGATGGGGCACAAGATTCAGCTCTGGGTTCTGTACTCTACAAGTTTTTTATTAATGACTTGGTTGAAGAGAAGGTAGGAATGGTTATCAAAATTGTAAATGACATAAAATAAGACGGGACAATTAGTTTCCTAGAAAACGTATCTTGATATGTTAAAGAAATGGGTTGAATAAAGTTTAACACAGCAAATATAAGGCTCTTCACTGAGGAAAAAGAAATCAAATGTCCAAAGTTAAGATGGAAGATACCTTGTTTGATAATGTTACTCGTCAAAAAAGATCTTTAAATATTCATTCAGTACAATCAAATCAGCCATATGAAATGGCTTCAAAAAAAAAAAGAAGTAAAAATGTAATTTTAGGCTTCAAATTGCATCAAGAAAGGTATAGTTTCCAAATTATAGGAAATAATTGTTTCACTTTATTCTGTGTTAGTCAAATCCCATCTCAAGTATTGTGTTTAGTTCTCGGCTCCACATTTTAAAAAGGATCCATCCAAGCAAAGTGAAGCAGGCTCAAAGAATAGAAAGGCAAATTATCAGGGGACTAGAAACCATTGAGACTGAGGAAGGTTTAGTTCTGAGAAGGTTGAGGGGGAATATGATACCTCAAAGGATGTCATATAGAAGAATGTCAAGACCTTATGCTTAAAAGGATGTCTCACAGAAGAAGGAAACAATCTTGTGTTTGTTCTTCCCATTCCCCTTTAAGAGAATTTCCTGGTTGTAGCCCAAAGATTCTTTCCCCATTTAAACTGCTGCTGAATCTGGGTCATGTTATCTGCCCCACTTATTCCAATTCCTTCCCTCCTTTATCCACTGTAATGCTAGCTGAACACTTTGAGGTAACTTTACCATTGGCTGTTTT
The DNA here is from genome assembly GCF_035149785.1 of Candoia aspera. Taxonomy (NCBI): domain Eukaryota; kingdom Metazoa; phylum Chordata; class Lepidosauria; order Squamata; family Candoiidae; genus Candoia; species Candoia aspera. Next base: position 154,912,929 of record NC_086154.1, read on the forward strand.
GCATTCAGTGCCAGATGTGTGAATCAAAAAGCAGTGAGATGGGCAGAGGAAGTTCAGGACCTTAAAAAAAAACAGGCATTGGACATAGTTGAGCCTTCCATTTCTACAGTAGTTTTAGAAGATAAAAAGGAAATATCCAGCCTTGCCTTCTATTTTAGAACCAGCCTTCCTTCCTTCCTTCCTTCCTTCCTTCCTTCCTTCCTTCCTTCCTTCCTTCCTTCCTTCCTTCCTTCCTTCCTTCCTTCCTTCCTTCCTTTTACTTTTATTTTCTATTTTTCTCTATTCTACCTGAAAGGAATATCTGATGATTAGCCAACAGTCATGAATCAAGCCAAGCCTGAAGTTCAAGGATGTAGTTCTAAAATAGCCTGCAGAGGGTTTCTAGGTTAATTCTTAAGCACTGACCTCAGTCTCTTTGAGCACCCTCAGCTAACTTTTTTTTCTTCTTCAATTTTTGGAAATGCGTCTTGTTGAAAATCAAACATCTAGCTCAATGTGTGTGTGTAGTTTTCCGATGTAAATGGAGAGTCCCTAGATAGCAACCTCTTTCTAAAATGGCAACCATGACCACTTTTCTGTATCTTTCTGTAATGCTATTAAAGAAGGGGCAACTGCCTGTGGACTGGGTGAGATTGCCCCCTTTCTCTTTCCCTGCCTATTGCTTGGGCAGAAAGGAGATTTATCAGGCCTGTGAGGAACAGATAAAGAGCTCAGCAAAGTGTTTCTTCTGCTGGGGCAATGGGCTTGTTTGTTTGTTCAGCTGCTGCCTCCTGATAAGGGTTTATTTTGTTAGATAAAAGCACCTTTGAGGCTAGGAGATCACAGCCTTTGGGGAAAAGACTGTTAAGCCAGTTTGAGGAAGTCATGGCATGTACATACATATACACGCACACGCACGCATGTACATGCACACACACATCCCCAATTGGCAGACAAACCAATGAAGGCAAAGGGATTTGTCTTTTTCGTGTCAGATTGGGGGCAAAATGGAGTGCAGATGGAAGACTTTGAATTGTAGAAACTCACAGAGGTTATGGGGACACAGAGTTATGATGATGGTGATCCTGTTATTTTGTACATGGAAGGAATAGTTTGCCTGGCCGTTCCAAGACAGCAATTCTAATACAGTCCTTGTGGGCATTTCTGGACTAAATTTAACTTTATAGAAGTTCTGACCAAAGAAGTGGCAAGTGATGTTCAACTCTCTCTCAATGAGAGATGCCTGAATTGGAATATAGCCTTTTGTCAAATCACATTTCTCAACTGGCATGGCTGGTCTGAGGTATCCACTTCCAACCCATATATTACATTAGAAGAAGAAAAAAGGGAATAGACTTTATATCCTTTTCTGGTAAGGAACACCCTCTCCTTCTACTGTAGTTGAATCTGTACTTTCATTTCAACCTACAGTATATTCACCCCCAGTCTTTATATTAAGCCAGAACTAGTTACCTTACCCAGAAATGTTGCATCATAGTCATAGTATTACTTGAACAATACCCAGGGCTATTCCTGAAGGGTCTGCTCCTCTCTATTTTTGGATAACTGCCTGAATTTAATATTTCATTTTATTTCATTTTAAAAGACATTGCTTACTGGCCCCTTTTCTTACAGAATTGTAAGAGGAATTGCATGCAGAGGCCACCCATAATTTGGAAACCTGCTCCTGAGTTCCAGCAGTCTGCCCAAGGACCATCAAAGTACTGAGAGAAAGGAAACTTTTTTTTTTACTTTTGACATTTATTTAATCTTTTAAGCATTTTATTTTATTTATATTAGGTAATAAATTCATGTAACATTACAGTAGTTTGAACATACTGTTTCGATGTCTTACAGTACCCTCTCCTCCTAGTTGTGTTTTTAGTACTGCATGGCCACTATTTGAAATGATATAAAGCCTGCATCAGTAGTGTGTTCAGCACAGCAGTGGCTGGATGATTCTGGAAGAAGCTTATGGGTATCTTGCCTCAGAGACTACTTAGGCCCTGGCCCTCCTGAACCTTATATAAAAAATAGGTCCTATTTTCTAGAATCTGCTGCTTTCATTCACCATCTGATCTAAGTACAGTAACTGTCAATTAATTCCTAGTCTTCTTCATCTGGATGAATGTTCTAGTTGAACATACCTAGGTGTTTTTTTTTTTTTAACTAAGCTGATTTTCAATAGACTGGCTCTATGCTCTTTCTATGTCTATGCTCTGGACAAAAATGCCACTCAAGGATTGCCTTCAGTGGGAGATTCATTGGAGAGTGTTCCTCTGTTGATTCTCCTGGATTTCTCAACAACTTTTGATGAGGACAACCATAGTTTCCTTTTGGATGTTTTGTCCAGACTGGATGGATGAGCTTGGTGGTGGCTTTTCAGCAGCCTAACAGAGGGAGGTCAGAAGTTGTTGATTTTGGGAAACTACTTCTCAGGACAAACACCCCGCCCCCCCCGCAAGCATTTTACAGTAAAGAGTTTTTAATAAAGGAACCATCTATAATGTGTAGGAGAATAAATACAGAAACCCAATACTATAGCCATTGTTGTTTTTCCTTATTGTACCTATATAGTTTTTCAGTTCTGTGGAATTATTGCAAAGTTCCACTTGTAGTTTGTAATTTATTGTAATTGATTATAGTTTATCATTTACATGAAGTTTATTGTAGTTTATCATTTATACGAAGCTCCTAAGAGATATTCTATGAATATTTGAAATTTGGGGCCATCAGGATGCACAGGATGCTCAATTCTATTTAATTTGTATTTTCCTCAAGAGCTGAAAAATCCTTTTAGTCCCTTGCAGTGTAGAGTCAGTAATGGGCTGGGTGAAGACCAAAACTTCTGGACAAGTACCAAAAATTCCGTTCAGCGAAGGAGATGTTGATTGGAAGAGAGTTCACAAATCAGACGGACAGCTTATTAAAATGGGACTGCGCTCCAAGTCCATAACTGGGAAATGGCCTGACCTCATCGTGGCAGCTCTGGGAGGAGTACTGTGCCCCCGTTGTGGTTGATACCTCTCCTGAAACACAAATGTAGTCAGGGCCAGCTCTGTCTTGGTAACCTCTAGAACCACATTAAACTGGCCCTTCAGATGGTGCGCTGCTCACTAGTTGTTCCTGAGCTTAATTCTGAATACTGCTGATCACCTGAAAAGCCGTTAAATACCCTGGTGTTGACTGAAAGAGTTCCTCCCCTGTATACTTCTCCACGTATCCTGTGCAGAGCTCTCTGTCTCGCTGTCCCCACTAAGAGCAATGCCTTTGCCGTCCTGCTTTGAGATGCCTCGTAGCGGAATAACTGATTGTCCTGAACATTGCTTCGATTTGTGCTTTTAATATGCTGCTATTTATTGATGTTGCTTTTGGATTATTCCTTAGCATTAATGCAAGCAATTATGATGCATGAATCTGACCGAATGCAGCAGGGTTCTCTGAAGTGCATTTTGCCCATTTTTCTCCATCCGTCTCCTTCAGCCGGCTGTCAGCTGTGGCAGCATTTCTTTAAACTAGAAAGAAAAACATTTTGAAGCAAGCCCCTCATGCCTCTCTCACTCATAGTGCTTAAGAATTTATCTTCCATCTATCCCTGGGCTAAGCAAAGCCATACTCCTCTGTCTGTGCATCAGTTGCCTGCTGCCGGCATTGTGGGAGCACGCTTAGCCGCCAGCACTAAAATGGCTGCCAAGTTTTAAAATGGCTGCCAGCAGTTGCAAGGCCGGAAGGGAACAGCGTGCCTTAGCCAACTGTGGAAAAGAAGTAAAAAGAGAAGGGGGGTAGGGGAGGAGAGAACTAACTCTGAAATATTTTCCTTGTGCTTCCCCAGCTGTTGCAGAGCAGGAGGCACATTTCCTTCCTTCTTTCTGCTTCATGTTGACGCTGATATAGGTAACCTTGCAACATTGTTGATGTAGCTAACCTGAGTTCTGTAGCTAGCGTCCTACACCAAGTTGGGACAGACACCATGAGGCGGGTGGTCCTAAAGCACCGTCGTCTAGGGCTGAAGCATTCATGACAGCCAACCATTTGAAATCCCCACAAAGTCTCCTTCTGGCATTTTTGTTGAGATATTCTTTTCCTTCTAAGGGATTTGTGGAAACGGATGTTTTTATTAGGGCTACCATATCTGGGCTGCAGAAATCCAGAAAACCACTAAATAATAGGAAAGAATCACAAGTTGTCTCTGTCTCTTTGCTATCATCTAGTGGTCACCTTGAATTTGACAGTCCCAATATGGCAGCCCTAATTTTTATCCAGGAGACTTAAAGATCAGTTAGGCCTTGTCCAGAATTTACTTTGCAGACTCTGCCAAGGGGATCTACAACTCTTATCTTCCATATGGATTGAAATGTGACATTTTTTTAAACATTCCAGTTACAGAAAAATCCATTTTATATTAGGCAAGAAAGTTAATCTTCCAATTAGCAGAGGAAGTGATTCCATACTGAATTCTAGCAGGAAATACTTGTTTAGATAAGTAAGTATAGGCTCCCTATATATTCTTTAGCATAGAATTACTTCAAAAGATTATGTAAAAGAGGGGATTTTGGCATGTTCAAAGTAGGAGAAGTGCCATCTGCCAAAATTTTATTTTTCTCCAAGTAGTTATGACAGGAATCTGGAAACCCTAGCAAGGATAAGAAGAATTAAGGAAACAAATCCATACCTCCTGACTTTGAATTCATTTTTCTGAGATAAGTAATAGCCCTAGTTTTCATACATTAAACACTAAAAATAACTTTTTGGACATATATTATAAACTATTGTTTAAATGGTAATTGATATTAGATGATTTTGAATTTGTTGTCCATTTCTGAAGTTCAGTCCCTTATCCTCATACATTTCATAGGCATCTTCAAATTATCTTTCCTGCTTTAAGAATGTAGGCAAGCTCTGCTGAACCCCAAATGGGATGTGAATACAAATGCTCCAGAGAAATCAGTATTTAGAAGCCACTGATAAACTGCCACTGATAAAGGAAATAATATATCATTATGATGATAGTAGCTACCATTACCCCTATTCCCCCATCCATCTGCAAATCCATTTTTAAAGCTATCAGAATGATACATTGTACTAATACATTTTATACTTTCACTTTGCTGGGTAAATATTTTATTTGATCTCTTCTGAATATCCCACCATCAGATTTTAGATGATCTAATGAATTCTAGTGTTATGGGATAAAGAGTTCTGTCTCTCTATTTTCTCCATATCATGCAGAATTGTATGCCCCTCTGTCAGATCCCCCTCTTCCATATACACATACAGGGATTTTATCTGTCCTCTGGGATAACAAGACCAAAATCTTGCTCCATCCTGTTAATTGTTTTGGTTCTTTTTCTTGCATTTCTTTTCGGTTCTGTGACACACCCTAACCCTGCACATGACATTTCGAGTATGCTCATGCATAGAGTTGTACAAAGGCATTGTTAGGATCCTGTCCTTATCAGAAAATTCTACAATCTTTCCATTCATGTGTACTTGAAATTAACACTTAACCATTTTTGCATATAGTACTCAAAGCATTTCTTACACTCTGTGATGCTTGCCAGAATCAAAGCTGCTCTGTAATATTTATCCACATAACACAGAAGTCATCGTGAATCAGAGAAGTGATATGGCAAAAGGAGTCAGTTCTTGTTTTGCAGTGTAATTTCTTAGCCACAAGCTGCTATAGCCAGCAGGCTTCAAGACTTTACTTTTATTTCACACAGACACATTTTTATTTGGTCAAGCACATTTCCCCCAAGTTTAACATGTTAATGTGCTTGTGGGATATTTCAGCAGCAAATACATATGGTTGGACAAGCACTGTTCAATGTTCAGGATTTTTTCAGGTCTGAGAGTTATGAGATGATAAATAAATACTTCAGGAAGAGCCATATTTAAGCCATCGTATGGCCTTGAGGAACTGTATGTAACTAAAGGAGAAGCCAGCAAATGACACCATAGCTTTGGGAGCGCAGAATCAGGAATCTCTTCAGCATGGCAAAGGGAGCAGAAGCTGAAGGTAATATTGGAGTCACTCCCATATTTGCAGGGGATTATTCCGAGAGCACAGAACTAATCCTTTTTCTTTTGCAGTTAGAGGGGATACACAGCATTCAGCTGTCTGCCATTCTTTTGTAGAGTCAGAAAGACTAGAATAAAACATTAACTTTTTTTTCAAGCTATCCTGAATCTAAATCATCTCTTCTTATGGAATGGCTGCAGACTGATGTTAAATGAATTCCAAATACATGTGAAGTGGGGGTGGAGGCAGAACAAAGTGCAAAGCTGACCAGTTGATGTTATGAACTATTCCTTGCTTGTGGATACCTCAAGGAGATTTTCTCCTGGCCAAACTGGTATCAGAACCTGGCTGGAATTGTGGGGAGAATCCCTTCAGAGAACAAACTGCTGAGATAGTATGAAAAAGAAGAAAAAGTAGTATAACCTTATTGCTCTTTAAATTGGATTTTGCTTTCCCCCTCTTTCACTTGATTCATGCAGGCCTGCTACTGTATTAAAGGAATGAGTTTGCTACCATCACATATAGTCTGGCTTTACACAATGCCCAGACCTTGTGGCTTATTCAAGAAACCATGATTTTAAAAAGGCCATTGGGTAGAATGAAGTGACTACTTCAAACTTAAGATGCTGGGAGACATGGTGCCAGTTGTCTATCCCACTTCCAACTCTATCTCCCAAATTCTCAGATGTTCATCTCTGCTGGAGGCCAGAGTTCTAAATACCATGAGCAGCCTGCCCTAGATATCTAAACAAACCAAATATTGTGGATAGTATCCATTCACTAAGATTCAGCAAGATTCAATTTTATCTATCCAGTTCTGCATGTGGATTTGGAGGACGTGGTAGGGCCAACAGATTGGGGCTCCAAAAATCCAGTTGACCACTGGGTCAGAACAAAGAGATACAGAAATGCTAGCTTTTTGCTGCCACCTAGTGGCTATCTGGATGATTACGACTCTGATACCATTATGAGGATTTTACTATTTGCTTCAGATAGCAAAGATAGCATATTAAATTATTAAACTGCACTTAGAATAGAGGGACACCTTTCTTATATTTGCCTACGTAGAGATAAGCTCCAATGGGTTTAGTAAAAGTAAGTAGGTATAGGATTGGAGCCACAATGTCTCATTTGATTTCAGTAATTGAAATCAACTGCTTTTTGGAATTAATCAACTTGTTGTTTGCTCTTTCTTTTAATTACTTTATATAGATCTAAACAGTATCAGCTTATTTTCCCTGCTGTTTAGCATGGATTTCATATGTGCTGACTTCCAGCTGCACAAAACTTTGCCATCACTGAGGGAGGAAGCTGGGATCTGGCACAATGGCAAATATCCAGTGTACCCAAGATTGTTTGGTGGGACATTCAGATTACTTCCGAAATCACTATGAAACTATGTCTGGAAAAGTTTGGGATAAACTTGGTGGGGGAGGGAATCAAGATTTCCTGTACTATAGATTTATTTAGGTTTACAAGTATAATAGACCAGCACTTTGGATTGAACTGCAACATTGGTATGATACTTATATTTTTATCCATGAGACAAATAACAGCCTTGAGAAAAGACAGAAGAGAGAAGTTTTTAATTTAGAAAGGTAGAGAGGTAGGATTAAAATGCTCATTTCCATGTCTGCAATTCTCTCTTTTTTGAATGATACAAATTAAATGATACAACAAGTCAGGATTCCAATCCTTCAACTTTTCCACATATAATTTGGTTTTCAATCTTTAATAAGATCGTCTTCAGTGGGTTACATCCATTTGTGAGAGAACAATATTTCTGTTTTACCATGATAGACTTTGAAATGGATCACAAGCTGGTCCTTCAGCTGTATGACTTCCAGAATTTCATTTGTCCAATGAAATCTGCCATAAATCAGAATTTGAAGGTTATTTCCTATTAAGTTCTAACCCTTGTCCAAGGAAAAAGTCATGATATGCCTCACTTAAATTTCATAGTACTGTTAGCACAAGAAATCAAAATATCAAATTTGCTTGCAGAATTAATACTAACCTTACAGATTGCATAGTATGTTCATAATACAAAAGCTGGAACAATCCCACAAGCCAAAAATACTTGCAGGGCAAGAAATAGATTTGACAAGCAGGTAAGGTAGACTGCTTCAAGAGATGAATTTGGGAATATTATAAAAGGACAAACAAAATATCAGTCATTTTATTTATTTATATATTTTAACACAGGATTGTCATTTGAACAAAAATGTATTGATCCTTATTGTTCGTAACAAATAAAGCAAAATGTCTTATCCACTAAGCTTTTCTCTTATTTTCAGTGGAGGTAAATACGGTAATACCAATAATTCTAAGTATGTCCTAGTAAGTGTATGTGTATAGGAGAGGATTCCTTTCTGACTCCCATATTGGTAATCTTGTAAGGCTAAAGTATGAAAGAAAGAACTGTCTACTAAGTCTCCATATTTTACAGCAGCATGTCAAGAACCTGTGTTTGATAATGGCAATCAAATGTTTCCCAAATTATTTCCTAGTGAAGTGAAGGGATTCTGAAACAGTTTATCAATTTTAGAGCAGCCCTTTCATTGATTATGAAAAATAGCAAAGTAGAAGATGCCGTACAGTAGGCCCCAACTTTGTCAACCATGTGCCTCTATTTTCAGTTATCAGCTCCAGCAATGTTTTGATGACAGGTTCTTTTTTCCTTGTGTGTTTTAGAATCCGGACAATCAGACAATTCAAACCAGCAAGGAGATGCGGACATTAAACCACTGCCCAATGGTGAGTGAATCACTGCTCAAAGTTGGATTCCCTAATCGTCAATCCTGATATTCCATTTTGTCTTTTCACTGAAGTCTTTTTTCCCCCTTTTCCTCCAATGTCTGTTTCTGAGGCCAGATGCAGATGAGTAGAGAATGATCAGGAGACACAGATCTTTGTAGCTTGATATGGAATTCTTGAGAAATAAATGTAGGAGCAAGCAAGGTTGGATTTAAAAATCTAAGCGTGGGAGTAAAATATGGCAGATTTGAAATCAGGAACCTAGCCTTGGATTAAAACAGAAAGAGTAGAAGGAATGGGATTCAAAGCTGAGGTTAAGATAAAACTCACAAGAGGGGCGAAAGATAGATTGCAAATTAGAGCCATCCCCAGTCTCCAATTGCTACAGCCTTTCATATTCTACTCCATCCTCATGACCCAGTCTGTGTCTGCCTTCTTCTCTTTGCAGGGCATTTGACTTTCCAGGACTGTTTTGTGACATCAGGCGTCTGGAATGTTACAGAGCTGGTGAGAGTGTCACAGAGTAAGTTAAGGCAACTGAAACTGCAGGATTGTTGTGGTGTTCTTAAGGTGATGAGACATCTTCTCAGGTTGTAAACCTGTTGAGCACAAGATAGTGAGAGTCATGATTATGACTGTACTGGCTCTCAGATGCTTCTGTGGGCTTACTGAATCTAACAAAATAGGTGTGTGCCTATTCAGATCTGAAATTACTAAAATAGATGTCTTCCAAATTCATATCCCTTGCAAGAAATTCTGAGCTCATCAGCATTTCTCTTAGTATTACCACTGGCCTCTCCCTTCCACCACTTAGTGCATTAATAAATGGTACATGTTTAGCAAGGAAGGAGCAACTTCCTAACTCGCCAGAGAACTTGGTGTGAACATGGAGGCTCTTCTTTTCAGGTTACTTCTGGGCAAAGCTTTTATGGGGTAGGAGAGACATCTAGACTATGTCATCTTTTCGTAGTCTTCCTGTGTTTTTTCATTCTTTCTCCTGTTAAGGAGCGAAGGATGGAATAGCTGCTCAGTGATTTTTTTATTGACAGTGAGTTACTTGGAAAATTTACAAAATTTAGTTCCTCCACCAAACTATCTTTTTCTCTGTGATCTAACATGAATATTAAAATTACTTCCCAGCAGAAAAGTGTATGATATTCAGATATGTTGAATCAGTATAGTTAGATGCTGCAGTACAAATGCCAACTGCATGCTGATCCCTGCACTGATAGCAATGAACAGAATTAGCCCCACCTTTAAGCATATATTAGCAATCAGTTCTTACTAAGAATTCATTTGTAGATTGCCTTTCTCAGCAGAGAATGCTGAGTGATGAGATGCAAGCTTAGCAGACTATAGGAAAGTTCCCTCAAATAAAGGGAACACTTTAACAATGAAAGCTCTGTACACAGAGGAAGAGATCAGGAAATGGTATCTTTGCTGTACATAATTCTTCAGTCGATCCATCTAAAATTGTAATTTGGTAGGTCCAATTGACTTAAAGAGGTGTCCAGTCTCCAAGCCAATGCTTGCCAGCTGTATTTTAAGTGACTGAACAAGGTCCCAAGAATGATATCTTTAAGTACTCTTTGCTATTTTTTATGAAGGTATCTCTAGGTACTTTGAAGTCATGCTTTGTTTTACTCTCTAACTGTCCTTAAATTTGTTTGTGTGTGTGTGTTTTCTCTTGAGTTTATATAACTGAGAAAATAGAATGTAGCCATCAGTGCAAGGATTTTCCTTTCCCATCACCTCTGGCGGCTGGGGCCACATTTAATACTTCTGGAGATTGTGAGGGCCATAATGCCTAGTGGAGGACATGTCTTGTACATGAGCAGAGTCCAGACTTGGTTTTTTCCTGGGGGGGTTTTTTTTTGGTATGGTGGGGGAACTGTTGGGGAGTTCAACTGTTAAAGCCTATTTTAGGGCTTGCAGTGCAACTTGTTGTTTTTTGCCGACTCAAACTGACATAAGACACCATGATATTAATTTTTAGTAACTATAGTCAGAGATTCATGTCTGCCATTGCCAAATCCTGTTCCTCTTTATTACTATATACGTTCTGTGCAATAATATGTCCTGTTACAGAGAGTTCTATTAGAGAAACTCTGATGTCTCTAGGCAGAGAAGCCCCCATACATCTGTGCAAGGAAGACCTTTGCTTTAAAATCACCTAAAATCCTCTCAGATCTCTTGGTCAGCCTGTTTTCCTTTCTTCTCAGGACAAGAAATAGGCCATAGTAGGAAAAACTTTCATGGTATCTCCAACCTCTCTTCTTTTATGGGATCTCTGCTAGGATACCTTAAACACTGTCTAAGCCAGGATCCATATTTCAGTTCAAAAGGAGTTTCTTCAAAGCTCCCTTTTAATGATCCTTGCTTGCTTTGCAACCCAACCATGCTTCTGCAGTTACTGCCTGAGTTTTCTGACTTAGTTAACCTAAGGCACGTACATAGCTTTTCATTTGCTATTGTTATTTATACTGTTTCCATTTACCCATTTGCTTTATTTTTAACATGCATTCTAATCTTTTTTTAATGAGCTAATTAATTCCCTGCTAGAATTTGTTTTCTAATTTCTCCCAAAATTAATAATTTAAACACTTGGATTCTTCTCTCCTTCTGTGTGTGTGTCTGTGTGTCTGTGTGTGTGTAATAAACTATTTACTGTTTTTGAAGAGCTTGTAATACTGGGTAAATTGAAATGCAGTGTTGCCAATGTTAAGATATCTGAACATTTATGATCATAATGTGGTCTAAATGATGTGAGCAGATAAAGTAATCATAGTCAGTTATTTAATTTACTATGATATTTCCACCACAATTAAGATTAATTTTCTGTGTGAGGCACCAAACTGATTTTGGCCATTTCTATTGATGGGTTAAATTCACAAGGAAGGCACAGCACAGCAATTGGCAAAAATCAGCAGTAGTTGTGCCCAACTACTAGGAAGCAGTGGTTGTGCTCAATCATTAGGAAGGGCTTCTTCTTCCCTTGAATTTAATCTTCCTATTTTTGAGAACAAAATTGAAATATGAAAGTGGCATCTAGATACCTCCCCCATTATCTTTTTAATTGAAATACTATTTTCTGTAGTTGCGAAATGGAGGCTTAGATACTATCAGGAATATCATTACCCAGTTGGCAATGTCCATTCCTGAAGAATATAGATCTGTCTAGGTATTAACATAGCTTAATTACATCACATCTGGATTATTGCCATATGCTCTACTTTAAAAAGTATTCAGAAACTACCATTGGTCCAAAATACTGTAGCTTCTGGAACTGCACGTAGGGAGCAGGTGACTTCCCCACTGAAACAGTTGTACTGTCCTTAAAGCCCTGAAAGATTTGAGACCTGGGTATCTGAAGGGCTGCTTCCCTCATATGAACTCAGAGTCTGAAATCCATCTGACCAGGACTGGTGAAAGAGCCCTTTCAGTGACTACGCCTGGACTTTGAACCTCAGGGGAGGCCCATCTTTCTCCACTAATAGTCTTCTAATCTTTAAAGTATGATCTTATTGAAAGTGTATCAATATGTTTCAGTGTCTTAAATATTTTAAATATTTAATGTGATAATACATATTAATATCATGTTTCTCTATTGTTTACTGTTTTATGTTTCTATCTTTTTATTGATACTGTCAGCAATCTAGAGCTCACAGTATCACAGGAAGGTAAAAATCTAAAATAAATAATAAAAACATTGATTTATATGATGCATTCTTCACACTTCCTTACATGTAATTTAGCCTTCCTGAATGTTATTTTGCTGTCAACTTCTAGAATTATGCAGACTTTTCATGTGTGATGTACTCAAAATTGTGTTGCAATTAAATGGAGACACTGAAGGATAACAGACAAAACCTTCCTTCCTTCCTTCCTTCCTTCCTTCCTTCCTTCCTTCCTTCCTTCCTTCCTTCCTTCCTTCCTTCCTTCCTTCCTTCCTTCCTTCCTGTTTTCGTTTTTGTTGAAATTACTGTTTTGCTCCTCTATAAACTGGGGTAATTTTCTTGGCAACCCTGGTTCCCAGGGAGCAGGTTTATTTAAAAGATGAACATACTTGCAATTATAATGCTAGAGAGGAGAATCAGGAAATATGTTCATGGCAGTAGTTCTTGCCTTCGGATGTCAAAAACTAAGATTGAAATAATAGCACTGAGGGATATAATTTCTCCAAGAATATTCAGTTTTGCCTGAATCTGCAAAGCACATGGTACAAATGTGTTTGTAACCATTACTATCTGCAGTTGGTCATATTTACAACTCCCTTTTCTATATTATTTCAATTCAAGAAACTCACAGTTGCTCACTTAGGAAATCAGTTTGATCTTTTGTTTTTCTTATGCTGCCAATCTTCCAGTCTATTGAGTTGTTGCCTCTTACCCCTCAGCTCCTGTTGCCACAGCGTCTGGTCCAAACTTCTCTCTGGCTGATCTGGAGAGTCCCAGTTACTACAACATCAATCAAGTGGCTCTTGGTAGACGGTCAATAACATCTCCACCTTCTAGCAGGTAGGTTCCCTACAGTCTTTTTATAATGTAGAAATCTTTGATTCCATTGAAAGAGCCTTGGAACCAAATGACATCTCTTGTAGTAATGTTAGTCCCAACCATGAAGGGGTGGGTAACCACCTGACCCCATATGTCTCATGACATATTGTTGCTTATGATCTGTGCCTCTGTGGTATGTTCCCATTGCAGTTCCACCAAACGGCCCAAGTCACTAGATGACAGCGAAATGGAGAGTCCAGTAGATGATGTGTTTTATCCTGGGACAGGACGGTCCCCAGCAGCTGGCAGCAGCCAGTCCAGCGGTTGGCCCAATGATGTGGATGCAGGTAGGAGGCACAGTCTTTCCTCATCACTGACATAGATTGAGATGGGAAACAAAAGCGAAAGGACTAGTCTGATCTTTGCCCTTCATTTACCATCTCCATTAGGCCTACACAGATTTCATCCACTATTGCATCTGTTCTTCCGGTATGGTGATCATCTTTTCTAGTTAATGCTTTGTTAATGAAGAAGGTATAGGACAAGTGACAGTTATGCTTGTTTCAGGAGAGCTCTCTTTGGATTCTGTAGACTGGAAGGAGCTATTTAGGGAAGCTGTTCAAACAAGATGGGATATGGTTGCTTACAACAGATATGAAGCATAGCCCTTTAATAGACGTATACTCAAATACAGGGCTAGGTGAAGTATGAGTTTAAAATTTGGTTGCAAAATGAAGTTAAGCCTACATGGAGGTGGGGGATAAACTGGGATGATTAAATGGGATTAGGCAAAGATGCCTCATGAAGAAAGGGGTAGATAAATAGTAAATTGTACATATTGAATTAAGAATTATTCTCATGAAATTCATATAGACTTCAAAGAATGTAATACAGATCTGCCATGGCCCTGTGTAGTTTTGCAAAATGAAATATCTACATAGCTGCCTCAAAAAATGCTAGCTAGTGAGTGTGAATGACAGCATATCGACATCTGTATGTTGGATATGTGCATGACAACATCTTCATGAATAAAGAGAAAGAGGATTAATGTTCAGAGTAAAGTAGTTTGTGTGCAGGATTATGGGAATGAAGAAACAGCTACATACTTTGGGGGACTGAGCGGTGGACTCTAGTGTGAGGCATGGCAGCTGTCCATACTGGGATTTCTTACAGTGCTGGGAATCAGCTGTCCTAAGGATCTATATGAATGGGTTCTAGCTGCATTGGAATGAGTGGAATAAATAGGAGTGAAGGATAGGATGCTGGTGGTTAGAATGAGCTGGCTATCCATGGCCCAGATATATACCTGGCTTATCGGAAACCTCTCTGGCAATTCCTAGTTTCTCTGATTAAAGAACTGCAGAAGTAGGCTTGACCATATCTGAGATACAAGGAAGTTGAGTTCAGTTTTCCAAGTAAAATATACTTCTTATTTTGATTGATGCATAAAACTTTTGCTGTAAACTTTATATAGCAATTTGCTGATATTACATTTATTATTATTTGATTGGGTACTCACCTGTTTGCTTAGTGAGATATTTTCCTTCATTCCAGAAGAATTATCCTGCATTCTTTAACCAATTAGAATGAAGAAAAAATATTTTAAAAATTCAATCTTCTTCACAAAAACTAAATTTGTTTTATTTGGAAATATTATCAGCCCATGTAGTGTCTATGGTGAGGTTGACTTGTATACAGTTACAGCTTCCATCACTTAAAGTAATCCATTGTTTAACTGTATTTTCCAAATACTTTCTTGTCTTCTGGGGATTGGATATGCTCCATCAGTAGCCCACTAGGTAGTGGAATTACTGTAAGTTTTTGATGACATCGGAGATGGAAGGAAGATCCTTAATCCTGTACAGTATTGTCCTGTTCCATTACTCTTACATCATTTTTATATGTTAACATGGAAAGTCTGGTTATTCCTCTGAACACCTTTGCATATTAATATCCTTGACTTATCCCACAAATGCACACACATATGTGTACACATACATTTGTAACTAGTCAGATGTCGTAGGAGAAAAGGAGCATTCCCTATGCACATGTTTATGGAAATACAGTGTTAGTAAAGTAAACCTATGAAAAGGCTTGTGAATTTTGCACACTTGCTGTCAGAATAAAGCAATGGGCAGCTATGTCTGGATGGTGCTGTACTTAAAGTTACTAGGGTAGCTTCCGAAAAAGAATAGGAGCAGGAAGTGAATGCTCCATTAAAAGGAGCAGGCTTTCCCCATTAGTCTTCCAGTGCAGCACATAGCACGTATCTTCTTGAGCCAGTTTCCTAAATGCTTTCCAAGGTGCACCTCCTCTGTGCTTGCAGAACATTTGATAGGTCAAGATTATCCAGCTGATCTATAAGGAATCATCATGGGAGCGGGCTTGTTTTGTACCTGGAGCTTGTTCTAGTTGGGGCTTTTAGTTACACATTTATAATCCCATCACATTGTCCCCTGTTGTCTTAGATAATTTGATCCCGAAGGTGTGTCTTCCCTTTTAGAAGGCTCAAGGCTGTGGAACAGGCTGTATTCAAACACATTCTTTCTCTTTCTTTCATCTCCCTCCTCCTCCTTTGTCTTGTTGAGGTTTGTTCTCAACCATCTGAACAAATCACCAATTAAGCAGCACAGCTGCAGGGCTTGTATGAACAGCTGGAGAGACCATCCAGCCGTCTGACAGAGACAGGTGTTCACAGCTGGCTGGCAGCCCCCCTCCCTATCCCTGTGCACAGGTATCAGGTGTTAGGCAGCTGGCATGAGATAACAGGCTGGGGGCTTTTGTCTCTCGGGCCCCCTTGCCTGCTGCTGAAATGCCAGATTGTGCTGGATTAGAAAGATAGTGACAAACAGGAATGGCCCATTTCTGTAAGCGGCACTGTATTGGTCCCCCAATATTCAAGGGGTATACCACCAGATTGCCTGTTTTACATTTGTTGAGATGGCTTTTTATAACTCATAATCCTGTTTCCCAGGGTGTGGATGCTTTTAGTCAAGATCAGACCACAGTGTTCTAAGAATACACACACAAAAGAAATCCATGCGTAGATTTTAAATAAGCTTTGATGCTGCATCACCTATCTGTATAGTATTTCACACCCAAGTGGACTACCCAAAGACAGATGGCTTGTAGTAACAATGGCTTGTGTGTGCATTAGAGTGGAGGCTAGGGGTGAGTCCAGGAGCCACCAAATCAATGATGCTCCAGGGCAGCAACAACAGAGTTACATACAGCAACTATACTAAAGAGTATAGTGTTTCTAGTTCTAACCATGTTGTCCTGTCCAGCTCTTAGCAGTTGACTCTTCATGATTGCTGAGCATGTTAAATTCTTCCTGAGCTCTTTGTGGACTTCCCAATAAATCCTCTTCTCCCAGGGTGGGGGTGGGGGTTGTATTACTGCTAATCTTGACTTCCACTAAACCTGGTAATATTTTCCTGATACATATGGATCTGTACCACTTTGATATATTATAAACCACTTTCAGAAACTGAGTTCACTGTCACCTGGCAATTAATAAGGTCACACAGGAATTAATAAGGTGCTATTACAGGCATATCTTCTGTGAAGGTTTCAGTAAGGTTTTGTGTGGCTTCTATGGGAACAGAATGCTGGATATGCCTTTTTACCTTCTTAAAACATAAGGAATATCTCTGCTGAGTGGTTGTTCCAAAAAGACATGGTTGAGCAATATTCTTTGTTCTCCTATTTGGCCTCAAAGTCAGATAATTCCAACTCCTGAAGAAATCAAGTACAGAAATGAAAATTAGCTATATTAATTAATAATAAATAATAAAAACAGCTTTGCAGATTATGCTTGCTAGCTATTTAATAGAGAATTTGATATCGTGAGAGATACGTGCTGATGACAGCAGCATCTATTGAAACTGGACATAGTCAAGCTAGAAATAAGAGGCATCATTCACTGAACAGCTGCCTGAAGAGGGAAGGTAATAAATCCTGAAGAACCTTGAACCTCTGTCGTGCTTTCTGAATGCATGGCTGGCCAGACAAAATGATCTGACCATCTCTCTGACAGTTCAACATCTTGTTCTTGAGTTTATCCAGCTACTTCTGAATCCTTCTGAACATCAACCACTTATTTTTCAAGCTTGCAATTCAAATGACTCTCTTACATTAAATTTTAAATATTTCATCATATACATTATTTTTTATTATTTTTTATTTATTTATTTATTCTTCAAGCTTCTATTACAGCCCATCTCCCCCAAGAAAGGGGGACTCTATGCATTATATACATTAATATACATTAAACTTTAAATATTAAAGTTTGCATTTCTTGATTTACTTTCGGTTGGTTGATAATTTATGTGGACAGTACATAGTGTGGATACAGAAGTCTTTTTGTCCTTCACTTCTTGTTCACAGTATTTGTTTGTTTCTGCTGCACTGCTGTTTCTGGCAAACTCTTTTTTTATTGGGGACACCCAGATATATAGAAAGTATTACCCTCAGTGAAATGTGTAATTTGTTTGTACAAATTGCTACTGGACTTACCCCATAAACTTTTCTTCAGGAGCAGTAATGCAGCAGCACTGGAAAAAAATGCTGTGAAAGTCCCCTTCCACCTTCAGCAATTCCCTGCCATTTTAATTTACTTAATTTTGTTGTTAAAAGGCATGTGTTTCTCCAGCTTCAGGGCTGGCATACACTTTTCCTCTCCCACCCCCATTGCAAAGCTGTCCCCCCATTGCAAAATTTTGTTTTACAGTAACTACTAACACCTCCGATTTCAACTGTAGCAAAAGTACTCTCAGATGGAAACCCCATTCCCAACTTCCCCATTTAAAGTTGCAGTTACTGCTATCTGTATTTGTCTACTGCATGACTACTAAGAATGTGAAAATCAGGACAAAGATACAGCTTAAATACTTCAACCCCCATCATCAATGTAATAGTCAAAACTGAATTCCACCATAATGGTTTTAAAGTAACATTAAATTTTTTGGGATATATCATTGTGGAACTTCTTAAATGGCTCTTGATACTTGTATATTACAGCACAAGTATATTAAACCCATTTTTTTAAAAGTATTATTGATAATAAACACATTACACAATTCTTTGATTATAATCTGTAGTCCAGTGTACTTATTTCCCAGGAGCAGAATGCTTGTTTCCATGCCTGATTTTTGAGAGATTTTTTCATAGGCCTTGTGAGAGGTCATAAGGTGATACAATTGCTGCAAAATTGTTTAAATGCAGGCTGTTCTTCTTTCCCCTTTCAGCAAGGCCCAGTCCTACCACAGCCTGGTATATAAGATGGAAGAAAGTGGAATAGCTTGTTTTGTTTTTTTTCTCAGATTTATACAACAACATACAACAACATTCAGAGGGGGGAAACCCTGTGAGTCTTGCAGCTAGAGACATTAGACAAGTGCTTGGCACTCTGGCTTCCCACCTTGATGATACCTGCCCCACCACCACCACCACTTCAAAGAAGTGCATCAGTCAAGGCAAGAGAGCCAGTTTCACGTAGTAGATAAAGTCCTGGACTAGAAACCAGGAGACTGTGAGCAATAGTCCTCTATTAGGCATGGAAGCTGGATGGGTGACTTTGTGCCAATCACTCTCTCCCAGCCCAGCCGAGGGAGTATTATGTATACTGCCTTGAGTTATACAAAATAAAGACAGAATATAAATCTAACAAATAAATAATAACTTCTGGGGAGAAGTAGAAGTCAAGTGATTCAGGAAAATACATCAGGAAAGGTTCTTTATGTTATTTCAGCTGTGCTGATCATTGAAGAAGTGAAATGATTTCTGGAAATCAATCAATATCAATAGTTCTCGTGTGAATTATTAAAAGTTTTTTTTCTGTACCTGTGTCCTTTATTTACTTTCTGCACTTTTAGCCTATTATCAGTTCTCCTGACACCCAAATAAGGCCTTGCTCAAATGACAGGGGACAAATCTGTCTTTGCAGGGAACTGTGGGGCAAATTTAAACAGCCTTTGAACAGATTTATGTTGATGTTTAATAACTGTTAATTCAAAGGAAGAGAAGCAGTTGTCATGTAAATAAGCAGTTTCAGTCTCATGGCAAACTCCACTGAAGCAAGACTGCTTTAGAACAAAGGCAAGAAACTGCTCTGGTGCAGGGTCTTTGAAAACCGTAATAAACATTCAGATTACATCTTGCCACTGAGGTATACCAAGCTCAGATGTGCTCCAGGACAAGGAATAATGAGTAGCAGAGGGGGCAAAAAATGATACATTCTTGAAAGGAAAGGAAGTGTTGCAATCTGATGGAGTCAAAACACTAATTTCTTGTTGATTGATCCAGGTCTTAGCAAGTGGTAGAACCTGGCTGATCTAGTCTGGGCTTGGAAGCTAATATTTGAACCTTAGTATTTGAATGAGAGACTAACAGGGAATTCCAGGGCTGTAGGCTGGAGTGGAAGTAAAAAAAAAAATTCCTGAGAAAGGGCATGGGCAACCACTTCTTCATGTTGCCTAGATAACTATGTGGATATCTCCATGAAGGCACTAGGAACCAAGCTTGACACAAAGGAGATTTTATTTACTGTTGATGGAAGATCTCCAGAGAGTCACAGAGATTGCCCTTAGTACATATTAAGTGCTGTAGAAATAATAATAATAATAATAATAATAATAATAATAATAATAATAATAATAATAATGCTGTCTGTCTACTTCTACTTCATTGTTGGCTTTTATGCAGAATAGATACGTGAGCTGCTTCTTTAACCTGTTCAGTGATGGGCAGAGAAACTAGAAATTGAAAGCAGCCATTCCCAATGTAGTCCCATAGATCTGTTGTAGAACTAAGTTGGACCACAGGAGTGAATGAAAGAGCATGGCTAACTACTAATCCATCTTTCCTCCATCTGTTAAACCATGAACTTTCTCCCTGATTCCTTGCCAGGACCGGCTTCTTTAAAGAAGTCAGGAAAGCTGGATTTCTGCAGTGCCCTGTCCTCCCACACCACCTCCCCGAGAATGGCTTTCACCCACCACCCGCTGCCTGTCCTAGCAGGAGTCAGACCAGGTGAGAACAAAGCCATTTTCTTAGGGGGGGGAATGGGTGGATTGTGGGCAAGGTGGGAGGCAAGGGACAAAGCTGTCTCCTTGGTAGGGCGTGTCAGTACATTCAACCATCTCGGTTCTGGCAATGGTCTCTTGTTGTCTGTCTCTTTCTCTTTCTCTCTCTTTCACTTCCTCTCTCTTTTGTTCCCCTGCTTTCTTTTTCCTTTGCCAAGATGGCTTAACACATTGATTGTAAACTGCATTCTGGAGAATTTATCCTTAAGATGACATGTAAAGAGGAAGGTTTCAATAAATCAGGTTAACTTGAAAGCCACAGCACCAAGTTTGAGTTGATAACAGTGAATAGATGGACTGAGATCCAGTTTAATATATGATAGCTTCATATGTTCATTTGAGAATCTTTTGGAAAAGGAGGCTTCGGAATGAATGGATCTACATTTAAATATTTAGTAAAATACACTAGGATATTTAAAAGTTACATCTAAAAAAGGCAAGTCTAACCAATAGACTACGTTAGATATACTGAGAGTTGTATGTCACATTTCTAGTGGCTTGCTGTTTCAAGGTAAAATACTTGTGCTTGCTTCTCTGAGGTATGCCTGAAATTGAAGTAGAACCATAAGGCCCATGAAAGTGAAGATGACAAACTTACATTCAGTACATTTCTTAAAATCTTTTAAAAGTCAGCATTTGAGTCTATTTTGAGAGTCTGTTTGAAGCCTGAATGGCTGCACTTACTTCACTTCCAAAATTATTTTTTTTCTTATTTTTATTTTTGTTATTTATATGCTGCCCTTCCGAGTCATTTTCACCGGATGGTCTTGTAATGAAAATAGAAATAAAATACTACAAAGTATAATGAAACGCATACCATAAAATAACAATATTAAAATGAAAAACAGCAGATGGGAGAATATAATGAAGTCCTATCACTGGAGAAAACAATACCAGTTTAAAATGCTTAGGGGATTTTAAAAGATCTTCACCTGCCATTGAAATCCCATCAGAACAGGCAGAGGACCATAGTAGTATATTTTTGCCACCAAGGTGCCAGCACAGAGAAGGCACTGGATTTGTCTTCTATCTGCCATTGTTGCAACAGTGAGGTCATCCAAAGAAAGACTTCTAAAGATTACTTCATTGTACAGGTAGGGTCATAAGGAAATTGGCATTTCAAAACCTAAATGCAATAATTTCTTGAAGACCAGGCTATATAACTTGCTTGACCGTTTCCTTGTTTAAGTCATGGCATATTCAACTTTTAAAGTCTGTGTGCTCAGGAAATGAATAGGGACTTAGGTGTCATTTACAAATATCTATGACTATTGTTTATATTTGGGAAGAACCAAGATATAGATGTATATGCTGGAGATATTTAGCTATGTTTCTTGTAGCCAACTTTAAGCAGAATGTTTGAAGTTTGGGGATGCTGTCACAGTTTTTGGTGTCTGGCTTCTGTAAGGATGATGTAACTCCTGATTAATGTGACTTTATGTCACTTTTAGTGATGTTATAGTGCATCTGTCCATTGATCCAATGTTTTGTACAGAACTGTAGTGATTGCACACATGTATGGCAGTAGAGGGAGGGAAGAAATAGAAGAAGGCATTTTAAGTCATGTAGCAACATATCTGATGAAGTTCTTCAGGTAAGGAATAGAACAAGCAAGTTTAGGCTACATTCCTCAAGCCTCTTTCCTGGAGTGAGCCACTAAGCTGCACTGTCAAATGGCTTGCCCTGAAGCATCAATCAGGTTTTGGAAAGGGCTATTAGCATTTTAAGCACCAGTAGATTGAGGAGTTCCTTGCTTGCCTCTCTGTATGCTCTGGATCCTGCCATGGATGGCAGTGGCATTTTGTTCAAGGATCAGTCTCACTGTAAACTTAGTGCCAGTTGAAGTGCACTGTCAAAGATAGGTAGGACTTTTGGAGAGGAAGGTTGTCTTGTGAGAGCCAATATCAGAGGTACATTTGGAGAGAGGCACATGCTGCCCAGTGCCTGCTTGAGTCTTCATCTAATCTCCACATGTATGAGCTCCTAGCATAATACTACTGTGGTGATAGAAGCATTTGTTGTGGCAGGGCTAATTTCTCTCTCCTTTTTTTCCTGTAACTCCTCAGATAGAAAGTGACAGTGTATAACAAGTAGCTTTTCAAGGAGTAGGTAGTATAGGACTCCCAAGGAATGGGGTTAAAGAATTATGTAATCTGTATTACAGAATGAAGAAAAGGCATAATACCAAAGGAAGCAGATGTAAGCTAAAGTAGGTCAAATGTTAGGCTGAAACAACTTGTTTCTGATCTTCCATTTGAAGTACACATTGGATACAGTTGATCCCAAGCTTAGGTGAAAGCCATTGGCTAAAAGACACAGTAATTAAACAAGCAGTCATTTTATAAAAGGCACCAAAAGCTATTTGGGGAAGGCATACATTCTACCCGGATATAGTTATAGCGTAGTATAGAAATCACATTTCAGAAGCCTTTACTCATGAATCACAATGCTGATTTCATGTTCTCTAGTTCTGTCATTAACACCTAGTTCTGAACTCATAGGAAGGAAGCAGTGTATGGAGTTGTTAATTCAACACACATGAATTATTTTTAAAAAGTTATTTGAAAGCCATACAATTTTGAAAACCACACACAGAGACATAAACCACAGGTGGAGCTATAACTGAGATATGTAACTTTGAAAAAAAGTTTGATTGGAGGAATGTTAATGTGTTACAATATCTAAGGGCCAAACTACACATTATACAGAAGATCCATAATACCAATTTCATTTGAGCCACAGTGTGGGAGCAGGAATGAGGCCTTCCTCTCACATCATTTTCCCAGTTAAAATTTCTTCTCTCCAGCTGTTTGTGTTTTTTTCTCCTTTGTAGAGCAAACAGCAGACAGCGATACATATACAGTATTTTTAATTGGATTATATACCTCCTTCCCCTGGTGCTGAAATTCATTAAAAAAAGAAAGTCTTTTTTATTATTAAAAAGTGAGGCATCTTTTTTATAATGTGTGATTTGGCCTTGCATACGGGTCATCTGATGAATCTTCCTGTGCAAAGAATTGCCCAACAAGTACAGTTTGCTTTTGCGTCCGTGCAGTTATCACCTCTGAAAATGACAGAACAATTTGTTCAGATCCCTGGATTTCTTTTACTGTTCAGCTAGCCCAAGAACAGCAAATTGAAAATTGGCTTGGGGTGTCTAAATCAGTGGAAGAATTATAGCTCATTCTCCTATGCTTAATTTCTTACCCTCCTTCTAGCTGCCCAGTATAGCCTATATTTTATTGTTCTGAATACCTGCTTTGCTCTCATCCTTATTCCCTATTCCAATTTCCACCATCTGCCTGGTGTATAACGCTGTGTAGGAGGAACTCCAGCCACATAGGGGAGTCAATCCCCAGTCCACAACAGCTGGTTCCTTGGCTGGTTTCCCTCTTCCCTTTCCATTCTAGTTACTAATGTGCCAGTAATTCCCAAAGAGAGGAATATGTTATGCACTTTTGCCCTTTTCTACTTGGGTGAGACTTAGAAGCTATTTATATATTGCAGTTAATGTACATTATGTTTTATAGAGCAGTTTAAGAGGAAAAGACAGGTCGCTGCCTTAAGCTAATGAATTAGAAGATGAGAGTAGAAGGGAAGGCATTAGAAAGAAGAAATAGACGAAACTATAGTAATAAGGCATAAATATAAGAAAATAAAGGTACTTGTATTTCATTTTGATTAGGTTATCACTTTGAAATAATGTATATAAGAAATGTAGTTTGTGAGGAAGGAGATATCCATAAGATTTAGTAAAAAATGTCAGAGGTATAAATACATGTTCAGAAGGAAATGTATACCCCATTCTTACTGCATGTACATGTGTATGATACATACATCGTTGTTGCAAATTCAGGATGTAGAATGCATGCAGCTCAATCTGCTTGCACATCTTTGCAAATGCTAACCTCTTTTGAAAAAGAGAAACTATCACACCTTGTTGGGATTGTGACAATCCTTAACTGAAACAGCCTTGAAAACAAGAATGTGGGGATAATTTTTCAACTGAGGCCTTGACTGGTATAGGTAGCTATTGGGCTGTGTCAAATGGAAGCAGCATGGCATGGGGGTTGTTACTGACATCTCTTTCTGTCCCTCTCTCACTCTTTCTCTCTCTCTCTCTGCTTCTCTCTCTATTTCTGTCCATCTGTCCTTACACTCTCCAGGAAGCCCCCGTGCCACAGCGTCGGCCCTGCACTTCCCGTCAACTTCCATCATCCAACAGTCCAGCCCTTACTTCACACACCCGACCATCCGCTACCACCACCACCACGGCCAGGACTCGCTGAAGGAATTTGTGCAGTTTGTATGCTCGGATGGCTCAGGCCAGGGCTCTGGGCAGGTAAGAGCCTCGCACCTCAGCCCAGGGATGCCGGCCAGTCCACCAGAACCCTGCCTTACAGCCCTTTTCTGCCTCCTCTCCCTCTCTGTCTCCCACCCAAACACTGTCTGTTTGCCTGCCTGCCTGCCTGCCTGCCTGCCTGCCTGCCTGCCTGCCTGCTGAAGGCGTAGGGAAATGCATAGTACAGTAAGCACTGTTATCTAGCCCTGTGGGTCTGGCAGAATGGGCCTTCTTTCTTTGAAAGAGCAGTCTGACTGACACTGGCTTGCTCTCGGCACCTTATCTTTACCTTTGAAAATAGACTGAATTACAAGGCCCAACATTCAGGCTGGGGAAAACTATCCTGAGGAAAGCCAGAATGTTTTAAAAAAGGATAGATGAGTGAAATATAGCACATTCAAAAGAGAACCTTCTCTTCTGTTTTTGTTTGACCTGGAGTGGGACAGGACTTCTACAGAATGGGCAAGTGTAGCCCAGACAGGGTTTTTCCCCCGTCATCCGATTTCTCTACCCCCCTTCTGTCTGACACCTTTTTACCAAATGAGTTCCTGAAGAGTTTTGAGTCTTCAGAGCTCCTGAACAAGAGAGTTCCAGAGGGTTGCACTGAGCACATTCTAGAATGTTTTTCTTTGTGACATTGGTGAAGGTGACATGAATGGCAGGATCCAAAGATGTTAGGTTTTGCAACATTGAGAGAGGAATTTATGGACCTGGAAATGAGAACTTTTCAAAACACCCTGGACTTTCAAAGATTGCGATCTTTAGTTATATTTTGGGGAGGAGGGGGGGGGAAATCAAATAATTAACTTAAATATTGAAAATTGAGGCATGGGTAGCTTTTTATAATCTGTTTTGATTCCAACTTACCTAAGTAACTTGGATTGTACTAAAATGTTACTTTTAATATGCTCTAGATAATATGTTTGGCCCAGTCTGAGCACTACTATTGAAAGAGCCCCTATAACCTGGTAGGTAATGATTCAAGGTTGTGATGACACCTCCCCAATAGTCCCTTAGTACATCAGCCCATTCCAGCCTCCATGTCTTGAAAGAGAATCATTATTTATCTTTAACACATTTCCCCCGACTTGGGGTGAAAGTGTTAGACCACAGTAGCTTCTGTTCCTAGAGCAATTTAGTGCTAGTGGTGTACAAACCATTTAGTATGGTAAACCACCTTGAGCCTGACAAGTAGGCAGCCTGCAAATTACTGTAATAATGAATAAAAACAAAATTGCAAAAGTCCAGAGGAGCACATTGATGGATCCCAGTAGAAACACAGGAACTCATTAACTGTGGCTTCTTGAGAACAGTAGCTGTCATCTCTATTTCTTTGGAGGGCAAGAAAGTCAGGAGTGGGTAAAATCCTATGGGAAGTTACTGTTTGCTGCTGTTTTTGTTTTACTGTAATCTCCTTCTTCATGGCCAGGCCTTTTCTAAAATATTTATGCACCAGTAAGTCCTATTTGCAAAATGTCTTGTAGAAGTTTCCTTTTCATGGCTGTTATCTTATTGTTTTCTGATCGGTGTAGTTTTTACAGAACAGTTATGAATTGGCCCTTATTTTAATTAGCTTTTTGTTCCCATCCAGGATATGAATGTACTGAATTCCTGGATCCTTGTTTTTTCTTTCCTATATATTACAGCAAAATAGTTTATTTCACTAGCCAAGAGAAGGAAAAAAACAACAAGAACGAAAGCAATACTTTTACACATGCACACAGAGGATCTGAAATTTCTTACTCATAATTTATCTTGCGGTTTCACTGAACAGGATACAATGAAATAAGTTGAACCTTCAAGCAAGTAGCATTTTTAAAGTCACTCACCCTGAAAAGGCTCCGCAGTGCTTTTTCTGTCTAAAGTGGAAAGTTTGATGATGATGCAAAAGTATTTTATAGTGCTCCTCCCTCCAAAAGCTACAAATCCATTCTTAAAAAACCTCAGGAGGACAACACAAAAAAATACTTCAGTGAAATCTGACAATAATAATGATGAATTTCCCATGAGAAACAAATGAACCCAAAATGGCAATTCCAGGATAATGAGCTAGTATGGAAGCAGATCAGCTGGCACTGAGTCTGAAGAGAGCCTTCAGCCCTAGCCATGCCCATCTGAGGCTACAAAAAGACAGGCTCATTAACACTTTAAGGTTCCTTACCATCCTTTGTTGTTTACTCCAGCATTGCACCCCACTCAGGATAATTACCCTGGTTAAAATCTCCCTCACTGCTCCAGGAATAAAGTAATTCCAGAGATCAAGCAGTAGAGATGCTAGCAGAACTGGATATTGATGGCTTATGGAACCTTATTGTCATTTTTAGACTCAAGTAATGATTGAATCCTGTGTTGGTTCCTGGTTCACAGGGCATTGGAATCCCATCTAAAATGAAGGTATTTGTGCTTCTGAATCCTCTTAGGACTTCAGCCAAGTTTGGGAAGGCAGTGGTTTACAAGCTGCAAGAAGTCCGGGGCACAAGTTGATTGCAGAAAAACCATGGGAACACATTAATCATGGCTTCTTGGCAAAGGGAGCTATCACCTCTGTTCAGAGGCTGTTAAAATCACAAGAGAAGCCACAGCTTCAGAACAAGCCCCATTTTTTTGCACATACCTTTAAAGTCCTAATTATTAATGCAATATCCTTTCCATGGATTTTGCTTGCAGTAGAATCCAAGTTGCTTCTTGTAGACTGCCATGGCAGGAAGGAACCAATAAAAGAAAATAATTGTCCCAAAGTTGCTAGCATGAGACTTGTGAATAATGAAGATTAGGTATATTGTACTAACACAAACTCATTAGCTCTGTGATATAATTGGATTTAAGTTGTTATTCCATTGATCATGTGTCATAGCCAAATGCATTCTTTGTCATGACTTAAGCCCTCCCCATGGGCTTGGGAATTGTAAAGGTAGTGTCTAATTCTGTCTGAGGTGCCCATCAGTGCTGTTGGTTGTAGTTGAGGTGTCATACATTATTCCAAATTTCAGCAATCCAAATTCTTTCTAAGTCCTCATGGTATAGTGCCCCCAATAACAATTGGTACCACTCTTGACTTCTTCTATTTGTTTGTTTTCAAATCTTGGTATTAGTATTAGTAATAGTAATATTTTAAAGGGGTTAGAAAAAAATTATTTTCTGTGCCCAAGTACTAAGAAACAAAATGTTACAGAATCCAAGTAAATATGGGTGGCTACTATAAAATCTTGTGTTGATTTCTAAAGACTAGATTCATCCTATTTTTGGAGATCCATGTGGGCATTTTGCTGAGAAAAAAGGATAAAATCATTAATGGTGAACATATAGCTCAGGCTATATGTGGACAGTGCATACATATTGTCCTATAGGCCCATCCAGTTAAGCAGTGAAATCTGCAGAACCTAAAAACTAGGAAGAGGGACTTTACTTGGATGCAGCCAATCTAATCAGAAGAATACACTCCATACCTCACAGTAGTGGTCTATATGGCATTAACAAGGTATTTTCAGAGATAATGAATAATTCCATTAAGATGTTGGTTTGTTGTCTGAATGAAGAAGTCATTGTTCAGCCTTGCCTACTGTGTGGGAACACAGGCAATCCCTTGATAATGACTCAGGCCTGATTCTCTTGTAATAAGAAAGCAGAACATACATGTTTGAAAGGAAAAGAGAGTTAGGACATGGGAAATGTTTGAGGGAGGTAAAGGGAAAATATAAAGCCGAGGTGTGATTTAAAGAAGAAAGAAGGGGGAGAAAAGGGGTATTTTAAATCAAATTAAAGTCCCTTCCCTTCTCAGCCCCGAGAGCTGCCAGCAGATACTGCATCTTTAACGTTGCCTTGTCTCGTTCACACATCACTGTATTTATGTTGTTCGCAGCCTAACGGTAGCGGCCAGGGCAAAGTCACGGGGTCATTTTTGCTGCCGCCACCTCCACCTGTGGCCAGACCAGTGCCCCTTCCAATGCCTGATACAAAATCCACCAGCACTAACCCAGAGGGCGGAGCACCGACACCAACGTCACCCTGTAAGTGGACCCAAGTGTAACCCAAACCACGAACCAAAATGGAACTTAGTCTCCATTCCCCACCCCAGTGCCCTCAGTAGGTGTCGAGTAGGGCAGAAATAATAAGGAGAGCAGGAGGAAAAAAACTAAAAGATGGGCAAGGAAAAGAAAAACAGAGAAGAATGTGCATAGTAACAAATGCAGGAGAAAAGAGGCACAAATGAGAAGAAGAAAAGAAAAAAGGTTAATAGAATATAGACAAATGGGAAATGAGAGGGAAAAGCAAGCTGTAAGGTGGGCTTGGGGCACCATGTTGTCATCATCAAGTCTTGTGCTTTGTGCTTATTTTAAAGGTTTAAACACCCCATCTGATCCCTTCCCTTAGCTGCCATTACCCCTTCACACCTTCCATCCCATTCCCCAGCGTTTAAAGATGCAGTAGCTGCCCAGCTCCAACATGTTTATTTTTTATTTTTTTATTTTTTCATTATATTGTTGGTTGCCATGGTGGCTTCTTTGTAAATTTGGGGATTTTTTTAAAAAAGGGACAATAATAAACCATAAATAAATAATTCTGAGAATAAGCATGGATAGACATTTGGTTTTTGTAATGTGAGGAAGGGTTGTGTTTATGGATGTTCTGGTGCTTCAAAAATCAATTCCCATTGAGATCCAAAGCAAGGTTTCTCCCATCACCCTGAATTGTGGTCTGTGCTTTCTGAGGAAAGGTAATCTGATTAGAGGGAGGGGGAAGGAGGAGATATTGGGAATCAGAACTTCCAGAGAGTGGCCTGTTGTTTGATGATAAATAGAACCCAGGCATTTGACTCCGGGGGTGGGGAATCAGAAACCTAGGACTTCTGTTCCCACCTGTAGAAAGGCAGGTGTCTCCTGATGAACAGTGGTGGCATTATGCAAATATGAAGCCTGACTCCATCCCAGAAATGGGAATCCTACCAGATTGATTATAGAAGGGATAGAAGTTAAAACTTCTAGATTCTCCAATAAAGTAATTATTACCATCTTTCTTGGCTTCAGAGAGTCCCTTTGGAGATACGGATTGGCTACCAGTACCATTTTCTTTTTTGCTTTTTCTCCTTCCCTCCTTTCTTTTTCTTTTCTTTTCTACATCTGTGCTCATGGCATTACTCACTCTCACAGTGTTCATACTCTTCATTAAATTGGTGATATGATGGGGGGACGGGGAATGAGAAGCAAGGGATGGTGTCAAGTTATAGGCATAAAGGGAAATTCTGGAACTATGTTATATGCTGATTGCCATCTTCCCACTCTCACAAGGTGGCCAACAAAGGATTAAGAAGGAAATGGGGTGCTGCAGCTGCTTCTAAGGTTGAAACCCAACTCCAACTGTCATTAAGAACTGATGTGCATGATCAGCAGGCACCAGTATAAACTATTCATGCAACTCTGAGCCATATCAGATTGCTAGTAAGGTGTTGGTGTTAGTGATGAAGATAAATAAGAATAATTGTTCATCTCAAATTTATTGAATATTTGAATGCTCTCCCTTCTTGAAAAGAAAAGAAAAAAGAAATAAAGCTCCTTTTATATAGAAAAAGGTCTAGAATATTTCTCTTACATAAGCCCATTTTGTTAAGTGTGCACTTTTTAACAGGGGGAATAGTAAAGTTCATCCCCCATCCACCTTCTGAAGTAGTATAGCCCAGTAACAGATCCCTCATGTGAGTCTACTGGTTGTGTAGCTCATCTCTTCATCCTTTTTGGTAGCTGGAGGTCAACAAAAAGAAATCTAGCCCATGGGCTTCCAGTGTTGCATTGAGAGCCAGAGAGTATGTGATGCAACTTGCCTCCACAGGCTAGCAAAGAGTAGCATTTGCTTCTTATAGCCAATCCTGAAATCATCTCCACAAGCCAGGCCTTCAACTCAGCAAGCAAGAGCTTCTGCCTTCCCATCAATGTTCTATCAGGTTGGGCAGTGGAGAAATCAGCTTTAGCCATCAAGCAATATTGTGATCAAAGGCTAAGTGTGAAAGTGAAATGCCACACTGTTTTTGTGTACACATGCCAGTGTGTGTGTATATTACCGTGAGGTTTGCAGTACCTCCAGGGAACGTTTACATCTCTAAGTATCTTGGCCCCAGACAGGTTTCCAAATTGGAGATCAGCTTGGGAGTGAGAGAATCTCCCATGTCCATTCCCTGCCCCTTACTCAGCTTCATCTAGAGCCCTGCCCCCTTCTGCCACCAACTAAATGCCGAAGAGCTGCGCTTAGTTATTTCTGGCACACAGTGCTATGCCCAGGGGAGGCATGCAGACCTAGAGACTCCATCTCCTGGCAGGCCCATACATGGGCATGTTCTGGAATGCCATCCACCCCACCGATGGGTAGGAGGGCTGCCTGAGGCTACTAATAGCAGTTATAACAGAAGCCCCCAGCCACCTCCAGGGATGAAGAGAAAACTAGGCCATGAGATGAAGGCTTTGGACAGAAAGAAAGAACATGCCCAAGAGAAATGAAGTTTATGGAACAAAGGCCAGATTGTCACCAGCATTCATCTCACTCAGTAAAACTTGTATAATAGGATAATCCAGGCACCCCAATAAAGGCACAGGGAATGCTGGGTATGACTTTATTGAATTTTCCATCAAGTTGCTCTCCACGCAACAGTCGGGATTACTCCTGTAGTGAAGCTGTTTTTTTCAATCAGTATCCTTACATTCCTATTCCTCAAACAGCAAGTGTTTATCATCATTCAAAGGAAGCCCCACTGATAACTAAGAGCTGTTCCATTCTTTTGAGCTCACTGATGAGGGTGTTCTGGGGAGGAAAAGATTGTGCCCAGTTTTTTTCTTTGGATTTTGCTATCTTGAGTCTCATCTGACGGGCCTGCATGCCCATCCTTTTCCATCAATGCCATCAGCCTCACCTAGTGGCCCTAACGGCCTCACATCTCTTTCCCCTCTAGCATTCTCAGCGCCAGGCTCCTCCTCCTCTGCCAACCGGTTTGTCGGCATCGGACCCCGGGACGGCAACTTTCTAAACATCCCCCAGCAATCTCAGGTAGGGGGACCAGCTTCAGAGGGGTATATGTGTTACAGTAGCCCAAATGTAGCTTGCATTATGTGGGAAGGGGAGGGGAGTGGTTCTGTTGAAGGGATGGATGTGGATCACCTCAGATTTTGTTTAACTATGTGAATAACAGGGAGTTCAGTTGGTAGAATAAAAATTAGGATTGAACATTAGGGATCTAAGTGTTTACTGTTGGGGTGTGCCATCAAGTCCAGAACTCTTTGGGGGGTTATCTAAAGACAATCATGTTTCAGAAACTGTGGCCTTCATTTTTCAGACAAGAAACTGAGTTTCAGAGAGGGTCTTTGGCTTATGAGTCTGAATCTAAGATGGAATTTGAAAAGATTCCCAAATTGGAATGTATTTCAGTGACAAGTCTGGGGGATGGGGAAGACCCCATCAGTCTGCTCAGCTATGTTCATTGGGTGCCTTTGGGCAGGTCACTGTCTCTGAAGATATGATGTCTTTACTGTTCATTTGTTTTCACCATGGAATGAGATGAAGTATGGCTCAAGTGTACTCCACAGGGACTTCTACACTGCTATTGTTTTCATGCCACAACCCTGAGAAGCAGTTTAGAAGCCACCTGTGATTGTCTTTCTTTGTGCCAATTTGATATGCTGACAAGAAGAAGTTGACATCAAGCTTTTTGGGTCCTGCAGCAACAAAAGTCTCCTCACCTCCACTTGGCACTCCACAAAGAAATGGCACCAAGGACCTAGTGACCCAGTACTTTGCACCTGTTCCTTCCCTGCCAATAAAAGGGAGAAATTGACAAAACACAGGTCAACTTCACTTCTCTTCATTTCCCGGCCCCCAGCCCCCCCAGCTACTTGGGGGAAGCTGCAAAGCCCTGAAGCTAATTTTTCCCTTACAGAATCAGGAAACAAGCAAGTTCAGCTTTCCTGTGGCTATTGTAAGAACACAGAGGTCTGAAGCTGCTGGTTTCAAATTGATGCAGAATGTTTGTTCTACATCCACATGGCAAACACTTCATTAAAAAAAATCATGTAGATCATGACATGTATTTCACTCCCTATATACAAGCTGAGTAATAAAAAGACTGTACAGTATGTATGCACTAATCATACTTACCAATCATAGTTATCCACAATTTTTCCAATCTGGATATATTTTGGGAAGAGTCGATCATCATTTGGCATGACCTCACATATAATACAAAACTAAGTTTAGCTTGTTGAGAGGGGGCCACAGCAGAACGTGATCTCCCCAGCTCCTCACTTTTCTGCTGGTGTAGTCACAAGGAAGTGTTTGGAAGCTTTCATGTCTGATTAAATTTCATCACCTTTTGGCATGTTAACCTTAATGATAGTTAACATTAACTATTATTTGTTTAAAGAAGTACCCATGACTTGTGGTATGAATTTGGTTTGTTTTAAGCAATTAACAAGTTATGGTTAACATAAACAGAAAGTGAAAAATGCAGTTTATCTCAAGAGAATGAAACTGACATTCATGCAACTTGTTCTCATTATGCTAAACTTGGTATTGTAATGACATCCCAATGCTTCCTAAGCATTCAAGCAATATATCTGCATACCTGGAAGACGCTGTTTCCAAATCCATGTACCCAGTGATTACCAGCATTAGGTTTCATTTCCCCCCCATAATTTCCTATCTACTTTTTACGTCAAAGTATGCATGTATGCCAGGACTGAAGATTGTGGGCTTTGCCCCACTTCACACAAATCCATAGTATTTATTTCCAAAAAAATTAAAAACACTTTTGGAAAAAACCTTTGCACTATGAAAAATTAAAATTGAGATACCCAGGCACTGTGCTGCACTGGTCCTGTTTACCCCATTATTATTCTCCCACTTCAATGAGCCTCCTTCTTTCAAACTGTAACGCCTTCCTGCCCCTACCACACACTTCGGCTTATGATGTCTTCTCTCAGTTGCTGCTGTTCCACCCATCCAGCTTCCCTCGAGGCAAGAAGGAAATAATCTAGCTGGTTTCTTGGTGCCTCCCACTGGAATTGTAAAGTCATAGGATAGGAAGCTGGAGACAGTTGGCTAGTAGCTAACTGGTCCTCTTAGCCATTGTGCAAAGTAGTTGCATACATACAAGAGAGCCCCTGCGGAGGTGAGATGGAAATAGTAGTCTATAGTAACAGGTTATCCCAACAGTAACATCATTTGAAAACAAACTAAGGAGAAATCTGGTTGTGGAAATGCCATGGTGCCATGCCCCTTCTGTGATATCAGCAGCTCAAGAAGTTTTGAGTCACATCCTTATTGTGTCTAAGAGAAGTTCCTTTCTAAACTCCATCTAGTGGTGTATACATATATGAATTTGGACATTGCTCTGTGGCAAAACAAGGATGAAGGATGGACAATTCCAAGTCCAGAGTAACTATAGCCCTTTGGATTATACCTCTCTCTAGTATACTGTCCCACTCAGTATGACATCTGTGCTGAGCATTGGAGGATCAGTTGCCAGTTTCCATACTTCCTAGGTTAGACTTTGATCAGAAATCCATTCCTGATTGGCCAGGGAGCTTCTCTCCACCATTGCCATAACGCTCTTAAGGGAAGAAAAGGAGGGTTTTGTTTTTTTTCATATGTGGCTTAAAATGAACTGAGTTTGTGGTGCATTGTTTTTGTCATGTATAATCATTGCAAGTAGAAATCCTGGCTTTACGTTTTCTCAACATGATATTTACCTAGAACTTGTGCTAAGGAAACAATATAACCTGAGAGACGTGTGGGAGAAGAACAACATATAGAGGTGTGGGGAACAGTTCACAAAGCAGAAAATTGCTTCCAGGAATGAAGAAGAGCTGTGCTACTTGTTCTTCTGATTTTTAATAGGCTACACTAGCTCTGCTACAAGATTAAGTTGCTCAGAGAATGCAGAGTTTAAGGAAAAAAGGATACCCTCTTTTCAAAGTTGCATGGGTGAAAGGAAGGAGTGTGTTGCTCAGCACCAGTGATATTATGAGTGGTTGCCATTAAGTGCCATTAGCACTCCTGTACGCAGAGCATACCAGCCACACTCAGTGGAGGATTAAAAAGACATGGCAGGGAGGAAGGATCTGCATATTTGTAGTTTCTGTGCAACAGGGAATACCATGTAATGACTGAGTAATAACTGTGTTTTGTTGCACAATGAAACAAAAGACTGAGTTGTCATATTATTTAGGGCAATCTTAATCATGTCAGTGCCACAACCAGAAGGGAAAAGTCATGATGGTATGAAGGTTAGAGCAACAAAGGAAAGCTGTATACCATGGAGAGAGAGAATTCCCGGTCAAGCGTGATTTCTCCCCATTCCTCCTGTCCCACACAAGACAGCTCTCAGCTTGATCTGTCTTTCCATCCTAGTCTCCGTTGCTCCCTGGCGGTGAATGAAGGAGCCAGAGCAGAGCAGGAATGAGGTCTGCTCCCCTTCCCATCCCATAACCAATGTCACGTCTGGCCCGTCTGGTTTCCCTGAGCAACCAGACATGATGTCACACCCAGATGAACTTGGACTTGGGGGGCCAGGCAGGGAAACAATGGTCCAGAGCGAGGCTGGACCAGGGCCCAGCACAGCCGCAGGACTAGCAGGGGCACTTCCGCCAGCAGTTTCCCTACTTCTTGCTTTCTCCTCCTTTTCTGTTTCGCCTTTCATTTTTGAAATTATTTTTCTTCCTTTCTCTCCCCCACACCCCAGCCCCCACTCTGTCTTTTAATGTACTCCTATTACTTCCTTTATGGCGCTTGTGCTTCTTTTTCCCTCAAACTCTTATTAGGGTGATGGGAAGAAGTTGCTCTGACCCATCATATGTAAGATGGTTGAGAGACATAGAGGCATTTTTCAACCAAGGCTCTGCCAGGTGGGCTTTAAGCCTTGCCAAGAGCCCTTTAATGTGTGCATGTGTGTTTTGTGTACAGAGGGGGGAAATATTCCCTGCTCCATTGGCTAGGTAGGCTACAGTATTATTGGGGGAAGGCAAGGGGAGGGCAGATGTTACCACAGTAACCAGTGACTTTTCTGAACTCTGGATTCAGGCAGATGGAGGAGGACAAAAGAGGGGAAGAAAAAGACAGACAGAATTGAACAAGAGTGAGAGATGAAGGAAAGACGCACAGTGGCTGCCAGTTCCCCTTCTCTCAGCTGTGGCTTCTGGCTGTTGCCCATAGGAACAGCTGCAGGTCCCGTGAGGTGTAACAGACCTTTGCTTCTAGCCACACTGCTTTTATTATTGTCGTTGTTGTTAAATATTCATTAAATGCTAACAGTGCATGCAAAACTCAGCACTGCCCTGATCTCTACTCCACTTGGCTCAGAGGGTAAGGCTGTGCCAGCTCCACAGGTAAACGAGCTTCAATGTGACTGAAGTGTCCAGTAGATTTCTCATTAGATGGTCATCTCCTTCCAGTGTTATAGATTGGCTCAAATCAGACTCATGAAACTATGGCTGATGCTGTCCGGCATCACCCAGGGAATGACTCGTAACTAACCATACCTGATATAGTGAAACTTTACCCAGAAACTGAAACCCCATGGCAAGCAGTGCAAAACTCACACCATCTTTGTAATGAAATTATTTTTCATCAAGGCAGCAAATGGCAGACTGTAGATAAGAAAAAGGATAAAGGAAAGAGCCGATATGACCCTTGGCTTAACACTCCATTCATTGATAAATATGAGGATGGGAGTAGACAGATAGTTATTGGGTGAAAAGAAGCATGCAGGTGAGAGAAGTAACCCACCCCACCCCACCTCTCCCCTATCCTATTTTTCTGACTTATCCCTACCAGTTGCCCCAAGCCTGGAAGTGTCAAGCTGAGGAGGAAGGCAGGTGAATCAGTAAAGCAGGGGAGGGCTTATCTCCCTTCACCCATGTGCTGTTTTCATAGAGCTCTGGCCCCTGACATTATGCATAAGTGAGGCAGGCATGTGGATAAATACCTGTAACTGCCCACACGACATCTACCAGGACCTTAACTGTACTGGGGAGGTATAAGCAAAGCAAAGCTCAAATATCAAATGCTCTTATACTCCTCTGGCAATTGATGGGGATGTGTGAAATCCCAATGTGAAATTTCACTTGTCTTATTGAACCTCCTGAACCACTAAATGCTTTGAGAAGAAAACGCCAGTGTGCTTTGAGTTTATCATGCATCCGAAGCTTGCGGCAAATCTAATGAGGTGTCATACTAACCTTCACCACCACCTCCTCTAAGACATTTCTGAAACATTATGAAAACAAGGGCTGTGATGAACCTTCCCTGGAATACTGTTTCACCCCAAGTCAACAAGTGGGACAATTTCATTCTTCCCCAAATTAGGATGCAGTTTAACGGGGCAAGTTGGGGCAAGTGGTTCTCCTTATTTCAAAGGCAGAGAAAGGGGCTCCTTAAGGGGGTTACTATATCTAAAATTGCATCAGAAACAGGACCCCGCCCTAAAATAAAACTTTCTGAAAGCAGCAGGTTCAATTCCCCCACCCTCTTCTCTGAGTATTTCAGCCTGATGGAGAATGATTTTCAAAACAAGGGAAAGAGAAAGATAAAAAAGAATGATTGCTCTACCAGGGCAGCAGTTTTAAAGTGAGAAAGAAAAAAGAAAACATCTGCTCTCCCACTATGGTAACTCTCCCTAAACTTTCTCCTGTTCGATCTCATATCTCTTGCCCTCTCCCCTCAAGCAGTCTTTGAAAGGTCCCTCCAAATTCATTATCCATGAACAACTGGGTAGTGTGAGGGTTGGGGTGGATTTTATATGAGCCCTATTGAAACTTATTTCTTCTGCAATATTTCTGAACTTTTAATTGAGGAAAATAATCATTTTGAATTTTGGAATAACTGAGCGTAAAGAAAATGCTTTTCCTGAATCTAACCAGTGCAGTTTTCCTTTCCAGCAACTCTAGTTCCTATTTAACACTGGGCTAGCAGTTCAAATTATGCAGGTCAGAAGATAGGCCTAGAAGATAATTGATGCAGAGGTCTTGTGGACCTCAGAACCTGCAGTAAAGAAAGAAGGTATTGTGGCGGCGGGGGGGTGGTGTATCTTTTTCAGAGTCATTCGGAGTTGGGCAGCATATTTTACAGACCCTGTCTGTAAAAGAATTTCATCTGGCGGGGTCCAGGAAGAGGACCTTCTCCGCAGTAGCTTCTGCCCTCTGGAACATGCTGCCCCCGGAGGTGAGATTGGCCCCATCGCTCCTGGCCTTTTGGCGGAGTCTAAAGACCTGGTTCTGCCGCCTCGCCTGGGGTGGAGAGGGGAATAGAGTTACATGGGGATGGTTGTTATAGACCACTCCTCCCACACTTGGACTGTTTTAGATGTTTCATCGCTTGGATTTTTTATTCTTTATTCTTTATTTCTATTTATAGTATTTTATAGTATTTTATTTTTTGTATTATTCTGATGGTTTTAATCACTTGTTGTAAACTGCCCAGAGGCCTCTGACGGGAGGTGATGGGCGGGGATAAATTAGATAGATAGATAGATAGATAGATAGATAGATAGATAGATAGATAGATAGATAGATAGATAGATAGATAGATTTTAATAACAACAACAACTCATAAGAAGTGCATTCCAGCCTCTAGTAAATTAGTATTTGGCTGTCCATGGACCCTGGCTTCTGAGGATGAAACACAAATGAAGGAAGTCTCTCTCAGGGTACAAGTGGGCAAGTGAGTGACAACTTACATTATTACTTTCCATGGTGACCATAAACTGAAATTTGGGGATAACATATAATGAACAAAATTATCTCTCAGCTTGTGGTTCTAGTAGCCATATACCTGGAGTATGTAATCTAAAAGACAAAATTCCTCACATCATATGTAGAAGAAAATAGGGCCTTCTAGTTAAGAGCAGTGTGGAGCAAGATGATACAGCCCAGTAGTACTCCGTGCACTGCAAGGCAGATGTCACTGAGTAACACACCAACACTCATTTGAGGTCTACAGATTTGCATGGATGCTGCTGTAGCTTGTTTTGATTCTGTCATACTTGAGGCAAGAGCAGATTAGGTATGTTGTAGGCAGCGATAATAGATAGCTACAGAAATTAGCTCAAGGCATTTAAATGATGCTCTGACATGAAGGGACATCTGGAGATTGATTCATTCCTCACTGCCAAGTAGATGTTGTCATAGTGGAGTGACAACTCCTGAGTGGCTTGTTACTGAAGAAAAACATTCTGATTGGCTTCCCAGGCATATAGTCTCTGATTCCAACCAATCACAGAGCAGAAACAGTCAATGAGAATTGTGCTATTTTTGTTTTGATTGATTGTTTCCAAATCTCTCATTTGTATGACCGGCTCCACTACTAGAAGATGTCAGGTGGTGATGGTGGTGGTGGTTATTATTATTTCTAATTCTGTAATTTGACCATTGCCATATAATTCACATCACTGCACACCTCAGCCAGTTGGTAGCTTATATTAGGAAAAATTTTGCATTTGATTGGCTGCAATTTGTGACAATAAACAGTGGTCAACAATCTGACTGGCTGGCATGGATTCAGTAGGGTGTAGGAATTGGCATCTTATTTTATGAAAAGAATATGGATTGGCCAAGCAGAAGAAAAGATGTGGAACAAAAAGCTGGAGAGAACAGGCATTTTAAAACATTGTGAAAAGGAGCAGGACCTACTTAGATAAATAAACTTTGGAAAGCAGAGAACCCGGATTCAATATCCAACCTGAGCAAAGTGGGAATGGTGTTCTCAGTGTGGGCAGGATGGATTGATGCAGTTTGGATCTGGCAAATGTATTTCACTGAGTGTCTCAGCTATAGGATTTTCATCAACTGTGCCATGATTTGTAAAATGCATCATTTTCCCACTCTTTTCCAAAGCAATCTTGGCAGGGTCATGTCCAATAATATACAGCTAGAGAGGAACTTTTGGACTTAGAAAGTTGATTCTAGAGAAAAGGGGAGCTAGAAGCTAAAGTAGTGTTTGCTCTGAGAAGGAAATAAAGTCCACATTGAGAGATTGGGAATTAGAGAGCATCTGCTCTCCATCAGGCCCTGAAAAATGTAGCAAGTGACATTGGCACTTCCTGTACCTGCTATACTAAATCTGTTGAGGCCAGTGGGGATCTCAAACAGGTACTGTTTCCTCAGGATGTTGCATCCTGAAAAGAGAGCTTCACTCTGTGATGCCAGCCTGTTGTGTAGTACCAAGGGGAAGCAGAGCCCTGGCAGAAGGGAGGTGGAACAGAGAGACGGAGAGACTGAAAGCTGGAGAATGGAAGGAGAATGTTCCAATCTTCCCAGCAGTGGTATCAGAGCCCCTCCTGGTGGCCATTTGCAATGCTGTTTTTTTTCTCTA
The DNA here is from genome assembly GCF_035149785.1 of Candoia aspera. Taxonomy (NCBI): domain Eukaryota; kingdom Metazoa; phylum Chordata; class Lepidosauria; order Squamata; family Candoiidae; genus Candoia; species Candoia aspera. Next base: position 154,952,952 of record NC_086154.1, read on the forward strand.
GAGAATCTGAATTACTTGAAGCCAACCACTTCTTCCTGGTCCCTTCATTTGCCACACCTTCAGTATTGTCTCCACATTGCAGACAGCAAGTGTGTCCACAGTGTGGCTCTGCTCCACCCCCCTCTGCCATCGGAGAGCGGATTGTGCACTGCCTGTGTCTCTCCCTTGACTTTTCCAGTCAGAAGAAATTTTGAACTTCCAGATGCCAGGGAAATCTGTCACTGCCTGAAGAGACTTCACGTAACAGAATGTCAGCTTCCCTCCCAACCCCTGGCTAGGTTGGAAGAAGGAAAACATTCTTTATCTCCCAGTCAGCTTGGGACTATAACAGCTTTTTGGGGAGCAGAGGGAGAAGACAGTTGCCAGGTCTGGGATGGGATGGGATGGGAAGGAAGTGGGACAGCATAGAATATGGTCTCTAATGGTGAGCCCCACTTGTGACATAGTGCCTTTCCCTTTGGCTGGAGGGCATGGCCATTTTTGAGGACCCTGGATTACAGAGACTTTGCAAGACAGGGCCAATATTGCTTCATGCAGAAGTGGGCGGATGGGATTAAATATTGTGGACACCAGCAGCAATGACTGGAATTCCTCGTCTCTAAATGAAATCTTGCAATTTGCATTATATAACATGCAGCTGCTAGCAAGGGCCTATCAGCTGCAAATACAGCATTTGAGGTATCAGATGGTGTTTTCAGTTGAATTTACTGAATTCTCACTTACCATTTTTTGCTGATAAGGTAGCAGCCCCAGCCAGGGTTCAAAAATTGCATTCAGTTCTATTTTCCATGAAAGTAGCAGAGTCTCAAGAGCAATTGCATGAAAGGCAAGATAAACAGAAAGAGAGAAGTTACATCATATGTTATGGAGGTACTAGGAGACATTCTTATCTAATTTCAGCAGAAGGGCTAGCAATGGCAAAAATCCCAAATTCAAGTTTGTTGGGGTACACCAAATAGAGTGACTATAGTCATCCAGGTTCAATTCCCACCTAGGCCAGATCTGCACTTTTGGCTTTTCCCATTGCCAGTATGGGCCACTCATCATTTCTTGTGTGCAGAAATAGACATCACTATCCATCACTTACCCCAACTCAACATAAAATGTACCTCCCACCTAAATTTTGTTGTTCTGCTTCAAAAATAGTTTTCCCTCCTGAGCAGCCTTAAGCTCATCTGAGTGGTTAGTGCACAATGCTTTATTCCAATCTAGGGAAATCTCCAGCTCTAATTGGCTACAGTGGCTGGCATGCCTCATTCCCTTCCTCACCACCAACACTAGCAGCCGGTTTCTGCCCTGTATAGCCATTTCAGCCTGGGCTGCTATGTTCTCAGCTGATCAGCAACTTTCTTAAAAAAAAAAAGCTGATCTAACTATGGCCCATAAAGAATGGAGTCCGGTAAAACCTCCTGGCTACCATTGTTTTCCCCACCTCTTCTGCCAGCACACCTTATTTCTATCCTTGTATCTGCCAGTGGCCACCCTTTTCATTTCTGGCCAGGGTGGCTGCAGCATACTCTCCTTTCTTTCCTACCCTGTGCCCACTGTACTGCAGTGGTTCCCTTTCCCTTTGTAAATTAAACAATCTTTAATTTACAAGTAGACCCATTGGAAGGGAACTGCAATCCTTCTCCTTTACTTCTATGAATCTGAACCATCCATTTAGATGGTTCAGTTAAAATGGAAGAATCTGTATTAGTGTCAAGGGAGAGAGCATGGGAAAGGGGTGTGAAGGCTCCCATGTGCCTAAACATCTGGGAAAGCAAAGGAAAAGAGCAAGGACTAACGAGGAGGAAACAATCCATAAAAGGAAAAGGCAGGCTCTGGGAGGCGCATCCACACAGATGCCAGCCAGTAAGGTTTCCCTCTCCCTGCCTGGATTGGAAGGGCAAGAAGCAAGGTGTCAGAGGTTTGGCTCCAGAAGTCATAAACCCCCCTTCTGGGCCTTTTCCTCTGTCATGGGTTATAAAGGAGGGAGTGGGGAGACTTGATTGATGTGAGTGAGAGCTGGAAACATCACAGAGCCAGCAAGAATTAGAAACTTCACAGACTTAGCAAGTTGACACCAGAATGCTAAAGTGTTATCTGCCAACGGGCAGTGAAGAATGTTGCTGAAGCCCATGTTGTAAAACCAAAGGCAGTTGTAAATATTCAATTTCAAATGAAGGCAGGGACTTGGGTCTGATAAAAGAAGAAGGCAGGGGGAAATACAATTACCGAGTCTTTAGATGCAGAGGGCGATGGTGCTGTATCTTTCAATAAACGAAATACTTTACTGACACCTAACTGGTTCCAGAGAGGTTTCTTACTATTGGGATATCTGAACCCACGTTCCTCACACAAGGAAACAACCAGCCAGGGCTTGGCCTCCTTTGTAGGGTCATTAGGGGAATAAAATTGGTAAGCAGCAACTTGCCTTCAACTTCTTAAATGAAGGAGTCTGAGGAACAAAATCAGATATTAGGCTGCTGAGATGCGTGGCCTGTGCTCTTCTGTCACACCCTTCTCATCCCCATCACATTGACCCGTCCCACCCAGACATGCAGATTGGGCATGTTACGGACCCCGTCTGTAAAAGAATTCCATCTGGCAGGATCCAGGCAATGGGCCTTCTCTGCAATAGCTCCCACCCTCTGGAACATTCTTCCCCCAGAGGTGAGACAGGCCCCCTCGCTCCTGGACTTCCATAAACAATTAAAAACCTGGTTTTGCCAGCATGCCTGGAACAGGAAGGGGAATAGTCTTTCTTGGGAATGGCTAGTGCCCTAGAAGGCCCTTTATACTCACAGGTTGAGATACAATCTTTAGCCATCTGGATTTTATGGCGTTTTATATTTTTACTGTTTATTATATTCATATTTATTGTATTCATAATGGCATTGAATTTTAAACTTTGTTTTTGTTGTAAACTGCTCAGAGTCCCCCCCTTTGGGGGGAAATGGGTGGTGATAAAATTCGATGAATAAATAAATAAATAAAAACTTATTCTGAGCCTTCTTGACATCATCAGTTTGTTATTCTTTACCCTGCCAGCAATGCTTAATGATGAGGGATGGAAGCCATGGACCTCAAGATCCAAGCAAATTTTACTAAAGAGGATAGAGAGGAAAGGAAGCAAACCAAATACAGGGCTACCATTCTCAGTAATGGTAGTATGTTTATCTTGCCGTCTAGTTCTGCCCAACAGTTTGAAGCATATCCCTATAAATGTGTAGTGTGCATGTGATAAAAACAGATGTATGAAATTATATAATATAATTCATCCAAGAATCAGTGCTAGCTACTGGTTGTAGCAACCTATTAAATGTATACTTGATGGCAAGTCTGAATGAAACAGTCTCAGGAGGCTTCATTAGGTGATTGTTATAAGAAGGTGATGGGCACAGTACTATGGTGAAATATGAGTGGAAATCAGGGGTTGGGGTCCTAGAGAGGGACCAATAATGGGAGCTATCAGATTGCTTAAGACTGCAAGACAGCAAAGTCACAAAGAGCTTAGAAAACCCATGGGACGGGTCTTGGTGGGTGTTTCAATATCAGGCATAAGAAAAAGAAAGGAGTTTATCAGAGTCTCAATTTTAATTCTGCCTCTCTCTTTGTGTCTTCTGGTCCAGTCTTGGTTCCTCTGACAGGATCTTCAAGTGAAGAAAAATGATGATGATGGTGATGGTGATGACGATGATGATGATGATGATAATTTTTCACTCAAGCCCTGCAAATCAGAATCTTCAGTCCTTAACCTATATCTTCACTGAGCTGCTCCTCTTCAAAGAAAAGTAAGAGACATTGGGTAACACAGATGAGAAGCTTAAAAAAATCACGTGGGACCTTCCTGATCCAAAGCAGATTTTGCATTTGCATAGAAGAGTCTTGTCTTCTCAAGGAATCTCATCAACTCACACTGAAGTAACTCTGTGTTAAAGTAATGTATAAGATAGTTCTGGACTGGCCACCCAAACAATGGTTTGTTTGTTTGTTTGTTTACTTGTTTGAAAAGGGATTTCTCTTCGTTCATCACAGGGAAAGAATAACACTCACATCTACCAGTCTCAAATCCCAAAACTGTCTCAAGATTTATGAGGGATTATGTTTGCTGGGGAATGAAAAAAGAAGACTGTTCCCTAGAGATTTGTCTACTTACTAGCCTAAATCCAAGGTGATTTCTGAATACACTAAAGAAACGAAGAGCACTTGCCTAATCAGGGCCTGAGTCCCTTGGTTGCTTTTAAAAAACACCTGCAGAGATAGGTGGAGGCTGCAGGCAGATCATGGTTGCTCTCAGTTCCACTCAGTTACTGTGAGTATATTTGAAAGGCCGATTCAGTGCACCATTGTGGTTCAGATCTGGAAATAGTTTTGATTAAGCATTACTTCTCCCACCAAACATAATTTCCCTTGTTAACCAAATTAATGTTGCATCTCTGAAAGTGAAAACAAAGCAAAAGCAGAAACACTCCTGAATACCAGATGCTCAAACAGAATTCCATTCCAGAGCAAGGAGTAAACTCTCTTCCTCCCCTCCCTCCTCAGACATGCATGCCAACACACTTACCCTAGCACCGAGTCTTTTCTCTCCCGGTCTTGGTATCTAGGGCTTCCTTGTATTCCTTGCTCTGGGTGAACTTTTCCTGCATCTCAGAAAAAAAAATGTCTGGATTATATGGAAAATATTTCCAGTCTTACTCTGCATGAACTGGAATTCCTTTCCCCATAGTTACAAGAAATATGGGCACTCTTCAGTTCATGATGACAAGTAAGATTTGACTGGAAAGTGTTTCTCTTTGAAAAGAAAATCCTTGCTGCTATTGCAAATGGACAAATATTTAGGATAGTACAGTATTCATTGTTTTATAAATAATAATTTTTTAAAAAGCAAGACAGCAAAGAGGCGTACTGCAGTGATGCCCCAAATTGGCCATCAGGGCTGGGGTAGCTGGCTCAGACAGGTACGTTTCGGCAGAGTCCCCAACTTCTCTAGGCTTTGACCCTGTGAGAAGCTGGGTGTCTGTTGTTACTATGGTTTGATACTTTTCCTGATCCCTTTTCTCCACTTCATTTTCTTCCTCCTTGAGTTGTTGCATTTCTTTTGGCTTCCTCTACATACAGGTGACACCAGCAAAGAAATTAAATACAAAGGGGTTTTGTTGTTACTGTTAAAACAAACAAAAACAAGACCCTTAACAGTCTCAGCAGACCACAGCGCAACAAAATGAATTGTATATAGTTAGAAGTAATGGAGGCTGCCTCCTGGGTAGCTGTGAGGGTTTGATACTACCATCTGTATACCATGTGCAAATGCACACATGTGCACCAGATCAGTCACACAGCTCCACACACTTTCCTCTTTCCTTGTCTCACACTACAGCAAAACCTGTGAGAAAAACCAGCATCCCTTTCTGTTGTGTATCCATGAGATGATCACTCTTGTTTCTTTTTCCAGCACCTGTGGTAGAAATCTCTCTCTCCTTAACGGATGCTGCGTTTTGGGGACAGGGGCTTTGCCATATTTTTTGGAGTTACCTCCCACACTCCACTCCATTGTTCCTGTTAACTATGCTTGCCTCTGCACGAGGTATCACTGGTTCTTACCGGGTGACAGTGAAGTTCTATATCAGAGTATGGGCAAGGCTAGGGGTGAGGGATTGTCTGGTTTGGAAAGGGCCAGAAAGTGCTGCAGGGAACGGGTTACTGTGCAATTAGTCCAGAGCAATTGTATTTAGACTCATGGCTTGCAATGCCTGAAATTGTGTCCCAAATAATTAACTTGATCTAGAGAATCTCCTGAAGCCTTTCTACTATTTGCTACAGTAATCCCCAGTTGATTCATGGAGCATCCCAAGGATTTATGAAGCAGACTTAGTCCAAAACAGACCTGCTGGTGAGACCAAGAATCTGCACCCTTGTCCAAGTGCAATGATTTTCCAGTTCCAAATGGAGAAACAGGGTCAAGGAAGGGAATCTGAGGGCTGCAGATTTGCCTCTCTCCTCTGCCAGCAGTAGGCTCCCATGCTTATCCTACAATCCACATGTCAGAGGAATGTCCTGAACGCCCCTGCCCAATACGTACACACACCAGCAGACACTCCTATCCAAGGCCTGCTCTTCTGGAGGGTTCATAGAGCCTGACCTTGCACAGCTGCAGGACAGCTGCTGTACAAAGGGGGAGGTCTTCTTTCTGAAGAAAATTGTAATGAAGTGAGCAGCCTGCATGTAGATATTTTTGGGCTGCTACAAAAAAGATGACACTCCTGGTGCTTTAGTCATTGGTGTGAACCAGGTCTGTTCCTGTCAGGAAGAATGGAGACCTGAATTTCATGAATTCTAGGGTTAGCACTCTGTCTGCTGCTTCTGTCATACCAGAGGTCCTCTCACAGTATCTTCTGTAAATGTTATTCAGAAATTAAGTATAATTTACCAGAGGCAACATTGGAATGAACATTCACACCATGATTGTTGATCCCTCTTTCAGAACTCTGTGAAAAAATATCATCTAGTCTATAGCTGAGTATCCATAGGGTGAGAGTTGGGGCCAAATCAGTGATATGGGCAGAATTTGGAAGCAGCAGCTACAATTAGAACACAATCCCGTTCCATGTTATGAAAGGTTGTAAATTGCCCAGTTTTGTAAATGCCCAAAGTTAGTATCTGTTTCTTTAAGAACACTAAGCCATGGATAAATTTTGCAGCTGTGGATGTTGATACAGTTCCTACCCTGGTGGCCTTTAAAAAAAACACAAGACACCCTTGGACTATTCAGCCTACCGTTCACTACATTGTTTGCAAAATATCAATATCAAGCACCTTTTCTAGTCTGGTTGCATCGGAAGGGATTCCAATGTATAATAAGACTTGGAGATGTGCTAATGTTAAACATGATTCAAGCTGTAGCATTTGAAATGCTGTATGATTTTATTTGATTTGGTCATAAGAGCATTTGAAACATTCCCAGATTGAGAAAGATTGTGCCCCCACTACCCCAAACATATCCAAGCTTCTGTTTCCATTAGGCTTGACAATTTCTGAGCACAAAGATAAGAAGTATACAAAGCGTTCCAAATATTAAATTGTGAAGATCACAATAGTCTGGGTGACCCTATTTAGTATGCAAAAATCCAGACCACCATTAGATTGCCTCCAAGAGCAGTGGCCATCTGGATTTTTGTAGCTCAGATAGATATGTTAGCCCTACAAGAACTGATACTGCTCCATTCCTTCCGTTATTAAATATATTTAGTAAGCTCATTCACTTATGAATGACACAGAATGCTTTCCTTTTAAACAGTCCAATAATCTAATTCAATTGCCTGAAGCTTCTAACCTTAATGCCCAGCATTGCTCAGAATGGGTTCCCTAAAAACAGGAGATGGATAGGTCTGAAAAAAAAAAGTAGGAATTGCAGGAATCCAGAGGCAGGTGACCACCAATGGAACAGCACTTAAAATGGTAGGGGGTGATTGGGAGAGTAGAAGTTTACTGTTATTTAATTCTGGAAAAGGAAGCTTTAAATCCTAACAGTGCTTAAGCAGTTATTTAATACTTGGGATCTTTAAGAGGTAACAGATGAATAACAGTAGTGTGTGAGTGGGTAGATGGAATACCAGTGCCATCCATTTACATGTTACCTTGTTTGAGTCCTAAAAGAAGGGTAAATATAAACCCTGAGAATGAATCCATAAGGGGTGACATGGAGGAATTTCAGTTTTGGTGGCTTGCAGGTATGGGCAGCAAAAATACACAAAAAGATTTGTTTAAAAGGGGGAGGGGATTTTAAAAAACAAAATATATATTAGGGGTTTTAAAAGAACCAATTTTGTTTGCATTGAGCCAAGTGCAATGGAGTGCATAGTTTTAATATCTTTGTATGTTAAAGATTGTTAAGAAGAAGAGAAAAAATCTATTTTTGTTGCAAAGTCCTCTGTTCCCAGGGACTCTAAATAAATTGGGACAAAAGAAAAACCCACCTTTGTAAGTATGGGGAAAAAATCTTTTTCTGTTTATTTTTTCATTTGTCTATTTTTCCTTTTTCTTGTTTATTTTTTAAATCCTTTTTTAAAAGATTGATAATAATTGGGGATCGGTTGTTGTTTTTTCCTTTTCCTCATTAGTTTTGTCATTTTATGGGAGGGCTGAAGGCAAAAGTTTTGTCATACACAAAAATAAAATTGTAAAAAAAATACTGTATCAGGTTAAAAAAATTGAAGAAAATTACAAAATTAAAAGTAAAGAAAAGAAGAAAAAAACTAAAAAAAACTAAGTTGAAAAAATCAAAAATACAAAACCTGGTGCTTCTTACAGTATAAAATACATTAAAATCTCTATTATACATAGTTTATGAACCAATTAATTGTTATCATAAAGCACATTTTAGGAAACACGCATTATCCCTTCTTTATGTTTAGCTGAAAGGGGCAGCGGGCTTTGCGGTCAAACGCACCAGCAGCATCTGGCAGCTTCTCATGGATCTTCCCAGGTTGCCGAGCGAGATGGGTGATGGTGAAGTTGCCATGGCAAAGGGGGAAGGTTCCTTCTGGAACAGAGGCCATCCTGGATAGGCTGTGTTTCTCTGGCTCCTTTCACCCTTTCGGCACCCTCCATCTCTGCCACTGCACATCTTCCTCTTCTGTGTTGTTCTTCTGCCCTGTCTTTTCCCAAAAAGAGCTAAGCAAAACAGTTGACTTGGTGTTTGGCCTTCATTTCTACTCCTGCTTTCTTGTAAACCAGCCTAATTGCAATGTTGGGTTTTTTCCCCCTTCTTTTCACTTTCTCTCATATATGTATCTATTGCTCAATGGCTTCTCTTTGGAACGAGGAGCTGATCTATGAATTCACCAGCATCCCTTCCACTGAACTCCTTGCATTCCTATCCCCAGAGTCAGTTGTAACTTCTGCTTGCCCTTTCTCACAGCCTTCCTTATCTGTTGAGGGGAAACCTTCCTCTCAGCTCATTGTGAAATTGCAAGGCAGAAGGATCTGTGTGCAAAGCAGAAGTCCAGACTCAGATCATACCCCACAACCTCACAGAGCATGGGAGATTGACTGGATAAATTTCTCACTTCAGGGAAGGACCAAGATGGATGACTTTGCCTTACTCTCAACATGCTTAACTGGCCAGCTGACATAGTGCCTTTGTAAACCCATCTTTTGTTGGAACAGATGGACCATGTGCTCTGCCTGGGGAGTGGGTGCAGGAATTTCCACCCCCTCCTACTGTAATTCATGTGCTTAATATAGGGGAAAGCAATAAAAGCCTAGGCTTGACCAGCAAGAGGGAGATACTTGGGCTAAACATGGTGGTACCTAGTCCTCTTTGGCCTGGCTACTGCTGCCCCATCCAAAAGAGAGGGTTAGCAGCACCGAGGAGAGGGTGAAGGAAGCACACCTCCTAAACAATCCTGAAGGCAAAAGGAATTTCCTCCCCAACAGCCTTTCTGCACTTGGGCTTCTCCAAACCCCTGTCATGGATCCCTGAGTCCTCCATTTGCATGAAAGGGTGGCCTGCTCAGCTCCTTTCTCCCAAGTGATGCTCAGCCGCAGGTTCCTTGCCAGCCCAGGAGGGTGTTAAGGTTCCTTAGGGCCCAAGGCAATTTCATCTGGTGGGCAATCATCCTTGCCGGGCTCTGTCCCATAAACCCTCCTTGCTCTCCCTCCAGTTCCTGGTTTGGGGGCGTGCGCTGTCCCCTGTTTGGCCACCAGTGGGCTGGCAGTGAGCCTCAGTCCCTACTTGCTATGGAGCTCTTTTTTCCTCTGTCCTTTGCTTTAGAAGAGCAGTCGAGCCTTTCTGTCCTTCCTTTCACAAGGTACCTTTGACAACCCACTTGGCCTCCCTCTTCATACCCTCCATTATATGCCCCCTTCCCATTAATCTCAGACCCACATCTCTCGCTCGGCAGCAAAACCTTGAGATCCATGAAACTGCAGCTTCCCAGACTGCAACCCACCCCTGCCCCTTTGAACAAGTTTCTTCCTTGGTTAAGAAACGCAGTATATATATGAGTACAGTACAGTATATATATATAGTACTAATGGAATTTGGTGTGCTTTTTCTCCTCATCCCCGACTCCCTTGCCTCTTTCCCTGTGCCCCCAAGCCTCCCTTTGTGTCTTTCAGTCTGTTTTTCCAGTTCCCCCCACTCCTGGCCCCACCCCTCCGCACTTGAAAATAAAGGGTAGCTCTTTGTCTGTTTTTGTTCTTTCTGAAGTTTCTTCCGTGTCTAGCAGAATGCAGGTAGCCATATGTTATAACTGTCAATATTGCTTCACAACAAAAAAATATATATAGGAAAAAAAGAAAAAAAAAGAAAAAAAAAAGAAAAATCCGAACTGTTTTATCATTTTTGCCTGAGCTTTCTTCGGCTTTCTCCATTGGAATGGCTTATTGTGTTATGTGAATTTTAAAAAAATTAAAAAATGTTTAAAAAAAAAATTAAAAAGAACAAAAAAAGTACATATATTTTAAAAAAAGCAAAAAAAAAAAATCATCGGCTTCCCTCTTCCCATCCCCACCAGTTCCTTCCTCAGAGCAGAGATGGGAAGCCCAGTGGAGGGAAGTGCCGAGGGCTCCGAGATCACGTGTCTGTGTCTGTGTTGGTGGGTGAATGGGGGGGTCAGTTTTCCTTCTTCCCCATTCCCCTGCTTTCTGGAGGAGCTGCTCAGAAACATCAAGATTAGACTCATTTCTTCCAGATACACACCCTGTCAGCTTTTGGGTCAAATTTTGAAGTGCCTAAGAGGTATATATATATATTATTTTTCAGCAGAGAGTAGTTCCTGTTTATTTGGGACTGAGCATCTTTGTGTCATGTCTGCCAGCACAGTACCTGCTGATGTGTAGAGAGGTGATGGCAGCTGCTGCTGCTGCTGCTCCTGTTAATCCTCTGCTTATCCCCGTGCACCCTCTTCTCTGAGGCACTTTTCTCTTTGCAAGGCTCGCTTCTGGCTGAGGAGAAACGCACTTGTGTGGAGCCAGCAGGAAGGTGTGCCCTGGGCAGGGAGAGGACCTAGCACCCTTCACCTTCACCCTCCTTTGCTCTCAGATCAAGCCCTCCTTCCCTCCTTTTGATATTTGGCTAGGGCAGCCCAACACTAAAAATATGGGCCTGCTGGTGCCGTATCTAGTGTGACAGGGAGTATCACAGTCAAATTTCACTGTTGCCTTTGAATACTGCAGAGGACCTATTTCAAAAGCCATCATTGATGCGCCTGTAGGTTTCCAAAAACCTACAGCGTGTTAGCCAGAGGCTGCTGTGATCTGATAAAAGAGGCAGGATAAGAGCAAATCATCAGTGGCCTGAGATCCTGGGAGTTCAGTAGCCATCCCAAAGGGAGGATCTAAGGGATGTCAGGCTCAGCGTTGGGAGGAAAGAACCCCTGCTCCCATTTCCCATGGAGACTTGGAGGAGCATCCCTTCCAAACGGCATGGAGTTCAACTATCCGACTTAGATGGCAAGTAAGCCCAACAGGCCTGCTTCTTCCCCCAATCTTCTTTCCTAATTTTTGTAGAATGTTTTGTCATGTCTTCCACTTCTTGCAGAGGTAAATGGTTCCCACTGATGCCATTCTGTTTTTCTCTGGCCAGGGAATCTGACCGTACTCCCTAGGGCTACCAGATCTAGTGCATGACCACTAAAAGGCAGCATAGACATAGTCAATATAGGAAACACTAACATTTTGGTGCCATCTAATGGCCATCCAGGTTTTTGCAGCCCAGATATGGTAGCCCTAAAGAGCACTTCCTTCCCTAGTCCACTCAGGATGTTGACAGGAAGGGCTCTTTTACCCTGCAACAAGAACCCCAATTTTGACTTGGGCCTATGTGGATATTAAGGGAGCAACTCTCCATCTCCATAGAAGGAGGGAGGCCCTTTTGCAAGCTTTCCCAAAAGCATGCCAAGCTAAGGTGTCCCACCTGCCTAGTCCAGACTCAAAATGTACATGTCTGTTTCTACCCATATCAGCCTGATGCTTCAGAGCAGCTGCCTCCAGCTCTTTCCCTTGACCCTTTAGTGCCCTTCCACTCCTTATGAAGCTGTTTTACTGCTCCTGGTTTGGTTCTGAAAGCAAAAAGAACTCATAACCCTGCAGCCGAATTAAGGGAAGTGCCTTAAACTGATGCCTTTGCTGCCACCAGCGAACAAGTTGAGACAGGAAGAGAAAGCGATCAAACTTTATGCATCCAGCTTCAGAAATGTGAACAAAATATGTTTACAGAGATTGCAAGCAAATTGCCTCCGGGGGGGCTCCCGGGAGCCCCTCGGTTGCTAGCCATCATCACTTTCTACCCTTCCCCACCTGCAGGTTTTACACAGGGGAGGATAGCTCAAGTCCACAGAACAGCTCCTCTGCTCACCCGCCTGCATTGCATGTAGCTTGCCCCTGAGTGTTTGCTCACCCTCACCCCAAAGAAGGGAACCAGCAGCCGTGATGTGGTGGGTCAGCTCCTCCAGCCCCAGCCCCAGCCCCTGTCCCAGTCAGCCCTCGGCACTGCCCCTCCCTCCCCAAGTGCCACTCTCCGAGCGGGGTGTAATACGCATGTGTTAATTACAATTTTTTCCATAATAAAAGTTTATAGATGCAGCACCTTCTTTAACTGATTGAATTAAAGAATGTTATTGACTGTAATTGTCTCTGTTTGTCTTCCTTGAAAGAGAGAGAGAGAGCGTGCGATTGATGGCCATGGACTCTGATGTATAAAACCTCTACGACCAGGTCTTGTATGTGTTTGTGCACACAAACAGGTGTCTTCTGGAGCTCAAGACAGTAGCCCTAATTAAGGTCATAGAAGTATGTATTGTCCAGGGCATGTATACACTTGCATACTTGTCTGTTCCAGAAGACCACCTCTGGCACTAACACCAATCTTTTGGCCTTCATCCGTTGTATGTAAGGCACAACAAGGCTTTCAGGCATCAACATTAACATCATTAGATTTAAATCAATTTCTGATGCAAATGTAAATCTACTTTGGCTGGTGCATACAAAAATATTTTACAGTATTGATGCATAAATCAGGAGAAAGGGTCACAGAAAACTGGATTTACATAATCCCTTATGGGTTGTTTGGCTTTGACTGAGTGTGTTGTGTGAAACTAGCCATTGTCTTTTGTAAAATATTGTTTATGCTTCAGTGTGTTATATGAACCTGGCCAATTTCTATTCAGTAGACCACTGTCAAGGAAACCATGGCAGGTGTTTGTTGCATACTTGTTTTTACTTCTGCTCCAGACATTTCAGTTGCTGGAAGTATCTTGCATGCCATTCTCCAAAAGACTCAGTGCAACAATTCATTCCATAATGCATTCTTGCAATGAAGTTGCCAATTTCTTAAGGCCAAGGTAAACTGAAACATTAAAAAATGTTTGCATGCATGCATGCATGCATGCATGCATGCATATATATATATATATATATATATATATATATATATGCAAGCTGCAGTGGTCTTCCTGGTCTGTATTCTTTGTAGTGTCATAATGAAATAGTGTTTAGGACACCAACTTCGGTGCCAATTCTTGCTTATGGAAACACCAGGACCATGGCCTAAAACTTCTAATTGTCTCAGGAGAGAAGATGCTGTGGGCACAAATAGCTTTCCCCTATGGCAGTCATAGATTTTGGAATGGTTCACCTGGAAAATGGGAAATGCCATCCTTCCTTCCAGGCCAGTCTTGCCATCCCTATCTCTAAAAATGTGAAAATAAACAAATGACCATGGGTGCTTAACACACAAATACATTTGGCTGCAGAAGGCAGGATATAAATCTAATAAATAAATAGTGACATATTTACCACTGGCTTCAGTGACAACTGTGATTTGTTTAATAGTCCATAGTTAACACAAAGTGGACCTTAGTGCATCATGTCAACTCAGTCAGTGCCACTTCTTAGTTATCACAGAATGATAATGTTTACTATATAGTGAAAAGGATTGCTCCTGCCACACAAATATCACCCTCATCCCTGAATTACTTTGCTCTGTCCTCCCTTCAAAGTAAGTCAGTGATATGGGTGGTGTTTAGCCTCCTTTTAATAGATCTTAGGTTTTTCAAAACCACCAGTGAACCAGGGTTTGGAGTGCTGGATGAGATGAATTATTGGGCTACCAGTTCTGGAATCTAGGAAGCTTAGCAGATTCATTTTTAAAGAAGGAAGATGCATAGTATAGGTGAATGGTGGGGCAGCTGCTTTTATCACTTGAGTCCCTTATTAAAAGAAGCTAGGTAGCTTCAGATCTTGATAAGCAGCTAGCAATTAGCATAGACAATACTGAATGGGAAGAGCCAATGGTCTGATTCCACGTATGGTAGCATCACAGAGTGACAAGGATGTCTCCATCCCACTCAAAAAGGAGAAAAGCCATGAAGTGAAACATTGCAGCACCCTTCATACCTAAGCAATTTTCTCATAAATGAAAAGCTTTACACACCTGATAAGGAGCAAGTATTCCAGATGGATGGTAACAGAAGGGGTCATAGAGCTGATGCAAGGTGCTTATGAAAGTTGAATTGAATTGCAGGAGGGTAGGCATACATAACAATGCATCCTCCTGGGAGACTCATGAGGAGGAGCTATAAAAGTATTAAATACACCTCTATTTGGATTAATTAACTAGATGAACAATGGAGTCATGTAGATTTGGACCCCCCCAAAAAGAGACAGTATCTTCCTTTGTTGTTTTGGTCAATGACTTGATGGATCACTAAAGACTAATGGCATTTCCATATGTTTGCATGTCTCTTGGATCAGATCAACAATCCTCTACCAGCATCTCTTTGGTGCAAGAAGAACCACTCTGAATGTGCTTTTCAGCTGGAAACAAATTCTGTAGTGCATGGAGTTCAGCTGCTTCCCCACTGGAGGGAATTCTTGCATTGCTACTCCTCTTCTTCATGAGTTTCAGGTGCTGCAAGGGAATGCTAACTTCATAGCTTGGCATTACCCTCCTCACCCACCCCTGCCCAACTGGCCAGGCCAAACAAGCACAGATGAAAGTGACAAGGTTCTATTCTCCTTATTTTCAGCAGAAGATGAGTTTCTACAAAGCATCAGGTGGCCTGGCTTTTTCTATTCTTCCTTGGTGTGTGTGTGTGTGTGCGCGTGTGCATAAAAGGTGAGACTGTTTATCTACTATAGCAGCTTGGAGTGTGGCAGTGATTTTTGGTTGGGTTGTCACATTGCAAGATCAGTGGCAGTGAAAATTATTGCGATCATTGGGAAACTGCTCTGGGGAATTGGGAAGTGAAAATGGCAGCCATGTGGAAGTGCTCTATGGCTTATAAACAGCATGTGAAGATAGATGGTCCAAGGTCAGTCCCCCTAGTGTGTGTATAGTTCAGGCAGCGAAGGGACCAGGTGCCCTAGGATTGGAGGCTCTGTGCTTGAGAGGAGATCTTAGCGACAAACAGCTGCCTGAGTGCCAATTTTTGGCAACTAACAATTAGTGTGGAAGGGGAGACTCAATCCTTTCTTGAGATCCTCTTATGTGCTTCTCGGCATAGCCCAAATTCAAAGATACATCTTCTTAGCAGGGTTTCTGGTTCTTTCTGACTGCCCTTTGCATGGAACTCAGTGCGGTGGTCCTCCATTGCATGAGATAACGTTACACATTTCATCTTTAAAGAGGGAGTGCAGCTTCTGAAGGCAGTGGGATCAAAGCAAGCAACAGAAGAAGTGGGTTCAATCTCCAAATATCCCCCATTTCCTCAAGCCAAACTCACCCACCCCACTTTCCCTCAGAGAATTCTTGAGCTTTGCTTGTATTTGGCCTTCAAGAAAAGGGTGATTTGGAGCAGGGAAATGGCAGGCAGGAAAAACATCTGCTCCTCTAACACTCCCGGCTTGCTTCTCATCTGTAGAGAGGCATGTGTACCACTTCTACTAGTACCCTTTGGGGAACTGGAATTGATAAGTGCTTTGTCTGAGTAAATCAAGAGATGCACCACTCACTTGTATGAAACCATGGCAGAATAGGTGCTCAGGTGAATGCAAGGGCCTGAAAGGCTGGTCTTTCTCTGCTTGTCAGCTTGGTCCCAAGGCTTCTGGAGGCTACAACAAGAATAATTTTCCCCACAGATGAGAAGCAAAGCAAACATGATGGAGAAGCTGAAGAATTCCGTTGCCTGTTGATCCTGAGCAGCCAAACCTTCCATCAGCTGTTTCCCCAACCCTTCTTCCTTCCCCAGCTGATGAGGGGGATGATGTAGAGGCAACCCAGTATGGCATGATAAGTGGATATGAAAAATAATAAATAATAAAATAAAATCAACATCACATGACCGAAGGACAGCTGAAACAAGTGGACAAGAAGAGGAAAGGCATAGCCATTGCTTAGACTACAAGCCCAGAAGATGGAGTCAAAAGGAGAGCCTCTTTAACCACAGCAAATGGAACGGGACCAAAACTGACATGAGGAAACAGGAATACATCACAAATTGCTGTTCAGCTCTGCGTATTTGGAGTAACTTCTAGCATGTAAGTACTGTAGGCTGTAGCCAAAGAAAAGTTACTCAGGAACAAGCTCAAGGAATGTGTACGATGTCATGTAAGCTGCTGGGTCCTTAGTGTTGCAGGATAACACACCAGCTCTTATGGACATACATAAGCCACTTCCCCACTAGAGACTTACAGGGGCTTCATCCAACCATTGCTGTGCTGTTGTTATAGCACTTTAGTGATGATTGGGGAGCACAAGAAGATGCTCTAGATCTGGGAGGAAAGACCTCAGGATGCAGTACTTTTGTAGCTTCCGTGGCTTTTCATTTCCCTTTCTATCCCATCCTTCACACACACACACACGCTACATATATATACAGAGATAGCTCTCATGGATGCCAAGCATGTCATTATTCTTCCTGCCCTTTACTTACCTGTGTATTTCCCCCTCTCATCATTCCCTTCAAGTGAAAACTTCGAGTTCAGAACATAGCATGCCCCCTGCGCAATCTTTTGCAGCATCAACAATCAACACTGAGCGCATTGCTTTGCTTTTTGTTTATGGCATTGACTTCAGTTTTAAAACATCACAAAACTTGGAAGATTTTGGTTCCAAAGAGCTCCTGGTCTGGACAGCACTGATGAGTGTAAGAATCTCATCTTACAAACCCTCCTCCCAACAAAAACAAATATTAGCAGAGAACAATTCCCTTTGAACACAATTCTGGAAATTGAACGGGTGCTGGTGTGTGTGTGTGTGTGTGTGTGCGGGATAGATATGGTCATCTTTCTTCTTTTTCCACCCCAAAGGCCTTTCAGCAAACTTCTTCACCCGATAACGGGCAGCCTAGGCCTGCTTCCCTCCAGAATCATTGCTCTTACATTCGGTTTTGGCACGGGGCCCGGGGTGTGTGGAGAAGGCTGGGATACTGACTCAGCACAAACCGCCCTTCTCTTTCCAGGAAGGGAGAGGAATTCTGAGACTGTGGGTTCCCAGTGACAGCCCAGCCCTGCTTCCCACCCAGCATAACTGGCCCCTTGGGAATGACACAGCAGCTGCTGCAGCACCACCATCCACTCCCTCCTAACTGCTTGCACCTGGAGTAACTCCCCAGCAACACACCTGGACCACAGGGAGCATCACTAAGGCCCAGCTCTCCCATGGAGATGATGCTCCTGATACGAATGACACCACTAGGGTTGGACGGTGGGGGCTCATGCGAGAGAACTGCTAAGGAAAATCTTGTGGCATGCAGAAAGGTCAGCCTGTCAAAAAGAGCTCCAGCCTTGCCCTCCCCCCCTGAATGAGATTGGATGCCCCCATTTCCTCACACAAACCACCGCCTGTAGCCCTAAATGAGCTGTTGAACACCCAAACAGGCAGAGCATGGCAGATGCACAGAACAGTCTGTATGGTTACGCAGCCCTTGCTTTCCAAGCCATTGACAGGAATGCTCAAAATCCTTTAGCAGCTCTTTTCCCATCCAGAAAGAAGTTGCCGAGATAGCCCAGCCAGAGCCCTGTTTTGATGAGAAGGTGGAAAGTAGGCTGGGCCTAGGAGCTCAGCCCCTTAACCTTGCCACCTTTCTTTATATCCTTTTGCTCTTTTGTACAGGTTCAAATATTTACATGGGGCCCAATAAAAATGAGGCTTAGATTTGTGGGCAGGGGCGGTGCTAAAGCTAAAAGTCAGAAGCATTGATCAGCAAACTGAAAATGCAACTCCAGGGCACCCACTCCCAGCCAAGGTGTGGCCCGACGTCAAGATCTTCCTCTCACAGCCAACAAGAGCAAGAGGGCGTCTTTGGCAAACCAGACACCATATAGAGCTAGCCTGCACAAGCAGTTCCCTGCTGCCCTGAAACTACCCATACCGGGGAATTGTACATAAAATCTCATTCCTCATCATTCCCCAGAGTCCCCACTTTTTGAGGCTTCCATTGGGCATGAATGGATGTCTCAGTTAAAGGGACTCCAGCACCCTCTCCCTCTCTTTTGGACTCCTGAGTACAAATGAAGAGTACAAACTCCTGGGTACAAATGAAGTCTTCCCAAGTCAGTATAACCCTACTATGGCAGCCCATTCCATGGGTGATGGACCCAAGGGCCCCCCAGGTCCTCTCAGATATGCAGGCTAAGGAGTTTTAATTGATGCTAGCTTGATCCAGGTGCAGCACTGCAGGTGCATGGAATGGGGTGGTGATGGTGGTCTGTTACTGCTAGACATCACCGTGGTTCTCCTGCCTCCAACACAGTCATTGACTCGACGGTCAACTGTTCCAATTTTATGGATGCTGATGGTGATGGAGTCCTGGGGGTTCCATTGCAGGGGCTGTCTGTCTCAGCAGTCTCCCCTCCAGCCAGTCTGGCCTGGTCACTCAGTAGCTTGACCAGGAAATTGATATATTTCATGGCCAAGCGAAGAATCTCATTCTTACTCAACTTCTTGTCAGGTGGATGGGTGGGAATAAGTTTCCGAAGCTCAGCAAAGGCACCATTCACATTCTGTTGACGCCACCGTTCCCGGCTATTGGTGAAGACCCGGCGTGCCACTTTCTGGGGTTGAAGACCTGGGCAGATACATGGAGAAGTCTGAAAGAGTAAGATGCCTTTGCAAAAGGGGTCACGTTCAACATGAATTGGGAACCCCTTCCACCATATCAACAGCCACTTTATACAGGCTGTTTCCATATCTGTCACATGTGCCACTCCGCTTGTTTTCTCTGCTCTGTCCCAGGAGAGGAACATGGACGATTTTTCCCCATGGCCACTCACCTTCAGTAATGTCTTGCTCATAATGGCTTGGTCTCCGCTTGAGGCGGTTGTTGGGGAAGAGGCCAAAAGTCCCAGAGTTGCCTAGATAGATGCTAGAGAGAGATAAGAACAGCGATCAGGACCCCATCTCAAAGTACGTATGCAGATAAGCTTTTATAACTTTACCTACAAGTATTCCCAACAAAAATAGGCTACAGATATTATTAGCACATTATTTAGTCCTAAAGCTCCACATATAGTTAGGCCTGTATGTACCTGCCCCCTTTTCTCATGTCTCTTTGAAGCAAGTCCAGGATCAGCAATGTTCTATGAAGGGTCTGTTGCCTCCCTCTGCAAGCCCAGCCTTGTAGCATTTGTACTGTGAGAACCAAAAACCCACACCTGGGATTAACCTACCCAATTAATAGCAATTATTTCAGTTATGTTTCTTCACATATTGTGAGTGGCTCAGTCCCATTGTTTGGGATGTATCTTGGTCACCCTGCTGCCATCATATTCCACAAAATGAATATTCGGGGGTATAAGGCAAAGTGTGCCTCCAATTTTAATTCTGAAAAAGAGTGTCACCCCATTATAGTGTAGAAAATATCCCTGATAGCCCATCTGATGCTATGCCTCCACCAGAGGTTGGGGCAAGGCAAAGCTTGTTCAGGAAGGACTCTATAGACTGACCAAGCAGAGAGAGGACAGTGATTCTTTGCCTGTCACTACACCCACTGCCAGTCGGTGGATGAACCATGGGAAGAAAATGGAAACTCAGCATTTTTTTAAAAAAATCACTGGCTCAAACTGAACCTGAGACACATGGACAACTTTGCTCTTCTCCTATTCAGAGTGGTCAGGAACCAACCATTTTCCTGAGGACCACTGGCCGGGACCACTCCATCAAGCCAACCATCCCTATGCAGCTAGCAGCTTTCGGACAGGATGGCTCTGGATGGAGCCATTGCCATGTAGAAATATCCTTAGTGGCCTCCTGTTGCTCACTTTCACTCCAGTTCTCTCTGCATATAATCCATAAAGCTGAACCTTTCTAGACCATTTCTACAAACATATAGTTTTGTTTAGCTTGGCACAATTCACAGGCTCAGCTTCCCTCAAAGTCCTGGCCACAAAACTCAATAAAGCAATCAGAGACCCATCTTCCCTCTTGTGCCCTAAATTGCTAGGTTAACTCATCCATTAGTAGTAAAGAGAGTCCATGGTTTGGCAAGCCCCAAACTATAAGCAAGCAAAGACTTAAAGAGGCAGAGGACTGCCAGGATCATGTCATTAGGGGTGGAAGATCTCTTTCCCTCTCAGGGTCTCTTGCAAATGAAAATGACAAATCAGACTAAAGGGACAAAATTAAGAAATGCTGGGCACTACTTACTGCTTGGTGAGATCAACACTTCGACTGTTAGCACTATTCTTGATCCTCAGCCCAATAAGCTCCATGCCTAAGCTACTGTCCTCACCTTCTCACTTGCAAGAGGTCCTCTCTGGTTTCCACCCTGCAGGAGCTTCTGTTACTTATCACCAGACTACCTCATTAGCCAGTGAGGATTCCTTCTTGACTCCCAAATTCAATTGCCCTGAGACTTTAAAGGCTTGGCAACCTAAAGTATGGCTCAGGAGAGCACTTGTCCATAACATTGTACCTTCCAGATGTGTTTGGACTTTGATCCCCAGAATTCCTAGCCAGTGTGGAACATAAATGCTTGCTAGGTATTCTGGGAATTGAACATATTCCATGTTGGGAGACCTTGTTGCAGAGAAGCTCTGGCTGCTGACATGGACCTGCAATACTTCTCTTTTTGTCAGTTTCCAAAAGTGGGGTAATGGTCTTATAACACAGCCTGGATGAACTCACTGCCACTGTTTCCAGGGTTGGTGCTTACAAATATAGCCAGGATTTCTTCCTTTCCTTGCCCCCACCCCCCCAAATCTGATTCTTTTCCCTCTGGACTTACTTGTTGAGAAAGGGATGAGGCTGATATTGTGGGGCTAAAAGTGG